>NC_135262.1:9375000-10000000 GCF_964204865.1 Styela clava
ATTCGAGCTGGAGAGATAGAATGCCACAAATCGACTAACACTAAGAGATTAATATATACATATATATATATCACAAAACCGTTTTCATTGTATCCCACTTCGTTCTACACATGACTTTGATCAGAAAAAGAAACTTTATCGAAAAGAGCTAGTGCTCCCCCTTATGTACCCTGAGTGAGGTAGCGATATTTCTTGAATGAGCTTAGTAATATCAATTTTCGTCCTTTTCAGGATATTCCAATCGCTATGTCGACTGTTAATGAAGCATTTCAAGGTGCGTACAACTAAATTATGTCCCACAGATTTCGATCGAGAAACCGATCGTTGTTAAATCTTAGAGGTGCAGTGCGGACATTTGCATAAAACTTGCGTATCCTGTGTAATAAATAATGTACAAAATGATTCTTCAGATTTTAGCGTTTTGGATGAGCCTTTGTAAATGTGCAATGGATCGATAATTCAAACTGCATTCTAGCTGAATTTGAATTGCAATTCAATGCAACCCAGTTCCTAAATTTACATTTTGTGACACGTGTTAAAATCCACTCAATATGACTTGTATAAAATAAGTATATTAGTCTTCATACCGGGTGGTCGAACTTCTAAGTCTATCACCTTCATTTCAGTCAAGTCAAACCCTACAAAAAATGAAGAACAAGTGTCAACAAATTTAGAAACAACTATTCCAGGGTATACGGAGGAGAAATGGTAGCATACAATATGGATTTTGCAAATTCAACCTGAGAATCATGTTGACTTTTAATCCTAATAATCCTTACTGTACTATTGATATAATTTTGCTAAATTTCATTTATGACATTTCCGCTGGAAAATGACTGCCTATATACTTAATGTATAGCATTAATGCCTACGGAATCACAATGCATCTCAGTGTTACATTTTTTTCTTGGAAGCTGTCTCAATTATTTTATAACGGAATATACATTTCATTATCCAGTGAAACGTACATTCTGTGTTTATTTCATAAATACGGTATACAGTATATATTATATACATTTTTAATAGAGTCTTCAATTTTTGACGCAAAAATGAGGAAGTTAGTTAAATGAAAAGTTTTTGTGAAAAGGTTTTTCCACTGCTACTGACACGTAGGTCTACCAGTTAAAATAAATTCTGTGTCTTTTCTCATCATTGTAGAAGGGAATTGAGTGTAGATGACGAGTGAGCTCTTATTTGATACGATCATCAAGTATAATTCAGATAAAACAAATTATATGCATAGTCATTTGGAGACCGAAAGTATCCCGTCCAAAATTCATAACTACTTCTACCTGTTTAAGTTGGTCGGAAGGTTTTATACACAACATATTTCTTAGAAAGGCATATGAAGAAGTTCGATGGCCCCCTGTTAGAAAGTTTGCAGATATTGCTACGGCAGATATAAGAATTTATCATATTTATATGTGATGGGATTGTAGTCTTTTATATCAGCTCTATTTAAGATTTTTATTCCATGACGTCTTGTTGACTCGTTTTTCCCACATTAATTATATATATTCGGCATGAGGTTTTTCAAAATCCAAGGGTGTCTAAATTGACGATTACGTGTTTCTAATTTCTGAATAAATGTCAAATTGAGGACAACAGTGGGCTATTAGGCACCTAAGAGACATTTTCATCTTTAGCTACTGAAAATTATGTCAACAACACGGACAACATCTATTTAGATAAACAATTTTTACATCGCATTCGAGTTCAACAACATGATGAGAACTAATGTAAATTTTTCCATGTCTATTGGTTGTCTTCCCAAACATTGCAGGTTTAAATAAAGAAATAAAAGTAATAGTCTGGCCTTCTAACACAACGAAAATATTCAATTTCAAAGCAATTGGTTCAGTAGGTAATGAAAATGGCGATTTTTTCATTAATTATTCATTTAATAACAACAACAAGAAAAAGACCAACAATAACAAGAAAGGGATGCTTGGATATTTGGGCACGAAGACAAAGCGAACCAGTAGTCCACCTTACCTTTTACAGTAGCCTACCGTTACGTACCGTTAAAAACTTCCGACTTTCGCCTTTGCGTAGCGCAAGAGTGAGGTCGAAGAACGGCTACAAATAATTTGTATTGATTTTGAAGAGGTAATCACACAAAATTTAAAGGCGAAAAAAGAATCACATAGAGCACACAGAGAGTTTTGAAATAAATAAAGTGAATGCCTCCTAGTGAAAACTGCAATACTTAATCATTCCAAAGCAATTGTTCCAGTAGTTGATGAGAGAGCAATTTGTTTTCATACGGTAAAACAAAAAATATCAACAAGAACAACAACATAATACCAAAACGATTCAGAGGTTTATTTTGGATCCAATAACTGGCTCATCGTGCTAAGCGTTAGGAATACGCTCGTCACCGCATCTCTGATCACCCTGCGTGGGTTCGCAGGTTCGATTCCCATGCGGGGTAGTTATGTGCGGGGGATTGCTGGACTCCTCGCCGTCGTAGGGTGGTTCACGTAACCGCTGGTCGGTTACGGCTTCCTCCACCATCAAGTCCATGCTTCCGAAAAACAAATAACTAAAACTAATCCCATACCCGACATGGACTGGTAACCGGACGAGAAGCCGTGGTTTGCGATATGGTTAAGCCGTCTTATCGGCTTTCCTCTCCTCCGGGATAAATATGTATATCCTATCCTATATCCTATCCTATCCTCTTACACTGAGCTACTGTGTAGGCTACTTTTCTCTTTAATTGTATATGAATATTTCCGTGTAGTATTTTTTTTATTACTTGCGAAAAGAAATTAGTTATATGGATTATCAGTTGAAAAACATTGGGAAAGGGAATAAAAACTGCCACTAATTTGGATGACTAAAGCATTCGGTGAAAACACAATTTCTGCGCGATGTAAATATTCAGCTATATATGATAATCTAGACAAGAGCAATATAGGTCACTAGAGGCGATGAGAAGACTTTCCGTCGTCCATCGAACCAAAGCGTTTTGGTTTAGGATAGGATAGGATTTACATATTCATCCTGGGGGAGAGGAAAGCCGATAAGACCGATAAGACTTTTATGACACGCTTTCTCCAAATACAAAGTTATATCGCAAAACAAGTTACTTTGTCAATTTCTGTTGTGCAAAATATTGAATAGGCTATTTTTAGAATTCAAGTCAATGGCTAGACTATACCGGTATCGTCCAAGATCGACCCTGTTTTGACGAGTGTCTGTGGTATTTTAGTCGGCAATAAACGAAAAAAAGTTGACGCATTTGATAAAGACAGTTACATAAACATTCCATATTGGATCTAACTATTGCGAGGCATTACGCAAACACATATTGAGTGGGGCAATAAATCTGGGTAGATTTATATAGGTGAAAATCAAGATTTCGTAATTGAAAATGAATCTTTCGGGTCTCGTGTAGTTTCGTACCTATCGTACTTCTAGTAGGCGAAGCATAACAATTTTTTGACATACCAATCCTAACCCTCACCTGACTACGCCATCCAAAAATTACGTCACATTATTTATCACATGAATTTTAGACAGTTCCAGACAAAACAATATCTCCCAAATTTCGGGTCTAGTATAGTTTAGTACCACAAGTACTTCCAGTTGGCGTATTAAAACGAATTTTGCATGAGTTATTCCTAACCCCCATCTGACTATGACATCCAAAAATTACGTCAATAGGACATCACAAACAGGTCATAGGGATTGTCAAAGTATAATTACGATCGCCCGAAATGGCATCTGCGCCGCCGATAACGAACTCGCTAACGCCGGCGATCTCTCTCCTATCGTGACGGGAAAACGAGATAAATAGCTTGCTCGATTTCGGATGATCATCTGCGCATTTTGGACGACCATCCGCATACTTTGGTGGTCCTTATTACTGTATTACGCCAATGTGACGTCGAAACGACGTAATTTTTCGGTGACGTAGTCAGGTGGGGGTTAGGATTGGCATACGCAAAAATTGTTGAGCCAGGCCAACTAAAAGTGCATGTGGTACTAAACTATACCAGACCCCAAATTTCAATGTCCTGAGAAATGCCTGTTTAGTAGCCTATAAAATAAAATATTTCTTTGTCGTTTCACTAATTACTGAATTACCAAAATCCTTCTGCATACTTGAAAATTTTGAAACCGAACAATAATTCTGCCATTCAAAAATGAAATTATTGAACAAGCTGTTACTGTATTATACCATAAACTCTATTTTATAGACTATTGACTTTTAATTTACAGATGCTTCTGTAGGCATAATTAATACATAAAATGCAGAGAGGTGATGAAAGTCAGAGAAACATACATGCTCTTTTACAGCAGCGACGTTTACGTCATATTACCGGAGTTTACATTCGTAACTTAAGGATACCACAATATGATTCTGTTATTAGTTTGGATAATGCAACTACAGGAACAACTGAAGCTCAATCTGTTCCAAAAATTTTTATCAAAATTTTTGCGAATTTAGATAAAAATACAGATTTGAATCAGCACCAAGTAATATTCGAAAGTGAACCTACTGATTTATGCAGTAACCCACAATGGATTAATTTTGATATACCGAAAACAGAGTTATCAACTGGAAATCAATTTACTCTTCAGTTATGGCAGAGAAATTTGAATACTGGAGAATCAGATACTTTGCTTTCATGGAATTGGAATTTGTCTAGATTATCATATATAGCTGAATATTTACATCGCGCAGAAATTGTGTTTTCACCGAATGCTTTAGTCATCCAAATTAGTGGCAGTTTTTATTCCCTTTCCCAATGTTTTTCAACTGATAATCCATATGGAAACTGCCCACGTTTTAATTTGGATGAAGAAAAAGGCTCATGTAACGTGTTTTCATTGACAAGAATGGTTACGTGTCATAAATCAATTACTCAGGCAAAGCAGCGTACGACGAATTATGCAGAAACCTCACGTTTATTGATGCAAAACACAGAAATGCATCGAATACAATTGAAGCAAATAGAAGATGCACGAAAGCGTATAAAACGTTTGAAACTCCTTTTATATCGAGAATCATCGATGTTAAAAACAGAGCAAAGTGAACTGCATGCTCTTCAATATACATATACTAATAAAGATTCTCATCTTAGTGAAAATCGAACTATTGTAGTAGATGAACGAGATCGTTTCAATGAAGCTTCTGATAAAATTATTGTTTTGCGTCAAAGAACTGGTCTTTTGAGTGGTAAGCTGCGATCTCGGCATATGGATGTACTATCTGAGCTTGCCTATATTTTCCCTATTCTTCCCTATACAGTACCGAGTACAGGGAAAAATTCTACATCTGGTAAGGGCCAGAATCAAGTAACCAAACAGGTTCCAGCCTTTACCATATGTGATATTCATTTAGCTGAAGCGGAAAGTCTCATACCTAAAGATGATACTAAAAACGCTGTTGCTATGGGCTATGTCAGCCAAATGTTATATATGATTTCGTACTTTTTATTAATACCCGTGAGATATCCTATGATTTTACAAGGATCTCAAACTTCAATTATTGATAATGTCTTAGAAAAGATTCAAGAAAAAGAGAGAGTTTTTCCTTTATATTCAAGAAGCAGCAAAGAAAGGTTTTTATTTGACTATGCGATATATTTATTAAATAAGAACATTGGCCAAATGAGATATATTCTTGGAATACAAACATCTGATTTACGTCCAACTTTATTTAATCTTAAAACTCTTTTAGAGCATGCGTTCGGGGCTCAAAATCAAAGTAAACCTATTATGATCAGATCTCCTCGTTATGATGCACCTCAAATACCACCAACTTCAACCCCTCCACAACCTCAAAGAAAAGGTACTAATAGAGAATCAGAGATGAACGGTATTCGCAAAACACCTATCAATTTAGAAGAAAAGGTTCATGATAGAAGTGCAGAATTGAATAATTTACGGGGAGAACTGTTTGGAAATAGAAAAAATGCTAAATCAGTTTCTTTATCTCCGAGACGCATTCAATCTAACTCTATCAAAAAAGACAATGCAAGCGTTCCCGTAACACATCTCACAGTTCCGAATGACACCGATAAACCTCTGAAAAGTATTATTGATGAAGATGTAGGCGTCATTGTGCCAGAAACTGGAGATACAAATGCAATCTTTCTTACTGGTCTTGAAGATTTAGACCAGGGTCCTAAAAATGTTGCAAAATCAAAGAAACCTATTGATGTTGTTGCTGCACGAAATGAACTTTTCAAAACGAAAAGTGGTCGTCCAGTTATTACAAAAAGACATACCTATACGATGAGAGCGTCTTCGTCATCATCACCTCGATCAGAAATTTATTTTTCAACCAAAGAAGAATTATTTAAAAGAAGTAGTGACACTAAAAGAACTAATGAAGGATTAGATGCTTTTAATAATACAACATCTTATGATTCTTTATCAGAAAGCACATCTAATATTGAAAATAACAATCTTAAAATTCCGCCATCTTCTTCTGTTCCAATTACAGATGATTTTGATTTGTGCTAATGTTCGAATAAATCTGTGGTTATTTGAAATTTCTGAAAAAGAAAAATATTCATTTCAATTTCAACATGTTTATTTTTCCAACTCTGCATAAAAAATTGATAACTTTGGCAAATTCACTTGTAACATTTAATTTGATCTTTGTTAACAAGTTGTTTTTAATATCAAAATAAGTTTTAATTTGATTTGATTCCCAATTTTCAATAAATCTCTCAATCAATCAATATATAGTTCAATCAATAAATTATATCCTCAACAGGTTCAAATTAGATTTATTTGATTCCGACATGAAAATTAAAGCTACCAGTAAATTAAAGTCAATGTTTTCATTCATAGTTTTTCATAAAAAACTACAAGAATATTTCGATTTTCTGTTTCAAATCCCTGTCTACAAAGGAGGATGTTGTATTGATAACAAAAATCTGTTTGATATTTAGCAAACAATTAAATAAAAACATAATTCTGTTGCAAAAGTGGTTTTTCTCTTGATATTAAGTTTTGAAAAACTGGATATTCTAATTCTATTTCATTTTGACTGCATTTATCGTTTAGTATTTATAAAATTATTATATATATATTTTTTGATGAAGTGAAGTGAGGTGATGTGTATGATTTGTGCAATATGACATTTGAAACATCAACTTCCTACATATTTATGAATAAAAAGTGATGTTTTTTGGTAATAAGATTCATAATATGTTGTTGAAAATTTCGATAAAATTTAAATCTTTAAACGTAAATCGCTTTGCCTACTAATCAAAGTTGTTGAGCGATGAGTAGGTAAAACACGATATCACTGATAAATTAATAATAGCCTACTTTTCCTCTTAAATTTGTGAGCATTAATTAATTTATGAAGCTCCCTTACTATGACAATATTTAGGCAATGTGTGAAAGTTTGAATGAAAAATTGTCAAGAAGTTAAAAAGAAACATGTTGTATGATTGATTAAACCAGCTCACTCGGTAATTTGTATAAAATTATCAATCATTTCGTATGTGCTTCTGCTTCATTTGTGCAATTTAAATGTGTGTAATTTTTCTTGTATCATTCCAAAATGTATGTCATGTTTTATCAGAGGATCCACACTTTTAATTTGAATAGGCTTTGGCCAAGCAGCTACTGATATGTACTGTATTATAAATTTGTTTGTACATGAACTTTAAAACGTTACAATCTGGAACAGTCAAATCACCAGAGCGAAATAGCAGATGAACGTCAGAAAGTTTGTCAGACTATATCATATCCCACTTTTTCAATTTTCCTGGCTCAAGTCGTTGGGGTTTAAAAAATAAATGACTGAATGATGTATAACATTGGTACCTAAGATAATTAATCAAAATATTCCGCTAATTAAATATGAAGCTGTGTTAGTATTTTGTGTACCATTTATTAATAAATGCTGTGCTCTCTAAATTCTATTCGATTTCAGTGTTTCTGACCCAAATCACGAAATTGACAATTTTTTGTTTGAATATTATTTTGTTTTGCATATTCGGGAAGTAGTTTTTAGAAGTAGGTATATTAAACACTATTTAAAAAGAATTCCTTATCTGAAGATCTTGAAGTAAACGCCATAATTTCTAATAAAAAGTCAGTCTTATAGCTATTGGAAAATGTCAACCCAGCAGTAATATCATGAGCATGGGCAGCTATGCTATTTGCAGTTAATCATTACCAGGTTTCTGTAATGCATATTATACTGTATTGATTTTTAATATCATCATGATGGCTTGTGTTTGCCTATTGGTAAAAGTGTGTTCTACTGATATCTATTATTAATATCCATTATATATATAAGTCAAATAATACCATCAAATATAATAAGTTTGATAAGCTTCCCCATAATTTCATGATAATTTGTTCATATCCTTCATAAAGCGGTTATCATGTGGGTTTGTGAAATAAGGAATATTACCAAAAATAGAGTGACTAGATCACGGTTCCTGAAGAATCTCAGTAACTTTAAATCGCTTTAGTTCAGCATCAAATTTTGCATACGGTAATTACTTTTAAATAGGATTTCAAGATTTTGTAAGACAAAATCAATTAGAACATGCAATAATGAATATTGATGCATAATGTTTCGAGTTTTTTTTTACATATCACAATACCAGTTTCTGAATTGGATAGGATTATGCCACAATGCAAGATTTACTCCCCTGTCTGTGCAAAGCTGAAATATATCTACGTAGTTTAACTCTTTAAAATATGTGTACATTTTTAATATTCACTCTGAAATTTATTCAGATTTCAAATTTTTACATATTTTTGTTTGTCCAGGATATTACATGTTAACTATTTTTATTACGGTGTTAAAACAGTAATTATGAGGTTTCAATTTTCTGAAACCATCACATATTCCAGAGTCTTAGTTATTTGTAGGAAAATTATTGAACTTCTTATGTCAGATGGTTGCAACTCTAAAGCATCTAGTTCCTTTCTTGATTGATAGCATTTTATGAATACAAATGCACAATTTTTTTTATAATATTTGTATATTATAATTGTGATGCGACCTGCGAGTACAGATTTCCCTTTTTTATCGTGATTTTCAAATTTTCAACACTATATTCGGAACATGTTGCTCTGTTTTAAATTTGGTTCCACAAGATGTGACCATTACTAGCTGTTTCCATAACATTCAGTATTGAGATTTGATCCGGTTTTGCATGTTTAAACTACCAAAGAAACTCATATGTGTCATTTTCTATTGGCATTCTCTACCATAGCCAAATATTTTGAATCTTACACTATTACTTTTATGTTATTGTGTTATTCGCTTGGTTGAATGCGAATTTGTGTTCTAAAATAAAATATGACTTCGCAAAAATATAGACTATTATTTACATTCATTTTTGTCCGTTTTCATCCATCAATAATCAATTCTATCTATTTGTGTTTATTTTTACTGTGAATGATTAAATATCAAACAAAAATAAGAATTTAGCAATAATGGTATTAAAATTTGTTCGGGTAATTTTGTCAAATTGTGAAATGCTGGTGGTGATACAGCCCTGAGTGAAGAATCAACGTCCATATTTTTCACATGAGCACTGTTGTTTTCTTTTCCGTGTGGGGAGAAACTCGACCAATTCCGAAAATGGGGAATGGAATGAATAAGGTCAGAAAACATTTGAAATCTTCTGTTATTCCAGTCGTCGTCCACAAATCTGTGGGAGATATGTCTCCTTTACTTTTGAGTATATGTGAGAGCAAATTTCTTCTCACAAAACAGACTCTATCAGAGGTTACAGAAAGTCATGTCACAAGAAAGTCATCATGTGTGATCGCTTGATGCGGGAAATGATGTATCTATAAATAGCCATACAAACTAGAAATCATTTGTAATCTGGCTTTTCAACCACTCTTTGGACTAATTCATGTTTCTTTATTTCGTTATAGGTCCTTCCTGGTCTATTTATTGGAAATTTCAGTGGTAAGTTGATTCATGAATAGATAATTTGAAATTAACATATGGTTTTGAGATTTTTTTTAAATTAGTGTATTACGATGTCCCACTCTGTCCAAATTTAGAAGATGTTTGCACTTACTCATAAGCTTCCCTTTTTATGTTGGTGTGTAAATTTTGTTTTAATTATAGCCCCATATGTAACTATGTCAATATCTATTTAAAAAATGAATTGAATTATTCAAGCTTATCCTGTAGACCAGCGGTTCTCAACTGGGTGTCCGTGGTCTCGCATAGAGGCCCCAGAGCAGTTGGGGGGAGGGGGCCACAATCCTAGATGCAGAACTAATTTTACTTTTCCCTTTACAAGAAAATTCCTCGTTCTTCCCAGTTTCATTGCTTGACAAGGTTAATATTTCACAGGGTGTTTCCACTTTGTTGATCATGAGTTAAATAAACCTAATGGGATTTGAAATGTACCAATAAAAATAACACTATAAATACTACTGTATTTACGAACCGGGGGCCATGAGTGCCAAAAGCCTCTGGAATGAGACCACAAGCCATAAAAGGTTGGGAACCACTGCCGTATACTTCGGTTCAATATTGTTTGCAAAAAGCATAATATCTTTGGTTTGTTATTGAATTTAGATTCCAAAGATCGAGAGCAATTACAGAAGAACCAAATCACTCATATCTTGTCAATTCACGATAATGCAAAACCACTTTTGAAGGTAAACTCTTAAAATAATTTCATTAAGTCATTCACAATGTGTGGGAGGATTGCTGCACTTCTTTTTTTAGCATCCTTGTGCATGTATCAGGGGAAAATTACGTCTCCACTTACTATATCTGTGCACTGAAATGAATTTCAACTTGACTACGTATTCCCAACCAGTCGTCAGACAAGAGTCTCTTGTTCACCCAAGTTTAATCCTTTTTGTCTCTTTAATCCCTTTTTTGGGAAGTATAAAAATATGAAATTTGAAAACAAATTTTATCTAAATTCTTAAATGTCTTGCATACTATACAGTAATGCATAATGCAAAATATTTTTAGACTGAAAAATAGAATAATTCTTCATTGAATTATTTAGAGAGGAAAATCATTTTAACTTCTGTTCACCGGAAATATGAGTATTGAGTACACATCCAGAATAAAATTAGTTCATATGCTATGCTATTTAATATGGAGTGGGCAGTTCCAACATACAATCAATTAATCACATAAATAGAACAACAACAACACAGTTCATAGAAGCATTGCGGATGTGCATAGTGTTAGATTTTATAAATCTGAATAAGAACAGTATTTGGGTTATATTAATATTATGCATGGATATGCATGGCCGATGTAGTTTTTTGAGTTTTCAATTAACATGGCTTTTATTGTATCGGAACGTTGATAGGAAAATTAATAAACATAGCGAAATTGTATCCTTCCTAAAAGTTGTAAATTGTGCATTTCATGTCAATATAGATGTCCAGGAAATTGAACTCAGAAATGGGGGGTTTTTTAATCTAATTTCAAAATATTTTAATATAATTTTAGAATTCTGCTATTTTTCTGTGGAATTTCAATTTTGCAGAAAAGGTATATAATAGGTCAAAGTTGACTTCAGGAAATCATATATTTATTAGTTTGTTTCACACATTAACACTCAGGGTCTCAAAGCAGCAACCGTCAAATCAGCTTCTCACTCGATTTATTAAGATCTGCAGTATTCACTCCATTATTGATTGTAGGAATTCTGTAGTTGTCTTGTTTATTCTTCTTTAATCTTTCTTGTATTCAGGATATGAAATATCTTTGTATTAAAGTATCTGATACTCCGGATCAAAATTTGTAAGTATTGAATATATTATCTTGATTGTAGATACGTAAGAGAAACAATTAAAAACAGCCAAGTTGGCTCCATGTAAATGTAATTCCTAAAATATTTGTTTTTGCAAAATTATACAATTAAATTTATGTTATGTCAAAGTTAATTTCATGCAAGCCCATTGCTAGTTATCATTTTTTGTTTTTCAGATCTCAATATTTTCATAAATGTATTAAATTTATCCATGAAGCCAGGTTAGTGTGTATCTATTTTTTAAAGCCGTTTTATTATCTGAATTGCTCCTATTATTAAGTTCACATATCAGATTGTTTGTAACTTTTAATCTTCACCTGAAGTTGATGTATATCAGCGAACTGACACATTAGGATTCAAATTGAGATCCAAGAAATGACTGTTGGTATGTTACAGTCATTTTATGAGATATATATTGAAATGGGCTTTTTACAAGAAATATTCAAATGAAATGCAAGGTTCCTAAAATTCCATTCCTCAAACTACTGCAAGTCTGCAATGCTTCTAAGACACAACGTAACAGATAAACTGTACCCTACTTACATGTACCAGTATATTGCGTAGCCAGGAATGTTCTTTATACTACAATATGCTTTCTTTTTTTACCAAACTCATCTACCTGTAGAGATATCCAGAACGCTGTTTGTTTTTTTATTCACACCTCTGTTTTTTTTCAGATCTCGTGGAGGATCAGTTTTAGTTCACTGGTTAGTGATCCAATTTTTGCTGATGTTATCGATTGCGTGTAATTAACTATTTAGCCTTTTACTATGCTTTTACAATACTAGATCCATATTCAAAAAGACAGACACAGATATTTCTTTTTGTCGGTTAGCTTTTATCTGGCTTTACCAAGGAATAATAAGCCAAGAAATATCGGATAATTTCCAACTTTATTCATTTTCATAACACTAATTCAATACATTCTTCCACATCTTTTCGGTTTTGTTGTTGAATGAAGTGATTTAGAAACAGTAGCATATTTACACTTTTTTAAAGTTGTTGTTGCTGATTCTGTGTAAATCAGCAGAGGTATATGGGCTATGACATATTATTTTAATACTGATCTGATCCAATAACTGTGATCTGTGAGAAAAAAAATATAATTATTTTTTTTAGTCTTGCTGGAGTTTCACGAAGTGTCACTGTGTCGGTAGCTTACATTGCAACAGTTACAGAACATTCTTGGAGAACATCACTTGATGCTGTCAGGCAGTCAAGAACAGTTGCTAATCCGAATTATGGATTTCAGAAACAACTACAACAGTTTGAAGAAAGACAACTAGAAAAAGTAAGATTTTTTTCACCGGAGAAATGTATTTTACTGTGTGGGTTCGGTTTGTAGGTTTGAAAACTAGGACTGCTTATGTGCAAGGGAAGGAACATGGTCTACGCATGTGTCTGGAAGACTGAAATATTCAGCCAGTGAGCTATTTCCCAAACCTGAATTACCTAACTTGATCATTGAAATTGCTAGAGACTGTGAGCGGTAGGAGAGGAGGATAAGACTTTGCCAAATATTCATATGGCGAACCACTTTTCCACGTCAGGTATTATTAGTTCATCAGTTAAACATTTCAGATGGATATGCTTGATGGTGGAGGAAGCCGTAAGGGGTGCACAAGCATTTCTTGTAGAGTGTTTTGTGTTTTCATTTTGATTATGTCAAACTCCATTACTCATCAACTTCTTGACACAGCATTAACAATTTTGAAAATAAGTGCATTATAGCGCTTTGTGACTTCGTATACTTTCTCAGTTTATCGATGTTTGCATTCTTGTGAAAACATTTTCCACAACTAGACATTCCAATACAAGTATTGATGTTCGTACATTTTTTCTCACAGGAAAGAAAATGGATTCGTCAAAACGCTCAAGTTGATCCAACTGATCATCAATTTATAGCAAACTTACATAGAGAGTACATGCAATCTCGTGCTCCAGTTTCCAGTCAAGAAAGGAGTGTTGGTGGGAGTTCACAAAGCAGGCCGAGTGGATCATATGCAGCTGCAGCTGCTCCTTTAAACAAACAAGGTGATATGTACCCATATACAAGATCTGATGCAGCCGGCTCTTCTGATCGCAATCAAAACAGGGATGGTGTAGTTTTTAAAAATAAATTTTAATACTTCTAAGTGTTCCACGTTTGAATATTTACACTGTTTTCCATTTTTTTGCTTTTAGATTGTGTGCTATAATAGTTTTTTTTTCTGATAAGTTGGTCAGCTGTTTTGAATAATTTGACCCAAAATTTGACCTTATTTTTTAGTTAAAGTTTTATTTTAGGGCATTGAGGATAACTGGCAAATCATGTTAAATATTTTCTGTTGTGTTTTGTCATATTGAACCAAATATCGGTTTCCGTACTAGTTGGTATTTCATCTAGTATTTTTCCATTCTTTCAATTCTTTCCAATTTAAAATAGTCTGATTTTGCTGTGATCCAAAATTGGTATATATATGATGTACGGTATGTCAAATATTTTTGCTCTCTCGAAAACAAATTTAAGTCTTCCAAGTTGGAAGATAAGGAAATGGTTTGATTTGGGTGAGAGCTAACTTAATCGGAAAATGTATTCCTGAGCATTGTTTGAACTGTTGATGGACTTTTTTTCTACTACATTTACATTCAGCATGTTAATGTGTTCAAAATTCATCATCGAAATAAATATCCTTCAGCATATTCAAGACGGAACAATGTATGGCAAAAACATAATGTATTCCCATTTTCAAATACTAGTAGTTAATTCATCAGTATGAAGTCAATATGATCTGAAAATTAATAATATATATCACTAATATGATTACCTAATTTAGATTGAAGTTTTCCATTACCCAAAAACGCTTTATTTATCAAATTGAGGTGCTTTCTTTTATAGATGTCCAACATATTTATTCATACCTCAGTTTTGGAGTATTGCTATGTATTTTATAAAAGTTTGAAGCATATGACTGAATTTTATTTTTAGTAGGATTCTTGGCTTATGTTATGTGTCAAATTAATTACTTCAGTTTGCCAGCTGTAGTGACTTTGTCATTCTGATTATCATGGGCTTAGTGTATTATGTTAGGCACTTATTGGTGTTTTTGTCAATTTTCTTGTATTGGCTCTGGACTAGAACAGTAAGTTAATATAAATAGTAATGCGATGTGTCCAGACTCCGACTCGCAACTTGGAATTTAATTTCCATGCAGAAGTTGGTTATGAAATTATACTGGTTTCTTCTATTATACCACCATTTTTGTAACGATTTTAGTAGACCAATGTTGTGTACTGTTCTTTTTCAAACTCGTTTGTTCAGCATCAAAGTTGTATTTTTTCTCTTAGTAAATTTTGTCTGCTTTTGCCTGATTATTTGTGTTTAAGAGGACTTAACTTGAAATTGTGTTATTGGTTTAAAGTAATTCTCAATTATTAATTGAACGTATTATGGTATTCGGAGACTACTAGGAGGACAGTGAGATTCGCCACTCGACCGCAATCTACGATCAATTTAAAATAAGCTATTATGAGAATCGTAACGCCGTTTATCATACACTACTGCATCGTTTCTGTCCATGGCACACGAGCACACATCGCCTGACTTTGTGCAAAATACCTGGGTAACCGCGAGATGATCCCTAAGTGAACAAACAAATGGAATATTTTGGTATACAAGTTATAAGTATATTTTCAAAAAATGCGCTAAAAGAAGCAAGGACACTGAAGAATACCATGTAAGCAGGTATTTTACTGCGAATGATTGACTGGAGAATCGAGCTAAGACCTGCTAACCACTTTCAACTGTTTTGACAGATCTTCGGAGATCGTAATTGTTGACCCGCTGGTGCCTGAAAGAAAAAAAAAAGAGTTTTAGAATACGTTGAAATTTTATCCCGGGTTTGATCCCAGCCTAGCAACTAGAGGAAACCGGCAATATGCAACTTCGCATTATATTTAAAGAACCAAAAACTGGTGAAGTTAGTCGTGATACTGTAATTGGTATATATATATACCCAAATGACCATACATCGTCCAAAAATATTTAATTGTATGCCCCGGTGGGCCGAATCGGATTGAGTGAAGGAAGGCTTAAGACATGTGTAGAAATGAGTGTAGGTAGACCTTTCCATAAAATATTTATAAAATAGGAACCATTCGTGATCTGAGAAGCGTACGAAATACACTCACGTTTGGACTACGTACTGCAGTGTTACACTACATTGGCATGGTGCCTGATCGTTGTAGACAGGAATAAAATGACAATTAATAAGAGGTAAAAGTTATTCCAGCAAGTGAACTAAATGGTCATTTGACCAAAAGTTTGTGATATTTAGTACAACGGCAAGTGGATCATGAAATGCATGGTCTGCAGGGCTGTATTTTATAAACGGAAGGGTGTAATGCGACAACTTCTACCCATGAAAATACTTACTTTGTTCATTTGCCTTGTGCAAACTGGCAATGATGTCGATACTGTAGGGACCGTCGATATGCTTGCGGTTCCTCCATCTATTTCATACGGGTTTGTCGTTAAAACAAATCGATTTGATTGATCATTGATCTTCACTTTCTAACTTTATTGACGTTTGCATGGGTAATTTGAATCAAAGCCATAGATATTCATACCTGTTTTCAAATCCTCGCCAATCAGCCAATAGATCATTTGTTAGTCGACCATCACAAGTATATTTATGCTCATTCAACCAAAAAACAGGAACTAAAATTAGAAAACAGGTAAATTACTTCAAATCATTTTAAAAATAAGTTATATGTGATTTAATAGCTTTATTAATTCGAGTTTATGAGCTCTTGCTAATTTTTTGACTGTTTATAATTTGCGAAAAAAGGACCTTCTGAAGTATGCGATGGCTCACAACCTGAACTCAGGTTGTGTACCAGGTTAGGGTTCAGGTTATGCAACATCTTGCTGCGCATACTTCAGGAGCACCGAAAAAAATATATATTCATCAAATATTAAATTGAAATTGCATTTATTTTCCGCAAGACCAATAAAAAAATATTTTCAACAAGAAGGGCAATTTCTTTTCCTTGTATTTTACGACCTTGAGTTTCTTAAATTGTTTGTTTGAAATTCAACTCAATATTCAATATATTTGAGGAATTAGCGATCGTGGCTTGCCTGTAATTAAATTTTTGCTCGAGTTTTTAACATTTATTTATTGTGTCAAAAATATAGAGACACGCAATCTCTGTTATGATATCGGAGCGAATTTCATGTGAGCAGTGTATGGCGCCACTATAAATTCACCACGTTGTTTAAAATACAAAACACGTAATCATAAAATGACTTAACAGATTCCAAATATTGATTGACTTCCACCTCACCGACATTCTGGGTGCCCCACTTTGTAATAGCCTATACCAGGGATGGCGAACCACTGACCCGCGGGTCACAAAGTGACCCACCGCGTTTTATTCGTGACCCGCCAAGGCATGAATAAAATAAGGAAAAAATGCTAACATATCAGTGATAAAAATTGATAAAACCGGCCTTAAATTAATCTAACAATACCTAAACTATTATAATATACCGTCAGTTGGATAGTCAGGGCCGCGAGGGCTCATATTCAAATTGTTAATTTCGGGCCGGTATGGTAATTTTCAATACCCCTAATCTTGGACGCATGTCTGCACCGCTGTAAACCATTATTCAGCTATTGGCTCTGACATCGTTTATTACATAAAATGCAACTGATATGTTAATTTGTCGTTACGTCTGGTCTCTTTCGGAAGTTCATCTGCAGACTGTTTTAGGGGTTATGCGAGAACTAGATGCTACTTTGCATTTTATTAGTTTCTCGCCCACAATACCGTTAAGAGAACAAAATCTTTCAGACTTGAAATAAAAGCCTAGAAATCTGAAATAACAATGGGGCAGTGTAAAAGTGCCTTAATGAGGTTGAAAGTTGATCGAAAAATAGAACACTGTCAGAGTGGGATTCCCTCCAAACTCTTTGGAACCGTAAAATAATTTACCGCATCATCCTAAACGTTTATGGTAATTCATATGCGTGTTTTCGTACTCTAATTTCATAAAATCGAGAGCCATAAAAAGTCCCTGATAGAAGTGCTTCATATGTAAAGCCTGAAACTACACCAACAGAAGCCTAAAAGATTTGCTTCAGAAGTTTCTTATATATACAAACATTGATCAAATATCTGTGACCCACTCTCTTCTGTTCCGCGATAAAAATATAATTTTTGACCCATTCATTGAAAAAGGTTTGCCATCCCTGGCCTATACCAACATATCAAATGTGAATATATATACACAAATTTCTCCGCAACGACTTAGCAAAACTCCTCCCTTCAATGGATTTGTATGTTTGTGATCATTAATAGGTGAGCCGGCCCGAGAAAAGTTTGTTACTGGGTCTTTAATATTACAAGTTAATGAAACGTTTTTGTAACGTTGCAGTATCTACGGTACGCTGTATGAGAGTAGAAACAAATCAACTCGGGATTGACAAGGTTTTAATTGCTATATATATATACAATGGGTAGTTTTGCCAACTCCGCATGGTGCGATTACGAACCAAATGTAATGACTCACCAATTCTTTCATTAAGACCACAAAAAAGATATACAAGAGTACAAAATCTTCTTTAGTTGACAATAACATACACATACATCATTTATATACAAATACCTATTACTATCTCGATATTGCTAGAATGTTTTGGAAGTACCTCTGATATCCGGAATTACGGAACTCCAACGCTTGTTATGACATTTAAATAATACTTATTAACGTAATTATATTCAGGACTCCCCAAACTAATAAAGAAACTATGTTTAGTTTTGGAGTTTTATTATTGAAATAGAAATATATTATAAGCACAAAAAACGAGAAAAAAAATCGCTCCAGATTCTGTTTCTTGAAATTCATGTCGTTGTCATCTGGTGAATAAAAAAAAGGGAATTAATAGAAAACAAATACCAATCTCATATTCACACCCGAAGGCAGAAATATCGTTAAAGCAAATCTTTATAATGAAATACTAAAAATATATTTTACTTCCATGTTATCTGATTTCGAGCAGATATTTTTATTTTGCTTGAGATTTTTTTGTTATTTTGAATAATATATTTCAAGAATACCAAATACACAACTTCACGTTATGATGTCATGGATGAGACATAACCCTTTCTCCATATTGGTGAACATACTGAGAAATGATATTTTTACTTAACTCGACAAACAGAAACAATAAACATGACACAAATCTTACTGATCTGTCAATGGGACTTTCCAAAATGTCGCGAATGTCATCATATTGACAAATTTCATCCATCATCCTATCCATGACTTGACGAACATCAGCTCTAATCTGTATGGTATTTGTTTATTTTCATTAAATAATATATACATATTTATTATTAACATTTTAGAGAACATATGTCATTGGGTTTTCCTAATTGTATTAAACTGTTTAAAACTTAATAATTTAAACTTTAAAACACCTTACATATTATATTTTCATCTTACAATTTTTTTAATTTTAGATTCGATCTCCTATTAGTTATCTTTATGTGACAGGTATATGTTATGTTGATGCTGCGGTGTAATGATCTTAGGATTCGATATTCGTTTTTCTACCTTGAAATCATCGTTCGAGAAAGACTTTTTCTTCTTCCTTCTTCTCTAAAATAGGAATTATAAACTTTGGATTGATGTCTTTCTCAAACCCACTTTCAAGCCTACTGCCACATGAAATAATATTGAGAACCGCTGTTGTATCAAAATGCTGTGAAAAGACGACGCCGATCTTTCTTAAATTTTGAGTAAGGCCAAATTATGCACTTTTTTAGGGATAAAGCAATAAATAAAGATAAGAATAAAACAAACCTTGCTTCTACGTGACTTCGGTCGAGCACTTGCATAATTTTGCAGACTGGGTAGATTACGATTTATCTCGTTCACATCGCTCCTTTTAACGTCAAATGAAGTCCAAAATGCAATTGATGGTATGGCTGTATTGTATGTCCGCGTAGTTGGCGCAGTTTTCGGTCGCATCTTTCTCATACTATCCTACAGCGAACCAATGATAATGTGGTACGTACGAGCTAATTATGATAGTAAAATACAAACTACAAAATAGTATAAGTTAGTTTGTTATTTGCCCCAAAATTTAAAGAGAAGGACTACTCCCACTTTGATGATTTTTAAAAATACCAAAATCGAACTACTAAATACACTTTGTAGTCATTCGACTATTAATTCTTATTCTTCTAAATATAAGACTAAGTTCTGATTTGACTAACCTCGAGTCCATATTTTCTTCCAGTAGGTGTCACCTTCAAAGGTTTCAGAAATCGAGTCTGGATAGAAAAATTCGTGTAATGATAATTGTAATCATTTCGAAAAAATAGAAAACAATATTTCACTGTACCTTGTTCCTTCTCGTTTCAATGCAAGTTTGCATATGGAGCTTCAAGTTTGGTAGATTTCGATCAATTTTATAGAGATCGCTTTGTTTTATATCCACAGGAGTCCAGAACGCCACTGGTGGAAAATACTTAATTTCTTTCTTTTCGGGTTCTTTTCGGTTGACTGGTGCAGTCTTCGGTCTCCGGAGCCTAATTTCACCCTAAATTAAAAATTAACTGTAAAACTTGAGTGACTGACTGGTTGAAATGTATCAATATCTATAAACAGTGTATTAGTTATTATACTTTTTCATGTAATCGTTTCGTTATTTTAATAGGATTAGATTCGAAATTGCGTGATATATATCAAAAATTTCGGAATCTTTTTTATTTTATAAAAACTGAAATACGGGAATGTAGGAATATTGTTTCTAACCTCGACCCTCGAGACGACCAACTCCTTTTCATCAATTACAGCTCCAGGTATATCCTAAAAAGATACAGAGATTACGAAATAATAACAAACATTTTGTTTATACAAAACAATTGCAATAATTAAACTAGATTCAGTTACCTCAAATGACTGAGTTTTTTCTGCGGGCATCATTGATAATCCCATAAATTTGGTATTCTAGAAACAGAAGAATGTAATTTTAATGTTTTATTTTATTGGGCATTTTTGTTTTCTCACGAAAAATGGAAACTTTACTGCTATGAGTTACTGAATCAGAATGTAAGCCTCGATCAAGATGTTTCTCTTACATGGTCACCAGCAGCTTTTGACAGCTTTTTGGATATTACAATTTTCTCTGCCTCATAGTTTTGAGTTTTTTCAAGTTCCACGGCATTGATTGTCTCAACTAAAGTCATCGACGGATAGTCATCGTCTTTTTTCTCGTCTTCTGAACTCCAAAAGCCACAGAAACAAAACTGGAAAATGTGTTCGTATTTTTTGTTTTCAATTTAAATGACAATAGAAAATTGTTGAGAGTATTTATGAAATCGCCCCTCCTCTAATTTATTCACGGCAAATATTACGTCCAATTAAACACAAAGGTTTACTATTATTTTCAAGAAGTGACAAATAAAATAATTTGCACCCACCAAGAATGCTCCACGAATCCAATTGCAGAGTTTGTAACGTTTTTTCTAAATCAAAATAAAATATATAATAACTTTAAACTTGATCTTAAGAAAAGCTAGGCACGATTGGAAACGTTCACAATTTATTCGGAGTTCTAGAGATAACCTAGAGAAAATTTATATATATATATTCTAAAAGTTCTGCTATCTTTGTGACGTTTAAAATTTATTCGAGGTGTTAGCGATAACCTAGCAAAATAAAAGTATGTCTTTGAAATTATTTAGCAGCTAGAACAGGGGTGGGAAAGGTTTTTGGACGAAAGGCCAAATATATTGCTCCTCTAGACTTGCGGGTCATATAAGTGTGACGTAAAAAAGTTGGATATTATAAACAGAATGCGTAAGAGAATGGCAAGAACGCGTAAACTATGAGGTGTGACGTGAGAGGAGCACGTCGTCGAATCGAGTGAGCGAGAAATTGGGCAATTATTGTTAAATCAAGATGAATATTCATTTCATTTATAACATATTGTTCGATGACGTACAAACTCAAAGAAGTTGTTGAATAGGCCATTCTTTAGCACGCGATGCGGTTTGATGACCGCTTATTTCTCATCCTCTGTGTCATCACAATAGATGTATTCAATATGACGTCATAGTTCAAAAAACCATTTACTCAAGTTCGCGATTTAAGAAAACATTCATGATGAAAGTGCTATCTGTATTGATATGACAAATTTTTTAATTTCACAAACGGTATCCCTGAAAATAGCCAGGAATATTTTTCCATCTGGATTATATGCCTTATGAACTATACAACATTGTCATTTAGACCAACCTCGAATGCAAATCTGCCACTAAACTAAAAACAACAACAACTTTTTCGGCAACACTCCACATAGCATGAAAAATCGTTACCCTCTTTTTCTTTTTAGGTTCATCTGAATTGACTTGATTATATTTTTCACTTCCCTCCTCATCGTAATTATCTGCGTCTGTCGCACTCATTTTGACCTGAGTCTGAGTGTGAGCGAGTGATCAACTGTCCAGTTTATCACTCGGAATTTATAAATGATATGAATCTCAATTCTATAATTTTCGTTAAAATGAGCCTATTATGACGTCATACTCTGAAATTAATTGATATGCAATTCGAATTTGTATACATGTATTTAGATGTGGATGTTCAATTCGACCAAATGTTTATTCATTTAGCTTGTTTTGTAGACGTTGTTACGAGTTATCTGTTAGTTCTCATTCGTGTAACTTAGAAGTTCTTTCTAAAAACTTCCAATTTTCGAAATTTATTGACAGGAGGCTATGAAAGATGAAAAAAGGCAATTGATAGAATGGTTTAAGTTAATTTTAATCTTGCAACCAGTAACAAATAATCGTTTTTACATTAAATACAAAGACAAAATAATCACACAATTTTATTGGGGTAGGGAAGCCACGAGGAACCAAAGCTGGTTAGCGAGTAGCGACACCCACGGTTCTAATATCTAATTAGTAAGATCGGAAAATTTAGTTTCGGAACTACAGCAGTAGTTATTGTCGCGAGTATAGTTTTAGATAGTTAAATACTATATACAATTTTAATTATTTATATTAAATTAAATGCCATTCGCATCTTTCGTGATGAGAATTATTATTTATTTTTTAAGAAAACTAATTCTCGTTCTAATTATTGGTGAAGAACTTGAACACTTTTAATGATGAATTTTAATGAAATTGTTTTTAAATTTGACACAAAGGCAAACAAAACATAAATCTATTGGAGACAAAATTTTAACACATGGTGATAGTTGCTGGTAAACTACTGTTTTCAATGACTTCGATTAATTTGATCTCCAGTGACTGCATCAACTATATATGGAAATATTATTTGATATATTTCTCTAGCTTCTTTAACACATGCTTAGCATTGTGTAGCTAAGTGTAGAATATCGTTATGAATAGAATATAGACGTGGGCCTATGACTAAGTACATATTCCAAAATGCATTCAAAAACGTATATATATGGTATTTTGAACAATGGCATGATGAAATTTCCTGTATAAGCATTTCAACGTATCCATTGTTAACATAAAGTTGGTCACAAAAATACCAAACGGGAAATTTCAGTAACGCCATCATGTATATCTTAACATTTACTACTTAAAAACAAGGACAAGCAACAGATTGTACAGCATGTTGTCGGGAGTTTAATTGAAGCGTCGGAAAAATGATACCCAGTGCGCTGTTTGCAATTATAGGTATGTTATACTGATCAATGAGAAAAATTCCTAATTTAAAATATTTTTGTAATCAAAATTAAAATATACGAGCAAATTAGCTTATAGCATTTTTCACATGCCTACTTGCAATATGTTTTTATAAAAACGAGTAATGAAACCAAAACGCAAAGCCCGAATGTGCGCGATGACTTTGTGATTAGATCGTTTGATTTCGTTGTCATCGCAGTTTAAAAACATATTATGGGAGTGAATGCTTTTACAGAATCTTGTTCATAGCAAAAGGCTCATCTACCTATATTCGGTCAATGTTCAAGACCTGATTTGCTAAAGATAGACCAGACAAATACCATGGTTTTGTTTCAAGTTTTTTGATATCCGTTTCATTTACTTTTGCTTTTAATATAGAGATTTTGTGTAGCATATGTAGGAGATGAACCAACCGCTATACCTACAGCCTCCCAGAGTGAAGTTATCTTAAAATAAGCAATGTGTAACAAATTTATTAGTATATTCATCATTTGTAACATTTTTTTTTTAAATATTTACTTTTTGTTCACAGTGGCTTTCACTATTGTATCAGCTGATGACACAGAGATCGATGTGTGCTCCAGTGATAGTAACTTGATATCTCTGAACGGATTTAAAACATGGAAGCTGATAGGCAATTGTAACTCTCAAAACGATCAATGGTTGCTGAAAATCACAATTACCTCAGCCTCTAAACGATGTAGAATCACTGATGTTTGGTCAGGAACAATGAGCTACGTACCACCACTAGCAATAGCAGGTTTGGGTCTGTTTGCTTTTGTATTTCTCAATTACACATTCACGATTACTGAACTTTCTCGTAAAATTGGGTCCGTCTCCAATGTTAGTCAAATCTGTAAGAGATTCTGAGTAATCACTATGCGGGCGTATTGATCAGTTGAGGTTACGCGAGACTAACTACCTTTCAAAAAAGTTTGTAATAGCTCTTTGATGGTTTTCATGTTTTTCAAATTTGTTATATACACATATTCTTCAATTGTTTTGGTGTCTCGTTTTTTTATGTTTCATAAATAATATTAATTAGAAGCACATGCGTTAACTAAATTTATTTATTAAGCTGAACCAGCATCGTAGATGTCGCTGCTCAAAGACCTTTCGTGGTTCCTCGCGACTCCTGTCACACATATAAAGTTCGTCTTCTCTTATTTACTTTATATCTTGCCATTTTTCCGGGATATATTTATATTGACTGTGTTGACAAATAAAGGATGATTGGTTGATTGATATATATCTTCTGGTATTTTTAGTTTTTGCATTCAAGTGTGTAGCAAAATCAACTCAGCTACTAGAATCTTAGATCAACGCTCATTGGTCTGTGTTGTCTGACAGCTTTGATTCCTGAGATAATATAAGAAAACTACTGGATTCGTGCCATCGCTAGCTTTTCACATAATAACTGATCAAAAGCGACTTTGATTTACCCAGAACGAATGACTCACGCAGAAATGTTTATGTTCTACCCAGATCGGTAATCGATAAGCATTGAACGAGTCCGTTGTTAGTTAAGTTCGGCGAATCAAAGTAATAGACCATGGACTCGAGTCAAATCTTACAACTCAAGCCATGCTTTGTGGGCCTTTCCATCCATACATAATGTATAGATAAAATTAATCTAATCGCATCTAAAAACCAATGGGATTCAAACTTTTAACAGGTTTCTTTAGTATCGATTACAACATTCCAAAAACTGGTGTGTGCGAACCTAACGAATCCATCACTTCATCTAACCATTTCGTTCATATTTGCAGGGCCTAGTTGGAAACGAGATCTTAACATAGATGACGAAGACATATGTTTTCTGCTTAAATCAGAGATTATATCCATGTCAGATTTGATGGAAATTTTTCCGAGTGGATGTGCCGGCACTTATATTATTACGAGCAACAATATATTTCCCATAACGCTTACATCCCAAAGCTCCACTCATTTTGTGATTGAAATTTCTCATCTATACGACCAAACCACGACCACAAATGCAGGTAAATGTATCAGTACTGATTCAATACAGCGTTAAACGACAGTCAATCTATCTACAGAAGAAAGCCCGGGAAACAAACATTTTCAAGTCTTTTATAAGTCTTCAGAATTATCTGAAAGACTTTCAAATATATAAACATCATGATAGCGTACAATAGAATGGGTGTTTTCCCGACGATTTAACCTAGAGAATCTCTTCATACAATTTAACACTGCTAAATTTTTAGTGCCCTCTTCTGATTATCTTTCTGATTAGCCAAAGTTACGGATGTAAATAAGGAAGTCGATTCTAGTTAAACCCTTTATAGTATAATTTACCTTCGTACGTATGAGTGGTTGTTTGCTAGAGTATTGTTTAGAGTTAAGTTGTAAAATCTTCTTTTAGCTCAAACTAAAGAAACTTTAGCTCAAACTGACGAAGCTACAACTATGCAATCATATGCATACCAGGACGATGTTGACGATCCCATTGGTTTGTGGGATTTCGAGTTTGACGTCATAAGCTTGATAATAGGCTTCAGCGCCCCTAGCATTATTTTGATATTAACAATATGGAAAATGCTGCGTTATAGAAAACAACTTATGAGGTGAGTTGCTATATGTTTATTGGGTATACGACGTGCACGTATCGACCGTTGTTTTAAATGTTTGTTATTGCCTTCTTCTCAACTAATGGACCAATCGATTTCGAAATTTTAGTATTTTGCTAGAATGCTCATATTTTTTTAAATTTTTCCAATTTTTTTCATAGTCCAGAAGGAATCGATATTTTATCTAAAACTTTGCAATATTAGTATATTATATTAAAGTCAAACATAAAAAAAACATAAAAATAAAAACATAAATTTGTCGTACGCCTGCCTATACGTTCCGCCTCCGTTAGGCCTGTCTGCGATTTTTTCAGCAAATTCGATGTTCATGAATAGGGCTGAGCACTTCGAATCGAATATTCAAACCGAATCAAATAGTAATTTATCCGAATCAATTCAAACGAAAATTTCAAATTGCGCCATCTTGTTTTTCTTTTATTTGTAGAAGTAATTCGAATCCCCGCAATCTTGTTTTTTATTTGGCCGCCGAAGGTCGAGGAAAATTCCTTAATTTTTTTTAATTGGGTATGCAACCACGAATAAAAATAGATAGTTTCAATCTTATACAAGAAAATTATCTCTTAGTATGTCAGTGTATACTTGTTTAGAGTCGTGTAAAGAATAAAAGCGTAATATAACTTCATAAAAAATGTTATCCGCCATTTTGACATGTTAGTTTATGCTCAAGTGTATGAAGCTATTCAATTGGCTGAGATATTTCATTCTTTGAGCTATTTTAGGGCTTGAAATATGACATTATTTTAGGTTTAAAAAAATTAGTAGACAAATCACGAGGTCTTGTTGTTTTGAAAAGTAATGAAACTAAACTATAAATGTTTGTTTGAATATCCCCCCCCCCCTCCCCATTACCATTCCTCTCTCTACGTCATTGTTACTGTTATACTGATATAATCTACTGCTTTTTGTTTATATTATTATAAGCTTTTTACCACCGACCGATAGAAAAACTATGAGTATCAATACACTATATTTCCTGTTTGAAACTGCATGCTCATCATCAATTTCATATGGACTCTATGTTTTATTGTTTTAGAATGAGAAGACATACCGCATCATCTGCTTACAAGAATAACTGTGAAAGTAATACAACTGCAACAGGTTCGTATCTTTTTGGCCTAGATTCAATGGTTAGAATGCTACATTAACAATGTTGGCAACTTAGGTCGGAAGTCAAAGGTTGTATAATCTCACTGTGTGGATACGAAATTACGTAAGACGTGGAAAGGTGAAACACTTCATGCGACTTCAAATCTTGAGCTTCCTAATTCTATAGAAATTTAAAGCTTGGTGAAATGCTAGAAAAATCTTAAGATCTTATGAAATATGTAATACTTTTAATAAAGTATTATTCCTATATGATATAGTTTTATCTTTATCTACTTAAAATGTAAAAGCGATCAGCACAGCAGTTGGAACAGAAAAAAATGATTTGGACTGATTAGAACAACGTCAGGAACAACAAAAGATTAGCAAAATTAAATCTAGTATATTGAATCCATAAATTTTATTACTATTCAAACTATAGAAAAAATCAATTTTGTGGTCGCTTAATTGGGGCTACATCAACACAATAACAGATGATTTTTCATGGAATATAGTAAATGTATAAATTATAAATACATTTACGTCTATTTCAGCCCAGTATCAAATGGCACAGTCTTCTACCATCGCAGTCAATGAGACATCAGGCGGTGATCTATACTTAACCCCGATAAATGCTGGGGGAAACATGGTTTGTGAAGACACTTGTTACGAAGCTGTGGATGTGAATGGCGCAATAGACAACGAATACGAAATTTATTCAAATTAAAAATTACATTTATGAACTAATACAAAATAGTAAATAAATCTGTACTATCTCATCCCATGGGGCGATCCCAATTGAGTGGCAATGACATTATTCATACTGTTATGAAAAATTTCTTGTCTACGGGCAGAATCAACGACAAAGAAATTTCTAAATATATTCTATTCATTTTATACTTTATTTTAATATATTGCAGAGTATTGTTTTGTGCGGCCTTTGAACGATCTCTTTTTTTCTCATAAAACATATCAACAACATAATCTAACTAACCATGGCTTCACAGATACATTAAACGTTTTATGTTATTGAAACCCATATTAATTCAAGTGAGGTTTAAGATATAAAAAAGTTCTACCGTTTTGTTGAAATTTTTTTCATTCTTGAGTTTTTTTGCCCTATTTCTTTTTCCCAAACAGTGGGCTTGTTTGTGTAGGTCCTTTCCCCAAATACCTGATGATTTCAAAATCGGCGATTCGAAATTTTCGTTTGTACCGATTCAAATAATTTAGTAGGCGATTCTATTCAAATATTCGATTCAAAATGCATAGCCCTAGTCGTTGCGACCCCAAATGGGGTCTCTGTAGGAATTACGTAGGTTTTCAAACATGTCATTGTGTCAGTGCGATCGCTGAGGTATCATGAAAGATAAATGTACAAACTATCTAAAATTTGACAAACAAAGATAAATTGATTTGTTTGTACCATTGCTTACCATAGCGTCGGCTTATGGACAATGGCTCTATGTTTATGCTTTTAACAATGTAGATGCTTATTGTGGCGTTACTGTTTGATTTTCGTTATTTTTCATTAAATAAAAAGTTTATGTTTTCATTTATTTTACTAAACCATCGCATGTCCAAACTCTAAAGATATGTAAAATAATGTATCTATTTGCGTAGCCATACAAAATAATTATAGAATGTGAGCTGTCTGTCACAGGATGCTATAAAATAATTGTCGACATTAACTGCAACCCTTAGCAACTGGACAAATGCTGCTGCATACAAGGAGATAAATTTGTATATCAGAAATATATTTATTGGAAATTGCATAAGGAATGGTTAATAATAGACTAGTAGACTAGTGTATACTTGATGCACAGTATTATATTTTTGCTCGGATATAGGTAAAAGTACACACTAATAAAGGAAGCGCGAGCACTGCAATCTCCATAACAAATATATATATATATATAAATATCATGTATCAGGAAAAACAGATTGAGACGAAAAGTCGCTTATCAAAGCAATCTGTTCGAGTTCTGCTGGCTAATATGCTTAAGCTGTCAAGCTCTGATTATAGATACCGTGCGTCAAAAAGCCTTAAATAAGTTCGTGCAGTGTTCTAAATTTAGATCTTGCAATGCTAGCCAATATATGCTGATTTTGATACTACTGTTCGCCTACTTCTTTGCTCTTCCAGAACTTGTTATAAACGCCCCCGATGATCTTATTTACTTCATACAGCTTCTGAAAATGGTAGGATGTAAATTTCATTCACGACATAAATACTTCATCAAACTGTGAACTAATGCAATAGAAGCTCATAGTATGTATGTCAGGTTTGGGAAATTCGGAAAAATGACCGCAGAATTGGTTTACTTTCATATACGAATATTTTATCCCAAGACGCTGTCAAAATACACATAATGAAATGTTATTACTACTAATCCCGGGTCTTGTCAACCTATACACTGATATACACCAAAAATACAGATATATACATCGTCTTTTAAATAGTAATCCACAGACTAAAACTAAATTTTTGTTAATAAAATGGCCGTAATTTTCTGAAAAATTGGAGCAATTAAAGAAAATCTAAAAAAATGCTCAAATTCAAAGCGATAGGGGGAAATTTGATAAGTAAGTAGACATATTTACATTGTTTAATAGTCTGTCACCATTCCTGGTAAATGCTGGTAAGTTGGTGTCAATTCAGCTGTTGTAGATACGGTAGATAATGTGGTCACGCTTGCAATTCTGCCATCAGTTTCATACGGATTGGCCGCTTAAATACAAATATAAAATATAAATTTTCTGTCTATTGATCGTTTGTTTATATGGGCATAGAAATTAGAAGTTATTCTATAACTGAAAGTTTCAGAAAATGCGATTTATATAGTACCAGTAGGTTTCTAAAACCAGAAAACTAAACAACATTTTAACTGACGGATAAATAGGTATCCAACATATTGAGCTAGAATAGCTGTGTTTTTTGAGTACGTACAACAAGAAAAGCAATGTATTTATATTTTCTTTCTTGTAATATATATATGTGGTGATACTTACATGGATTCTCCCAAACTGCAGATCCACCAAACACTTCACTCTAAAACAATGTATAATAGCGTTTATTAATTAAACAGAATACTGTTTAGTTATAATACTAAGAATAGGGATATATTCTAGTCTTACCAAAATTTCTTCTTGATCGTAACTACAGCAGACGCAACATTTTAATGCGTAGCCGGCGATAACTGCTTGTGTGAGAAATGAGACGAACATCATAAATTGAATAACTATGAGAAGTGATCCAAGAACTTTGTTGCCAAACACAATCTCTATTATTCCGACGAGCATACCGGATAGCCCAGCAACAGCGGAAAAGATTCCGAGCCGCATGTTCGTTCCACACTGTGATATAGAGCAGCATGTCAGAACCGCGCACACTTATTTGCGAAAAAAGTTCTTTTTTAAAATAAATTTATACAGCAAAGTATTGATTGCAAAGACAGAACAGAGCGCTTCATAATCTATGAACTGAAAATACATAATAAGATTTACAGCCATACATATGGCTATAAATCGTGCTACTCATATATTTTTGAATATGTCATTAAGAAATTGGAGTATATTGGACAAATTTGACCAATGATGCAGCACGTCTTGTACACTGCATTATTCGCTAGAGTCACGACATACGGTTGTTCAATATTAGACCAGTGAGGGCATTATTCATGGTTTATACAAAGAAAGTATTCGATTGCAATTGTTGTTATAAATGCTATCTCACTCATCTGAAAATTACGAAAAAAATTGTATTCAATATTTTTATATTTTGCAATTTTACTTATTGAGATAAAATATAAACGGGGGAAAATTGGTTAGAACTTTTCATCAAACAATTTTACTCAGCAAAAACACTTACCAGCCATTTTTGGGGTTTACACCCCATTGTTATTGCGAAGCTCGCTGTCACAATAATCTGTTAATAAATAGAGAAAAAATAAAATTCTGTAACTTGTGTTACATTGATGTACCTCCGAGTTATTCAACATCTTATTACTAAAACGCTGCAGTGATTAATTGAATAATAATTGAATTCAATATTGAACCAAACCAATGGTGCTGTGTAATTTATCTACAAGACGAAGGCTTTTAAATATATTCTAACAATTGTTCATATCAAATAGCAAACTGATGAAAACACGTGATTAAATTTGTATTATTTGAGAAAATTGGTTTTGACAATGACCTAGGGAGAGTGTCGAATATACAAAATGTCCTGCTATCACTTACCACCAAACTCCCTAATGACGGTAATAGAAACACATTTTGATTGTACTCCATCGTATGCGCAGCCCACACAATCGCACTCAATATTGCTTCAACAATTTCAGAAATCTGAAAAAAAAAAAATAAAATTCGTTTAGATTTACTTTGAAATAACATATGCATACTTTCATGTTTACTGTCTGCGGATTATAAGTTTTAAGTTTATCGAAAAAAATATTCGTTTTTAGATTTACTTTGAAATAACATAAGCATACTTTCATGTTTACTGTCTGCGGATTATAAGTTTAAGTTTATCGATGGAATACTTGGTGTTTAAACAAAATATCTTATTCACGGATTATCAACCCGCCCTGAGATTAAATTTTGCAACCATAAAATTCTATTTTTTCTACTACATAAATAAGCTATCGGATTCATTCCATTGTGATTGCAACATTTCTGGGAGTTCAACGCCGTGTTGCGTAATAGATTTATGCTTTCACCAGAGAAAGTCTGTTTTTTTTAGTTATGAATAAAAATTTACCATTGTTGCGTTCCTCAACTGTATTTATAAGAACTAAACAAAATTAATTTTAGACATGCACAAGTCTACATTAAAATTTGTTATTGAAAAGCTTTTTTCCCGATGGAAAATATAAAAAATTTACCAGGGGTAAAAAAAGGTAAAGGAAAGAATGAAAGTTTGAGATATCTTGATTTAATCAATGGGTTCTCACGCGCGAATAGGCTACTATCAACTCGGCAAAGCATGGTTAATACTTAATGATTTCAAGGCAACTACACACTATTTCGATGTTACTTTAGTTATTGACTCTTAAAGCCCCCAAGGTAAGTAGAATAAGAAAGTAGTACAATGACAAACTAAAAACAACAAATATACATTTAGGAGGCGCAACTACATTCATTACATGCCCATTACGTTTGTGCAATGATTCATATAGTTGTAATCAAAGTTTCGTGGAGCAAGGAGAGAAGAAAAGTGACGATAAGTCGTTTGTCGTTTCCAAAATACCTGACAAACAAACGAGGATAAATACCATAATTAGAAATCACGCAAAAATATAGAATTCTTACCCCCAAAAATAAAAACAATTTCTTTTTCGATTCCAAGTATTTTCTGATTGCCATCTCCTCTCCAATGTATTCATATGATGCAAATGAGAGATTTGGCTTCAACGATAACAGATTGTTGTTCATTCTGTTTATGCTTTGCCTGGAGTTCATTTCCATTTTGAATTTATATTAATTAGTTTCTAATTATTCTAAGAAAAATAAAGAATGTTCTAAAATTCTTCGGCTATACAGTAATTACAAATGCTAGCTCATTATACATGGGGTGCATGTCGCATATCTAGTTTTAGGCCAGTAAGGTCTTAAACATATATCCCGCCTCGTTGTACTGTTTATTTATTATGCAGATACTGTTACATTTTGAGGCAAATAAACATACATACATACAACGAAAATTCTTTTCTGTCAACATTTTTTCATGTTATCAATAAAAATACTTCACTCAATAATATGTTTAGTCGGTCTATTTAGAATTGCCGTAGTATTAATAAAAACTTATTTTGTTCAAATGCTTGGAACTAAATAATGTAAACTGTGCTTATTCGCTTCACTGCAAGACATAGAAATCAACTTTTGATATTTTCAAGAAAACTGTTTATAGAAATAAATTAATTTAATTAATTTAGTAGTGCTATATAAGAAAATTTCTAGTTGAATATAAGAACACGATATAATATTTTACTATTTGACTGATGGTAATTTCTTGATTCAAATTTAATTTTCAATATATTTTTCAAATTAAAAGTTAGCAAAAACATTTTATTTAACCGTAAAGTTCAAACTAGGCTTGCACGTAATTGACAAAAATCAATTCCGTAATTACGGCCAAATCGATTACGTAATGACCCCGTAATTGCGATATGTTTTTCACACATTTGAACCTATCATAACAACCAATTGAATCCACTTCATTTTCGATTGGGACATCGAGTTTGGGTTTTCATATTCCTGGCAGTACTACACGCCGGCGACAGATGTTAAGACAAGAGTGAATTCAAATTAATTTTATTCTGATTTTTATCTTTTGTGCTGGCTTTGATTTCCTTTATCACCTTCGCAAATTAACCGTCCCAATTTTATGCGATCAATTTTATCATTACCGACACTGGTATACGGATATTTATGAAACGATATTTATGACTTTTGTAAAGTCGTATTAAAAAAAATGTCGGGTTTCCAATTTATCAATGCCACGACGAGCGTATTCTCTCGTTTGATTATACTTGCGCTTGCCTCGCGACGAAGACCTGTTATTGCACCGTTTTTTACATTATTCGACTTTACTACCGAGTCAGCATTTTATAGTAATTATTGATGCCAATTTATTGACATTATTCCGATTACCATGCTCCATTTTACATTAAATCATTTCGCGGCCTAAATGTTGTAACATTATTTGCGACAAATTTAGATCAAATATTAATTATTTGCGCATAATTTAAATACCGTACTTATATGACATGCCTTTTCCGAAAATACAAAGTTATATCGCAAAAAATGCATATTGTGACATTTATTTTGCACTCATGAAAAAATTAACTTATTTTTCTAACTCGAGTCGGCGATCCTATCGGCCAAGATTGACACAAATTTAGTCGAGTGTCGGTGGTATTCAAGAATCAAAATAAGTTGCCGCATTTGGTAAAAACAGTTAATCATATTTGGCCGAAATATTGCGAGGCATTGTAATCATATTTGGCCGAAATATTGCGAGACATTGTGGAAAACATATTAAGCAAGGACAAGCGATAAATAAAACGATAAAACCGGTAACAGAACATCAAGGTTTTGTAATTGAAAATGGTTCTCGCACAGAATAAACACACTGGCTCATACTTGATATTTGATAGTAGTTGAATTGAGAATATTGAACTGTTGAAAACAAAAAAACGATCGTCGAAATTCTTAAATCTCGTTGCCTTGGTTAAATATAATCCAATGATCAGGACATTTTCAATTAAATGCTGCACAAAGATAGTTATACATTAAACATTTAGGCTACAATTTAGCTTTTTTTTTAAATTTTAATCATGCATTGTGGTGGAGAAATCCCACTATATAAATACGGGTAACTATAAAAATAGAATAGGATTCTGGATTCGATTTAAGTATTCTAAAACAGTGGTTCCCAACCGCCGGTCCGCGGACCGTCAACGGTCCGCAAAGGATTTTTACCGGATCGCGGGAAATCCCGTCATATTGTTGTTTCTCTGCCGTCTCAATCGCTTTACCGATGCCGAAAAGACGAAGTTGCGTTGGTTTATTACGCAATTTCTCTTCCGTCGTCATATTGCTGATTTTTACCGGATCGCGGGAAATCCCGTCATATTGTTGTTTCTCTGCCGTCTCAATCGCTTTACTGATGCCGAAAAGACGAAGTTGCGTTGGTTCAATACGCAATTTCTCTTCCGTCGTCATATTGCTGTTTGAAAAGCGCGACATTAATTATCACGGTGACGTATTGGCAAGAGAGAGAAAGGTGAGAAAAACGGCTGCAAATACCGAAGCTCTAACTTCTTCTACTTTTTAAACTTTCACTTTTTACAATTGACGGAATTGACTGCTTTGAAGAGAGCTCGTTTCAATCGCGAAAGCGCTCGACCAATAATTACGACTTTACGTAATTCGTAACTTCCCTTCCGTAACTCGAAATAATTCCGTAATTCCGTAAATCTGTAAATTACGTGCAAGCCTAGTTCAAACTAGTTTCATTTTTCTAATGTAAGCGCATATAATATTTGAAAATAATTTCCTAGAACAAAAGTAATTAATTCAATAATTGTTGGCGAATAGGATTGTTTCAAATTACAAAATAAAGTTTCTTTTCACAAGCTTGGCCCGAACATTTATGACTTCCTGATGGCGCAATTCACTTCGAGCTTCACGTATGAGACTGCGGAATGACACCAGATGTGACGGTCTTTTATAGGCACGGCATTATTATGATTATAATTATTATTAAACTTTTGATCCTTTTGTATGTATTTGTCTTCGCGTTCTATAAGAAGAAGAACAATTTATGTCAACTTTCCCTATTAAGCTGAATTGTCGAAATGATAAGTACCTATACTCAGTTAAAGCTTACGTGTTCCGATTTTTTATTTGTTCTGTTATCTCGTATAACATTTGCTATCGACAGAGTCATAAACTGAAACGAGTACTCAGACACTGCTATAATAAATTGTAATAAATAACTAAAATTGATGACGTGTGCATATAACTTTAGTTTGTTAGTCAAACAGGAGTTAGTCAGACGCGAATGTGGTATTCATGTTGCTAAGATGGCGAACACCGGAACGTAGTATGTGTACCATGTTAGGGTTATGCCATAATTTCAGGCACAAATACTACGAGAGTCACTTGGCTAGTCCCCGAACTCGTAATAGAACTTAAATAAGGAAAATTGGAATAACATTATGACCTAACCCTAACCTGGTACACATACTGCGTTCCGGTGTCCGCCATCTTAGTTCACATACTTCGGGAGTACCAAAAATCGTATTATAAAATTTATTGAAATAAGATGTTATCATTAAAAATTACTTGAAAGATTTCCAAAATGTTTTATTGACAAATGTACCACACAAAGATCAAAAATGAATATCACATTATGTAATGTTTATATTTAAGTCTCGTATGTATATATATATTGATAATGTATGTATGTCGTATGTATAATGTATATATTGCGCCACGTAAAACTTATTTAATATCTTGACGATCATAGCGTTTTTAATACCACAGTAACGTATCTTCTTTACATGGGCAATGTTCATACCTCTAAAAACAAGGACTAGCCAAATAGTTGAAAATACAAGACTATCTATTTTTGAATGCTTCTCTCATACTAAGATATATTTAGCTTGCAGTATCATAGTTAAAATTGGAATCGAAGAAAACTGAAAGAAATATACGATAGCTAGTTCGTGTATTACTGGTCACTTTCCATGTTCTTATACTTTGCTCCAAGTATTTAGAAGTCTTGTCTAAAAAGCATGGGATATGCTTTTAGCAGTTTCCTCAATACCAATCCTAACTTTTGATTTACGGTAGTATAGCACCGATGGTATAAATATTTGTAAGCGATAACTAATCTTATGGTAAACTTAAGTTGGCCTGGAAAACGACCCTGAACTTGTACCCCCCATCATATCTACCGTGTGTGTTACGAATATTACGAATAATTATTTGCTAGCCCTATCTCCCGTTTATCAATACGCATATATACTTTAATAATTTCATTCAAGTTTGTGCGCTTTGAATTATGTACAGCATTTGTTTTGAAATAAATTTCTTCTTTTTGTTCTAGTTATTTCAAACGCGTATTCTACTTGCGCAGTAGAAGATTGTTTGATTTTATGACGCTTTGTCTGCTTTATCAGACTATATTTGGTTAAAAAAAGTTTATGACGCACTTCCATAAGTTGCCTGGACCAGGTGGGGATTTCAATTCTATGCAAACAACAACATTTGTTTTAATCGTAAGTTTCTGCCCCCGATGCTACTCATATGAGCTGAACAACAAAAATGCAACCTTTTGATTTCCTCTTTTTTGTTATTACCGAGGTTCAAAGTTCAATAAGGTATGATTCAAATATCACATAAGATCATAAGATTAAGGCTTTAGTAATTTCGTTTCTCGGTTATATTTTGTATGCTGCAGTTTCCGAAATTTGATTTAATGTGAAAATAGCACACGGCTCTGTAATGTTCTGCGTGTGAGGTATTCGTGTAAAAATTTCCCTAAATTACCACTAAAAAGATGCGTTCGTTATATGCAGTGGCTGGATTCAATATTTTGTGCACTCACTTAGAACATGTTCAGAAAAACATGCCGAACGTATAACTCTATAAAATAGAAAAACTTAGCACAAGAATACATAATAAGAACACAGTGGCGGCGTGTGGTCATTTTGACAACCGGGGCAAGCTACTGCGGGACCAAGTCACCCCCATCTACGGGGACAGGATGAGCGCTGTAAGTTCTCCCATCATTTTATGAGTATAAAAACCATTCCATCGGTAACAACCAATCGGCAAAAGCGACAATTTTTAACGATAAGAAAGTGTCTTTAAAACCGGTCCAAGTCAAGGGATTAATAAATATAGACATAGTTTATTTTGAAACCTCTTTCAAAAGGAAAGGCAATATTTACCCAGATAAATACAATGACATATTAACAGAAACTTCGGGAAAGCAGACAAAACCTAAAATAAGGTTTAAAACGTTACTATGAAGAAAGGAAAGGTAATGCAAAGATAAGGACATGCGTCGCTCACTCATAGATATATATGCTGCTAGACTTCTACTGCTTGAACATATATGCAACACGCCGCGGTTTCTTGGAAGCAAAATGCTCAATAACGCGCTGATTGAAGTCATGCATCCCAGAAAGAACGTCTCTGTGAATGGATAAAACAGCCAAGGAATTTAATCTATCTTGCTTCATTGTGTTTCTGAGATACGTTTTAATACGCTTCAGCGTGCTGAATTGTTCGCTCTGCGTCGGCGGAAGAAATAGGCGTCGTCAAAATCATGTCCAGAAATTTTGCAGACGCCGCAAAGGTAGTTACTAGAGTGTTATCTATGAGGAACCCATAGAGCGCGCAAGTTGATGTGATGTTCAAAAAAGTTTGATTGGTGTATATACATCGCAATTCATTTTCCAATTTACCCACGTTTATCATGGGATAAAATTTGGAGATAGTAGCCAACAAATGGATGGGAAATTGACGTGCAAATTTTGAAAAACTTTTGGGGTTTATCAAAGAGAACGCGGCAAGGTGTTCAATGCGCAGACCATCGCCTATTTGATTCACCAGAATGACACAGCATTCCTTTGCAGACAAAATCAAACTCTGCGTTGTTTGCCCGCGGCGTAAAGAAGCACTCCATGTGTCGTCGTATTTTATTGTTTCCCGGATACGAGATACAGCATCGCAGAAGTCTGAAATACACGACTGCACAGACGCTCTATCCATTAGCCTTGACTGCAATGCGCCGTATAATACATCCACGTGATAGAATATTGTGGAGAAAAAAGCGAGAAAAAATGAAAACTCACCATCTTCTAGCAGACGCTTTAGACCTGCCGCCTCCCTCACAGAGCGTTCGTCCCAAACCGGAGAGCTCTGAATGCCATTGAAACACTCAATGAGCTCAGACCTAATTTCGGACACGCCCTGCACCACGCGTGATTGGAAGTTCCAACGTGTTGGTGCACAAGCTGGGAGACGGCGGCTACATATCTGGCGAAGGAGGTCAGAGCGCTTCGGCGAAACGGGAAAAAAATGAAGAAAACCCCGAAACATTTGCAAAAAATATACGGACGAGAGGGGTATCAAGACACATATTTTTAATAACGAGGTTAAATTGGTTAAATGTAAAAAATGCGCATGAGGAAAATCTTCTTTTATATAAACTTGAACACCATGTTTCGACCCACTCATGACTGCCGCGCCGTCATAAGTTTGAGCTATCAATTTTGACTTCGCATTGTAAGGCTGTAACACTTCTTTCAGTACAGCCGATATCCCGCAAGCCGTGCGATCAACGATTGGTACAAAGGGTGACCGTACATTTGAACCCATGTACATTTGAACTCATGCGTATATCCACGGGTTCAATCTATATGCGGGTGCTAAAACCCATGGGTTAGGGTTAGTATGGGTTTAACTATCCGTGAAACAAAAAAAATTCCATAGGTGCAATAGCATACAGGTGCAATTGTCATGGGTTCAAATGTACGTGGGTTCAAATGTAATGGAACCGGTACAAAGCTGTGAAATCTCTCGGTTGGTTTACCATCTTTCACAAACCGAAAAATCACAGCCAGTTGGGAAACGCACGTGATGTCAGTTGTCTCGTCAGACTGAATCGAAAGGAACTGGCAATTCTCAATTTCCAGAGCCAAATGTTGTAAATAAATTTTATACATTGAGTCGAGCAAATCATTTTGGATATCCTTAGATGTCCCTTTCGAAACAGTTGCGGCATCAAGATTATCTCTCAATACTGTATCTAGGGATGCGGTGTATTCCACCATATCCCCTCTATTAGAAGAGAGTACCGTTCATCGTGCCCACGGAGGGACAGCTCGTGACAACCAATGAACTTCAAAACATCTATCAATCGACCGAGAACATGGCGGTTTTTTTCGACGTTTTGGTTGTGCCGACGAATAGAAACCGCGCGTCCTACATCCAACTGTGCTGCAATATTAACATTTCCGAATGTTCGGTATTTTACTGCATTGTCCAGATGCTCCATAAAGATTGATGATACCTGGCACGCTCGGAAAGATGTTTAAGATCTCTAAAACCAAATTTACACCAACGTGTGTCACGGGCGGTAGCAAAAAGTAGGCAATAAAAACAAAAAAGTGCATTTTTGTCCTCGCTGTAACACAACCATTCGTGTTTTTTATACCAAGTTTCTGCGCAGAATGTACGCCGACGCTTTCCTCCGTCATGGGATTGTTCCAGTGAACAATTTTTTGGTTGATAAGGCCCAAGACGTTGTACCTCTAATTTTTGTTCCAGCGGCAGCTGCGAAAACGGAGTGCGAAGTAGTGCATCAACCTTATTCATTATGAGGTCTAAGGCTAAGAAATGCAAAGCCGGAAAAAAGTGAGGAGCTCAAAAGGAATGTGGAAAATCGAAAGCAAATGGACTAAAGGTCTCTAACTGATTCAAATAGCGAAACAAGCGACAAAGACGAAGGCGAGGAAACTATCAACTCTTCAAGCAACCAACGAACGAGAAGGAATGCGTGAATATGTCAACACGTTGTTGTAAGAAACGTCGGCATTGTGCCGTCATAATTTCGGGGCTAGCCCCGATGATTTAGTAAAAGAAACAGAAAACAAACGAGACAAACGCGGCGAGTGGAAGATAAAAGAGAGAATACGATATACAATGAGCAACCGGGGCAAAATCGGCGTCGCCCCGTCGACGTTTGGCGAAGGCTTTGCGAGCGAAAAATGAACCATGTCGGGAGAATATGGCTAGTGTAGACAGTCTTTTTCCACATTATATTGAGGTATTTTTCGAATATTTTTTATTATACCGAAAAAACAACCGGGGCATTGCCCCGGTTGGCCCTATTGACGCGCCGCCACCGTGTTGTTCTTAAAGAACAACTTGTACAACATATTTACTAGAATATGTCACTACATTTGGACAACGCGCGCTACATAAATCTCATACAACTTCCGAAAGATATATGTTAGGTAAATTTGTCTGTATCGCCAGTAGTATTTTGAGCAAACAGTTGGCTTAAATCATAGAGTTAGAAAATCAATGAATTTGATGTTATGTAAATATTTGGGATAGGTATAAAATCAAACGCGAATGACTAGTCAAGTTTTGAAAGTCATTTGCTGCTATTTTGAAAATGTCACGTCAAAATTAGCAACTCATACATTTAAGGTTTTGTCGCCTGAGATACCACCGGCTGTATCATATTATTTTTGGACACACGGTGTGGACCTATGGATCGTTTATGTTGATCGTTATTACTTTGTTGTTTCTCCTTTTTCTTTTTGTTGTGGGGAAATTTATTTTCGCTCATCTCTTCAACTACTGGACCGATTGCTTTGAAATTTTCAGTGGTTAAAGGTTGTATTTGTCGCTAGGCTATTTTATTCATTTCAAAAATTTCTGTGGGATCCATTTTTACTATTATTTTTGTGTGCTGATGTAATCAAAATCGAATTAGCGCACCTTGTGGCGGTTCCGCGTTCGTGATTGTTGCAATCTGGTGGTCAGTTCAGGGTTGCCATATTGGCTTTTCCAACGCCAAATTTAACAATTTTGACTTTTTTATAGCACGTTAAGCGTCAGAATTTCAGTTTGGCATTTTAATTTTTTTTTGGATTTTTTATGTCTGTTCTAGTGTCTTTTGTCTAATATTAAAATCATATAAAGTACTATATTTAGTGTGCAACAATATCCTATTGCTTAGCTACTTAACAATTGGATTTCCCCGATCATCGATTTCATTGTTTATTACCTTAACCATAACCAATCAAAATTGAATTAATCCAAAATTAAAATGATAGCAGCCGAAAAAACAACTTTCAATGAGAAAAGACATTTATGTGGCTCACTAAATCAACTGATGGCTCTAATTCAGCGTATTGCGAACTGTGCAAATTCTCTATTGCGCCGAGGGTATCAAATCATTTTTTTGGTCTTGACCTGACTTTTTTATCACTAGTATCTGGCAACCCTGGGTCGGTCGAAATCGAGAGGACTACGGTACCGGTACTGTAAAAGATTTGATAACCATACTACTTCGTTTCGTGTCCATATATTTGAAGAAATTAAAAAAAAATATAGTTGTTGTGGTAATGTGGCTTATTTAACGAAACGAACGTGAACCTCGTTTAAAGTACACATACACAGGAAAAGGTAATCATCATAAATCGTACAAAATGTTGTTCCCCTGGTAGTCGGCTACGCTGTTGAGTTCCCTGAATAAATACTTTTAAGTTTGTGTTGGGGATGAATTACAACCCACAAATTTTTATTTAATGACTTGAAACGATATCGATTTACAATACAACGAACACTTATAGTGCACGTCGGGTTCCTGGGGTCGGAGTCAGGACAAACGAGGGCAAGTTGAGGCTAGGTTTAAAATTAGCAAATAAAAGGAAATTAGTTGTCAAGTTTAAATGATTCCATCAATGTAATATTTTAACTCTTTGAACTCTGATTTGTCTGAGCGAAGTTACTTCCTCATCTGAAGGTTCGCGGCGCCGTATCGGTAGAACAATAAAATGATTCAAAATGTTGGTTATTTTGAACGTTCATAACTTTTTAACAATTATGGGTACCGAATTGACGGACACCTCAAAGGGAAATTTCAAAAAGTCAAATTTTATCGTGCAGTGAGATCAAATGTTACATTTTGGAATAGAGTTTGTCAAAAATGAGAAATTTAGTCTTAACCATATTTTTCTCTACTTGTCAGTGAGTTATGATCCAGAATGTCGTATTTTGGTAAGAAATATATTGCCAATCAAATGGGTCTCCTCGTATGCTTTCAGCTGATACTTAAATTACTTCTGTGGACATTGTTCAACCAAAATAATAACTAAAACTATGCAATTCTGCATTCTTGTGTCGGATGATCAAGTTCAATAAGCGACCATGACGTACTGATTACGTAGCTATGCAATAGCGATCACATGACTGGCGTCACGAAGATGTGATAACGTACAGTCGAGACGTATTGCGTCGCAAATCGCGTAAGATAACAATTACGGAAAAGCTTGTGATCACGTTCTTAGCAGGTCATCAGTCGACGTGTTTCGATAAAACTTTAAATGAAAACTTTTCTTTTTTAATTCCAAGTTATATTTTAGAGTTCAGCGTACAAAGCAATATTTATTACATATATATATATTTATTCATGAAATTCAACCGTTTGTGCCCGAATGAGATGTAATAATCTTGGTTTAACATATTCTGTTAATTTTTATAGATTTGTAAATTTGGATTTTCACAGCCACGTCCTATAACGATAAAATTGATTGCCGTGGGTTATTTTTTATTATAAGATTTACTTTTCCGCACTATAATAATCCTTTATCGCCAAGACAATCCCTCAAACCAAACATACAAATTTAGTTTAACGACGATTCTCGCACAAATAAAATGAGGAATTGCGCTTAAACTGTTTGTTAAGATCATAAATAGTTTCAATAATGTATTTGAATTTGTTTGTATTTCGAAACGTTAGCGTGGTTGTTTCCACGGAATATTTCATTTTTTATTTTACTATTTTCCAAGACTGCCCTTTATACCGAGTGAAGCAATATAATCCCACAATAGGAACAAACTTGTGGGTGAGATTTCACAGACTTTATTCACTGCAAATGCACATCATTTATACAAAATTACGGGTTAAAAGAATAAGTGGTTTAACGTTTTTTGCAATTTTTAGACGACCGCTCCTAGAGATTTCAGTTAGTTTTTTGTAAACTTCACACTTGTCCCTATGCTCTTAGTTAGCGCCGCTATATATTGTGGGGAAAATGATTAAAATAAGCAGATGACGTAGGATTTATGATGTGTTCTGGATTGGGATCAATATAATACTTCGATAGAACTATGTGGGGCACAAATATGTCACATGTGGTAAAAGGTGTGAGACAGAACATTCTCAAAACACTCCAATAATTTTCCGATACCTACTTACGTTTGTTATCACTTTTATTATTGCAATCTCATATGAAATTTTTTAAAATAACATTTAACGTTAAGAAGATATATATGTATATTTTTATGTTATGCTTTTGATCGCTTCCTCGTTTTCTTTGTATCTTCCGACAAAAAAATTTACTACGTAACAAGGCAAGACAATTTGTCTTGCAATAGAGTTCCATTAGATTATGGGCTGGTTTATTCATGTTTAACTAGTTGTTTGCAAGTCGATACAGTATTTATTTTTACATCAATCATTTCAATTACTTCACATAAATATCTAATTTTAACGACTACCCTGCACCTGGAATCGTCGTTATTATCACAAAAATTGCCTCAATAATGCTTTCGAATTATATTGCATGTGGGAATGTCAGAATTAATGTTTCCATAAGAAAGTGCATCTAATCGTTTTACTACTTTTTTTGAAACAGCTGGTATCAGTAATCATATAAAAGAAGTGATCTTAAATAATACGGTACCTCCAAGAATTTGTTCTTGATTATTTTAAGGAAAGCATTCAAGGAAAATGCTACGCTTTGGAATTTAAGACGAATTGAGGATAGGTCTTACGTTTTTTTAAATGTAAAAGACTATCTCTCCAAGAGTTTTCAGTAAGTTTTATTCTGAAATGTTTTCAGCGCGAAATCGGTCAGCGGGTAATCCGTGCGGTGGCGCACTTTTTCCAAAAATGGTATTAGGTTTAAAAAAATATAATAAGTTTTTGAAAACCTAGAAAAATCATATAAACTTGAAGTTTAGTTTTAGGTAATATATATTAGAATGCTATTGATCCGTAGTTCATTTAGTGAAACCATCCATAGGTACCTCTTGTGAGCAATACGATTGACTCAAACAAGTTATTAACTAACAAATGACACAGTCAAATTCATTTTTTTCCAGTCAGTAAAAATGTCATTCAGAATTATGAAGAAAATTCTATACACAGTCTGCTGAAAAAAGCGCAGGAACCTAAGCTGGTTATCAGGTAGTGTATCAGTTATCAGGTAGGTAGTGACAGTCAAGGGTTCTATATCTGACTGAGATTTGAAAGGCCTATCAGTTTTTTTTTTCAAAGTACTGTTATTATTGCCGCTTAGTTAGTAATTATTTTGATGAGCTTGAAACATAATCGGATGCTAGAAAGTTCAGAGCGTCACTCAAACACCAAATAGCTATGATATTTACCGTTTCAACAGGATTGCATAAAGCAAATTTGCTCTGTTTGTGCTCTGTATTTAGAGTAGCTTAGATGGCGACTCTATCGATTGCACGATTTCAATGATGAGCAAAGAATGTAATAAAAATGAATAAAGACAGGTATGACTAATCAAACAGCAATAAATTAAAAACAGCGGACTTATACCGATATCGAATAAGAAATCGTCTCGTCTTTTGCTTCATTACACTCCAAAATAAATTAAGCCAATTTGATAGATTTTTGGCCAGTACCTTTTCATTTACTGTAAATACTCAATTTCAAAGTTATATGCTGAGAGTTCTGTCTTTATAAAATCAAGACTAATTTCAACTTATCCCTTTTATTAAAACAGTTGACATATGTTGCTATTTGTAAGTCAGTGTTAACACCTCAAGAGTAATTTATTCATTTGAGAAAACCGATTCTATCTTCCATAGAAAATTCTCACATGAATTAAAAGACTCCACGTTTAGTTGGGGCTTGCATCCTCTATGCTTGACTGGAGAAACTCAATTAAAAATATTTTCTCTCGCATTTTCATTGAACGGATGAAGTGGCCTCCAAACGTATTTGCCAATATCATTTTTGTGTCAATAAGATATGTTTTAAAGGATCCAATTATTTTGCAGGAGAAGAATTTGCTGTGCTATCATAGATTGCAAATGTAAATTTTCTGATTTAAATTTCTAACTCGGTACCATGCTCATGTCGTGAAATGCTTTGGTGGCGCCCAAATATGAACATAATGCATTGTAAATACACCAACAATAGTGCAGAATTCAAAATTTAGTTTTACAATGTATGACATTTTCTATGTTATGTTTGGAAGATACCACAACGTTTATTTCACATCAATGCTTTCATATCCGACATGTATATAAGTTATTTATATTCGAGTAGTATGTTGACTGATAAATATATTTAAATCACACAGCGCCCGACAGGATAAATTTATTGTTGATCTCGCAAAATATTCAATTTACGACGCCGTCGCGCCATCTTTTATTTTGAAAAGGTTAAATAAATTTCCGTCTATCTTTCAGACGCCCCATATTATATTCAATTTACATTGTTTATTGCCTAAACATTATAGACGTAGAAAATCCATTTCTGTTGTGGAAATACCACAATTTGTTTGGCAGTTCCATATCAACAATTTTCTGAATTAAATAAATGATAAGGAAGATGAGTTTTTATATTTTATTTTAAAGAAAAATCAGATTATATTTCGAAAAAGCATTCGAAACGTTCTAAATTACAAATGTTGGCTGGATTTTTCTCTTGGTCATTGGTATGCTGTTGCGTCAAATACTTGTGCACTTTGCTTTAGAACTTTCAATTTTTCAATTATATTTATTTCCGTGTATCTAGCTTTTTTAACATAAGCAAAGACAAAATAGGTTGAATTGCCCTTTTTTGACCACGTGACGGATGCGGAACAAGTATAAAGTTAGTAGTGTGGAAACACTGATGTATATTTGTGTACTTGTTATTTCATTATAAGGACAGCAGTTACAGTGCATAACAATAGAATTACATTAGATTTTAATTTACTCACTGGCATACTCTAGTGGTGTCCTTTAATAAAACCTTATGCGAAATCGACAATGTTATTTCAAATGATGGTCTGGGGAAAACCCGAGTTTATTGTGCTAAAATCAAACAGAATATTTTCGGAAGGACGTTAAAATTTAAAAATAATTTAGAGTACTTTTTAACAGTTATCAGTCGGGATTTGAAGGTATAACCATACTATAAAATTAAAGCACGATATTTTGTTTTAATCGAAGGGACAACGACTCAGATTGCGGCAGTGTATATTATTCCCAACTTCAAACTCGGTATATTTCCAAGAATTTGGGGTTCGATTAGAAGTACATATTTGGACCTAATATGACCCTCTACTTCCTGATCTATTGTTATACCGATAACTGAGTCGTGAAATAACATATCATATGTGAATCTGTACATGATTTTGGTAACCTCGAGTGTGTGGATTACATCAAATTTATGAATATTAGATAATTTATATAGTAGGCTCAAGTTTGTCGATTGAACAGAATTTGTCAAGAATCAGATTGATTTGCTTCGCAGAGATTTAATTGTCTGGCTTGTAACCTTCTGGATAGACGGTATGCCTTAGAATTTCATACCATTGCTGCCACAATGCTACTCAAGTATATCTGCTGTTACATTTAAATGATGAATAGTTCTTTTCAATATCTCACCGATTTTTAAGCTTATTTTTCTCAGTTCAGAATGACTAATATTGCATATTTTAATTATTTTTAGTTGACACTCACTCATATTGATGAACTTTGGAATTTATAAAATTTGTAAGAGGGTGATAGAAATTACCAAATTTGGCAAAGAAAATAAGGTAAGATAATGTCAAACCTGCGAAGGTAATATTTTTACTCGGTATATTACTCCAAATGAGGTTTTCAAACACAATATGAAGTTTTAATTTATTTTGAAGCAATGGACAAATATATATTTGATAACACCATTTACCATAGCGAATGGAAATTACGATTCATATTATTGTATTTAACCCATTACAGCCGGATGGCATATATTTAGTAATTATAATTAGTAATTTTAGTTTATTTATTATCTTGAGAAAAAAACATAATTTTTAAAAAAACAAATAGTATTATATCTGCGTGGATTATTCCCGCGTGGGAATTGGCTAGGTATATAAATATGACGGGATTGAACTCGAGCGGGTCATATCGATTCATGCGTCATAATAGGAAAATCTACCTTAATACAACCAAATACCCCAAGAATATATACTATCACATTACGAAATGTGCTATGCAGTAGTAGGAAGATATACTATCACATTACGTCTCGTCAGCAGTCGCAGTTATTCGTTAGAGAGTGTCCTCTGGCAAATAGAGAACAAAAAATTTGTTCCTAACCATTCAGATGCAAATGATTCAGTGGAATCGGACATTTCTTATGTCGCACAACCTGACGCGAAGACACGACCCACCCAAACATAACACGTCTTCACTATGCGACGGCGTAAGCTATAAAACCTCTTACGGTCTCATTCTGTTGCTATAACAACTAGGAAATCAACGATACCAAACATGCGAGAGTGCTGTTATGATAAAGAATGACGCGTTCGGCAGGAATTGAAAAAGGTTGATTGTTTGTTTACAAGCTGATGCTTACTCAAGCATAAGCGTGACGTCGTACGAATAATGGTCCAGGAGCGACATCTAGCGTGTAGAAAACAAAACATAGCTTCCAACGAGCCCTGAGTGATGTGTCAGGCGTTATTGGTTAACGAGAAATTATAAATTAAAAGAAAAAAAAAATTGGGCTTAGATGTACCGGCAGCGTTGGGCCATCTTACAATCCTTCGACATAGAATAACGTCGTTTTGGGCTAGTCTATCACATAAGAATAATTTCTGCCATAACAGACCAACACTCCAAAAACATTTATTCCAATTTTTTTATTTCCAATTTTAAATTTTTTTCATTTAGGAGCAACATTTGAATTTTATTTTTGTTTTTTAGTTAGGCATCTGGTGGCGCCAGATGAAAAAAAAAATTATATGAACCAAGTGACAGGCAAATACTTCTAAATGCCTCTAATTGACTTTCCACTGGCTTACCCCGCTTACCATTTCAATCAAGCATCCCATACTGGCCGTGTAATGATTTGAAAAATATTATCGTTTTCTCGGCCGTGCATGGTGGGTGTAAAGGTAAAACATGTGAAAGTTTCCTTCGATCGTGCACAAAAATAAACGTAAAATTAATCGTGATTTCATTCTAACAACGCACACTTTCTTGCTTATGACTATTTGCGCCCAATTTCATCGGAATGATTATATTGGTTGCAATATAAAACTTTCGTGGAGTAACGATTAGGATGTCATCAAAAATGATTTGTAAATTCAATTAGGTACAATTGTAATTTTTTCGATGACGATTTTAGATCTAGTAATTGTAGTAGTATCGTTTTGTCAGACAACAACAAAAGAAAATGTTAACATAATAATTTATTAGTCATAATGAGCAAATAAATTCTACTAAGCACAAAAGCATTCAAGTTCAAAAAATTTTAAAATCACTTATGAAAAATGAACTCAGGAAACAGGCTTGAATAAGGTTTTAATTAGAACTAGACAAATATTATTATTATCTCAATAATATCTCAAACAATTACTCAAGTGTGCAGTGGCCGGTCAGCTTACTTTTTGAATGAAAGTTTTTTATTGCTGATAACCATCTTGCAACTTCAAATTTTATTTTACTTTCATAAGACAAATTTTCTGCACGTCAAGTTTAACCCAAAAAATTAGTGACAGTTATGGTACAAAAAAATAAATCATATTTCGCATATCATTGAATATGTCAGCTATTTCAAGATATGATATAGTCCGGGTCGTAAAAATCATTTGAGAAATGATTCTTGCATGAAGGGTGAAGTTGTATAGTTGTTGATTAAGTCAGCTTCGCAAAACATATTCAGAATCACATATTCAGTACATCATATCCAAACTAATTTCATCTTCTCTCGCTCTGTCGGATTTACATTTTTCTAATGCTCCACACTTCCAAGTAATGTAGTAAATAAGAGAAAGTACAAATGCCGCTGCATTAACAATTATCTGTATTAAAGTGAAATTGCCGAAAATGCAAGTTTCGACATCAAAATTTACCATTACTGCATAGAGTATCAATATTTCAGCACAATAGATAATTGAGAATATCAGAGTACAACCTGGACTAAAACTAATCCAACTAAAGGCAAATATCGTGCTTAACAGGGAAATAACAAGACTGTATAGAAGAAGGCCCAAAACGTAACCGCAACCAATTGCATCCATTTTAGCGCACTTATCGCAAATTTCATCGCTGTCAGAATCATCACTTCCACCACCTAACAAGTCACACAATAACATAAATAAACACGCTATAGCGTATTTGACAACTAAATAAAAAATAAACATCACTAGAATGAAAAGGGTCAAAAGAAGTGGTATAAAAGTGAGAAACAATGTTTGGTACTGAACTGCGGCAATACCATACATAATGAGCAAAATTCGCGCTGCCAAACCACATCCTTTGATTGGCAATAAAATGAGCAAAATTCGCGCTGCCAAACCACATCCTTTGATTGGCAATAAAAACATGTAGTGTAAATGATCAATGTCCAATTTTTCTATACTGGTGATACAAAACAGAAGTTTTTTGGCATACTTCCAGAAATTGCTGTTAATTGATACTTTGTCCATCTCCACCACACCATACGTTGCAGACAGAAAGGAAATTATCACTGACACGTATTGGATCGGATATACGGTGTCCTTGCAGAGAGACAACACGTAAATCCCAATCGTCATCTGGGGAATTGATTGGCTGATTGATTGGCTGGAATTGAGTGCCGTTTTAAGTATTCTGGGGCGTCTGCAGCTGCCGCAAAACCATGGCGGTATTTCCATACCATGGCCGCTACGACCAAGCCTATGGCGACTGACTTTTTAGCTGCCACAAACCAATAACGAGCTGCCGTTACTGCCACCGCGGCAGCAAATTGAAAACCAATGGCAGGTAAAATTTTGCTGCCGTAACCACGGCAGTTGGGCCGTAAAGACAGGGCTGTCCCTTATGGTGACAAATATTGGGTAAGTTGGAACGTTTTTCTTATGGATACAGTTTTGATGGATTTGGGGTTAGGGTTCAAGTAGATATAATTCCGCATGATCAATTAAAATCTGGTACATTCATTTGTGAATATACCGTTAATACTGATTACTGAATAGCGCTATAAAACCATGGCAAGAGCTGCCGCGGTTCGTTCGTGGCAGGAGCTGCCATGAAGTGGTAAGAACTGCGCTTCGAATGCTGAATGCAAAGACGAGCCAGTATTATGTTTGTTTGCACAATAATACATTGGGGGTCCACATTTTGCAAATATTCCAAAGGCCGACCTTGCCCTCGGTACACGGAATAGAATGTATATTACCAAACTATCATACACAAGAATTTATACTGACTAAAATACAAAAAAGTTGACCCGGTTCAATCTGCGATGCGCAATCCATCAGTGGCCCATGTGTGAATTCATGCCTGTTTGAGTGTTTGTACAAATTTCTATGCACTTGTCACAACATTTAATCAGGAGCGCCTATAGAAACTTATATGCAAATGCACGAGGCAAATTGACAATAGCTGCTGCATAGACGAGGTGCATACACACAATGTTATCAGTAAATTGACAAGTGAATAACATACTCTTTGGATTATAGACCTTTGCAACTTTATGGCGCACGTCATATTATTGGCGTGATAAATAGGATACAAACAAACATCAAATTGCTAAAAAAATATCCTTTTATTCTGTTCTACAAAACATAATACAGTGTTTCACAACATATTGGACTTTTGGAGTGGGAAATAGCTTACAAAATAAACTAAGCCCTTGTCTAAATTTTCGGACCCTCAATTTTTCAGCGAACAAACCGATTGTATCAAATCGTCAGAGCAATCAATTTCAAATCTCAGTTTCGATATCGCTAAAAGATAGATGTGTGTGATGCAAAATCTGATTTCTAACGGCTTGCTTCGTATGGAGTGTCATGTTGAATGCCGGTGTAATTCAAAATTAGACACAACAGATGTGAGCTATTATTGATACATTTATGTTTTAGTGTATATTTGAAAGTTTATTTAATGCGTTGTTTGGTGTAGAAATCATAGAAAACATAAAAAGAAGTTGAAAATAAATTGTAGTTACTTAATAAAATCAATTGCTATTTGTTCCACTAGTGAATTAAAGAATTTATCACTGTTGTCAAAATATATCTTAAATTATGGCTGGTTTAGTTATTGACGCCACTGGATTCCTTGCTGCCGGCATTGTGGAGCAAATGCCAGGAGCAGCAAAATAATTGAGTGAATTGAAAGATATACGACAGACTCGTATATGACAGACAATTAGAAGAAATCGAACAACTGCAATTTACTTTTCGAAAATCAAACAAAATCCGCGGAGTCATAAAAAAAACTTTCTGCTGTTTTGTGGAAAGAGTTAAGATCGACGAGTTTGACCATGAAAAGCAAGTTTGAAAGAATGATGAAAAAGGCAATGCTGAGAAATATGTAGGGACGGAGGAAACTGATGGGATGTTGTTGTTGTAAATTCTGCCCTAAAAATGAATGTTGCATGTCTCGTACACTGCTTGATAACTGTTGAAACAACGGCTGTTGTAAGTGCCCTTCAAACAATGGTAAAATTGGATGTTTTGGTAAGATGTATCCATGCAAATGTTGCGGTGCCGCGGATTCTTCAAACCAAGAATAATTAGCGGTTCTTGCATTAATCTTGTGTACACTAATAAGGAAACTATAAATATATGGAAAGAAACCATTGTTTTTTTTTATTAACTAAATGGGAATGAGTAAAAATATTGTCCGTTATCTTGAATTGTTTCTGATAATGCTCATAATGAATATATATTTGTGTTCTGCCTATACTAAATAGACTATGATTAGCAGGTGTTGAACTATACGAAGACTGATAAAAAAAATTGGAAAACTTAACTTAAGTGTTGAGCAATATAACATTGGAAGAATTCTCGTCGCTCATTGATGATGAGTTGCACAACATGATTCCAAAGAAAATTCACAAAATGATATCTGCCGAGGGTTCAAATATGATTTGCTTACTTATAAATAGACAAATGTAATATGATAAACTCACTTTCGACTAATTACGTTCTTAACTAAATTCTTCATCAAGTTACTAATATATAATGATAAAACGACCCGTGTGTTCACGCCAGACTTCATTTCGAACATCAACATCAAAACTGTATCTTCATAACAGAATTTCACTGTTTTTCAGTTATTTTGTTGCAAACATAGTATTTATTCGTGATTTAACAAAATAGCTGAGTAAAAGTTAACTTGTTATAAAATCAGATATAATTATATGTATACTATATATATTTATGAATAGAAAATCCACATTTATAGAATTAAAGGCGATAAGTAAAAACAGTCAACAAAACAAAGTGTTGTTTCAATTTATGAAATGTAATGTAAGATGACAATTGCAACGATATTATAAGATAACATTTGTGACATGCAAAAAAATATCAAATATATAAACCGAGACATTCAACTTTCATTTACGAGTCTTAGTAAATAATACAATATTGGGATAAAACATGATAGATTTTATTCAACAAATTGGCTGTGTTAAAATGATTCCTTCATTTGTTTTAGTATGAATATGGAGCAACATCAACCCTAGATTTTTTGAGACAGCAACAACAACATGCTTTGAGAAAGCCATTGGCTTTATAGGTTTTTTCCAAGCTCTTTGTCATATTCTTGATTTTCTTTTGCTGCAGTTTGTTTTCAGCCTTTGATGTATCCAATTCAGTTTGCAAACTTTCAATCTTACTTTGTTTTTTTGACAAATTGTTTTCCAAAATATTTATCTCATTTTGCTTTTGATCATTTTCAGTCTTCAATTCCCTTATATTTCTGTTCTTTCCACTAAATTCTCCAACTACTTCGCCGACTGCTCCGCCGACTGCTCCGCTGACTGCTCCGAACAAATTTTCCATGATTTACTCTACCAAAATCTTATTAGTTTTTCTTTATATAGGCAGAACATAAGGAAAATTAATTTAAATGTAACAATATTGGTTTAATATAGCAGTTTTTCCTGATAACGTAAAAACAGACAATAGTATTCCAGTCGGTCATTGGCTATACTTTTACTTACACTTATAAGAGGTTATTTTTCTTAGCCTGTTCAGCCCTGAACTCGTTGTCAATATGTAAGTTATCACATTAGAATAGAAGCGATTGCAATATGTCTCCTGTTGTGTATTACTAAGGATGCCAAGTATTCGATTCTTATCCGATTCCTAAATTTTCGATTCCGATTCTCGATTCATCGACATATTACCGAAAAAATATACCCACCCAAGCAGTACCATATGTAATCAAGCACGACAGCGATGTTCAAATTCTGGACGGACAAGAAGGCCGAAACTAAGTAGTATGGGTATCCAATCTGTCACAGGAGACAAAACCGCACAAAAAAAAAACGAATCCCCCAGAACCCACAAAGATTTTTAAAATAAATAAACGTTAAAGCCTTCTAGCGATATATATATATATATATATATATATATACTTAACTACCGTATTAGATATATATATATATATATATATTATTTATAGTGAAGTTTGCGGCGTCGTAGCAACTCAACATAGCAGTGAAGCAGTTTATACATATATGCGAAGAACTTGCCACAAAACGTCACACATTGTTTGCAATCCAAGTTTCAAACTCGAGAATCGTTTCCGGTGCATCGGAATTGATTCTAGTCGATTCCGCGAAGAATCGATTCTGTAATCGAATCCGGACTCGATTCCGCCATCCCTATGTATTACTAGTATGCATTGTTAAAATTTCTATACCTCAATTTCTATATAAACCAGTTGCTAAGAAGCGCTTTATCACATTCAATAGGTTTATAATAGAATGATTCTTGGGTCTGTTCCATCTATAAAGCTATACTAAGTGCTTCAATAAAAACAAACGAGAAACGAAACAGAAGAGTGACAACAGCATGTCTAAGTCCTAGCAATACCGAACTTACGGTGGAATATTTGGATATAGGATTTAGGGAATTCAGATTTTTTGTGATATAATAACATTTTAGACGCCCATTTTAAAAATTGACCACAATGATTGTTACATAATAAAATTTCATATTATTCTATATAATCTCACAATTAAATTACTTCAACTCAGTCAGGGGGGTTAAAGTTTTAAATCTCTTTCATTTATGTCTTCATGACCATATATTTGAGCATTGCTCTTTTGTCTTATAAAACTAACATTGAGCTTAAATCCGACATTTGTTCTAATCTCTTGAAGATAAAAACATAGCTACCAAAAGAGTGAATAAAAAAGTATAATCTGACCCCTGGTACATAAACGCATGCTGGAGACACTGAACTGCAAATTGAAATGCTTTATCGACGTTTTCTGTATTTAGTTATCGTTTGGCTGTCGCTTTTTATTAACATTGTTCTACTATCTGCAACTATAAATTATTGTGCTGTAAACCCTTCAATTAAATTTATCTCTTATCTGCAATATCTGTTCAAATTAGTAAATATTCATTTGGCTGTTAGGAATCCCTGATATAGTCAAAAATTTCATCAATATAAAAAATGCAACAAATCTTATCCGAATTGTTGAAAAACTACTATCCATAGCTTTTTACTAAGCTATATTGCTCACGTCCTACATGTTTGAATAATCTTGACTATTCTACAAAAGAGTGGTTTATTCTTTAATGAACTATGTATTCGGAAGCTCTGAATAAATTTGGTGACATTGATAAGAGTAGTTGAATCACGCTGAATCATGTGCCCTGGGATGGTTAAATATTGATAATTTAATTAAGTATACCATCACCCTTTGTCGTTCGCGGTAAATTTTTTTTATCACATATTATCAACAAATATTTGTGACATTATGAATCAGAACATAATCAATTAAAATGTAATATTTCTAAATTCCTGATGTACTTTGCAATTCTTTTTTTATATCTTACACAAGTATCAGTATTTCAAGGACATCGCGATAATGACAGTTATTGTAAATGAGTACTGGCACAAATACAGATTTTGTAATTTTTTTTGTGATTTACGTTGGTAATGATAAGTTGACGACTGGGTTATGCAAGCACTTGTGCCATATCTTACATTCGTAATTTTGATATCAAAAATCTCGAATGATGCATGCGAAGCAATTCTTCTTGAATAAAATTGAAGACAATTGACCCGATCAGATCTGCAAAAGGTAATCTACCTGTATGCACGTATTTTTCTGTGCTTGCCTGAGTGTTTGTACAAATTTTTGCTTATCGCAACATTTAATTTGGAGTGTCCACAGAAACCTGTACGCGAATGTAGAAGACAATGTGACAATACCGGATGCGTAGACAAAATAAATACAAGCTATCAACATCGCAATGAGTGTTTAATGTACTCCTCGGAGCATAGACTTTTGCAACTTTGATGTGCATCTCACGACATGAGACACACTGTTGTTGGCATGATAAATACACATTATTAAAAAGAAACCCCACAATTGCAAAAGCAGTTTTATATTTTATTCCACAGAATATAATATTGCAAAATTGATTATAATTTTTGGTATGAAGAAGCCTGCAAAAATACAATAATCCAGTGTCGGAACTTTTGCATATAGCCTATATACAACATTTGCATATAGCCTACAGTCAATGTCATATGCATATATAGCCAAATCATAAAATATAATACCGACCAAATTTTTATATACAGCCAATGCCATATGCATCAAGTACAGACAATGCCATATACAAATACAGCCAACTAAATCCAACCCATATGCATATAGAACCAACTAAATATGTATGTACAGCCAATATCGTATACATGTACAACCAATGTCATATGCATATACTGTCAATGTCATATACACCTAAGCCAATGTCATGCGTATACACAGTCAATGTCATAGACATATCAAAAAAAAAAATACCAGACCAACCGGAAGTGAAGTAAAAAGATCAAAAAATTATATTGTGACCCAATAGTTCGGTGCTGATTGTAGATTCCTATTGCCGCTGGATGTTGATCACAAGCTGTGCCAGAAACAAGCGCACAGGGCACACATAACACACAAACCCAGTAGGATTATGAAAGATGCTTGGATGTGTGAGCACCGACAAGCAGTTAGTTACCTTTACACAACTCACGATAACAAATGTTCAAGGCAGGTGAGTTACCAACTGAATGGCGCAGACAACCTAAAAAATATGACAAACATGAGCGTGACCAATTAGACTAATAATCAATATATCATTTTAGCAGTGGCGGCGCGTCAATAAGGCCAACCGGGGCATCGCCCCGGTTGTTTTTTCGGTATAATAAAAAATATTCGAAAAATTCCTCAATATCGGTTGCACAGACTGTCTACACTAGCCATATTCTCCCGACATGGTTCATTTTTCGCTCGCAAAGCCTTCGCCGAACGTCGACGGGGCGACGCCGATTTTGCCCCGGTTGTTCATTGTATATCGTATTCTCTCTTTTATCTTCCACTCGCCGCGTTTGTCTCGTTTGTTTTCTGTTTCTTTTACTAAATCATCGGGGCTAGCCCCGAAATTATGACGACACAATGCCGACGTTTCTTACAACAACGTGTTGACATATTCACGCATTCCTTCTCGTTCGTTGGTTGCTTGAAGAGTTGATAGTTTCCTCGCCTTCGTTTTTGTCACTTGTTTCGCTATTTGAATCAGTTAGAGACCTTTAGTTCATTTGCTTTCGATTTTCCACATTCCTTTTGAGCTCCTCACTTCTTTCCGGCTTCGCATTTCCTAGCCTTAGACCTCATAATGAATAAGGTTGATGCACTACTTCGCACTCCGTTTTCGCAGCTGCCGCTGGAACAAAAATTAGAGGTACAACGTCTTGGGCCTTATCAACCAAAAAATTGTTCACTGAAACAATCCAATGACGGAGGAAAGTGTCGGCGTACATTCTGCGCTGAAACTTGATATAAAAAACACGAATGGTTGTGTTACAGCGAGGACAAAAATGCACTTTTTTGTTTTTATTGCCTACTTTTTGCTACCGCCCGTGACTCACGTTGGTGTAAATTTGGTTTTAGAGATCTTAAACATCTTTCCGAGCATGCCAGGGATCATCAATCTTCTATGGAGCATCTGGACAATGCAGTAAAATACCGAACATTCGGAAATGTTAATATTGCAGCACAGTTGGATGAAGGACGCGCGGTTTCTATTCGTCGGCACAACCAAAACGTCGAGAAAAACCGCCGTGTTATCGGTTGATTGATAGATGTTTTGAAGTTCATTGGTTGTCACGAGCTGTCCCTCCGTGGGCACGATGAACGAGCTGGCTCTTCTAATAGAGAGGTATTTTTGGATATGGTGGAATACACCGCATCCCTAGATACAGTATTGAGAGATCATCTTGATGCCGCAACTGTTTCGAAAGAGACATCTAAGGATATCCAAAATGATTTGCTCGTCTCAATGTATAAAATTTATTTACATCATTTGGCTCTGGAAATTGAGAATTGCCAGTTCCTTTCGATTCAGTCTGACGAGACAACTGACATCACGTGCGTTTCCCAACTGGCTGTGATTTTTCGGTTTGCGAAAGATGGTAACCCTACCGAGAGATTTCACAGCTTTGTACCAATCGTTGATCGCACGGCTTGCGGGATATCGGCTGTACTGAAAGAAGTGTTACAGCCTTACAACGCGAAGTCAAAATTGATAGCTCAAACTTATGACGGCGCGGCAGTCATGAGTGGGTCGAAACATGGTGTTCAAGTTTATATTTTCCTCATGCGCATTTTTTACATTGTTATGCACACCAATTTAACCTCGTTATTAAAAAGATGTGTCTGGATACCCCTCTCGTCCGTATATTTCTTGCAAATGTTTCGGGGTTTTCTTCATTTTTTTTTCGTTTTGCCGAAGCGCTCTGACCTCCTATGTAGCCGCCGTCTCCCAGCTTGTGCACCAACACGTTGGAACTTCCAATCACGCGTGGTGCAGGGCGTGTCCGAAATTAGGTCTGAGCGCATTGAGTGTTTCAATGGCATTCAGAGCTCTCCGGTTTGGGACGAACGCTCTGTGGAAAGGCGGCAGGTCTGAAGCGTCTGCTAGAAGATGGTGAGTTTTCATTTTTTCTCGCCTTTTTCTCCATAATATGTTATCACGTGGATGTATTATACGGCGCATTGCAGTCGAGGCTAATGAATGGAGCGTCTGTGCAGTCGTGTATTTCAGACTTCTGCGATGCTTTATCTCGTATCCGGGAAACAATAAAATACGACGACACATGGAGTGCTTCTTTACGCCGCGGGCAAACAACGCAGCGTTTGATTTTGTCTGCAAAGAAATGCTGTGACATTCTGGTGAATCAAATAGGCGATCGTTTACGCACTGAACACCTTGTCGCGTTCTCATTGATGGACCCCAAAAATTTTTCAAAATTTGCACGGCAATTTCCCATCCATTTGTTGGCTACTGTCTCCAAATTTTACCCCATGATAAACGTGGGTAAATTGGAAAATGAATTGCGATGTATATCAAACTTTTTTGAACATCACATCAACTTGCGCGCTCTATGGGTTCCTCATAGATAACACTCTAGTAACTATCTTTGCGGCGTCTGCAAAATTTCTAGACATCATTTTGACGACGCCTATTTCTTCCGTCGACGCAGAGCGAACATTCAGCACGCTGAAGCGTATTAAAACGTATCTCAGAAACACAATGAAGCAAGATAGATTAAATTCCTTGGCTGTTTTATCCATTCACAGAGACGTTATTTCTGGGATGCATGACTTTAATGAAAGAAACTACAATTTATTCTACTAAAATTCATTGTAAGGAGATTCAATGTTACTATGTATGCAAAACTAAACCATGTAGTTATGAAATAGTTTTTTTTAACAAAAAGGCGCTCCTGAAGTATATGTACCAAGATGGCGCACAACCTGAACATTGTATATTTACCAGGTTAGGGTTCAAGATGTGCGTCATCTTGGACCGAATACTTTAAATCCTAAAATTGTACAAATGTCTACACATGCCGCGCATCGCGCACAGTCTGTCTCCAACATCATGATTATATAACATATATATTCTAGAATCTAGAGCAATGGTTCTAAACCTTTTTTCATTCGTGGCACATTTTCGCTGCACAATAATTCTGTGGCCACTAAATTTTTCATGCTGGGGAAAAATTTCACAAAAAACACAAAAAATTTTCTGCAAAAATTGACAATTTCCCTTTAATAATAATTAGGTGGAAATTACAACCCTGTAGCAAAAAAACAGCATCATTTGTTGCTACTACCATCAAATTTAACTAACTTCATCAGCAACTCTAGCAATTTTTTATAGGTCTGTGGCCCACCTTTAAATGTTCCTGCGGACCAGTGGCCGTGACACACTGGTTGAGAACCAGTGTTCTAGAGCAGGGGTCCGCAACTACGGGGTCGCGACCCAAATTTGGGTCGCGGAGCCCTCCGCTCTGGGTCGCGAAACAATTTAAATTTTCCATAAATATGAGAATCACGTTTGTGCAGGGTATTTATGTATAACAATTTTATAAATATCTGATTATAATTATGAATGTTTCCCCGAGTATACACTTCCTTATTTACTGCCGTAACATTGGCCAATCAACATAAGTGCAAAATTGAAGTAACAATAAACGTTTCAGAAGCGCTCAGATACGTTTGCCATTCTGACAGTCTTTCGTGGTTGTGATATTACCTCGTTTTGTCGGTTTTCGCGTGTTATTTGTTAGATTTTTATTGTGTTTTGGTAAATATAAGTCCTAAACTCGCAAAACCATTCTTGAAATAAGTACCAAGAATTTTGCAATGGTAGAGTGTAAAGAGGAAGAATTGAAGAGATCAAAAGTCGGATAAACATTCGCTACTTAGTTGTTTGCATTGTTATATCCTACTACGTAGACTTTGGGTTCTCAAAGTGCTCCGTACGGAGCCTCAGGACTTCGTTAAAGACACTTAAAACTGTCCTCGACCCACTGCCCTATCTCCATCTACTTACCTATACTCGACCCACTGCCCGACCTCTCTCAACTTTCTTATCCTCGACCCACTGCCCTAGCTTCCTCAACCTTTCTATACTCGACCCACTACGCTATCTCTCTACCCTCGACCCACTGCTGATGCTGATCCGTATAAAGTAATTTTCTTCAACATTTTATAGTAAAAGCGATGCCAAAGATTACGTACTAACTGCGTCCTTTGCAACTTCATTAAGTTGCAGATAAGATAAGCTTAATTTTGGGACTATGCGCTGAATTAAAGGGCAGTTGGCAACGCTAGCTACGACAAAACATTTCATGGCTCTAAAATAGTTTGGAAGGGATTACACTCCCTGAGCGACTTATATTTTTGACTGTTTTTGACTTTTCAGCCTTCTCAGTCACGTAAAAGAAATTTGTATATACAACAGAATATGGCAGAGCATTCGTTGAAAATGACTAAGCGTGCAAATATTTAATTATTTCCTCATCGTTTTGCCTTGAACGGAGATACAAGCGACATTGAATGAGTTTCGGAAAATGAACTCAGGTATGTCGATATTGATTGGCCTTTCAAAATTTTAAAAACAGTCACCTCAAACCCGACGCCATCAGTAGCTTAATTAGTAGCACATTTTTAAGCCACTCATTATGGTTATTGATTACCAATTGAGATTCCAGCCCACATTTACGAATGCCGTCAATCATGTTTTGTCGACGTACGATTGAATCATCTCATTGGCATACTCGACCAGTATAACACATGGAAGTTGGTTGCAAGATAACGGAGTTCTTTTTGACGATCTAGTCGTGATTGTAGCGCCGTTTGATTAGGGGCTGAGTTGTATAGTGTCGTAGGTCGAAGATTAGTAAGTTGATAGAGGTCGGAAAGTGGGTCGAATGTGGGAAATTTGAGGCAGATATTGCAGTGGATAGAGGAAAGAAAAGTTGAGGGAGATATGGCTATGAGACGAGGATAAAGAGGTTGAAGGGGATGGGAAATAAGACAGTGGGTCGAGGATAGGACGGATGAGGGAGATAGGGCGGTGGGTCGAGGATAGGAAGGTTGAGCAGTTGGTCGAGGGAGACAGGGCAGAGGATCGAGAATAGGAAAGTGGAGGGAGAAAGGGCAGTAACTTCACTAGCTCTGAAGTCGAAACCAGAGACCGGCAAACTATTACTGCCCCCTATCTCCATCAACCTCAATCTTTTCGACCTACTGTCCTATCACCCTCAACCTACCTATCCTCGGACCCACTGCCCGACCTTCCTCAACGTTCCTATTCTCGACCTACTGCCCTAGCTCCTTCAACCTTCCTATCCTCGACCTATCTCCCCAACTTTCACATCCTCAAACCACCGCTTTATCTCCCGCAACCTCTCTCTTTTCGACCTACTGTCCTACCTCCCTCAACCTACCTATCCTCGGTTCCACTGCCCTATCTGCCACAACTTACCTATCTTTGACCTACGGTGCCATACTATTCGGTACTTGACCTAACGGCGCTTTAATCACGACCCGATCGCCTCACTGAACTTTACTATCTAGCGACCAACTTCCATGGGTTATACTGGTCGTGTATGCCAATGAGATGATTCAATCGTACGCCGACAAAACATGATTGACAGCATTCGTATATGTAGGCTGGAATCTCGAATATCAAACAATACCTTAATTGGCAGTTTAAAAATGTTTTACTAATTGGGCTACTCATGGTTTTTAGTTGGGAATAACAGTTTTCTAAAATTTTAACAGGCCCTTTTATGCCTTTAATAATTGGCCATGCCGTGAGTCTTGTTACAATATGATGCTGATCCGTATAAAGTATTTTTCTTCTACATTTTATAGTAAAAGCGATGCCAAAGATTACGTACGAACTGCGTCCTTTGCAACTTCATTAAGTTGCAGATAAGATTAGCTTAATTTTGGGACTATACGCTGAATTAAAGGGTAGTTGGCAACGCTAGATAGTTTGGAAGGGATTACACTCACTGAGCGACTTATATTTTTGACTGTTTGTGACTTTTCAGCCTTCTCAGTCACGTAAAAGAAATTTGTATATACAACAGAATATGGCACAACATTCTTTGAAAATGACTAAGCGTGCAAATATTAATTTCCTCACCGTTTCGTCTTGAACGGAAATACGAGCGACATTGAATGAGTTTCTTAAAATGAACTCAGGTATGTCGATATCGAATGACCTTTTGAAATTTTAAAAACAGTTTCCTCAAACCCGAGGCCATCAGTAGCTTAATTAGTAGCACATTTTAAGCCACTAATTATGGTTATTGATTACCAATTGAGATTCCAGCCTACATTTACGAATGCCGTCAATCATGTTTTGTCGACGTACGATTGAATCATCTCATTGGCATACTTGACCAGTATAACACATGGAAGTTGGTTGCAAGATGAAGGATGTCTTTTTTGACGATCTAGCCGTGATTGTAGCGCCGTTAGGTTAGGGGCTGAGTTGTATAGTGTCGTAGGTCGAAGATAAGTAAGTTGATGGAGGTCGGAAAGTGGGTCGAGGGTGGGAAATTTGGGGCAGACAGTGCAGTGGATAGAGGAAAGAAAAGTTGAGGGAGATATGGGAATGAGACTAGGATAAAGAGGTCGAAGGGGATGGGAAATAGGACAGTGGGTCGAGGATAGGACGGTTGAGGAAGATAGGGCGGTGGGACGAGGATAGGAAGGTGGGGAGCAGTTGGTCGAGGGGGACAGGGCAGAGGATCGAGAATAGGAAAGTGGAGGGAGAAAGGGCAGTAACTTCACTGGCTCTGAAGTCTTGCGTCGTTTGCGGGCCAAAATTACTGCCCTATCCCACCTCCCTCAACTTTCACATCCTCGAACCACCGCTCTATCTCCATCTACTCCACTGCCCGACCTCCCTCAACTTGCCTATCCTCGACCCACTGCCCTGGCTTCTTCAACCTTCCTACCCTCGACCCACTGCCATACCTCCCCCAACTTTCGCATCCTCGAACCACCGCTTTATCTCCCTCAACCTCTCTCATATTAACCTACTGCCCTATCTGCCTAAACCTACCTATCCTCGAACCCACTGCCCTATCTGCGACAACTTACCTATCTTTGACCTACGGTGCTATACTATTCGGTACCTGACCTAACGGCGCTTTATTCACGACTCGATCGCCATACTGAACTTTACTATCTTGCGACCAACTTCCATGGGTTATACTGGTCGTGTATGCCAATGAAATGATTCAATCGTACGTCGACAAAACATGATTGACAGCATTCGTATATCTAGGCTGGAATCTCAAATATTAAACAATAACCTTAATTGGCAGTTTAAAAATGTTTTACTAATTGGGCTACTGATGTTTTTTTTGTTGGGAAAAACAATTTTCTAAATTCTAACAGGCCGTTTTATGCCCTTAATAATTGGTCATGTCGTGAGTATTGTGACAATATGATGCTGATCCGTATAAAGTAATTTTCTTCAACATTTTATAGTAAAAGCGAATCCAAAAATTACGTACTAACTGAGTCCTTTGCAACTTCATTAAGTTGCAGATAAGATTAGCTTAATTTTGGGACTATGCGCTGAATTAAAGGGCAGTTGGCAACGCTAGCTACGACAAAACATTTCATGGCTCTAAGATAGTTTGAAGGGATTACACTCACTGAGCGACTTATATTTTTGACTGTTTATGACTTTTCAGCCTTCTCAGTCACGTAAAAGAAATTTGTATATAGAACAGAATATGGCAGAGCATTCGTTTAAAATGACTAAGCGTGCAAATATTTTATTATCTCCTCATCGTTTTGCCTTGAACGGAGATATAAGCGACATTGAATGAGTTTCGGAAAATGAACTCAGGTATGTCGATATCGAACGGCCTTTCAAAATTTTAAAAACAGTCACCTCAAACCCGACGCCATCAGTAGCTTAATTAGTAGCACATTTTTAAGCCACTCATTATGGTTATTGATTACCAATTGAGATTCCAGCCTACATTTACGAATGCCGTCAATCATGTTTTGTCGACGTACGATTGAATCATCTCATTGGCATACTCGACCAGTATAACACATGGAAGTTGGTTGCAAGATGACGGAGTTCTTTTTGACGATCTAGTCGTGATTGTAGCGCCGTTAGATTAGGGGCTGAGTTGTATGGTGTCGTAGGTCGAAGATAACTAAGTTGATGGAGGTCGGAAAGTGGGTCGAGGGTGGGAAATTTGGGGAAATAGTGCAGTGGATAGAGGAAAGGAAAGTTGAGATAGATGTGGCAATGTGATGAGGATAAAGAGGTCGAAGTGGATGGGAAATAAGGCAGTGGGTCGAGGATGGGGCGGTTGAGGGAGCTAAGGCGGTGGGTCGAGGATAGGAAGGTTGAGCAGTTGGTGGAGGGAGACAGGATTGAGGATCGAGATAAGGAAAGGGGAGGGAGAAAATGCAGTAACTTCACTGGCTCTGAAGTCTAAACCAGAGACCGGCAAACTATTACTGCCTCCTATCTCCATGACCCACTGCCCGACCTCCCTCAACTTTCACATCCTCGAACCACCGCTCTATCTCCATCAGCCTCTCTCTTTTCGACCTATTGTCCTATTTCCCTCAACCTACCTATCCTCAAACCCACTGCCCGACCTTCCTCAACGTTCCTATTCTCGACCCACTGCCCTAGTTCCTTCAACCTTCCTATCTTCGACCCACTGCTCTATCTCCCAAACTTTCACATCCTCGAACCACCGCTTTATCTCCCTCAACCTCTCTCTTTTCGACCTACTGTCCTACCTCCCTCAACCTACCTATCCTCGGATCCACTGCCCTATCTGCCACAACTTACCTATCTTTGACCTACGGTGCTATACTATTCGGTACCTGACCTAACGGCGCTTTATTCACGACCCGATCGCCACACTGAACTTTACTATCTGGCGACCAACTTCCATGGGTTATACTGGTCGTGTATGCCAATGAATTGATTCAATCGTTTGCCGACAAAACATGATTGACAGCATTCGTATATGTAGGCTGGAATCTCAAATATTAAACAATAACCTTAATTGGCAGTTTAAAAATGTTTTACTAATTGGGCTACTGATTTTTTTTTGTTGGGAAAAACAATTTTCTAAATTCTAACCGGCCGTTTTATGCCCTTAATAACTGGCCATGTCGTGAGTCTTGTGACAATACGATGCTGACCCGTATAAAGTAATTTTCTTCAACATTTTATAGTAAAAGCGATGCCAAAGATTACGTACTAACAGCGTCCTTTGCAACTTCATTAAGTTGCAGATAAGATTAGCTTAATTTTGGGACTATGCGCTGAATTAAAGGGCAGTTGGCAACGCTAGCTACGACAAAACATTTCATGGCTCTAAGATAGTTTGGAAGGGATTACACTCACTGAGCGACTTATATTTTTGACTGTTTTTGACTTTTCAGTCTTCTCAGTCACGTAAAAGAAATTTGTATATACAACAGAATATGGCAGAGCATTCGTTGAAAATGACTAAGCGTGCAAATATTTTATCATTTCCTCATCGTTTTGCCTTGAACGGAGATACAAGCGACATTGAATGAGTTTCGGAAAATGAACTCAGGTATGTCGATATCGAACGGCCTTTCAAAATTTTAAAAACAGTCACCTCAAACCCGAGGCCATCAGTAGCTTAAATAGTAGCACATTTTTAAGCCACTCATTATGGTTATTGATTACCAATTGAGATTCCAGCCTACATTTACGAATGCCGTCAATCATGTTTTGTCGACGTACGATTGAATCATCTCATTGGCATACTCGACCAGTATAACACATGGAAGTTGGTTGCGAGATGACGGAGTTATTTTTGACGATCTAGTCGTGATTGTAGAGACGTTAGATTAGGGGCTGAGTTGTATAGTGTCGTAGGTTGAAGATAAGTAAGTTGATGGAGGTCGGAAAGTGGGTCGAGAGTGGGAAATTTGGGGCAGACAGTGCAGTGGATAGAGGAAAGAGAAGTTGAGGAAGATATGGCAATGAGACGAGGATAAAGAGGTCGAAGGGGATGGGAAATAAGGCAGTGGGTCGAGGATAGGACTGTTGAGGGAGATAGGGCGGTGGGTCGAGGATAGGAAGGTTGAGCTCTTGGTCGAGGGAGACAGGGCAGAGGATCGAGAATAGGAAAGTGGAGGGAGAAAGGGCAGTAACTTCACTGGCTCTGAAGTCTAAACCAGAGACCGGCAAACTATTACTGCCCCCTATCTCCATGACCCACTGCCCGACCTTCCTCAACGTTCCTATCCTCGACCCACTGCTCTATCTCCCCAACTTTCACATCCTCGAACCACCGCTTTATCTCCCTCAACCTCTCTCTTTTCGACCTACTGTCCTACCTCCCTCAACCTACCTATCCTCCAATCCACTGCCCTATCTGCCACAACTTACCTATCTTTGACCTACGGTGCCATACTATTCGGTACCTGACCTAACGGCGCTTTATTCACGACCCGATCACCACACTGAACTTTACTATCTTGCGACCAACTTCCATGGGTTATACTGGTCGTGTTCGCCAATGAGATGATTCAATCGTACGTTGACAAAACATGATTGACAGCATTCGTATATGTAGGCTGGAATCTCACATATTAAACAATAACCTTAATTGGCAGTTTAAAAATGTTTTACTAATTGGGCTAGTGATGATTTTTTGTTGGGAATAACAGTCTTCTAAATTTTAACAGGCCATTTATGCCTTTAATAATTGGCCCTGCCGTGAGTCTTGTTACATTATGATGCTGATCCGTATAAAGTATTTTTCTTCCACATTTTATAGTAAAAGCGATGCCGAAGATTACGTACGAACTGCGTCCTTTGCAACTTTATTAAGTTGCAGATAAGATAAGCTCAATTTTGGGACTATACGCTGAATTAAAGGGCAGTTGGCAACGCTAGCTAAGACAAAACATTTCATGGCCCTAAAATAGTTTGGAAGGGATTACACTCACTGAGCGACTTATATTTTTGACTGTTTGTGACTTTTCAGCCTTCTCAGTCACGTAAAAGAAATTTGTATATACAACAGAATATGGCCCAACATTATTTGAAAATGACTAAGCGTGCAAATATTTGATTATTTCCTCATCGTTTCGTCTTGAACGGAAATACGAGCGACATTGAATGAGTTTCTGGAAATGAACTCAGGTATGTCGATATCGAATGGTCTTTTGAAATTTTAAAAACAGTTTCATCAAACCCGAGGCCATCAGTAGCTTAATTAGTAGCACATTTTAAGCCAATAATTATGGTTATTGATTACCAATTGAGATTCAAGCCTACATTTACGAATGCCGTCAATCATGTTTTGTCGACGTACGATTGAATCATCTCATTAGCATACTCGACCAGTATAACACATGGAAGTTTGTTGCAAGATGACGGAGTTCTTTTTGACGATCTAGTCGTGATTGTAGCGCCGTTAGGTTAGGGTCTGAGTTGTATAGTGTCGTAGGTCGAAGATAAGTAAGTTGATAGAGGTCGGAAAGTGGGTGGAGGGTGGGAAATTTGAGGCAGATAGTGCAGTGGATAGAGGAAAGAAAAGTTGAGGAAGATATGGCAATGAGATGAGGATAAAGAGGTCGAAGGGGATGGGAAATAGGACAGTGGGTCGAGGATAGGACGGTTGAGGGAGATAGGGCGGTGGGTCGAGGATAGGAAGGTGGAGCAGTTGGTCGAGGGAGACAGGGCAGAGGGTCGAGAATATAAAAGTGGAGGGAGAAAGGGCAGTAACTTCACTGGCTCTGAAGTCTACACCAGAGGTCGGCAAACTTGCGTCGTTTGCAGGCCAAAATTACTGCCCTATCCGACCTCCCTCAACTTTCACATCCTCGAACCACCGCTCTATTTCCATCAACCTCTCTCTTTTCGACCTACTGTCCTATCACCCTCAACTTACCTATCCTCGGACCCACTGCCCGACCTTCCTCAACGTTCCTATTCTCGACCTACTGCCCTGGCTTCTTCAACCTTCCTATCCGCGACCCACTGCTCTATCTCCCCAACTTTCACACCCTCGAACCACCGCTCTATCTCCATCTACTTACGTATACTCGACCCACTGCCCGACCTCCCTCAACTTGCCTATCCTCGACCCACTGCCCTAGCTTCTTCAACCTTCCTATCCTCTACCCACTGCCATACCTCCCCCAACTTTCGCATTCTCGAACCACCGCTTTATCTTCCTCAACCTCTCTCATATTAACCTACTGCCCTATCTCCCTAAACCTACCTATCCTCGAACCCACTGCCCTATCTGCGACAACTTACCTATCTTTGACCTACGGTGCTATACTATTCGGTACCTGACCTAACGGCGCTTTATTCACGACCCGATCGCCATACTGAACTTTACTATCTGGCGACCAACTTCCATGGGTTATACTGGTCGTGTATGCCAATGAGATGATTCAATTGTACGCCGACAAAACATGATTGACAACATTCGTATATGTAGGCTGGAATCTCAAATATTAAACAATAACCTTAATTGGCAGTTTAAAAATGTTTTACTAATTGGGCTACTGATTTTTTTTTGTTGGGAAAAACAATTTTCTAAATTCTAACAGGCCGTTGTATGCCCCTAATAATTGGCCATGTCGTGAGTCTTGTGACAATATGATGCTGATCCGTATAAAGTAATTTTCTTCAACATTTTATAGTAAAAGCGAATCCAAAAATTACGTACTAACTGAGTCCTTTGCATCTTCATTAAGTTGCAGATAAGATTAGCTTAATTTTGGGACTATGCGCTGAATTAAAGGGCAGTTGGCAACGCTAGCTACGACAAAACATTTCATGGCTCTAAGATAGTTTGGAAGGGATTACACTCACTGAGAGACTTATATTTTTGACTGTTTTTGACTTTTCAGCCTTCTCAGTCACGTAAAAGAAATTTGTATATACAACAGAATATGGCAGAGCATACGTTTAAAATGACTAAGCGTGCAAACATTTTATCATTCCCTCATCGTTTTGCCTTGAACGGAGATACAAGCGACATTGAATGAGTTTCGGAAAATGAACTCAGGTATGTCGATATCGAACGGCCTTTCAAAATTTTAAAAACAGTCACCTCAAACCCGACGCCATCAGTAGCTTAATTAGTAGCACAGTTTTTAAGCCACTCATTATGGTTATTGATTACCAATTGAGATTCCAGTCTACATTTACGAATGCCGTCAATCATGTTTTGTCGACGTACGATTGAATCATCTCATTGACATACTCGACCAGTATAACACATGGAAGTTGGTTGCAAGATGACGGAGTTCTTTTTGACGATCTAGTCGTGATTGTAGCGCCGTTAGATTAGGGGCTGAGTTGTATAGTGTCGTAGGTCGAAGATAACTAAGTTGATGGAGGTCGGAAAGTGGGTCGAGGGTGGGAAATTTGGGGCAAATAGTGCAGTGGATAGAGGAAAGGAAAGTTTAGGGAGATATGGCAATGAGATGAGGATAAAGAGGTCTAAGGAGATGGGAAATAAGTCAGTGGGTCGAGGATAGGGCGGTTGAGGGCGGTGGGTCGAAGATAGGAAGGTTGAGCAGTTGGTCGAGGGAGACAGGGCTGAGGATCGAGATAGGGAAAGGGGAGGGAGAAAGGGCAGTAACTTCACTGGCTCTGAAGTCTAAACCAGACACCAGCAAACTATTACTGCCCCTTATCTCCATGACCCACTGCCCGACCTCCCTCAACTTTCACATCCTCGAACCACCGCTCTATCTCCATCAGCTTCTCTCTTTTCGACCTACTGTCCTATTTCCCTCAACCTACCTATCCTCGGACCCACTGCCCGACCTTCCTCAACGTTCCTATTCTCGACCCACTGCCCTAGTTCCTTCAACCTTCCTATCTTCGACCCACTGCTCTATCTCCCAAACTTTCACTTCCTCGAACCACCGCTTTATCTCCCTCAACCTCTCTCTTTTCGACCTACTGTCCTACCTCCCTCAACCTACCTATCCTCGGATCCACTGCCCTATCTGCCACAACTTACCTATCTTTGACCTACGGTGCTATACTATTCGGAACCTGACCTAACGGGGCTTTATTCACGACCCGATCGCCACACTGAACTTTACTATCTGGCGACCAACTTCCATGGGTTATACTGGTCGTGAATGCCAATGAATTGATTCAATCGTTTGCCGACAAAACATGATTGACAGCATTCGTATATGTAGGCTGGAATCTCAAATATTAAACATTAACCTTAATTGGCAGTTTAAAAATGTTTTACTAATTGGGCTACTGATTTTTTTTTTGTTGGGAAAAACAATTTTCTAAATTCTAACAGGCCGTTTTATGCCCTTAATAATTGGCCATGTCGTGAGTCTTGTGACAAAATGATGCTGACCCGTATAAAGTAATTTTCTTCAACACTTTTCATAGTAAAAGCTATGCCAAAGATTACGTACTAACAGCGTCCTTTGCAACTTCATTAAGTTGCAGATAAGATTAGCTTAATTTTGGGACTATGCGCTGAATTAAAGGGCAGTTGGCAACGCTAGCTACGACAAAACATTTCATGGCTCTAAGAGAGTTTGGAATTGATTACACTCACTGAGCCTTTTATTTTTTTGAATGTTTTTGACTTTTCAGCCTTCTCAGTCACGTAAAAGAAATTTGTATATACAACAGAATGTGGCAGAGCATTCGTTGAAAATGACTAAGCGTGCAAATATTTTATCATTTCCTCATCGTTTTGCCTTGAACGGAGATACAAGCGACATTGAATGAGTTTCGGAAAATGAACTCAGGTATGTCGATATCGAACGGCCTTTGAAAATTTTAAAAACAGTCACCTCAAACCCGACGCCATCAGTAGCTTAATTAGTAGCACATTTTTAAGCCACTCATTATGGTTATTGATTACCAATTGAGATTCCAGCCTACATTTACGAATGCCGTCAGTCATGTTTTGTCGACGTACGATTGAATCATCTCATTGGCATACTCGACCAGTATAACACATGGAAGTTGGTTGCAAGATGACGGAGTTCTTTTTGACGATCTAGTCGTGATTGTAGCTCCGTTAAATTAGGGGCTGAGTTGTATAGTGTCGTAGGTCGAAGATAACTAAGTTGATGGAGGTCGGAAAGTGGGTCGAGGGTGGGAAATTTGGGGCAGATAGTGCAGTGGATAGAGGAAAGGAAAGTAGAGGGAGATATGGCAATGAGATGGGGATAAAGAGGTCGAAGGGGATGGGAAATAAGTCAGTGGGTCGAGGATAGGGCGGTTGAGGGAGATAGGGCAGTGGGTCGAAGATAGGAAGGTTGAGCAGTTGGTCGAGGGAGACAGGGCTGAGGATCGAGATAGGGAAAGGGGAGGGAGAAAGGGCAGTAACTTCACTGGCTCTGAAGTCTAAACCAGACACCAGCAAACTATTACTGCCCCCTATCTCCATGACCCACTGCCCGACCTCCCTCAACTTTCACATCCTCGAACCACCGCTCTATCTCCATCAGCTTCTCTCTTTTCGACCTACTGTCCTATTTCCCTCAACCTACCTATCCTCGGACCCACTGCCCGACCTTCCTCAACGTTCCTATTGTCGACCCACTGCCCTAGTTCCTTCAACCTTCCTATCTTCGACCCACTGCTCTATCTCCCCAACTTTCACTTCCTCGAACCACCGCTTTATCTCCCTCAACCTCTCTCTTTTCGACCTACTGTCCTACCTCCCTCAACCTACCTATCCTCGGATCCACTGCCCTATCTGCAACAACTTACCTATCTTTGACCTACGGTGCTATACTATTCGGAACCTGACCTAACGGCGCTTTATTCACGACCCGATCGCCACACTGAACTTTACTATCTGGCGACCAACTTCCATGGGTTATACTGGTCGTGAATGCCAATGAATTGATTCAATCGTTTGCCGACAAAACATGATTGACAGCATTCGTATATGTAGGCTGGAATCTCAAATATTAAACAATAACCTTAATTGGCAGTTTAAAAATGTTTTACTAATTGGGCTACTGATTTTTTTTTTGTTGGGAGAAACAATTTTCTAAATTCTAACAGGCCGTTTTATGCCTTTAATAATTGGCCATGTCGTTAGTCTTGTGACAATATGATGCTGACCCGTATAAAGTAATTTTCTTCAACATTTTATAGTAAAAGCGATGCCAAAGATTACGTAATAACAGCGTCCTTTGCAACTTCATTAAGTTGCAGATAAGATTAGCTTAATTTTGGGACTATGCGCTGAATTAAAGGGCAGTTGGCAACGCTAGCTACGACAAAACATTTTATGGCTCTAAGAGAGTTTGGAAGGGATTACACTCACTGAGCGACTTATATTTTTGACTGTTTTTGACTTTTCAGCCTTCTCAGTCACGTAAAAGAAATTTGTATATACAACAGAATATGGCAGAGCATTCGTTGAAAATGACTAAGCGTGCAAATATTTTATCATTTCCTCATCGTTTTGCCTTGAACGGAGATACAAGCGACATTGAATGAGTTTCGGAAAATGAACTCAGGTATGTCGATATCGAACGGCCTTTCAAAATTTTAAAAACAGTCACCTCAAACCCGACGCCATCAGTAGCTTAATTAGTAGCACATTTTTAAGCCACTCATTATGGTTATTGATTACCAATTGAGATTCCAGCCTACATTTACGAATGCCGTCAGTCATGTTTTGTCGACGTACGATTGAATCATCTCATTGGCATACTCGACCAGTATAACACATGGAAGTTGGTTGCAAGATGACGGAGTTCTTTTTGACGATCTAGTCGTGATTGTAGCGCCGTTAAATTAGGGGCTGAGTTGTATAGTGTCGTAGGTCGAAGATAACTAAGTTGATGGAGGTCGGAAAGTGGGTCGAGGGTGGGAAATTTGGGGCAAATAGTGCAGTGGATAGAGGAAAGGAAAGTAGAGGGAGATATGGCAATGAGATGAGGATAAAGAGGTCGAAGGGGATGGAAAATAAGGCAGTGGGTCGAGGATAGGACGGTTGAGGGAGATAGGGCGGTGGGTCGGGGATAGGAAGGATGAGCACTTGGTCGAGGGAGACAGGGCAGAGGATCGAGAATAGGAAAGTGGAGGGAGAAAGGGCAGTAACTTCACTGGCTCTGAAGTCTAAACCAGAGTCCGGCAAACTATTACTGCCCCCTATCTCCATGACCCACTGCCCGACCTCCCTCAACTTTCACATCCATCAACCTTTCTCTTTTAGACCTACTGTCCTATCTCCCTCAACCTACCTATCCTCGGACCCACTGCCCGACCTTCCTCAACGTTCCTATTCTCAACCCACTGCCCTAGCTCCTTCAACCTTCCTATCCTCGACCCACTGCTCTATCTCCCCAACTTTCACATCCTCGAACCACCGCTTTATCTCCCTCAACCTCTCTCTTTTCGTTCTACTGTCCTACCTCCCTCAACCTACCTATCCTCGAATCCACTGCCCTATCTGCCACAACTTACCTATCTTTGACCTACGGTGCCATACTATTCGGTACCTGACCTAACGGCGCTTTATTCACTACCCGATCGCCACACTGAACTTTACTATCTTGCGACCAACTTCCATGGGTTATACTGGTCGTGTATGCCAATGAGATGATTCAATCGTACGTTGACAAAACATGATTGACAGCATTCGTATATGTAGGCTGGAATCTCACATATTAAACAATAACCTTAATTGGCAGTTTAAAAATGTTTTACTAATTGGGCTACTGATGATTTTTGTTGGGAATAACAGTCTTCTAAATTTTAACAGGCCCTTTATGCCTTTAATAATTGGCCCTGCCGTGAGTCTTGTTACAATATGATGCTGATCCGTATAGAGTATTTATCTTCAACATTTTATAGTAAAAGCGATGCCAAAGATTACGTACTAACTGCGTCCTTTTCAACTTCATTAAGTTGCAGATAAGATAAGCTCAATTTTGGGTCTATACGCTGAATTAAAGGGCAGTTGGCAACGCTAGCTACGACAAAACATTTCATGGCTCGAAAATAGTTTGGAAGGGATTACACTCACTGAACGACTTATATTTTTGACTGTTTTTGACTTCTCAGCCTTCTCAGTCACATAAAAGAAATTTGTATATACAACAGAATATGGCAGAACATTCGTTGAAAATGACTAAGCGTGAAAATATTTTATTATTTCCTCATCGTTTTGCCTTGAACGGAAATACAAGCGACATTGAATGAGTTTCGGAAAATGAACTCAGGTATGTCGTAATCGAATGTCATTTCAAAATTTTAAAAACAGCCACCTCAAACCCGACGCCATCAGTAGCTTAATTGGTAGCACATTTTTAAGCCACTCATTATGGTTATTGATTACCAATTGAGATTCCAGCCTACATTTACGAATGCTGTCAATCATGTTTTGTCAACGTACGATTGAATCATCTCATTGGCATACTCGACCAGTATAACACATGGAAGTTGGTTGCAAGATGGTGGAGTTATTTTAGACGATCTAGTCGTGGGTGTAGCGCCGTTAGGTTAGGTGCTGAGTGGTATAGCGTCGTAGGTCGAAGATAAGTAAGTTCATGGAGATCGGAAAGTGGGTTGAGGGTGGGACATTTGAGGCAGATAGTGCAGTGGATAGAGGAAAGAAAAGTTGAGGGAGATATTGCAATGGGACGAGGATAAAAGGGTTGAGGGGGATAGGAAGTTTGGGGGAAATAGGACAGTGAATAGGACAGTGTGTCGAGGATAGGACGGTTGAGGCAGATAGGGCGGTGGGTCGAGGATAGGAAGGTTGAGTGAGATAGGGCAGTAACTTTACTGGCTCTGAAGTCTGAACGAGAGGTCGGCAAACTTTAGTCGTTCGCGGGCCAAAAGTACTACGTTAAACTGTCCTCGACCCACTGCTCTATCTCCCTCAACCTCTCTCTTTTCGACCTACTGTTCTATCTCCCTCAACCTACCTATCCTTGGACCCACTGCACTATCTGCCACAACTTACCTATCTCTGACCTACGGTGCTATACTATTCGGTACCTGACCTAACGGCGCTTCATTCACGACCCGATCGCCACACTGAACTTTACTATTTTGCGACCAACTTCCATGGGTTATACTGGTCGTGTATACCAATGAGATGATTCAATCGTACGTTGACAAAACATGATTGACAGCATTCGTATATGTAGGCTGGAATCTCAAATATTAAACAATAACCTTAATTGGCAGTTTAAAAATGTTTTACTTATTGGGCTACTGATGATTTTTTGTTGGGAATGACAGTTTTCTAAAATTTAACAGGCCCTTTTATGCCTTTAATAATTGGCCATGCCGTGAGTCTTGTTACAATATGATGCTAATCCGTATAAAGTAATTTTCTTCAATATTTTATAGTAAAAGCGATGCCAAAGATTACGTACTAACTGCGTCCTTTGTAACTTCATTAAGTTGCAGATAAGATAAGCTTAATTTTGGGACTATGCGCTGAATTAAAGGGCAGTTGGCAACGCTAGCTACGACAAGACATTTCATGGCTCTAAGATAGTTTGGAAGGGATTACACTCACTGAGCGACTTATATTTTTGACTGTTTTTGACTTTTCATCCTTCTCAGTCACGTAAAAGAAATTTGTATATACAAAAGAATATGGCAGAGCATTCGTTGAAAATGACTAAGCGTGCAAATATTTTATAATTTCCTCATCGTTTTGCCTTGAACGGAGATACAAGCGACATTGAATGAGTTTCGGAAAATGAACTCAGGTATGTCGATATCGAATGGCCTTTCAAAATTTTTAAAACAGTCACCTCAAACCCGACGCCATCAGTAGCTTAATTAGTAGCAAATTTTTAAGCCACTCATTAGGGTTATTGATTACCAATTGAGATTCCAGCCTACATTTACGAATGCCGTCAATCATGTTTTGTCGACGTACGATTGAATCATCTCATTGGCATACTCGACCAGTATAACACATGGAAGTTGGTTGCAAGATGACGGAGTTCTTTTTGACGATCTAGTCGTGATTGTAGCGACGTTAGATTAGGGTCTGAGTTGTATAGTGTCGTAGGTCGGAAAGTGGGTCAAGGGTGGGAAATTTGGGGCAGATAGTGCAGTGGATGGAGGAAAGAAAAGTTGAGGGAGATATGGCAATGAGACGAGGATAAAGAGGTCGAAGGAGATGGGAAATAAGGCAGTGGGTCGAGGATAGGACGGTTGAGGGAGATAGGGCGGTGGGTCGATGATAGGAAGGTGGAGCAGTTGGTCGAGGGAGACAGGGCAGAGGATCGAAAATAGGAAAGTGGAGGGAGAAAGGGCAGTAACTTCACTGGCCCTGAAGTCTACACCAGAGGCCGGCAAACTTGCGTCGTTTGCAGGCCATAATTACTGCCCTATCCGACCTCTCTCAACTTTCACATCCTCGAACCACCGCTCTATCTCCATCTACTTACGTATACTCGACCCACTGCCCGACCTCCCTCAACTTTCCTATCCTCGACCCACTGCCCTAGCTTCTTCAACCTTCCTACCCTCGACCCACTGCCATACCTCCCCCAACTTTCGCATCCTCAAACCACCGCTTTATCTCCCTCAACCTCTCTCATATTAACCTACTGCCCTATCTCCCTCAACCTACCTATCCTCGAACCCACTGCCCTATCTGCCACAACTTACCTATCTTTGACCTACGGTGCTATACTATTCGGTACCTGACTAAACGGCGCTTTATTCACGACCCGATCGCCACACTGAACTTTACTATCTGGCGACCAACTTCCATGGGTTATACTGGTCGTGTATGCCAATGAATTGATTCAATCGTACGCCGACAAAACATGATTGACAGCATTCGTATATGTAGGCTGGAATCTCAAATATTAAACAATAACCTTAATTGGCAGTTTAAAAGTGTTTTACTAATTAGGCTACTGATGTTTTTTTTGTTGGGAATAACAATTTTCTAAATTCTAACAGACCGTTTTATGCCCTTAAGAATTGACCATGTCGTGAGTCTTATGACAATATGATGCTGATCCGTATAAAGTAATTTTCTTCAACATTTTATAGTAAAAGCGATGCCAAAGATCACGTACTAACTGCGTCCTTTGCAACTTCATTAAGTTGCAGATAAGATAAGCTTAATTTTGGGACTATGCGCTGAATTAAAGGGCAGTTGGCAACGCTAGCTACGACAAAACATTTCATGGCTCTAAGATAGTTTGGAAGGGATTACACTCACTGAGCGACTTATATTTTTGACTGTGTTTGACTTTTCATCCTTCTCAGTCACGTAAAAGAAATTTGTATATACAAAAGAATATGGCAGAGCATTCGTTAAAAATGACTAAGCGTGCAAATATTTTATTATTTCCTCATCGTTTTGCCTTGAACGGAGATACAAGCGACATTGAATGAGTTTCGGAAAATGAACTCAGGTATGTCGATATCGAATGGCCTTTCAAAATTTTAAAAACAGTCACCTCAAACCCGACGCCATCAGTAGCTTAATTAGTAGCACATTTTTAAGCCACTCATTATGGTTATTGATTACCAATTGAGATTCCAGTCTACATTTACGAATGCCGTCAATCATGTTATGTCGACGTACAATTGAATCATCTCATTGGCATACTCGACCAGTATAACACATGGAAGTTGGTTGCAAGATGGTGGAGTTCTTTTAGACGATCTAGTCGTGAGTGTAGCGCCGTTAGGTTAGGGGCTGAGTGGTATAGCGTCGTAGGTCGAAGATAAGTAAGTTGATGGAGGTCGGAAAGTGGGTCGAGGGTGGGACATTTAAGGCAGATAGTGCAGTGGATAGAGGAAAGAAAAGTTGAGGGAGTTGAAAGGGATAGGAAGTTTGGGGGAAATAGAACAGTGTGTCGAGGATAGGACGTTTGAGGGAGATAGGAAGGTTGAGTGAGATAGGGCAGTAACTTCACTGGCTCTGAAGTCTAAAAGAGAGGTCGGCACTTTTGTCGTTTGCGGGCCAAAAGTACTCCGTTACCTCAACCCACTGCCCTAGCTACCTCAACATTCCTATCCTCGACCCCTCAACATCTCTTTTTTCGACCTACTGTCCTATCTCAACCTACCTATCATTGGACCCACTGCACTATCAGCCACAACTTACCTATCTCTGACCTACGGTGCTATACTATTCGGTACCTGACCTAACGGCGCTTTATTCACGACCCGATCGCCACACTGAACTTTACTATCTTGCGACCAACTTCCATGGGTTATACTGGTCGTGTATGCCAATGAGATGATTCAATCGTACGTTGACAAAACATGATTGACAGCATTCGTATATGTAGGCTGGAATCTCAAATATTAAACAATAACCCTAATTGGCAGTTTAAAAATGTTTTACTAATTGGGCTACTGATGATTTTTTGTTGGGAATAACAGTTTTCTAAATTTTAACAGGTCCTTTTATGCCTTTAATAATTCGCCATGCCGTGAGTCTTGTTACAATATGATGCTGATCCGTATAAAGTATTTTTCTTCTACATTTTATAGTAAAAGCGATGCCAAAGATTACGTACGAACTGCGTCCTTTGCAACTTCATTAAGTTGCAGATAAGATAAGTTCAATTTTGGGACTATACGCTGAATTAAAGCAGTTGGCAACGCTAGCTATGACAAAACAATTCACGGAAATACGAGCGACATTGAATGAGTTTCTGAAAATGAACTCAGGTATGTCGATATCGAATTGCCTTTTGAAATTTTAAAAACAGTTTCCTCAAACCCGAGGCCATCAGTAGCTTAATTAGTAGCACATTTTAAGCCACTAATTATGGTTATTGATTACCAATTGAGATTCCAGCCTACATTTACGAATGCCGTCAATCATGTTTTGTCGACGTACGATTGAATCATCTCATTAGCATACTCCACCAGTATAACACATGGAAGTTGGTTGCAAGATGACGGAGTTCTTTTTGACGATCTAGGCTTGATTGTAGCGCCGTTAGGTTAGGGGCTGAGTTGTATAGTGTCGTAGGTCGAAGATAAGTAAGTTGATGGAGGTCGGAAAGTGGGTCGATGGTGGGAAATTTGAGGCAGATAGTGCAGTGGATAGAGGAAAGAAAAGTTGAGGGAGATATGGGAATGAGACGAGGATAAAGAGGTCGAAGGGGATGGGAAATAGGACAGTGGGTCGAGGATAGGACGGTGGGTCGATGATATGAAGGTGGAGCAGTTGGTCGAGGGAGACAGGGCAGAGGATCGAGAATAGGAAAGTGGAGGGAGAAAGGGCAGTAACTTCACTGGCTCTGAAGTCTACACCAGGAGCCGGCAAACTTGCGTCTTTTGCAGGCCAAATTTAATGCCCTATCCGACCTCCCTCAACTTTCACATCCTCGAACCACTGCTCTATCTCCATCTACTTACGTATACTCGACCCACTGCCCGACCTCCCTCAACTTTCCTATCCTCGACCCACTGCCCTAGCTTCTTCAACCTTCCTACCCTCGACCCACTGCCATACCTCCCCCAACTACCTTTCTCATATTAAACTACTGCCCTATCTCCCTCAACCTACCTATCCTCGAACCCACTGCCCTATCTGCCACAACTTACCTATATTTGACCAACGGTGCTATACTATTCGGTACCTGACCTAACGGCGCTTTATTTACGACCCGATCGCCACACTGAACTTTACTATCTGGCGACCAACTTCCATGGGTTATACTGGTCGTGTATGCCAATGAATTGATTCAATCGTACGCCGACAAAACACGATTGACAGCATTCGTATATGTAGGCTGGAATCTCAAATATTGAACAATAACCTTAATTGGCAGTTTAAAAATGTTTTACTAATTGGGCTACTGATGTTTTTTTTGGTGGGAAAAAAATTTTTCTAAATTCTAACAGGCCGTTTTATGCCCTTAATAATTGGCCATGTCGTGAGTCTTGTGACAATATGATGCTGACCCGTATAAAGTAGTTTTCTTCAACATTTTATAGTAAAAGCGATGTCAAAGATTACGTACTAACTGCGTCCTTTGCAACTTCATTAAGTTGCAGATAAGATTAGCTTAATTTTTGGACTATGCGCTGAATTAAAGGGCAGTTGGCAACGCTAGCTACGACAAAACATTTCATGGCTCTAAGATAGTTTGGAAGGGATTACACTCACTGAGCGACTTATATTTTTGACTGTTTTTGACTTTTCAGCCTTCTCAGTCACGTAAAAGAAATTTGTATATACAACAGAATATGGCAGAGCATTTGTTGAAAATGACTAAGCGTGCAAATATTTTATTATTTCCTCATCGTTTTGTCTTGAACGGAGATACAAGCGACATTGAATGAGTTTCGGAAAATGAACTTAGGTAGGTCAATATCGAACGGCCTTTCAAAATTTTAAAAACAGTCACCTCAAATCCGACGCCATCAGTAGCTCAATTAGTAGCACATTTTTAAGCCACTCATTATGGTTATTGATTACCAATTGAGATTCCAGCCTACATTTACGAATGCCGTCAATCATGTTTTGTCGACGTACGATTGAATCATCTCATTGGCATACTCGACCAGTATAACACATGGAAGTTGGTTGCAAGATGACGGAGTTCTTTTCGACGATCTAGTCGTGATTGTAGCGCCGTTTGATTAGGGGCTGAGTTGTATAGTGTCGTAGGTCGAAGATTAGTAAGTTGATGGATGTCGGAAAGTGGGTCGAGGGTGGGAAATTTGGGGCAGATAGTGCAGTGGATAGAGGAAGGAAACGTTGAGGGAGATATGGCAATGAGACGATGATAAATAGGTCGAAGGTTATGGGAAATAAGGCAGTGGGTCGAGGATAGGACGGTTTAGGCAGATAGGGCGGTGGGTCGAGGATAGGAAGGTTGAGCAGTTGGTCGAGGGGACAGGGCAGAGGATCGAGAATAGGAAAGTGGAAGGAGAAAGGGCAGTAACTTCACTGGCTCTGAAGTCTAAACCAGAGACCGGCAAACTATTACTGCCCCCTATCTCCATGACCCACTGCCCGACCTCCCTCAACTTTCACATCTTCGAACCACCGCTCTATCTCCATCAACCTCTCTCTTTTCGACCTACTGTCCTATCTCCCTCAACCTACCTATCCTCGGACCCACTGGCCGACCTTCATCAACGTTCCTATTCTCGACCCACTGCCCTAGCTCATTCAACCTTCCTATCCTCGACCCACTGCTCTATCTCCCGAACTTTCACATCCTCGAACCACCGCTTTATCTCCCTCAACCTCTCTCTTTTTGACCTACTGTCCTACCTCCCTCAACCTACCTATCCTCGGATCCACTGCCCTATCTGCCACAACTTACCTATCTTTGACCTACGGTGCCATACTATTCGGTACCTGACCTAACGGCGCTTCATTCACGACCCGATCGCCACACTGAACTTTACTATCTTGCGACCAACTTTCATGGGTTATACTGGTCGTGTATGCCAATGAGATGATTCAATCGTACGCCGACATAACATGATTGGCAGCATCCGTATATGTAGACTGGATCTCGAATATTAAACAATAACCTTAATTGGCAGTTTAAAAATGTTTTACTAATTGGGCTACTGATGGTTTTTAGTTGGGAATACCAGTTTTATAAATTTGAACATGGGCCATTTTATGCCCACAATAATTGGCCATGTCGTGAGTCTCGTAACAAATATGATGCTGATCCGAAATAAGCAATAGTGTTCTGGTCCGTATAAACTATTTATCTTCAACATTTTATAGTAAAAGCGATGCCAAAGATTACGTACTAACTGCGTCCTTTTCAACTTCATTAAGTTGCAGATAAGATAAGCTCAATTTTGGGACTATACGCTGAATTAAAGGGCAGTTGGCAACGCTAGCTACGACAAAACATTTCATGGCTCTAAAAAAGTTTGGAAGGGATTACACTCACTGAGCGACTTATATTTTTGACTGTTTTTGACTTCTCAGACTTCTCAGTCACATAAAAGAAATTTTTATATACAACAGAATATGGCAGAACATTCGTTGAAAATGACTAAGCGTGCAAATATTTTATTATTTCCTCATCGTTTTGCCTTGAACGGAAATACAAGCGACATTGAATGAGTTTCGGAAAATGAACTCAGGTATGTCGATATCGAATGGCATTTCAAAATTTTAAAAACAGCCACCTCAGACCCGAGGCCATCAGTAGCTTAATTAGTAGCACATTTTTAAGCCACTCATTATGGTTATTGATTACCAATTGAGATTCCCTCCTACGTTTACGAATGCTGTCAATTATGTTTTGTCGACGTACGATTGAATCATCTCATTGGCATACTCGACCAGTATAACACATGGAAGTTGGTTGCAAGATGGTGTCTAATCGTGAGTGTAGCGCCGTTAGGTTAGGGGCTGAGTGGTATAGCGTCGTAGGTCGAAGATAAGTAAGTTGATGGAGGTCGGAAAGTGGGTCGAGGGTGGGACATTTGAGGCAGATAGTGCAGCGGATAGAGGAAAGAAAAGTTGAGGGAGATATGGCAATGGGACGAGGATAAAGGGGTTGAAAGTGATAGGAAGTTTGGGGGAAATAGGACAGTGTGTTGAGGATAGGACGGTTGAGGGAGATAGGACGGTGGGTCGAGGATAGGAAGGTTGAGTGAAACTTCACTGGCTCTGAAGTTTAAACGGTCGGCAAACGTTTGTCATTTGCGGGCCAAAAGTACTCCGTTAAAGACACTTAAAACTGTCCTCGACCCACCTATCTCAACCTTCCTATCCTCGACCCACTGCTCTATCTCCCTCAACCTCTCTCTTTTCGACCTACTGTCCTATCTCCCTCAACCTACCTATCCCTGAACCCACTGCACTATCTGCCACAACTTACCTAACTCTGACCTACGGTGCTATACTATTCGGTACCTGACCTAACGGCGCTTTATTCACGACCCGATCGCTACACTGAACTTTACTATCTTGCGACCAACTTCCATGGGTTATACTGGTCGTGCATGCCAATGAGATGATTCAATCGTACGTTGACAAAACATGATTGACAGCATTCGTATATGTAGGCTGGAATCTCAAATATTAAACAATAACCTTAATTGGCAGTTTAAAAATATTTACTAATTGGGCTACTGATGATTTTTTGTTGGGAATAACAGTTTTCCAAATTTTAACAGGTCCTTTCATGCCTTTAATAATTGGCCATGCCGTGAGTCTTGTTACAATATGATGCTGATCCGTATAAAGTATTTTTCTTCTACATTTCATAGTAAAAGCGATGCCAAAGATTACGTACGAACTGCGTCCTTTGCAACTTCATTAGGTTGCAGATAAGATAAGCTCAATTTTGGGACTATACGCTGAATTAAAGGGCAGTTGGCAACGCTAGCTATGACAAAACATTTCATGGCTCTAAAATAGTTTGGAAGGGATTACACTCACTGAGCGACTTATATTTTTGACTGTTTGTGACTTTTCAGCCTTCTCAGTCACTTAAACGAAATTTGCATATACAACAGAATATGGCAGAACATTCGTTGAAAATGACTAAGCGTGCAAATATTTGATTATTTCCTCATCGTTTCGTCTTGAACGGAAATACGAGCGACATTGAATGAGTTTCTGAAAATGAACTCAGGTATGTCGCTATCGAATGGCCGAAATTTTAAAAACAGTTCCCTCAAACCCGAGGCCATCAGTAGCTTAATTAGTGGCACATTTTAAGCCAATAATTATGGTTATTGATTACCAATTGAGATTCCAGCCTACATTTACGAATGCCGTCAATCATGTTTTGTCGACGTACAATTGAATCATCTCATTGGCATACTCGACCAGTATAACACATGGAAGTTGGTTGCAAGATGACGGAGTTCTTTTTGACGATCTAGTCGTGATTGTAGCGCCGTTAGGTTAGGGGCTGAGTTGTATATTGTCGTAGGTCGAAGATAAGTAAGTGGATGGAGGTCGGAAAGTAGGTCGAAGGTGGGAAATTTGAGGCAGATAGTGCAGTGGATTGAGGAAAGACAAGTTGAGGGAGATATGGCAATGAGACGAGGATAAAGAGGTCGAAGGGGATGGGAAATAGGACAGTGGGTCGAGGATAGGACGGTTGAGGGAGATAGGGCGGTGGGTCGAGGATAGGAAGGTGGAGCAGTTGGTCGAGGGAGACAGGGCAGGGGATCGAGAATAGGAAAGTGGAGGGAGAAAGGGCAGTAACTCCACTGGCTCTGAAGTCTACACCAGAGGCCGGCAAACTTGCGTCGTTTGTGGGCCAAAATTACTGCCCTATCCGACCTCCCTCAACTTTCATATCCTCGAACTACCGCTCTATCTCCATCTACTTACGTATACTCGACCCACTGCCCGACCTCCCTCAACTTTCCTATCCTCGACCCAATGCCCTAGCTTCTTCAACCTTCCTACCCTCGGCCCACTGCTATACCTCCCCCAACTTTCGCACCTTCGAACCACCGCTTTATCTCCCTCGACCTCTCTCATTTCAACCTACTGCTCTATCTCCCTCAACCTACCTATCTTCGAACCCACTGCCCTATCTGCCACAACTTACCTATCTTTGACCTACGTTGCTATACTATTCGGTACCTGACCTAACGGCGCTTTATTCACGACCCGACCGCAACACTGAACTTTACTATCTTTTGAACAACTTCCATGGGTTATACTTGTCGTGTATGCCAATGAGATGATTCGATCGGACGCCGACAAAACATGATTGACAGCATTCGTATATGTAGGCTGGAATCTCAAATATTAAACAATAACCTTAATTGGCAGTTTAAAAATGTTTTACTAATATGGCTACTGATGGTTTTTTGTTGGGAATAACAGTTTTCTAAATTCTAACAGGACGTTTTATGCCCTTAATAATTGGCCATGTCGTGAGTCTTGTGGCAATAGGATGCTGATCCGTATAAAGTAATTTTCTTCAACATTTTATAGTAAAAGCGATGCCAAAGATTACGTACTAACTGCGTCCATTGCAACTTCATTAAGTTGCAGATAAGATAAGCTTAATTTTAAGACTATGCGCTGAATTAAAGGGCAGTTGGCAATGCTAGCTACGACAAAACATTTCATGGCTCTAAAATAGTTTGGAAGGGATTACATTCACTGAGCGACTTATATTTTTGACTGTTTTTGACTTTTCAGCCTTCTCAGTCACGTAAAAGAAATTTGTATATACAACAGAATATGGCAGAGCATTCGTTGAAAATGACTAAGCGTGCAAATATTTTATTATTTCCTCATCGTTTTGCCTTGAACGGAGATACAAGCGACATTGAATGAGTTTCGAAAAATGAACTCAGGTATGTCGATATCGAATGGCCTATCAAAATTTTAAAAACAGTCACCTCAAACCCGACGCCATCAGTAGCTTAATTAGTAGAACATTTTTAAGCCACTCATTATGGTTATTGATTACCAATTGAGATTCCAGCCTACATTTACGAATGCCGTCAATCTTGTTTTGTCGACGTACGATTGAATCATCTCATTGGCATACTCGACCAGTATAACACATGGAAGTTGGTCGCAAGATAGTAGAGTGTTTTTTGGCGATCTAGTCGTGATTGTAGCGCCGTTAGGTTAGGGACCGAGTGGTGTAGCGTCGTGGGTCGAAGATAAGTAAGTTGATGGAGGTCCGACAGTGGGTCGAGGGTGGGAAATTTGAAGCTGATAGTGCAGTGGATAGAGGAAAGAAAAGTTGAGGGAGATATGGCAATGAGTCCAGGATAAAGAGGTTGCAGGGAATAGGAATTTGGGTGAAATAGGACAGTGGATCGAGTATAGGACGGTTGGGGGAGATAGGGCGGTGGAGCAGTTGGGCGAGGGAGACAGGACAGAGGATCGAGAATAGGAAAGTGGAGGGAGAAAGGGCACAGTGGTCGCGGATTTGTGTTGGGATGACTGTTTAACGTCACTGGCTCTGAAGTCTAAACCAGAGGTCGGCAAATGCAGGCAAATGCAGGCCAAAATTACTCCGTTAATGACACTTAAAAAACTATCTTCATCTACTTACCTATTTATACTCGACCCACTGCTCGACCTCCCTCAACTTTCCTATCCTCGACCCACTGCCCTAGCTCCCTCAACCTTCCTATTCTCGATCCACTGCTCTATCTCCCCAACTTTCAAATCCTCGAACCACCGCTTTATCTCCCTCAACCTCTCTTTTTTCGACCTACTGTCCTATCTCCATCAACCTACCTATCCTCGGACCCACTGCCCTATCTGCCACAACTTACCTATCTTTGACCTAACGGCGCTTTATTCACGACCCGATCGCCACACTGAACTTTACTATCTTGCGAACAACTTCCATGGGTTATACTGGTCGTGTATGCCAATGAGATGATTCAATCGTACGTCGACAAAACATGATTGACAGCATTCGTATATGTAGGCAGTTATAAGGCAGGCCTTAATTGGCAGTTTAAAATGGTTTTACTAATTGGGCTACTGATGTTTTTTTTGGGAATAACAGTTTTCTAAATTTTAACAGGCCGTTTTATGCCCTTAATAATTGGCCATGTCGTGAGTCTCGTGACAAATATGATGCTGATCCGAAATAAGCAATAGTGCTCTGGTCCGTATAAAGTATTTTTCTTCAACATTTTATAGTAAAAGCGATGCCAAATATTTACGTACTAACTGCGTTCTTTGCAACTTCATTACGTTGCAGATAAGATAAGCTCAATTTTGGGACGAGGTTGAAGGGGGTAGGAAGTTTGGGGAAAATAGGACAGTGGGTCGAGGATAGGACGGTTGAGGGAGATAGGGCGGTGGGCCGAGGATAGGAAGGTTGAGGGAGGTGGAGCAGTTGGGCGAGGGAAACAGGGCAGGGAATCGAGAATAGGAAAGTCGAGGGAGATAGGGCAGTGGGTCGAGGATTTGTGTTGGGATGACTGTATAACTTCACTGGCTCTAAAGTGTAAACCAAAGGTCGGCAAACTTTTGTCGTTTGCGGGCCAAAATTGAAAGTTGCAAGTCATTGGCGGGTAGCACGTATTTTGGAAAGGTCAAAACCAAAGGAATGGCCAATGAATCACATTTTTTCACACAGAAATTTCAACCAGTGCGCGAATACTGATACTTTGAATATTTTCAGCGTCATTAAACCATTTGAGCTCAGCATCTACTTTTTCACGTTCTGTTGCCATTTCTCTAATTATAGTCAATTATAGGCTCATTAAACGAGTGATTGTGAATTATATACTTGTTAGGTTATAGTATAATTTAGTTTTTCAAAACAAATTTTGTCACGTAAAGAATATATTCGTCAGTAAAGCTGTTTTGTTAATATAATTCAGTGAAGCGTTACGGGCCGAATTCGGCCCGCGGGCCGTAGTTTGCGAACCCCTGAAATAAACCCTTGAATGAAAGTTTGATCATTTTACTGAGTCGGCCGATATTTGTCCAATCACTGCATCTAGAAATCACTGATACATTTATGCATAGACCGATTTCGATATGAAAGTATCAAATATAATTGGCTTCATAACTGCAAACTCTCCCTTAACAACGAAACATTGCGATAATCCTAAGTGCTGAAAGAGCAACTCAAAAATACGATTTCAATCCATTCATTGCTAGTTCATGGGTAAACAATGTTTAATAAATTTACTTCATTTTTGTACATTTATGTGTTCTCGCTGCAATATGGTGCTGCAATGCGTGATCAGTCTCACAATAATATAAACTATGAAAATATGGTAAGTCTGTGAAATAACAAAAATATATTTTAATTGATATTCGATAATATTTAACTTTGTTTTAATAGATTTCATCGTCAGATTGGTATCTTTCGTTCAAATCATCAGATGAAATATTTTCGAAAGTTGTCAATTGTCAAGTGGTAAAAAATATCACAAATGACCTCGAAGGCATGTGAAATTTCATTTTAAGAACTATTATTATTCTGGGTAAGTTACTATGATAATGATATTGTTGAGTTTAATGGGCATTTTGACATTGCATTCCCGCGGCACCAACATTCTGTTATTAGGGCGCCAAAGCATATCGATTGTGCAGATAAATAAATTTTGAGTTTATCCTGTGAAGGATTGTGCGAAGCACATTAACAAAATTGGATTTCTTTTTGAGTAGATAATGAGAAACATTGTTTTAGAAAGCTTAATACAGATCATGGAGACTCTCGAGTTTCTCCTCACGTCCATGACACAGCAGCTGCGCAAGAAGGTATTGTGTTATTTTCAAAAGGAATTCATCAGGATTTCACGGCGATTAAATTTAACAAACTTATAGTTATCATGAGACATTTCAGATAAGTACACAAATTATATACATGTTCGAAAGCAGCAGATAGTGGTAGCTGAAGAATGAGCTTTTTTCGTGAATACAGCCTTGCGTGGAAATAAGTATATATGTGAAAATGTGGCATTGGGCCAACGGACGAGATACTAGAATTTTCGATTTATTAAAAAAGTAACAATGCACTGGAATCCATTTTTAGCAAAAAAGCAATATCTGATATCTAATAAACTAAGCAAGTCATTAGTCAACGAGGGCAGTGTTAAAAAATAACATTTTTTAATCTGATTGATTCAATATTTCTATATAGTGTGATCAATTACTTCGATTGTGATCACTATGGTTGTAACAAAACCGTTTGTATAATCCATGTGTGTACGGTTACAGTTGAATCTATTGAAAATGGCGACACTGAGATCACGGTTGCAACCGACTATTCAACATACATCGTTTGTATTGATTGTAATATTTTTAAAGGTAATTTGCTTATGCTTTAGAGATGGCAAGAGACGAATTAGCTTTTTATTCATACACAACCGTAAGTATATGAAAACGAGTTAAGCATCTTATTTGTAAATTAACTGTTTCAAGTTACAGCAAATGCGTTAACTGAAATCGAAGTATAACTTTGAAATGTGGTTTTGAGTATTGTGCTGCCGGGGAAATCAGACAAGCACAAGAGAACAGCTGCCATAATCATCTATTGTTACGTGAAATGGTATCGCATTTATTGTTGATTATTTCATACAAATATCAAACATGTCTTATTTCAAATTACAATGTCAATAACTTCATAGATAATATCTTGCAGGGATTCAGTGGATCGGAGTGTATACACCAACACCATATCCATCAGCAAAAGACATTCTTGACATTAGGAATGCTTTGATTGATTTAAACGCCATTTCCCCTCTAAATAATTCTCAATGCTCAGATGTTATAAGTGCTTTCGACATATCAACGAAATAATGCAGCGACGCAAATATTACATTATCTGACGCTTATTAGGACTTATAATTATCTACTCATTTTATTATAGAATAATGTAACAAATAAATACTCAGACGTAGTCTATAGTAGAATGTTTCTTTCAGAATAGTAACTTTGCTTTCGACAGGGCTGGGAAGCATTATTTTTATCTTTTGTATAATCTGATGCAATCGCTTCATTGTGGAAGTGGAAATAAGTTGAGAGCCAACAAACGAAAGTCGAAAACTCGGGAGAAATAACAAAATTCGTCGCAATACCACAAGAACGCTGTTTGCTTTACATATTATCAGTGATTTGCTATATCACAATCCGAAACATATTGAACATAATTGCTTTTGGGTCACCTATTTTAATGCTCGTTCGATATACATTGTTTAGAATAGCCTACTTTCCATATTTCAAAGAATTTGATTCTATTCAATTATCGAGGAATTTTGGTTTAAATAAAGTCGATGAAGTTTCCAAGTAATATAATGAATTTTTAGGGAACACTGATGTGAAAGTGTGCAAAAAGAACTAGAAATTTACTATATGTAAATAGCAATGTTCTAGGTGAAGTATAGGGTCCCATAATAATCGGGGAAAAATTTGAAAAAATGAATAAATTTAATAAAGTTGCTTTGGCTGCTGCTGTTGACCATCTAGGTTAGTGTCGTTCAACCCGTGACCCGCCGAAAGTTTTCGAGTGGCCCGCGCGATATTATTCGAATCCCAATGTCTTTCACAAATCTGAGCCCTTATTGGAACCGCTAATGAAAAAATTGTTGTTCAAACGCGCGAGAAGCACCACCTAGCTATAGAAATCTTCTTTTATGTCCATTTATGGTCGTTATTTCTACTGAGACATGTTTGAATTTATTTTTATCGTCTGTCATGTATTTCAATCTGTTTCCCTCTTTTATTTTCTGTGAAGCTAGAAAAGGCAGTTTTATGACCTCAATATTTAACAGCATTTACCTCTACGAGCAATTTATTTTCAAGGATGAGCCAAGTAAAATCCCCCTTGAGACACTGGGTGAGTCACTAATCGTCCTAAGCGTTAGGAATACGCTCGCCAATGCATCTCTGATTACTCTGTATGTGTTCGCATGTTCGAATCCCATGCAGGGATAGTTATGTGCGAGAAGATTGCTGAACTCCTCGCCGCCGTAGGGTGATTCACGTTACCGCTTATCGGATACGCCTTCCTACACTAGGTTCACAAGGGCTCCACAAGGGCTTGTTTTAAATCTTTTTTTTTTGTATTCTTTGTACTTTTCATTGAAATACCCCCTGCATCGCGGCTAAACTACGCCAAAACGTTGCGTTCGAAGAGCTGCATACGCTGCCGGAATTATGGTTTTAAAAATGAAAGTAAAAAATCTTGTTTTGACTTTTATTTTTATTGCTTACATTCATTGCCACGATGGTATCTACACCAAAGTCATAAGATTTTAACCGGAATGTTTATCCGAGATGCCAGAGAGACGTTTTGAAAAGAAAAATCATGAAACTTGGCTCACGAGCCTACTACAAAATTAATTGTGTCAAAGGCAGCCTTCGGCAAAGCGAGTGCGTTACGATAATGAAGAATAAACTTACATCGGCGGCAATCTACTGATTTAAACGATGAGACGCGCTAGCCTAGGGCCCATGGCTACTCAACTATTTTTACCGAAGATCCGCATACAAAACTTCAAAAATATTTGGGTCCGGAATTTCCAGAAATTATATTTCGGCATCTTTAAACACGCAATTCCGAGACCGACTAATGATTATTAGCTAATCAAAATTGTTTGTAATGGCGTTATAGTTCTTTTCATATATATTTTAAAATCTATAAAAAAAAAAATTAAAAGTGGGGCCAATGATGCAAAAGGAAGAATTGTGCGCGGTCCGAATCGAATACCCGAAGTGTCCACTTTCGGAACGCGGTCCGTCAGTTGAGTAGCCCTGGCCTAGACTATGCTAATTGTAAGAGACCTCTAATGCAAAGACGCTACAACTAATCTTTTATGACGCCATAATAAGGATTTCGAGTTTATGTATTGACATTTTTCTCATAAAATAAAGGCATTATTACGGTTAATTAATCCTGTTCGGTTAATTTATGCTTTGCATACTTTGTTCTTAAGGTTGAAGTGATAGAGTCTTCAAAGTTATAAAAACTGAAATCACATTTCAATTTTCGCAAAGTAGTTTTGTCGTAGGGTCGCTCACGTAATAACTTATCGGTTACGTCTTACTGCGCCAACCACGTTTGCGGTCGCACTGAACTACAGCTTGAGAAGGTGTGTATGAGCCGTTATCGATATTTGCGGCGTTTCGAAGGATTCATTGCAAATGAGAAGCGCTTGGCAAGTTTTACATCCATTTTCTTTCAACCTATTTAATACAAAAAAATCAAATAGTACATCCATTTTGAACAAAACAGGCAAAAAAAAACTTGATTTTAAACAATTGTTTTAAAACAATTCTCTTTGAACAAATCCCTATCCTCCACCATTAGTTCCATGGTACCGAAGACAAATAACTAACTAATCCCATACCCGACATGGAATGGTAACCGGACGAGAGGCCGTGGTTCTCCATATGGTTTAAGCTCTTTTTAAAATACAATGTAAAAAATGACATAGTCAACATATCGCAGGGATTCAGAGGATCGAAGTGTACACACCAACCCCATATCCATCGGAAAACTACTTTGATTGATTTGAACGTGACATCGACTCTAAATAATCGTCAATGCTCAGATGTTATGAGTGCTTACGACTTCTCAACGAAATAATGCAACGACGCAAATATTTTATTATCTATCTGACGGTTCTTAGGACTTATAATTATCTACTCATTTTATTATAGAACAATGTAGCAAATAAATATTCAGACATAGGCTATAATAGAATGATTCTTTTAGAATAGTAACGTTGATTTAGGCAGGCCTGGAACGCATTATTTTCAACTTTTGTATGGTCTTATGCGATCGCTTCATTGTGGAAGTGGGAATAAGTCAAAAGCCATCAAATGAAAGTCGGGCACTCGGACGAAGTAACAAAATTTGTCGCAATGCCACAGGAACGCTTATTAATGCTTTACATATTATCGTTGATTCGTTATATCACGATCCGAAACATATCTACCGTAAATACTTTTTAGTCACCGATTTTATTGTTCGTTTGATATTCTTTGTTTAAAATACTTTCCATTTTTACTATCTATTTTGAAGGTAGGTTACCACAAAAATTTATTTTCAAGAATTTGATTCTATTTAATTATCCAGGACTTTTGGTTTACGAAATGCCGGCTAAGTTTTCAAGAAATGAGGGATTTTTGAGGAACACTGAGGAAAGTGTGCGAAATGAACTAGAAAGTGTCATACTATAGGTAAACAGCAAAGTTCTAGGTTAAATATTGGGTCCTGTAAGACATAGTTTCTCAAAGTGCTCCATACGGAGCCCCAGGTCTCCGTGAGACGAACCTAGGGGCTCCGCGAGCTACTCTATTACTTGTCAAAATACGGATTCGACTATTCTGTAACTGTTCAAAGAAGCGAATACACCATTAATAAAATTTGACACCAGCAGGGTCTAATATGGCAACGAGGCGGTGATTTAAGTATGACATGATCTACAAGCAGAAGCGAAGTCAGGATTTTTAAAAGAAAGAGGTGAGAGTACAAAATTGGAATTGGAAATTACCAGGCACTATTATTCGCGATGAGGCCACTCGTTTAAAAAACTTTGTCAGTGGATAACGAGTTTCCATCCATGGCCGTTGCGAGCATTTAAACAGTCTTGTCATAATAATTTAATTGTGTTTATCGTTATTTGTCATTGAGTCGAGATTACGATTAATGAAATGAGGAATACTATTACTATTCTAAAATAACATAAAATAAGTGCCAAACTGCCAACTATAAATAGATTGGAATCATATTTTTGCGATCTGGAGATTTATCAAATTTGAGTTGTTATCTCAGCGTTGTTTAAATATCAATGAGTACAATTTACAATTGCGCAATCCTTGACCGATGCCTGCATGTTCAAATGCCTTGTTTATTGGCTTCATTGTGTTCAATGTAACCTGCGGATGCGTTGACTTACAACAATATATAATCATTACAAACCAGAATTACCACGCCAATCCGCGGACATCAAATGAGAAACAATAAATGTATTTTGTTCGCAATAACAAATTGTTTAATAATATTATATTGCATCGCATCGCGACTGAAAAAAGTCGCGTTTGGCTTAATCGGTAGTTTCAGAATGGATAAAGAGGTACATCGAGCGCACAATTGAATCGATTTAGGTAACTCGCATGATATAACTTCATAGATAACCAAACATAACATCAAAGTTTGTAATTTAAAATATCTGAAAAAGCGTTTTTAATCTGTCGCGAGTCCGTAAAACAAAACTTATCATATTATCTTCCGTTTTGGTTTTAATATTTATAATACCGCTTTTCAATCAAGAAATTTTGGTTGCCATTCACCTCTTTATTAACTATTTTTAGCATCTCGTCGCCGATGATTATAATATACTAACTCGTTTTCCATACTGAACTCACAATTCCACACGAGAACAAAAAAGTAATTATCGTCGTCCTCGGGGAACAATACAAGCAAGAAAAACTTGTGATTAAGTGAGAATAAACATCCACATAAAGATGTTAACGGTCTAAAAAATACGCCACGCTGACGGAAACAGTCGGCGATTTTGACAAAATGCAATCGCGCATGTTATGAGCAACTTTTTCAGTCTTCCAAAAATATCAAAAGGGAGAGGGTTTGACCCCGAGTTCATTAACTCTTTGAACTCTGAATCCCCAGAACGACGCTACTCTCTCACCCTGACCTCTCACGTCTTCGCATCGATTTGACGCGTTAAAAATATCCCTAATTTCAAATCAAAATAACTTCTAAACCATTAGATATCAGATGGTCTGTAATATGTCATATAAAAGCTTATCTAGTCTTTCATTTTTAACTGGCATTATTTTTCACGAGATGTTTTAATGAGATGTGTAAGCCTATTTTTAGTCCCATCTACTAATTTTTTGTATTTTGGTAATATTTAATACCTTTTTTAGAAATGTATCATCAATATAAGTCAAATTTTGAAAAGTATACAAAATTACCTTTCGGATAATATACGGATGACTTTCTTAATATACGCATAACTCATTTTATTGCAGAATTTGTACTATCGATTCAAATGGTTTGCGAACAAAATTGATCAACTATTTTGACGCCAAGTTTGCGTAACGACGCAAAGGGCGGCGACGACATTGTTGTAATAACGTTCATGCAACGTTTCGTGCGTGACGCTTTGCGTGAGGTATATTGCGCAATTGCACATCTGGTCGTTCACAGCTTGAGTTCAGATTGTGTCATCATTGCATCAGTATCATATCCTCGGCCGCAGATAAAACCCTTATATTCAGACGAATTTTGATCGAACATAGTAAAATTGGTAGAATATAAAGGCCATTCTATATACGTTCATTATTTGGATATGGGACGAAAATGAATGGCCAAAACGAAATATTTGATCCTCATGCATTTATGAGGTTCCGCCGGAAACATCAAGGCTAATTATTCACCGTTGGATATCATGAAAATTGAATATAAAAAAACTGATAACGGGTACACGGAAGACATGGTGGCACCAGTAGCTCACCTGGTCAGTGTTTTAAATTTTGCGGCTTCATTAGATTTTCGAAATTACTGCATGTACGCTACATTCCTGATATCGCTATATTTACAATGAATTTTAAACGAAAGCTTTGTCCAAATGAAATATTGGATAGTATTCATTTACCGAAAGAAGAAAATATGGCACAATAAAATTCAGCAATGTCGCTAAACAATGCATCCATCGATATGTTCCATCATTCCGTTTTTAGAAATCCTTATTTTTGCTATTCGTATTTTTCAAATCTTTATGCAATAAAACGGCAATAACACTGCATATTGTGTGTTTTAGTCGAACATATTTTGAGGCTGAATGTAATGCGTAAATTTCCCCGTGTATCGTTCACAAGTCGTTAGTCGCTTCACGAGTACGAACTTAAGTAAATGACGTCACGAGCATGCGAGGAAAAGTCTATTTCATAGGGAACGTAAACGTGCTACGTGCCAACGTAATTGCTTAACGTCGCTGGGTAACGGCGTAAATGGGTTAGGTCGTTATTTACGTCACCTTGACGTCGCCTCGATCTTGCGACAAACAAAATCACGAAGAAAAATGCTTCTAAAATTTGAATGGTGCGACATAACTTCAATCTAATGGTATCACTGGAAAGCTATCTTCAAATTCTACAAATGTTGTCGATAATGTACCAGGTTTAATCGAAAACAAATTGAAGTTTTGTCAATTATATTTGAGCAATTTTCAGAAGTTTTTCATGCTTTTTGATTTTGCCAATTTTCATAAGATGATCACAATATTTTATCTCAATTTTGAAATTATACTTAGTCCACTAAGCTAAAGCGGCTTTCAGCGTCAGAAGACTTTCTCTGGAAAGCCGCTATAGCGGCTTTCAGGGTTCAAAGATTTAATGTGTTTGTCAAGTTTTCAAATTTACAGCCCCAATATATATACTTTATCTGTGATATTTAGATAAAAAAGTTTGAGCATTTAAGCAGCGCGTTATTGAGCATTTTGCTTCCAAGAAACCGCGGCGTGTTGCATATATGTTCAAGCAGTAGAAGTCTAGCAGCATATATATCTATGAGTGAGCGACGCATGTCCTTATCTTTGCATTACCTTTCCTTTCTTCATAGTAACGTTTTAAACCTTATTTTAGGTTTTGTCTGCTTTCCCAAAGTTTCTGTTAATATGTCATTGTATTTATCTGGGTAAATATTGCCTTTGCTTTTGAAAGAGGTTTCAAAATAAACTATGTCTATATTTATCAATCCCTTGACTTGGACCGGTTTTAAAGACACTTTCTTATCGTTAAAAATTGTCGCTTTTGCCGATTGGTTGTTACCGATGGAATGGTTTTTATACTCATAAAATTATGGGAGAACTTACAGCGCTCATCCTGTCCCCGTAGATGGGGGTGACTTGGTCCCGCAGTAGCTTGCCCCGGTTGTCAAAATGACCACGCGCCGCCACTGTTTAGTATATCGCATAGAGCCATATATAGAGAATTTGATTATATTGACCAGCGTCGTGGTGCTGGTCCGCGATAACGTGTCCAGTTGTATAAAGTCACTTACTAACTATTGTTTAGAATTTCCATATTTCAGTCATTTCAAAGCTTATTTTTACACAATTTATGATGGCTGTTGAAGCATATTTTATTTATTGGATTTGACATTATATTACTGAACTTTAGAATTGATAGAATTTGTTACTACAATTACTAAGATTTATAAATAAAAACAAGGCTAAAAGGAATATCAGTGGTCAGTTTTCTACTTAGCACGTTTGTTATAAAAATGTTAGAAGTATGAGGTAGAATAACAAATATTCGAAGATACCATTTATGGAACCAATGGGAATCACAAACATTCATGACTCGCATTCTTGTATTTTCAAGTAAATACATTGTAATGTGCGTGATAAAGTTTTCTTTAGCATGGTAATGAGTATTTGCATCTTCTACTTGTCATGGGTGGTTTGCAATTCTGACATTTTTCATATACGTCGCATAGTCTCGACTTTCGGTACCCACTTACTATCTACAATATATAAGGCGCAAATAATACTGGTAACCCGAATGTTAACGTTTCAACATTGTCTACTGACATTATCACACCCTGGGTGACGTGGTGGCATGAGATTTGATTTGTGTAACTTGCGAGGCCGACAAAGTCAAGTATGACACTTCACCTGCGACCACATCATTTTTTGATGAGATGAGCCAGCATTATTTTTGTTTGTACAATAGTACATTGGGTGTCTACATTTTGCAAATATTTCATAAGTTCGACCGTGCCCTCGGATCACTGCATAGAATGTACATTGACAGAACTTTCATACATAACAATTCTTTCTGAATAAAATACAACCCGATTTGATTTGCGATGCGCAATCAACCAAAGGCCCATGTGTTTTTGAATGTGTGTACAAATATTTACTTACTTGTCACAACATTTAATCAGGAGCACCCACGGAAACTTATATGCAAATGCATAAGACAAATTGACTATAGCTGCCGAATAAACGAGACGCATACAAACAATATTATCAGTGAATTGACAAGTGAATAACATACTCTTTGAATTACAAACCTCTGCAACTTTGATGTACAGCTCAAAGAATGGCACATGACATATTGACATGTGATAAATAGGCGCTACACAAAACTCTAAATTTCTAAAAAATATCTTTTTTATTTTGTTCTACAAAACATAATACATTGTTTCACAACTGATTGAAAGAAGTTTTGAGTGTGGAATAACTTACAAAATACACTAGGTCAGGGGTGTGCAAAGTGCGGCCCGTGGGCTAACTGCGGCCCGCAATGGAAAATTGTGCGGCCCGCGGAGGCAACTGGAGAGCAGTTTAAAAAAAATTAATAATAAAAGATACAAAAGCTAACTGAGTTTTGGTTCCAGCCTATCAGATGATTTTGTCTAAATCTAACCCAGAATAAGATTTGACAGCAAATTTTTGGAAATGAATCTTGGCGTACTTTACTGAAAACATCTCAACCAAGATAACTTTCCACATTTGAAAAAAGTCATGGCTTCAAATATGGCACTTTTCGGTAAAAGATTTTTTTCTAAAATGGGCGTCATTTCGAATTGCTAGCGCTTCCATTTAAGCAAATTTGGATAAAAGTAGTCGGGAAAAAAATCCAGCTGCAAATTTCTCACTGAATTCGTTTAAATTGGGTGTGACAATATATTTGAATTACCGTTTTAAAAAAATTTATGCGTTTTAACTCATTATTTCTGCAAGGAACCCTAATGATGACATGAGATCAATAACAAAAAGACATCATTTTGTGCCTGCAACTAATAGAAAGCTGAATTTGAAAGCTGTGTTAAATGTAGGTGCGGCCCGCGGTTTCACTCGGCTATTGATATTTGGCCCGCATGCGAAAAAGGTTGCACACCCCTGCACTAGGTCACTGTCTAAATGTCAGGACCTTCAATATTTCAGCGAACAACCCGATTGTATCAAATTGTTACAGCAATCAGTTGCAAATCAATACTTTGTTCTCAGTTTCGATATCGATGAAAGATGGATATATATGTGTGATGCACCATTCCATTTTCAACGGCTTGCTTTCAGATCAAAGTAAATGAGTGCTATGTTGGATGTTGGTATAATTTGAAAGCAGACATTACAGATGTGAGCTATTATTGAGATAAAAATTTTAACGTCGTTTTTTCATATACATTGATATTGACGTTTCTCACTTCCAAATAAAATATGGTGGAAATGAGCCGTAGCCACACTGAAATTTGTTAGCATTTAGTAGAACAACAATGTCATGATGACTGTATTGACATACCGGGACTGATGCAGAGCAAACGAACGGCGGGCAAATATATATTACATGCGTGACTAAGCAAAGAAAATGGCGATGATTTTGAAAAAAAATTAGGGAGTGGTAAATGAACGAAAATTACCTGCTGTTGCACCAATGACAGAAATTCCATGTGTCTTGAAACTTTCGATATAAATGGCAGGCAGTACGCCAACAAATATATTTACAAAGAGCAAATAGTTAGTCGCTGATTGAAGTAGGATATTTGATTACTACCACCAATTAGAAAATAAGTGACACATAGAGTTGCAGGAGTCGATGTGATATGTGATGTATATATAATTGTAAGATACCTAGGTCTAGACTAGATAATGAGCTCCATGTTGCCGCTAGATGGTGACCACGAGATGTACCAGAAACATGTGTGTATATCAAATACGTTATAACACAGTTATAAAACACACTTATAAAATCATGTAGAAATCACGAAGATTCATGATTGGTATTTGGTATTACACAAAATTGCAAAAGAGCATTTGACGTCTAAATAAATATAAATAACGCCAAGAGCTAGGAGCTAAAAACGTGGCATAAAGGGAAAAATAATGTTTGGTATTACTACCGTAATCTCATACATATTGAGCAAAATTTGTGCTGCTAACCCATATCCTTTCGATTGGCAATAAAAATAGGTAACGCGAATAATCGAGATCCAATTCGTCGCTGTTATCGATACAGTACAAAAGCTTTTTGGTATGTTCCCAAAAAATGCTCTTGATAATTATTCCTTCATCTTTACCACACCATACGTTGCAGACAGGAACGAAATAACCACTGACACGTATTGGTAGGTATGATATACCGTTTCCTTGCAGACAGACAAAATGTAAGTCCCAATTGTCATCCGGGGAAATGATTCTAATATGGTCTCGAGGCATTTCAGTCGTGCAGCCCGAAGAAGCACATATGTATATCTCTCATCATTTTTTGATAAACCTTTATATCCCTATTTATCAGTGTATATTTGAAATTTTATTCAATGCATTCTCTGGGGTAGATGCCATAGAAAACACAAAAAGAAGTTGAAAATAAAGTCTAGTTACTTTATAATATCAATTGCTCTTTGTTTCACTAGGTAATTGAAGAATTTATCTCTCCTGTCAAAAAAGTATTTTAAATAATGGTTGATTTAGTTATAGCAGGACTCCATGCTGCCAGCATGGCGAAGCAAAGGCTGAGAGCATTGGAAGAATTGAAAAGAATATATATGAAAGAAAATTAGTAGTAATCAAACAACTGCAGTCTACTCTACGGAAATTGAGCAAAATTCACGTATTCATGAAAAACTCTTGCTGCTGTTGGATATGAATCGTTAAGATCGACGAGTTGAACATGAAAGGCAAAGTTTTAAAGAATGATGACAAAGGAAATGATGGGAATGATGTAGAAAAGCAAGACACAGATTGGGAAACAATGTTGTTATTGTAAATTCTGCCGTAAAAATGGAAGCTGCAGTTATTGTAAACTGCTGATAACTGTTGTAACACCTTTTGAACAATTATAAAATTGGATGTTTTGGTAAGATGTGTCTTTGCAAATGTTGCGGTGCCGCGGATTCTGCAAGAATAATTATTGTGTCTTACATCGATCTTGTGTACAATAATAAATAAATAAATAAATGTATTTCATATTAGTATGTATACATAAGAACTACAAGCTAATTTCACAATAGTGCTTATAAGTCATCACATTACAATAGAGGCAATAGCAATATGCGCCTTGTTGATTATTACTAGTATGCATTGTGCAAATTTCTATACTCTATAATTGATATAAATAACATCACATCAAATAGTTTTCTACTAAATTATTCTTGATTCTGTTCCACCCATTCAGATACTACGTGCCCCAATAAAAACAAACGAGAAACGGAACAGAGAGTATCAACAACATTGCCGTGTCCTAGCTATACCGAACTTCCATTTGTAAAAAATCTATTGTGAGGAAAATCATTTGGTTGTTCAATAGCTTTCGGTCGCAACTGGTACAATTGTATTATACAACAAACAAATCAATGATTTGCCTTACAAGAGGTTTTATATTCCACCTGAGAGACCAGTATTGCTAGGATTTAGGGCGTTCAGATTTGTTGTGATAATAGTCACGGGACGGGGCAACATTGAGGAAATAAATTCGAGCAGACTTTTGCTCTAATCTTCAATTAAATTTATCTCTTATCTGCAATATCTTTTTTATTAAATATACATTTAGTATTAAGTACACTTTTTGCAATTCGCGGTAAAAAAATTGTATCTCATATTATCAATATTTACGACATTATTGATCAGAACAAATTCCTTTAAAATGTAAATTGCCTAAATTCGTGATGTATTTAATCTCCATTAATTTTTTTTTCATCTAACACAAGTATCAGTATTGCAAGAAATTAGCGATAATGACAGTTATTGTAAATGAGTTCTGGCACAAATACCGATTTTGTAAAAATTGAACTTATTTTTATGTATTTTACGGTGGGAATGGTAAGTTGACGACCCTAAGTTCTGTAACCTTTGGTGCAATTTCTTACATTGATGATCTTGATAACGAAGGGTCTGCGCAGCAATTCTTCTTGAGTAGGATTAAAGAAAGTTGCCCGATCAGATCTGCGAAAGTCAATATATCTGATGTTCATGCATGTTCTGCGCTTGGTAGAGTGTTTATACAAATTTTCGCTTATTGCAGCATTAAATTCAGAGTGCACACAGAAACTTAAACGTAAATGTAGAATACGAAGTGACAATACCAGACAAATGAATAGAAAGAGTATTATTAACATCGCAACGAGTGTGTGTGTCGAAACTTTAAATTCTTAGCGAACAAACCTATTCTATCAAATATCAATCGATCGAATCGTTACAGCCATCAACTATATATTAATATGGTATGATAATAGTTTTGATATCGATATAAGAAAGGATATGTGTGATGCACAATTCCAATTTCAACGACTTGTTTTGTAAAGAATTATTAGCAATTGAGTGCTTTGTTGAATGTCGGCATAATTTTAAAGCAAATACAAACGATAGGGTTGGTAACGTGATATACAAATACAGCCAGAAATATGCATATACAACCAACTCATATACATATAGTGCCAAGGCCAAATGCATATATAGCCATTTTCATATACACATGAGGTAAATTTAATATACCTCACATATACAGCCAATGTAACATGCAAATACAGCCAATTCTATAAAATATACTGCCATTCAAGTGAATAATGTGCCTTAAAAAGTCAACGTCTTATGCATAAATAGCCAACCAAATATGCATATAAAGTCAATGCCATATGCATACAACACCAATACCGAGCACATATACAGTCATTGATATATAATGCATATACAGCTTATGTCATATGTATTTACAGCTAAATATAATATGCAGTCATTCAAGCATGGTACATAGACGTAAAATAATTTATAGTTTGTTTTCAATATTTCAGTCATTTCAAAGCTTATTTTTACACAAGTTATGATGGCTGTTGAAACCTATTTTATTTATTTGATTTGACACTTACTTATATTACTTAACTTTGGAATTGATAGAATGTGTTGAAAGCAATTACTAAAATTTATAAATAAAAACAAGGCAAAAGGGAAAATCAGTTTTCTACTTCGAAGATACTATTTATGGAACCAATGGGAATCACAAACATTCATGACTTGCATTCTTTTATTTCCAATTAAATACATTGTGATGTGCGAGATAATGTTTCTTTTTTAGCATGGTCAAGGGTATTTGCATCTTCCACTTGTCATGGGTGGTTCGCAATCCTGACATTTTTCATATACGTCGCATAGTCTCGACTTTCGGAACCCACTTACTATCTACAATATATAAGGCGCAAATAATACTGGGAAACCGAATGTTAACGTTTCAACATCGTCTACTAACATTATTACACCCTGGGTGACGTGGTGGCATGGGATTCGATTTGTGTAACTTGCGAGGCTAACAAAGTCAAGTATGACACTTCAACCGCTCCCACAGGATATAATATTGATTCATTAGAAATTGCGCAATGATAAGTTCAATCGTACACTTCAACTAAATTTTTCTGACCATCATAACCATCTTGCAATAGCATATTCTAAAAATTTCATGTTACTTTTATTAATACAAATTTTCGGCATGTCATGTTTTTCAAAAATTAGAAAAAATAATGACAGTTTTATCGCGAACAGATATATCTTAATAAACAAACATAATCGCAAAGAAGGAAGAAATATTACTTTTATTTGAACCGCGGCAATCCCGTAAATGAAAAGCAAAATCCGTTCTGCCAAGCCACTCCCTTTGATTAGCAATAAAAACATGTAATTTAAATATTCCAGGTTTGTCATGCTTTTGGATATCCACTTCCAGAGATTGCTGTTGATAGATACTTCGTCCATCTCTACCATATCGTAAGTTGCAGACAGGAACGAAATAACCACTGACACGTACTGGATCGGATATACGGTTGCCTGGCAGAGAGACTCCACGTAAAGCCCGATTGTCATTTGAGGAATTGATTCCAACATGGTTTCGAGACATTTCAATCTTCTGGTCCACATAACCACGGATTTACAATTATCGTTATCGTCTGACAAACCATTGATTGAGCAACGGTACGTTACAATGCACAATAGGGAGTAATAAACGGTCCCTATTAACAAAGTCGTAGAAAGGAATCCAAGAGATACCAGAGCAATAGTTCGAGATTCTTCTCTCCAATATACTAACAAAGCAAATATGTCTGAAACTACGTCAACAACTACTAACAACAGTGCTGAAACATGATATAACCGATTCCGAATATTCGTTGCGGAGTGTATTTCTTTGTGGATCGATACTTTATCTAAATGTTTTAATATTTTGTAACAATAAATATGGAATCAATTTGAATACAATATGTGTTGCATTTTGTAATTACATTCTGCAAACCGAAATACAAATTATTGTACATTTTGCAGGTAGCGCAGAAACAGCGACCAAAATTTGAAAAAAGTAGTTTTGATAATATAGTGTTGATGTTCAGTAATAATATAGTCTTTATGTTCAGTGCCTAATCAAAAATTAAAAACATTGTATTCAATCAAACCAATAACAGGTTTAACTGAAGAGAGTTAATAAGTGAGTTATAAGTTATAAAAAAAATCAACGATATCGTACCTATTGGAAATAACTTATAATGCACAGCGTGACCTCAGAGCAAAAGTTAATAATAATAAAATTCAATCAGTGCAATAAATTTTATGTTATTTTTTGTCATCTTGTATATATATATATATATATATATATATACACTTGATTTTTAGGTATTCATATAGCAGTCAATTAGTTTTATATTCCATCTTCTTCGTCCTTTATTCAATTTTATATTTTTCAAGTTATGAAAGTTTAAGAAACGCTTTAATTTAATTTATTTTTTATCTGCGATATCTTATTTATGACTGTTCAAATTAGTAAATATAAATTTGACTGTTAGGAAGAAATGATATAGCTTAGTTGAATATTTCGTAGATATAAAAAAGCAACAAATCTGTATCCGTCCGAAAGAGCGAAAAACTAGTATATAAAGCGGCTAGCTAAGATATGTTACTCATTTCGTCTGTGTTTGACTATTCTCAACTGTAAACAAATTTTTTGATGAACTACGTATATAATTTTGCTAACTATATTGACTAACATTGATAAGAGTGCAATCACAGTCGTTCACTATTGTTGAATGCTCGGGGACTGGTAAAATATTAATAATATACCTGAATGATGTCAAATGCTGTTACAAAATGTTATCACATATATATTACACATGGATATATTTACGACATTCTAAATCGGAACCTAGTCATTCAAAATATAAATTGCCTAAATTCATGATGTGCTTTGCAATTTATTTCTCAGATTTCATAATTATCAATATTGCTGAGACCCAGCAATAATCCCAGCAAATATAAATGTGTACTGGCACAAATTCTAATATTGATTATATATAAACATTTTTATGTGATTCAAGTTGAAATTGATAATTTGACAACTAAGATTTGCAACTTTTGTGCAATATCATGATGTTGACAAATTTGCTATTGAAGGACTCGGTTGCTGGCTGCAAAAAAGGCTGGATGCACAGATGCGCCAGCATTATCTTTGTTTGCCCAATAGTTCATTGGGGTCCACATTTTTCACCTATTACATAAGGCCGACCGTGCCCCCGGACCACGGGGTGAAATGTATATTACCAAAACTTGCATACGCAGCATTTCTTACTGAATAAAATGCAAGAAAGTTGATCTTATTTGGTCTGCAAATCGCAACCTACCAGATGCCAATATATGTTTTTATGCTTCTTGAGTGTTTGTACAAATTTTTACTTGTCACAACATTTAATCAAGAGCGCCCACAGAAACTTATATGCAAAGCAGGAGACACATTGACAATAGCTGTCGTGTAGACGAGATGCATACAAACAATGTTATCGGTATATTGACGAGTGAATAACATACTCTTTGAATTACAAACCTCTGCAACTTTGATGTACAGCTTAAGGAATGCCTCACAACATATTATTGACATAATATATAGGATATACAAAAACATTTCAAATTGCTAAAAAATATTCTTTTATTCTGTTCTACAAAATATAATTCAGTGATTCACAAATATATGGTGATCAATATGGTGATCTCAGTTTCTATATCGACAAAAAATGGGTGTGTGTGATGCATAATCCCATTTTCAACTTCTTGCTTTCAGATTAAAGTCAAAGAGTGCCATGTTGAATGTCGGTATAATATTAAAGCAGACACAACAGATGTGGGCTATTATTGAGGTAAACATTTTATGTTTTTTTTTTCATATACATTGATATTGACGTTTCTCCCTTGAAAATAAAATATGGTGAAAATAGGCCATAGTCCCACTGAAATTTGTTAGAATTTTGTAAAACAACAATGTCATGAAACCTGTATCAACATACCTTGACTGATGCAAAGCAAAAGAAAAGGCTGAAAAACATATGTTACATGAGTGACTCAACAAAAAAAATAGCGATAATATTGAAGAGATCGGGGAGGGGTAAATAAACAAAAATATTCTATCTGCTGTTGTAGCTAATGACAACAATTCGATACTTAGGGTAATAATTCCAAGCAAAGCGCAAACAGATATAAAAGAACATCAAAATACCGAGTATTTAAAGCACATCGTTCGGTTTATATACCAAACCAACCAGCAGTCGGGTAAAAAAAAATATCGGATTCTTTAGTTCGGCGATGACCAATTTTACGTTGCCGCTATATGTTGATAACAAGATGGACCAGAAATATGCGAGAAATTTAGTCGGATCCCAGAAATTGTGAGCACCAGTCAGGATTTCCTTCCCAACTACTCTCGAGAATACATGTTGGAGGCGAGTTCTAACTGAAGAGCCTCTGACCTGAATGAATAATAATAAAAATATGACTTCACATCACTTATATCGCGTGGATAATAAATTTGATCACATTGTAATCACATTTGATCACATCACATTATAAAAGTTGGAAACCACAATCTAATGCACATGTGTACTTGTTATTCAATGTTATCTACTTTTCATATATTGAAAACTTCAATACTTATTGGAATACTTTTTATACAAATATTGCAATTTTTTTTATATTGTTGTATTTTTAGTATATGGTTGTAAATTTGCTGAAGTTTCCAATATGATTTGTATCATTTGTCCTTAACTATTATTTTAAATTAAACTTTTATTCCAAAACAGACACAACTTTGCTCTAGTGCATTTAAGGTAAAAGTCATAGTTCGTTTTCAAAATCTCAATCATTTTAAAGTTTTTTTTTTTTTAACTTGTATTGGCCATTAAAGCATATTTTCATTGAGTGAAGTTGACACTCACATAGATTACTGAACTCTGAAATTTACAGAATTTATTGAAAGCAATTATTAAGATTTACAAATAGAAAATAAGAGAAAACAGGGGTAAACTAGTGAAGGTCCGAATTCTACTTGACATGTATGTTATGATAAATTTATTTAAAAGTATGAAAAATTACAATTTATGGAGCAATGGACATGTATATATTTTAACAAGCCATTTACGAAAGCAAATTGAAATCACGGACATTCATGATTGATATTTATTAATCAAATACATTTCACTGTATGCGTTAATATTCTCCTCATTAGCATCACTAAAGGCGTTTCTCAACGTCTCTCACTTGTCAGGGATTGTTTGGAATCTTGGCATTTATGATTTATGATTATGATGTTTTTCATATACGACGGTTAGTCTTGCGTTTCGGTCTGCTCCTTAATAGATCTGATATCTACTTGCGATCTAACGATATATAAAGAGCTAATTTTTCTGGAAGCACTAATCCCACGGATTCAACGTACCCATATCATTCCACCGTTGATGGCCATGGAATTCAAACACGAAATATGTAACCTGCGATGCCAACAAAGTGAAACCTGACGCTTCAACTGCTAGCGAATACGTTGCGCCAACATGATACAGTTGAGATAAAATTGAAATAAAACCATCACCTACAAACAATTTTTGCTATGATAAATTTTAACGCTCACAAATATTCATTTTAATGTTTAGAAGCAATAACATAGTTTAATTAATCTATATCAAATTTTACTAAGCCGATATGGCATTTTAGCATTGAATAAACATTCTTCTCGAGTAACTATTGATATTTGCAATGACGAATCCAGGCGCACTCTTTGACCTAACTTTTCTATCGCCCATAACCATCTCTCAATATCAATTTTAAAGCTTTATATTTTAATTCTATTAATAAAAAATTTCTGCCTTTCAAAAAAATTACAGCAAATATATCACAATCATATTCACAAATCATAGAGAATGTTAGCTATTTTGTGGTGGAGCATGGGTCATAAAAATTATTCAACAAACGCTGATTGCATAGGATAAATTTGAGTCCTTTTTTGGAAAAATCAGAAGCATCTATTCAGTACATCTGTTCCAAGTCAATTTCCTGTTCTCCGGTTCTGGGTGAAATCTCATCCAAATTAATTTCCTCTTGTCTGGCTCTGGAAGATTCCCATTTCTGTATGTATCCATGTTTCCAAGTAAAGTAGTAAGCAACAGACAAGACAACTGCCGCTGCATTAATAATTATTTGAACTAATGTGAACTCGCCAAAAAAGCAATTTTCGACATCAATATTTAATATTGCTACATAAAATAAAACATTCTCAGCACAGTATATCAGTGAGAATACCAAAGTACAAGCGGGACTATAACTAATCCAACTAAAAGCAAATATCGTACTGAGCAAAGAAATCGGTATAGCGTATAGTAAAAAGTAAAACAGTATAGCACAGTTGCTTCCATCATTTTCCCAACCACAGTCAGGAGTTTCGCATTTAATACCCAAACATTCACAAAAAAGAGAACACGAAATCGCAAGGGCGCATTTGATGACTACATAAGCAATGTACAACGTCAGCAACGAATAAGCTAAACTAAGCGGCATGAAGGGGAGAATTAATGTTAGGTAACCAACTGCGGCAATCCCATATATAATGAGCAAAATTCGTGCTGCTAACCCACACCCCTTGATTGGCAGTAAGAACATGTAATGTAAATAATCGAGATCCACTTTTGTGTTGATGTCGATACAGTATAAAAGATTTTTAGCCTTTTTCCAGAAAATGCTGCTGTTGATAGATACTTCATCCATCTCTACCACACCATACGTTGCAGCCAGGAACGAAATAAGCACTGACACGTATTGGATGGGATAGACGGTTTCCTTGCAGGAAGACAACAAATAAAGCCCAATTGTCATTTGAGGAATTGATTCCAACATGGTTTCGACACATTTAAGCCGTCCGGTCCACGTAACCACAGATTTACAATTTTCGTTCTCTTCTGATAAACCTTTAATCGAGCAACGGTACGTCACAATGCACAATAAAGGATAATAAACGATTCCAACTAACAAAGTTGTAGCAAGGAATCCAAGAGATATCAATGCCAAAGTTCTGGTCTCTTCCTTCCAATATACTTGTAGAGCAAATATGTCTGAAACTACGTCAAGAATTGCCAACAATAATGTTGAAACATGATATAACCGATTTGAGCAACTTGTTTCCGAAGGCATCAGGCCGTTACTTTGATATTCGATTATTTATCTAAAAGTAAGATTTGTTGTTGACCTTATTTGATTTGATTTAGGGCGACAGGGTGCAAAATCTTACGATTTAAAAAAAATAGGGATATTATTTTTCATCTTTCCCGATTTCATGTAAACATAACTAAAAATATCATTATAGATCTAATTAATATAGCGTCTAATAAAAATAATCAGGAGAAAATGAAATATATTTATCAAAATCCACTTTTTAGTGCACTCTTGTATATTTATGGCCAAACAGAGGGCCAGTTTTACTGTTTTACTATTGGTACAGTTTTGAAATGAAATTATTGCTTAAGCCAGGGGTCGGCAACCTTTTGTCGCTCGCGGGCCAATTACTCTTTTGTCTAATTATAATTAAATTATAAGCTCATTAAACGAGTAATTGTGAATTATATACTTGTTAGATAATAATATAATTTAGTCTACACTTGTCTTACAATAAATTCTGGTACGTAAAGACTATAATCGTCAAAACAGCTGTTTTGTTACTATAATTCAGTGATGCGTCGCGGGCCGGATTATATTACTCGACGGACCGGATCTGGCCCGCGGGCCGAAGGTTGCCGACCCTGGCTTAAGCCATATCAGAATAATTGTAAGCGGTATTTTATATGTACTACAAATATTGGGTAGAACAAGATAAACGGAAAAACAGTAACTTTTGAGACCTATTAAACAACTTATGATTTACGGCGTGACGCAAAAGTTGGTTAACTGTTATTAATAAATAACGTTTACATAATCTAATAAAAGTTTATGTACTTTTACTCTGTGTATACACTTGATCTTCGCAAAAATAGGCATTAAACATTTTTCATATAATTGTTATAAAAATTTTTTAACATATTATTTTTAACAATGCAATAATGTATCTCCGTCTCCTCAAAATTTTCTAATTTTTTCAAGAGCTTTCTCCCTTCCCCCTTTGTCTTCGCCTCACCTACGAAAGAATTTTTTCCTAAGTAGAAATGTCTATTATAAACACTGTTCAATCGCTCTGTGAGGAGCTGAGTAAAAACATTATGAAGTGATACATTATCAAAAAATATCAATATGTACTTTTGCCTTCATAAAAACTGCAACCCGCATTGCGATATATATAGATTTTGACAATCGATAAATTGTTGATAATAACTTTGAACGCTTATTTCTATTCAATTTACCTCATATTCAGAATATATTTGTATTAGATTTCGAATTGGTATATGTTTTATGGACCTCTCCAGAAGGCCCATACCCACATGATTAGGACTTTTTTGACACATAAATGTTCAGACACAGCGAATCTTTTACACCTGCCCAAATGAACAAAGAACTACTATTCAGAGCGGCATGGTGGCTTGCTGTTTTATATTGAATATGTTAACAAATATGACCTGCCAGCGAATGGCTGGTTAATGAACTGTGTATCCAAGTGCACAACAAGCTTTATATTTGGTAACAATGATAAGAAAACATGAACACTGACAATAACTAGTGTTGAATCATGTAATCGGGGGCAGACTAGTATAATATTAATTCAATTTGAGCCCTACCTTTAAGTGTATCCAATGATTATCAAAATGAGCGCTCCAGAGGTAAGTGTACCAATATGGAGATAACTATTTTTGTTTGCCCACTTTACATCAAGTTGTATAAAGAGACTGAAACCTATGAGCAAGGGCTTACACATACAGTCCTCGAACTTGTAATACTACTAAAATGAGGAAAATCGGAATAAAATTATGACATAATCTGGTACACACACTATGGGAAGAAATTATATATTCTTGGTGAAAAGCCTTGATTTATTTTGCTATTCATTTTTTTATCTGTAAACGATTAATAACAATTAATAACTAATTATAAACAATTAAGCAAGTTATAAAACTTTGCCCAGACCGAAGTTAAATTAAGTGTTCGTTTGAAAATAAAATAAATTATAACAAAAAAATTCAAAGCTCTAATTAAAGAAATCGAAATCGATCAAAACTTCATTGAAATTCAAAGAGTCTATATTCTAGAATAGATATATTTAATTTTATTTCACGTACTTTTCAATAACAAAAATATAATTAATTATTGAGAGTAATTTTTAAGTATTTTAAAGGGTAACGATTAAAATTTCAAGCCGTAATTTCAACAAAATTTCATTTGCACAAATTCTAGCTAATCGGGCTTATGTCCTTAGTTTGCCTTGATTCCAGTCAGTATTATTGCAATGAAAAAGGGTAATATATTTGCGGTCGTTCTCAAATTATAGTTTCATTTTTTGTTAAGATGGTCATTTGGAATATTATTATATGAAGCGATCACGCTCGGAGCATCTCCGTATCCGGAAATACCACGAGATGAAATATTCGACAAACTGAAAAGTGGATATCGAATGAAACAGCCTGAATCATGCAGTTTATATCTGTGAGGTATGTTTTTATCATCGTACCCTATGATGTTCTAACTTACCCCAGTGTCTCACATATTGAATAGAGAGAAACTGATGTTTACTTTTTGAAATGAGAAAATGGATATATATTATTATAAATGAACATCTACCACATAATAGATCAGAGATTCAGAGGAACATGATTATTCAAAATCAATTATTGTTTGTAAATTATATATTCTTGGTGAAAAGCCTTGATTTATTTTGCAATTCATTTTTTTATCTGCCACAGTTATTTATATGACAAAACTATTTCTAGGAAGCCGCAGCAATAATGAAAGCAATTGTAAATGGGTACTGGCAGAAAAACTTATTCCAAAAATAAGAAATGTTTGATGGAATTTAGGTTGGATTTGAATGATAATTGTTTGCAACTTTTGTGCAATATCATTTCATTGTTAATCTTGAAGTCAAGGGTCTCGAATGCTACAATGATGCGCCTGCATTATTTTTGTTTGCCGAACTGTACATCTTTGTGCCACCTTGCACAAGGCCGACAAAGACGTCAGACCACTGAGTGAATATAAATTACATAATTGTGCATGCGCAGTAAAAATTGAATGGAGTACAAGAAGGTTGATCGGCGAAATGCGATCAATTTGATAAGTATATTTGTTTTTTTTTGCTCGTTCGAGTGTTTGTACAAATTTTTATCTGTCGCAACATTTAATTAAGAAACTTACATGTAAACGTAAAACCTAAAGTGACAACAGGTTAATGAAAACAGTGTTATCAATATCGTGACTGGTGAATAATATACTGTTTAAAGCAGGGGTGTACAAACTGCGGCGCGCGGGCCAAATGCGGCCCGCAAAGAAAAATTGTGCGGCCCGCGGAGAAGTGCCAATTTTGAATAGTGTGCCCGCGAAACGAGTTTTTAGTTGCAGTAATCTGGCAAGTGCGCGCAATTCCAACCTCTTTGCGCAATTCTATACCAGTACCTGAATGCCACTGTCATATTAGCAAAACTAGCTAGCAAAATCCTGTTGCAAAAACACAATGTCATATTGACGTGTTTCTTACTGAATTCGTTCATAGTTTATGTGCCAACAAATTTGAATAGCTGTTTTCGTTAGAAATTTGTGCGTTTTAACTCAACATTTCTGCAAGGACCCGGATGCCGTAAGAACAACAATAACAAAAGGGAACAATTTTTGTGCTTGCAACCACAGTAGAAACAGTATTTTCATCATATCATCATCTTCTCACTAAATTTCGCTATCAACACATTATACGTACCCGCGGTAAACAAAACGGGCCAATGAGATGACAGATAATTCATTGCCACGCCATACACGGCTGCCTTCGATTACGATAAAATGGGAAATAGTTGTAAAATATAAACACGTGGACGGCGGCGCTAGAATATGTGCGCCATATTCAGTATTCGGTATATAACACGAAAAATGATATTGGAAGGTTGCGATATTAGATTAGTATATTCAAATTAGACATCCCCTATTCAAGCACCTTATTTAAATTAACCTAAAATAAACAAATATCCTTTTTTTTATGTTTTCGGCCTTCTGTATGTAGGAAATCTTATGATAGCCAAAGCAATATTTTTACGACAAGAATTTTCGTAATTTGGATTTTTCGTATCCAGAGTCTTCTGTAGGTAGAGTTTTCAGGTGCGGCCCGCGGCACCACCCAGTTACTTTTATCTGGCTCTCGTGTAAAAAAAGTTGCCCACTCCTGGTTTAAAGCTATGATCTTTGCAACTCTGCCGACGTCTCGTAACAAGACATAAATCACTTTTTATTGACATAATGCGGCTTCACATGAACCAAAAACTTCCTAAAAAGCTATTGTGTTTATATCATTTTCCTGAACATTATATTGCGGAATATCTTGAAAATACTCCGATTACTGTGCAGTTTTGCCATTATAGACATGCACTGTAATAATATCGTATGCATAGAAACAGAAAAACGTTTGAATTTATTACCACTGTGGAACATTCCTGTGCATCCACGTTGGCAACGCGCACTCCTATCTCGTCACTGGCAACATTTCAAATGGCATAATAGATAAACTTCTGACTTGTCCAAGCAAACTTCCTGTCAACTGCAAATCTAGATAGCGATCGGAGGCCGCCGACTTATCGATCTGCGGTTTTGATTCATTCGCTCTGACTCAACAGCGACACCGCGTGTCCGATCACTAATTAATTAATATTTATACGACATAATTAATCCAAAATCGATAGGCTTCTGGTTCGAGATATGGTGAATGTCGATGCAAAATTTGGAGCAGATTCATCTTCGCTTTCGTGAGATATCGCGTAACACGCGAACGTGTCCAACAGACAAAGAAACAAACAGACAAACAGACAAATACCTATCAACATACTTACCGATCGAGATCGATAAGTGATAATCAGAGCTAAGACAGTAATTTGTAACTCGTAAGTAACGAACCAGTGAGGCACCAAATCTCAGTGTACACAGTACAGTAATTATTTATTATGCAGCAATAATAGTAAAAGCTGAGCTAGAAATTAAGAGGAACTAACGTCCTTTCCTGCTTCCTTAAGGGACATAAAGGCTCAATTTTAGGAATCTTCTTTCAAATATTGAGCAGTTAGTAGTTCTAACGGTTGCATATCAGTAAAGAAACGAAATGCATTTGTTTGAATATTCTTCCTAAAAAATAAAAATTGTCAAATAAGAACGGTGTAGGATCAAGAATTCCAGTCGATTTTCAAAACAAGGTGGAAACGAGAATATCGGTCAGAGACCGGAGACTTATTGATCGAAAGTTAGGGGATCCCCCAAAACAGCGCTCTCCATCCATAGTGACACCTTGTGTCCCATCGCTAATTAATTAATAACTCGATAATTATACCACATAATTCGCCCAAAATCAATAGGCGTTTGGTCCGAGATATGATGAATGCACATGCAAAATCTGGAGCAGATTCAATCTCGCTTTCGTGAGATATCGCGTGCATCTAACAGACATACACACATACAGACAGACAAATACCTATCAACATACTTACCGATTAAAATCGATTAGTAATGACATTCAATAACAGGTTTTGCACCAACCTAAGAAATAAGTAATAAACTTCTATGATGTCTATATTTCATTATCATTTCAAATCACTCTCTATTTTTGACATTTATCATGTTTCACAAAAATTAAACCGTAATTTATGTTGTGAGACATGTTATTTAATGTGCAACCCGTAGAAAAACTAATGGAAACGTTTAAATCGTTAAGTTGCCTTCGGTTTATATATCAAACTAACTAAGTAAGAAGATCAAAAGAATATATTGTGACCTCATTATTCGGTGTTGATTAGAATCATTTTGCCGCTAGATAGAGCTCATATGTTACACTAGAAACATGCTCGTGGATGACACAGTTCACGGGCCCTGAGTTATAACGGAAACTCAAATTTGTTAGTACCAGCGACGTAAGAACAATTACTTACTGGCATCTTGCAAGAATTCGCATCAGCTGAAGACAAGTTTCCAACATATTATATCTCCAATATGGAAACGAGAATATCGGTCAGAGACCGAGGACTTATCGATCGAAAGTTAGGAGATCCCCGAAAACTGCGGTCTTACTCCATAGTGACACCTTTTGTCCAATCACTAATTAATTAATAACTTGCTAATCATACGACATAATTCATCCAAAATCAATAAGCTCCTGTCCGACATATGATGAATGCACATGCAAAATCTGGAGCAGATTCAATCTCGCTTTCGTAAGATATCGCGTGCATCTAACAGACATACACACAGACAGACAGACAAATACCTATCAACATACTTACCGATTAAAATTGATAAGTAACAACCAACGATAGCGCGTCAAGCCAGAATAATAATTAATGTGTTTTGGGTATAACGTCTGGTTAAAGATTTTGAACAAGTTGAACGAACGTTAGGTGGATACAAGTCTTTTTTAGTGCAATCCTATTACATAAGATCTTTGAATAACAATCATCATTAGCCAGACTGTGGGAATAACCTGTACGAAGCTTCGCTTTATAACCCACGGTGATGGTCCGTAGATACTCAAACATAGAGCAAGTAAACTATGTCACGACGTCTTGCGTATGGATTTAGTTTTTGCTTTGGTAGTTGGGCGCTGCTTACCTGAACAATTTTTGAGATCAGTGGATCACACAGCAAGTGAAAAAATAGGCGGTTCATAAAACCGCGAAGAATCCGAAACATGCCTGTCAGGGTGGATGTTAATATCACTCAGCTCAAATTCGATAACAAATTTTATGAGATGAAAGGTTAGACAGATATATAAAAATTATTGGAAGGGTTAGGATAGAAAAGGTGCGTGTCAATGTGATGACATCAAAATGATCAAATAAAAATATTCACTTCACAAGAAAATAAGCGGAGTCTCCAACAATAGCAAATGACTAAGTTTATTAATTTCTCATAATAAAATAGAAATCATCTAAGCCGAGTATAGTAAAATATAGAATCAATGGTTGCTACGTTTATTTCAATGACTCAGTGATTTATTGTATGAAGTTGCCAGTGGCAAGAGATAGCATCACAGTGGTAGACAGAAAGTAAAATTCAGCCTATCTCATCATATTGCATAATTCCAATGCACAACTTTATTTTCCATTCCAGGTATAGCTGCATAAGTGCATGGAATGAAGTGCTTGAAATAAAAGCTCATTGATATCAGAAAACTTTACAAAGTTTTCGCTCACGAAATTTCAACTAGTTACTCAGTGGCGAAAATGCATAATTTTGTATTATTATCCAGGTTGTAGGCCTATATATGTCGAATAATTTTTAACATTTTTGAGTGCGTTTAAAATATTTCATTCACTTGTTGTCAAGCCCAACCTTGTTGTTTTAAAGCTGATATTGTTTATGAGATAAATTCAATTCCCAATTTGATTTATCAACTAATCATTGGATAGATTTGATAAAAATGGACCATGAATGTCGTTCTCAAAGATTTCATTTGTACCGAGTTCTGCATTAACTCACGCAAAACTCACTGTTTCGCGTTTTGAGTCTATCATTACTGTCACGCCACTTATTAGGATGTATCGAAAGCCGCACCGTAGTTCGAAAATACCGTATAAATTTCGTATATATATATGCTGAATCTGTAGATATCGACCTACACGAATACACGGTGAAATACCCGAAACATCTACCTCTTGTTGTTATCATGAACATTCAATCAATTTTTCGTCAGTTTCCCACTGCTGATACTTTTGTCTCAAATCAGGTTTTCTTTTCTCAAAATATCATGAAAATATAGTACTAAATTGTATAATCAAGTTGACTCAAGTTTTTATAGTAATATTCATTAGTCCTGTGCTTCTTGACAACACCGGAAAAAATTTTGGTAACTGACTGAAGATTGTACGTTGTGATGGTTTGAACCGACCGACTGGTATTCCAAAAAGTGAAATAATCTACCAACGGTTTTATTTTAGTTCAGGTGTTTTATTTGTTAGAGAAGTAGATATCTTCCGTCAAACACGACCTTCAATATAAGTCCGTTATGTTAGATAGAAGTTTCTAGTTTATCAAAACTTGATTGTTCAGTCGGTATCATCAGCAGAAAGCCAATTCGGTACAGTATACAAAGAATAGGTTTCAATGAAGCTCATATATAAAACATGGAATTTAGCAAAAAAAAGTGGGACTTCAAATGGGACTTATTTTTTTATTGACATTTGACAAAGATTTTATTTGAGAAACAAAAACACCTGAATGAATCATGAGGCTTACAAATAGTATTATATATTATTCTTACAGACCCACAACTTTCGCATGCAAATTAGGGAAAATCGAGTAAGTACCCATACCCGGTAATTTTTATCGTGCCAGTGTCGAATACCGCATGTGGTAGTGGAACATTATTGTATAGCGAAGCACGCACCGAGCGGGGATTTTATCGGTTTGTTTAGTGACGTAATGTGATATTTCGGCTGTGACAAGCTTGCGCGCGAGAGAGTTGTGTTATTCAGGCGAAGGCAAGCCAGCTTCGTCGAGTGAATAAGTAAGCTATGGCTGTACCAGTTTGTAGATCATGTTTCATTTGTCAATTGTAAAATGATTCGGTGCCACGCAAGTGCACCATGAAATACTAGCATACCCGCCTACTAGAAAGCACGAAACGCTGAAGGTATTTCCAGATTATAAATTGCTTCAGTTTGTAATAGTAACAGTTTTATAAAAGATTGACGTGCACGAATTTTTGGTAGACACATTTAGTAGGAGCCAAAAGTCACTTCTTCAATTTATGTAGCCTACTTAGGTATATTTTATTTTTTATGGAATTTTTGTTGTTGTTATGGAATTTTTAAGAAAGCAGTAAAACTTCAGATGTGTTTTCATGTGTGCTCAATTCTATATACAATCGTCGATGGTACGTTGACCAGGTACGACGACGTTCCGAGCGGAAATTTCATTTTCAATGCAGTTTGCCTCACACGCGGTTTATTCTATAAAATGGGTTATCGTTTATTCTGAGTGACGTAGCCGTCTGCTTAAATAAATCCGGTGGACGTCAAATGTTTACAAACGAGGTTGTCGTTTCAGCAGGCAGCATATGGTAGTGATATATTGATTTTGACTGGGATATTTTTCACTGTATTTTTTGAGAAAGATTACGAACGGTGCCTAAAAATATTTACAAATGTTGATATTGAGAGATAAATAATGTACATTCAGTCACATGTTCAGTGTTTCCAAGCGCTTGAAGCTATTGAAATATATCGTTTAATATTTTCTGTGAATATTAATAGTCTTGCATTAAATTAGTGCTACCCCAAGTTAGACAAAAATCTTTTTTTTGTTTATAAAAAACTCATGCGTAAGTTTCTAGATCACATTCTATTTTTAATCTCATTCACACTGTCGACATACGCATGATACTTGGTCGTTTCCCTATGCTTCGATGCGAGTAAGTAATGATAGCACAGTATTTAGTGTACGTTTGCTCTAACCGAGGTCACTCGTGGTAAATAGAGATCCACGCATTGAATGCTTTAGAATGTTTCTACCATCCAAACCACTGAAGCTTCTACTAATATATTATTATTAATTTAGTGAGAGTACTTAAGGTATAGTCGTAATATACAGCGAAATGAGTGTGAATATATAGTTAGATTGTGATTCAATATCAAAACTAATGTATTCTATATGCACCCAAGGTTAATATTTAATACATTATAGTTATACTATCAAGAAAGTCAATTAAAATGGACAGCAGGGGGTTCGCCGGTCGTGAAAACGAGCCTGAATTACAAAAGATGGCTGCATTTTTGAAAGAGAGATGTGACCGAGGAAAGTATGGTCTAAGATACTATGAAAACGACAAAAATATGATTTGTATTCCGTGGCCGACCGTACCAAGGCAAAGCGAAGATATTCCGGACAGTTTTCATATGTTTACGGTATGTGTGCGTACAAATTAAATATTTGTTTGTGTTGCATGCTGGAATGGATTTATGTGTCACTGAATAGTAAAATATCAGCTATATGTCTAGTCGGGCGACGTCCGAACGGCGTCCGAAACGCTGAACACTTTTGTCTGGTAACCTATTTATTGCACGCTGACTGAGTCCAACATTTCAATTGAATAAATTTGAAACCGTGTAATTATGTCAAGAATCCCGGAGTCAGAAGCCATGCGAAAAATGCAGGGCGCCTCGAGTTAACACAATGCTAGGGTAATTATGTTATACATATATATTTGGGATCACAGCTTCGACGCAGAAATGTTCATGCATTAACGACGAGACCATCGTATATTGGAAAAAAAAACGTACCTTCTTCTAATGTCAGGTAGCTAAAACAAAACCTTTTTCGTCCAACGATGGATATTTTATTTTTGTCACAAGGCAGATCCTTGTTATTAATATAAAGTAATGAAAACGAGCTTGACCCTGCAAAGTAATAGTTTTTTTCACGTAAGCATTGTACGCCTTACGTATAGACGTAAATCCAATGCTACATCGTTTTAACTACCTCTTACGCTACTTGGTCACGTGATCGTCAAGACGCTGTGGTTTGCTATACGAATAAAAAAAGTTTCATTAGGTCTTCGCTTGATTCATCATTGAGATAGAATGCATCGCCGCAAACTAATTATAACAAATCGGGCATATTTTGACAAAATTTAAACGGAAAGGCTTTTCCAACATAGTGGCATTTCACAAAGCCTACACCCCTACTCCTGAAAAGTTGCTCGTCATATATTTCAGTAGATATTAAGAAACATATCAAAAAATAAAACAATAGTATTATAAATTATATTCACAATTGTCAATTTTGGTTGAGAAACAGACCTTAAATGGCTGTAGATCTTTAGATTGCTAACAAACAACTCATATAATATTACATCAATTTTATTTTTAGTCGCTACTAAAACACAGGACCTTTATACATAAGACTGTAGTCAGCAATTGTATTTGTTAAAAAAAATCCCATTGTTGATTCAGCGTTATTTGTCATATGTGTATTAAATTTCGAAACCATGGCAGTTTCGATATGTCTCTTATTCTATTTAATTGTGTATGAAACATTATATAATCTTGAACATGTTTTACATTTGAGTAATTGCACTATAAGAAACTTAGTTTACGTGTCATGCCTTCCGATCAACATTTATTTAAATATTTATGCGATGTCAAATATGGCCTATGATATTAAAACCGTTTGTAAAGTAAGCGAGGATTTAAATTATTAGCCACGTCCTCAGTGACGAAAAAATATCTTTCGGTTCTTTGAAGATAATATTTAAGTACTTTTTGAGTAAAACCTCTGAGTCGTTGACAGCTGTTTTAGAAATGAAATAACGTATGGATCTTATACAATGCAGCGGATGATCAGAAGGATAAACCTCGTTAAAAATTTCTACATGCTCAAAGGCTCATTAGGCTTTCCCGGAATTGCCTAACAATGCTAAGAAAGACTTAAGTTCATGCCAGGAAGTATTTAATACTTTAATGATGTTTGCCTACTCATTGTATACTATAATATACAGCAAATCATGCAGCCCGTTCTGTTATCGAGTACTCATTGTGGAAGTAACGTTAGGTGACTCAATCATGCTTCCTCTATTGTGTTCTGACTTATCTGTGGAAAACAACACACAAGCTTTTAAAAAATGTTGTGGTTTTCAAGGAAAATGCAGTGTTAATGATTGGGAATAAATCACAAGCCATTATATGCTTCTGATAGAAATCCCAATTCTTTAAATTCGTTTGAAACCTTACCTGTAGGCTATTGTTTATCTCTTACCAAAAAAACTCGTCATATACAACCTTGTTTCGCCCTATATAAATACCAGAGAAAATAATATAGTTCACAAGGCATTAAGACTTCTTGGAAACATGGCAAACTTGTTTATTACAATGAAAAATTCAATGAAAAATTCATCTCGTGGTTAAACCCAATCCACAAGCAGTTCTGATAATTATTCGTATATACATATATATTCCCGCTGCTGTGATTCTGAGTGCAAATCTCAAATCACTTTTGTTTGATTCAAATTTGGTCAGGGCAAGTTTTCGCGTTCTCGTCTCAATAGACTACCGTGTATAAGAGTACTGACGAGCTGAAAGTTTTCTACTATAACGCTGTCACGTTACTTAAACCTTTAGTTTGCTGTTAGGAATCCGGGCCTTTTTTAAATTATGGCGCTTGGTTATTTAAGCTTATGTATTAAAAGTATGTCTAAATTACTCGGATTAATTGTTATCGGGATATCCAATTAAATAAATAAACGACGTAATGTCTTCTGGATTTGGTGCGTTTGACTTGTGTCATATTTTCACTATTATTTTCGTATTTTCTAGTTTCAGTTTCGCTTTCGTCACATCATCTTTGAAATGCGTTTATGTCAAGTGTTAACTGTTAACAAATTATAACGGTGATTGTAATTTGACTATACGGATGCTTTGTTGTAAACTCATGACAATATGCATGAATCTATCGATGAGCGTGCGAGGTACTTTCTTATATGCATCGGATGAACATTTGCCATTCATGTTTGCATGGCTTAATTAAAACGTATATGACTTAACGCCGACGTCATTTCCTTCTTGTGTATTGGCTATCCATGTTCAGTATCTCGAATTTAAAATACGATAAACACATCATTCAATCCAAACACGGAAATAAATATTGCGTTATTAATTTAATAAATCAGACAATGAGGTGCAAGATATTGCTGCATGCTGGTGGCTCACTATAATTACCATGAGAGCATTGATCAGATGTATATGCACACGAATGTCCAATTGCAGTACCGTTAGCTTATGTGAATTTAGTAAAAAATTTCAATATCAGAAAAATAAGATATTTTTTCAACAGAAAATTTGAAAAACGATCGATAGGTTTGCTTCGTCTCCAATGAAGTCAATTTTTTTAATGCATCGTGATTTGTAATAACGATAGTAAACAATGTATTTCTGGTAATGGTCCTGTAGTAAATTATTTATTTCATTTTCTAATCATGGAACCGAGTCGCTTTATTATATATCTTTGCCAATAGATCAAAATATATATATTTTTATTTAGGAATGGGCCTATTTGTCATTCCGAAAACGAGGAGGAAGAGGCGAACAACTCGAAACAGAACCATTGAGCGCACAGAAACATCGATTCAGGAACGCACTAGCAAGGGCAGACGGATTGAAATGCAATAAACAGCTTTCTACTGATACACTCAGAGTCTATGAATTTGCCGGTAATTTTTTCGATTACAACATTCATCATTACCCATATTAGCCAGCCCAAAATTTCTTCAAAACCTTAATCTTCAAGCTTGAACTACCACTCCACCGCCTTTAAGTTGAATCATATACTTTTCTTATGCTGTCTGTATTCATTGTATTTCATTATTTTTACATTTGCTCAGATACTAAAAAAGAGAAAGAGCAAACAGAAAATGGAAATTTCCGATCTGGAAGAGGAGGAAATTCACCTCACTCTTATTACGAACAACAAGCAGCCCCCGAAAGAAATGATTATGCGTATAATGTTCAAATGCATCACCAAGGTGGAATACCAGGTAAAACTATTGTTCTTACACATATCGTCACGCTAATAACCGAATTGCGTAAGTCATTTTTAGCAGTTTTGAGTAAAACGTAAAAAACTTCCTAATGATATTGCTATGCCATTGAGAATCAATAATTTGCCATAGTTCAATTTTTCGATCGTAGACGGATTCAAGTTAATTTGTATGACGCAGTCAAGTGACGTCATAAAGGCGCTCTGTGACTTAGGCAGAAATGTGTTAGGGGACATACGCAATTTGGCAACTTGACTACATGTACCAGTCCTGAAAACAAAACAATCCAAAAATGAATGTAATTCTTAGTATATACGATGTCTAATCCCCAAAATAGCTAATCTGCTTCAATTACTTTATTTTTTATGTTTAAAAATATATATTTCCAAAAAACACGCTCTGCACATCCACCGAAATAAGACTAACGTTAAATATAAAGAATAAAACAGCAATGTACCCTTATATAAAAGCCAACCAAGGTGAATTGGATTCAGACAGTGAATATCACAAGTGCACGCCTTCCTATACTGTAGTTTAAACTGAAACTTATAAGCGCTAAGCTAGAATCTGAGATGCAAAAACTCGAAAATCCTTCGCCGAGGTTATTTTGCCTTTGTGACGTCATAATAGTCCTGCGTTAACAATGATAATTCATTATGACGAAACAATTGAACAAATTTGCGTATCATACAAATTCTATATTTTTATGGGTTTCGGAATTCTTAAAATAAAATCTGAGTTAACAGACAGGTGCGCAGCATTACATAAATACTATTTTATGAAAAACTCAAAACCGCCAAAAATGACTTACGCAATTCGGTTATTAGCGTGACGATATTCTGCTTTGCACACGTTCACAATGTTTGCAAATTATCTACATTTGGAGGATGGATAAGTATGGATGTACAGTGTTGCACACCCATACCTGTTTCTAAAGTAAGTGATCCATATTGGAATCCCCATACATATGCTACACTTTTTACTTGAAGATAGGAATCCACCATAAGTCTGAGCTTTTAAGAGCTTAAAAGTTAATATATATACCCGAATGTAGAATTTTATTTCGGTAAAATATGAAATGAGTATATTAAAAAATCCAATACCAGAATATTCATTTAAAATCAGTCATCTTTGGCAACGTGAATACATTAACACACATAAAAATGAATTCTTAAACTATAACGATTATTGCCAACTGTCACAAGAAAACTACACAAAACTGACACGATTTTGCAGATAAGTCGTATCGACTGCACAAAACTGAGTTTTAAAGCCGCTGTATTACCGTCCTATAAGATCATTATTGTTGTAAATCAAATTAATATCTAATATCATATTATTTTATCTAAATTAATATCTCCCAACATCACTCAACTAATAATCTCATATCAAACAAAATTCTTTTTAGATAAGAAAAAATGATTTTATTAATATTTTGTGAATATATACAATATAGTGGCAAAAAGCATCATATTTGGAAAGCACCACCGGGTTCTAAAGAAGTTCCTGGAAATTTTTTCATTGTTTCGTTTTTCTAAGCTAAGAATTTTGTGGTTGACTCAAACTCTATGTTTATTCAAGGGTGCAGTGTACTGTATAATGAACTTCCTCTCGGTATATGTAAGCGAGTCAAACTGAATAATTAATCGACATCAAGAAAAGTTACATTTTTTGCATTTTGATCGGAACCATTTAGTTTCAATAATGTGCTTTTTATTTGTGTTGGTGTTGAGCTATGTTTCATTGTCTAACCTGAACATTCTGTTGTAATCCAGCAAAATTTTATTCTGTACAAATTAGATTTTCACAACTCGGAACACAAAAATGCTATGATTCCTACATATGAAATCTGTAAAAATTCATTGGATTAATTTAACTTTGTATTTTATTTTTCTGAAATGTGGATTTTGAATCGACTTTTCAGTAATACTTTTACGTCTTTTCTATAGACCAACGTGAATGGGAAAACTACGGCAGCTCTCCTATGACAGTGACATCATCACCAAATCACATAGCATGCTTCCAACCCCAGACAAATTTTCAGATTCCACAGACGACAGAAATGCAGGACGACAGAGAGCCATCCATCGGTACCCTTATTGAAGAGATGATAAACACGCCTGAACCCACTCTCCCGGACGCTCCTGTGACCATCGATTATCAGCAACCGAACGGCGCGTACAGCACATACGCTGTTCCTCAACCAGTTCGCAATGTAACTACAGCGTCGCATGTACCTCAACAAGATTATCAAATGGTCCAAGCACCGCAGCTACAAGTTCCAAATCGATACGTGACAGCCACTGCAGGCCCACACATGAACGGCCACTCGGCCGTTTCTCCGCCACAGAATTTAAATGAGAGTCTTCTAATCAAGGTGTATTTTCGTGGTAACGAGGTCATGAAAAAATCAGTCACTAATTCTTCCGGATTTCGATTGTACTCCGGCAACAACATTCCGGATATGTCGCGACTTCTTGATACAGCACAGAGAGATCAACTTCAGAGACTCACCAGATTCAATAGCGAATACTTATTCGGTCCAGATTCAGTGGAACAGGTGGAAGTGAGTCTTGTTTTAAATATTTTTTAATCAAAACAAAACGAACGATCAGCTACGTTTTTTCTTACCTTTCTCTGTAAAATCTCCCTTTCTATATTTATTACTTGAACATTTTATAAAATAAGGATAAAGTAAGTCATCAACTGATATAACTTCAACAACTAAATTCACTGAAATTGTCTTTTTACGGCGCGTGTGCTGAGTAGTCAATATGACATCCCATCGCTTAAATTTTGTGGGAACGTGTAATAACCCCTTTATTAATTAACTGATATCCAGAAAATTGACGGCGAAGAATCAAATCATGACTATAGACTAAACAAAATACCAACTAGACTAGACGATGAAAAACATCTTATATTTTTTTTATATGTTACTGAGTAAACAATTCGATATATATACCATCCCGCTTCGCTGTTGCATCACTATAAATGCATTAAAAATGCTGGGTTAATCTGATTTCATTTGATTACTTTACGCGGTGTATATGGATCATTATGCAAAATTGTAGTTGAGATGCTTTGGGTTGTTGTTATTTTGAAATATCGCTTTTCTGAGCAACTAATAATCCAACGAATTACAAAGTGTCGGTACTTGAAGGTTGACGAGAACGCTGGAATGCTGTTACTTTTTGGGCCTATCTACCCGAAATTTTACTCAAAATTTTCTAATTTAATCAATTTAATTCACAGCCACTTTAATTCGATATTTGACTATTTATATTTGGGTATTGCTCTCTTGTATACAGTTTGTAGATGTTAAGTGCCATACATTGGTTGACCATTGATTCAAAGAAAACACTATGTGAAATTTTGAAATCGTAGGCAATATAGGCCTACAACAATCATCACGATCTGTATAACGTCGCTTTATTCATTAACTACTCTGGGGGTTTCCATCGGGGTCGACGAGTCATATTTTAGAATGAAAATTATTAACCCTGTACTAGCAGACATGATTTTATTGCATTTCCCACATTTATGTATTTCTAGCAAACAGCGATGAACGTGTTATTTCGTTGGTCGAAAGCAAATTTGTTTTATATAGCGTGAACTGAAGCGAATCCAGGGACAAAACAGCCTTTATAATAAAACATTATTCATCATCGCTCAGTGGATCGCAGTCTTCAGCTGTATAATCCATGTCTTACGCCTAAGTACAAACAAACAGTAATCCCGTGTATGTGTCGCTTAAAGATGGCGAATGTTGAAAGAAGATAATAGCTGGTCCTTGTAGATATTTCCATCCGATATTACTCAAATACCGATCATTCTAACAAAGGAAAAGCTAGAATTATTTAGACTGGGAACTTCCCATTCACAAAAAGTTTTTCGGGTATATAAAATATTTCGTGACATGAATAGCAACACCAAACAGGCATTTTCAAACCTCTACGTCACTTTCAATAAAGCGGATCTGTGTGGCTGTTTTGATATCGATGTGATTAATAATCAAAGGCAATACTTCGCAAATGATCTTACTGATTGTAATTATTTGAATCATCTAAATGCAGTCGACATATACCTTATCGTCAAATAAAATTGTTTCATGTTGTTCTATTACAGTGGCATGATGAAACGACGGATTTTAGTTATTTTATTTCCCAAACTCTAAAATCTAAATCATCATCAATGTAATGTTCGTTACACAAGTCCAACCAATCCTTCCTATTTTATTTTAGATGCCATCCATAAAACAGATTACAGACAAGCAAGCATTACAAACGAATGAGATATTATCAAATATGGATCGAGGACTCATATTTTATATTGAAAACGCGAATAACGACGTTACGCCATATGACCAAGCTATCATACCCAATGTATATTGTATCAGACTCTGCCAAACAAGGGTGAGGCTCATTAATTTTGTCTAAATCTTGATTTTTACTTTTCAGAAATTTTCCAGAATTATTTAAAATACAGAAGTCAACGGATCACAAAATTACAATTTTATGATTATTTTACTAAACAAACTTTTGTTGGTTGAAAATTATTTAATGAAATTTTAGCCTTCCTGTATAAGTCACATTCATCCCTTTGCACAAAAATATCGAGGATGTTAAAAAATTTTCGGGTTTTGTGCATAAAATTTGTGTTCGATTCCCAATAGATTATATTATTACGTCATTCCACATGTGTCATACATTGTATGATAAAAAAAATGACCTCTCCTTCCTGGTTTGTGACCTTTTATCATCTTCGTTGACAATAAGCACAGACATTCAGTTAGGGATTAACATGGAAGTGTACAACTGTCTTGATGACTTCTGCCCGTTGGGAACAAATTTTTGTACAAATTAATTGCTATGTATTAGATTGTTTTTGTGGTATATTTATTAATTTTATGTTTCCTGTGAGTAAAACTCCAAATATAATGGCAACAATACTCAACTCATCGTATCAAATGATTCTATAGATCATTTTGTGCCCAATTGGTCTCGGGAGATGTGATGCTTGTTTTTTAAATGGGTTTCTTTTTGAAGCATATTTTGCATAAACCTTATTTTATTACAAATATTTTATCTTTCATATTATATACATTTTATTCCAAAATTCGCCCTACTTACTGTGTACGAAAAAGTTAAGAAAAATTAAAAAAAGGTTTAGGGATAAGATTTCTTTTAAACCGCATATCTACTATCATTTCTATTACAAGAATAGACCCACCCAGTTCGCAGCGTCTTCTATGCCGTAATTTGACACATCTAACCAAATAGGGTCTATGAATTCGTGGAATATTTCAACTGATCATGATATGACGTAGTGAAAACATATTATTAAATTTTTATAAAACATCCGCTGTGGACATGACAGTTTTGAATATTGGAATATACCCGCGTGATTTATCTCATATTAAATTTGAAATTATTTACATTTTATTGTATTTATTTTTATATTTATATATTTCTTTATTATATCATTGTTGTTGTTTTAGGTCTTCCCATATGGTACTAACGTACAGGAAAGTGATGTACTTGAATGTGACGGTTTGGCGCGAATGAAATGGGCAAAGATATTCGACTCAAACGAGTTTTTGCGCCAGATGTCGAGAACTGGAACCACACCGTCGTCGACCATTAAGCTTTCTGTGGGACAAAAGCCGAAGAAACAAGAAGGTCTTCATTGTTTAGTGTCCATTACAGTTTCGGTTACGCAAGCCAAAATTCTTGCTGATCGTCAAGTGGAAGACCAGCTAGATGAGATTTTCATCTCTGACAAGAATTCGATGGACGTCGCAGCGCAACTTATACAAAACCAAATTCGTCAAAAAATTCAACTGGACGACAACGCCGTTGTCATGAGATCATAAAAAATACAAGCTGTATTGTTTGTTCGGCTGACCTAAAAATTCAATTACCGGTCAAATTAAAAAGATACATTGCCAATTGCCATAGAAATCCCAGGACTCTTATGGAGTTCAGACTCTTGCGCTTGAAAAATTGCATCATTTGAGAAGAAAAATGTATCCACGTGCATTGATTTGAAGTACTTTATTTTTAAGTGTCTAGATAAACACTCTGACAAAGAATGACGTATATTTTTTGCTTAATTAATTTCAGTTGAATTGTATGCTAAATTTTTATTACCAGGGTCCTCCTATACATATATTTTCTGGGGAGTTTTTATGTGAAATTTTTGTTTTTTATGTGATTTGATTGTAGGAATGATTTGTTTCCTTTTATGACATTACCGAATTTGTTGGGAAAGTTTCTAAAATTTTGAAAAATTCCAAAAATTTTGAATGTACTCAATACGAGTAAAGCACGTCTTCTTGTCCCAGACGATGTTAAAGATCGTCGCTATTGAATAAAAAACACTTCAGCAAAAAACTTGAAAGCAATTTCCTGGATTTTCCCGGCCTTTGTTTGAGCGTGTACTTACTTGCAGCATACTAGTATTGAAACATATTTGGTCGAGTATGATTCTTTGTCAAACATATAACGAACAGCCTTGGTTGTGGAAAATATTCAGATTAGTCAAATCCTAATATTTTTCTCCCGAGATAAACCTTCCAAAATTTTAGCTGTATAGTGAGTATTATTTTGACTATCGAGGGCACGAAATTTTTTTTAACTTCATTGATAAATAATGTAAAGTTTACAAATATCTAAGTGCATAAAATAACCTTAAATAAAGAAATAATACTCAAAATCAAAATCGCACTTTGCTCATCAGAATCCATTTTTTCTACTTTGTGTCAAACTTTTGCTATGCATTTTTTTCACATATTAAATAATTGATGTTTTTCAAGTCTTTCTTCTGTTATTGTAAATAATATAATTTTTTTTTAGGTCTCAAGCTTTAGATAATAAGGGTCACTTTCGGGATCTTATTGGGGGCTATTGATAAATCGAGCACGGTTCTTTTTAAAAACAATTTTATGGTGAATTTTTTCACTTTCTTCCAGTCATAACGATGTCACCCGATAACTTTGGTCAAGACCACCTGATATGAATCAATGTATGATAAGGGACTAACTGTATTATTCCCATAGAAAGTATCACAGAACAGGGTCTTTGTCTTTATATTACAATTAGAAATGACGCACGGATAAATACAAGACGCACCCGTATGAATGCTAGAACAACGTGCTGGTATGAGTATCCATCGTTCGAAGTTAATAGTTTCGTATGAATTTTTGTTTCTATCTGTAATTTCCCAGCATCACTTGTTTTATCTTCGGTTTCTCGCAACACAATTAATTTTTCATGAAATTTTAAAACTACCAAACTGTACATCTTACGGACATATTTAGTTTCATATAAGGTGTGACTCAATTTAAATAAACTTCAATTTTCCAACCTATCGACCAATCTGCTTGAACTGTTTTTTTTTATTACCTAGTTTCATTAAACGAATTAAGCCTTTCATTTTATTACATCCTGTATAATAAAAGAAACTTCTTCCAATTTAAATGCTTTCTTTGTTTAGTGTCGGAATGTTTAATTTTTTTTCTGTATTATTTTCAACTCTATTTTTTAATTTAGTTAGTGATTTATTCGTTTATTTTTCTTGTCGTCAAAAATTTGTGTGTCTCCAAAGAATTTACGGTAAACAGTGAAGAATGCGTTTTTTATAGTTTGGAAAAGTTCCGATTTTTTAGTTAGTTGAGCGAAAAAAATTATAAAAAACCCAACGCATTGTTGTGAGCATGAAACGTAAACGCTGCATGGGGAAAAGTTTAGAGTAATAATCATTGCTCAGTTTACAAATTAGTTTGTTTAAAAGCCTAAATGATAGTTTCACTTCACAGAGAAATAGGTGGTGCCTGTGCTGAGTAAACTAAAATAATCAACCCAAAGGCTTACCCAGGATTAAATCATCAGAGAACTCTTCAAAACTTGTTGTCTTCCACTAATTATTTTGATGTAGACCAGGGTGGTCCAAACCCAGGCCCGCGGGACACATGGGGCCCGCCGCTCCATTATCTGTGGTCAGCGCCGCATTCGGAGAGTAATCAAAACATCGTATTTTAAATTGCTTCTCATAAAATAAATCAGAAAAATTGTTTGACATCTTGTTGTTATATCACTACTGTGACTGAATTGACTAGTATGATGGCTAGCTGAAGCAACTAGCGAAGTGAATATGTGATGGGCAGTCTAAATTGTTACATGGATTTCTATCGTTTTGGTCGGGAATATATGCTAACAATATAGGCATGATAGAAAACTAAACATCGGATGCGAATTCCATTAGACTAGGTTTGCAATGCCTGATCCCTATGTGTTCACACAATAGAAGTGCTTGTTTTGTATTGCACTGTTTACCTATTCTTGGTACTATTGTGGCCCGTGACCCAAAATAATTTTGTGGCCCGCGGAGCCCACAACCTTGGACCACCCTGATGTAGACTATTCCAAGACTCGGTCAATTAATATATATACGTTTTATTTTTGAGGCTAAAACATGTGTGTCTGATGACATCTGGGCAAATATTTGTTTTAGTTGTCATACATTTAATCTATAAATATTATTATGGGCAGGTGTTCAGATATTACTCCGTTCGATTCTTAAAAAAGGAGATCGTTTACGATATCATGTTCACGAACAAATGATATATTGTCATAAACACAACTTTATCTTTTATCATCAATAAATTTGCACATGAGCATTCTTCAAGTAGATGTCAATATAAAATGCTTTCACTAACCAACAAAACCTCGGGATTTCCGAATTTCGGCTTGTTCATCCAGATCCCATTTGCCACCCGGTGGAATCGCGGTACAACATATTTATTTGTTGGATTGTCGTCTTATATAATTTGCCTGTTTTTATTTTGTGCCTCAACTTTTTGCCTGTTTTCATCCTCTCGTAACTCAGAAACGTTTTGCTCGATCCACTACATTAGCGTGATTTGTTCGCATTCATTCCGTGTAACAGTATCCATTTGTGCGCAAACTTTAAACGCTTATATTTACAAATCTGCTTTTTGTTGGCATATCTTTCACCAATCTGCTTCCCCAACAAAGCTTTTGTTTCAAATACTTCCCGCCAAACTATCTATTTACTTATTCATGCTAACGTTATGACTCGCTACCATATTTTGAGAAAAATTACTGATGACAAAACCAAAATGGGCTGGAATTGAAAGCATGCAACTACGAGTTAATTGATCAGGAACATGGAATATTAAATAATAGCGAGTAAAAAGTAAACTAATAATAATTATTCTATATATATATGGTCATAAATATAATCGAGTCGAATACTCTTATACAAATATACCGTATCATTCGTCATCTAATGTCGTTAGAGGTCTAGTAAGCTCATTATAAGCTCGCAATGAACCACGAGAGGGACCAAGATACACTCGACACGCTTGATCAAGCAGGTAACGGTTGAGTGGGTGTGCTCGGTTACGTGCCACGTTCAAATCCATTCGGTAAAAATCCTTTGAGGTACGGGCAAAGTCAATATCATTTTTCTGTTGCGCTCTGGTCCCGTACATTTGCTGCATCTGCTGTCTTCAAAACAAAACAAAATTACTCTTATAAATAAGTACACAATGGAGTTAGTAAAAATCAAGGATGCAAAGATTTGTTACCTCAGTTCTTTGACATGTGTAAAATTAATAGTTCCTTTGTGCATAGCAATCTCAGGGCGGCGGTAATTCACTTTTGCAAAAGGCGTTAGATGGGTACTACCTTCCTTCTGAGACCACGGAATCGGCTTACTTCTGAGAGGTAAAGAACTTCCGAATAAAAATCTACATAACTTTTGTTGGGGTTACATGGGACGAGGTACCTAAGCTAAGTCTAAGTCTTTGCGATCTACGATATTTATGCTTATAATGCAAGAATGTTGTATCAAGAATGAGATGGAACGTTACCGAAATACGTTTACTTTAGCGTGGAGCAGGATTCTTGATTCACATGTATTATAATTATATGTGCATGCCCTCTTTTTTATCATATTTGAAACGCTTTTAGCGTGTTAGTAAGATGTATATTTACTTTGGATCCAATATATCTTCTCCAGTAGATGGCAGCTTCATTCTCTCTTCTCTTCGTTGACTAAGCAATTGTCTACGTGTTAGATTTATGTCGGGCAATGTTACCTGTGGGCGAAACAAATTATTTTCACTCTCAAGTACTGTATAAGATGGAGGAGTGAAAATAGGGGAAACAAGTTAAAAAAATTGTAAACAGAAACAAGTATTAAATATCTGAGATGGTGATGAAGATGTTAAAAATATGATAAGGACAGAGTATGAAAAATATCTATGATGAGGTTACTCGAAAAGTGAAGCCAAATTTATATCAAATGAAAAAATATATAGAATAATTGCAGTGAAAAAGAAAATTGCAAAAAATGTTTATATATATATATATATATATATATATATGACTCTATTACGGTAGTTAAACGGACCTGCCATAATTGCAGTACTTAAGCGGACGTCGTTCCTGTGTCCGTATCATTGTTTTTAAATACGTACTTGGAGAGCGTGAGAGCCGTTGACAACTACGGAAAAAAAGAGTCAACACAATCCTCTCGATGACAGATATAAAATTTTTGTCCGCTTAATTCGTCCACTTAATTCAGAGCACCAAATGTTTTAGCCTATTTCGGCACTAAGCCGGACCCCTCTTATATGTCGCCCTGGATGTCTACATAAATGATGCTGCTTTTATTTTATTACGCATTTTAAAGCGTATGACCTCGCTTTAATTTCCAATGGATTCGAACCATTTAGCATTATTTATCACAAAAAATAGCATTTTTTTTTCAATGTTCAGTATTTTGTGCAAGGGAGATGCACTGTGTTTGGTGTAGGAAATAATCTTCCATGTCAAAAAATACTCAAAATGCAACGTGAAGGTAGACAAATCGAAACAAATTGATTCAAACGTAATATATATTTGAAACTGAGAAATACACAGAGCATATCACAAATGTTCACCTATTCCAACCCTATGGTGTAACATATAGATTAAACAGATGCTATGTTGTGAGTGTCAAGATATCAATACCAAGTCAAAATTATTGCATTCAAATAATATTGATAAACTTTGCGCAAAATATATCTCAAAAATCCGCATATCTATATGGCTAGTTATTAAGCGTGACATATAATTGAAAAACAAAATTTCGAAATGCCATACATATTGAGAAACAATACACAAAATATATTTCAAATGTATCACCAATTTGATTGCTAAAGTGTGAAATATTATTTTAAAAAGGAAGTGTGGTATATAATAGTAAAATAAAATATGAAAGTGCTAATATTATTGAGAAACAATAAAAGAAAATTATATATACGCAGAAGGAAACCGCAGAATGAAATTCGGAAATGCCAATAATATTGAAAAAATATCACAAACTTTATCTCAAATGTCCACCTATCCGGCCTTTTAATTTATACAAATAATTGTAAATGGGAATTCTGGTATGTCATTAATGAAGACAAAAATCACACAAATTCGATTTCAAATGTTCATCTATTCGGTCACTCAAATGTGGCACGTAATTGAAAAATGAACACCAGCCCTATTGAGAAACATTACACAAAATATATCTCAAATGTCTACTTATCCGGCATTTAAGTGTGGCATATACCAAATAAAATAAAAATTATGAAATCATATTGAGAAATATTACACAAAGTATATCTCAAATGTCCACCTATCCGGCCACCTAAGTGTGGCATACAAGAATTGAAATGAAAACCCTGAAATCATATTGAGAAATATTACACAAAGTATATCTCAAATGTCCACCTATCCGGCCACCTAAGTGTGGCATACAAGAATTGAAATGAAAATTTTGAAATCCTATCGAGAAATATCACACAAAGTATATCTCAAATGTCCACCTATCCGGCCACCTAAGTGTGGCATAAAGCATTAAAATGAAAATTCTGAAATCATATTGAAAAACATTACACAAAGTATATCTCAAATGTCCACCTATCCGGCCACCTAAGTGTGGCATAGCATTAAAATGAAAATTCTGAAATCATATTGAGAAATATTACACAAAATATATTTCAAATGTCCACCTATCCGGCCACCTAAGTGTGGCATACAAGAATTAAAATGAAAATTTTGAAATCATATTGAGAAATATCACACAAAGTATATCTTAAATGTCCACCTATCCGGCCACCTAAGTGTGGCATACAAGATTTGAAATGAAAATTCTGAAATCATATTGAGAAATATCACAAACTTTATCTCAAATGTCCACCTATCCGGCCACCTAAGTGTGGCATAAAGCATTAAAATGAAAATTCTGGAATCATATTGAGAAACATTACACGAAGTATATCTCAAATGTCCACCTATCCGGCCACCTAAGTGTGGCATAAAACAATCACAATGAAAATTCTGGAATCATATTGAGAAACATGACACAAAGTATATCTCAAATGTCCACCTATCCGGCCACCTAAGTGTGGCATAAAACATTAAAATGAAAATTCCGAAATCGTAATGAGAAACATTGTGCGAAGTATAAATCAAATGTCCACCTATCCGGCCACCTAAGTGTGGCATACAAGAATTGAAATGAAAATTCTGAAATCATATTGAGAAACATTACACAAAGTATATCTCAAATGTCCACCAATCCCGCCACCTAAGTGTGGCATACAAAAATTGAAATGAAAATTCTGAAATCATATTGAGAAACATCACACAAAGTATATCTCAAATGTTCACCTATCCGACCACCTAAGTGTGGCATAAAACAATCACAATGAAAATTCTGAAATCATATTGAGAAACATTACACAAAGTATATCTCAAATGTCTACCTATCCGGCCATCTAAGTGTGGCATAAAACGATCACAATGAAAATTCTGAAATGATATTGAGGAACATTACACAAAATATATATCTCAAATGTCCGAATACCCGACTGCCTAAGTGTAGCATACAACTATTGAAACCAATTCCTGAAATCATATTGAGAAATCTTACACAAAATTTATCTCAAATGTCAACTTATTCGACCGCTTCAGTGTGTGAAATATAACTAAAATACGAAATTTCGAATACTAATCATATTTTGATGTTGTGGAAAATTGCTCAAAATTTATCTCAAATGTTCACCTATCCGATAACTTGAGAGTGACAAATATTATAAAACAAAATTTTGAAACCATATTGAGGAACAATACAGAAAATATATCGCAAATCGTCATTTACTCAGATACGTAAGTGTGTCATGTAAATGCAAAATGATATTTTGGAATGACAATAATATTAGGAAGCATTCAAAGAAAATTTCAACCATCCGACCATTTCAGAAGGTATGTAATTAAAACACGAAATTCTTTAAAAAAATATCAAGAACCATTACACACAACATATCTCAAATGTTCAATTAAATGACGTTTTCAGTGGGGCCTATAAATGCGAAATGAAATTTTGCCATGTCAACTAAAAAGAGAAACTTTACACCAATTATAACTCAAATGTCTACCTATCAAGGCGCGCCTAAGTATAGCAGTGATTATACAGTCAACTATACAAGCGATCAACATGAAATTATTCAACCCCGATATTAATTTAGAATCTTTGCACAATTTATTTAAAATTTTTGCACCAACTCGGAATACAAAAACATGATTGTTATTTTGAATTTATAATTAAATAGTAAAAATGTATGCCAAGTATGTATACGAATTTGGATATGCCCACTAGATTAAGTTGTTGAGGAGAGACAAAATTATGTGTTCACTGCCGGTTCATCTTTATGGATTATACAGAGATGTCTTAAAGCTTTACAATAAACTTCTCGCAAGATATACAAAGCCGTGCAACTATTTTTCTTTTCGTCGTTTCTTTTCTGGTTCACGTTTATTTAGAAGCTTTTTTTGAAATTGATTTACAGCCCTTTTCTTTTCCGTATATATGATTTTCTTTTAAGTCACTTACATTGCTTATTGAAAGTGATTCTGAAGATGGTGCGGTATAGTCTGTTGACTAATCTGAAACTTTGGTCAAAAATACATGCATAAGTCACAAAACATCATCACAGTGTTCTAGTCCAATTCAGAATTACGGTACTCTTGATTGACAGAACAAACGAAGTGTTTGAAATGGGGAATTGCATTATTACTCAAATAAAACAGTGGGGGCTCCCGAAGTATGCGAACCAAGATGGCGGACATCGGAATGTAATATGTGTACTAGGTTAGGGTTAGGCAATAATTTTAGGTATAAATACTACGGGAGGCTCTTGGCTAGTCTTCGAACTGATAATAGGACTAAAATAAGGAAAACTGGAAAAAAATTATCGCCTAACCCTAACCTGTTACCCATGTTACGTTCCAATGTCCGCCATCTTGGTTCGCATACTTCGGGAGCACCAAACAGTGTTTTTAAACGGTGCAATACAATTATTCGTAGATAGCTGCGCTATTTGTGATGGGCTACAATTGATATTATGATTTGGTTTATTACCATTCATTGGTATCAATTTGAGATACCGTATTTAATTAAAAACAAGCATAGCAAACTGATTTAATCACCTCCTGGCACAGCGTTCTCCGAATCACTACCCGCATTTCCGTCTGCTAAGTTCTGAACATGGGCCATCTCGTTGGAGAGTCACTTACATGTGAACAAAAATACAGCCCAGTAAATAACTAGATGAGGATGGTAAAATAACACAGGGATATGTGCCAAATCACAAAACAAAATTGCTAGCAATGCAATTCTTTAAAACTGTTTTCCGAAGATAAAATATTCTAATCTAATATGAAGCGGTGTATTAAATATTTTTATTTATACAAAGCTATACAAACCTATATAAAGTGGCGTCAACCACTCGCTTCTCGTGTCTCCTTCTGTTTCGAGAAAAATTTGAATTCATTGAATTTTCACAATCTTCGTTTGTATTGTCATCTGGATTTAGAAATCCTTCTGAATTACACACTCTTACAAACGCAAACTCAGTCGTAGCAATATTTTGATGGTCAGATCAGAACTACGACCAGTAAAAGCACAACAGTATCAGTAGTCTATATTTTGATAATCAGGAATAAGTGAAAAATCTCAACAACAAAAATATATGCTAATGATTTGGTTTCTGCAAGACTAACTGCATATCCTTCTTCTATGCTTTTGTGTCGGCGGATCCGTATGCATATAGTGCAAGTATGCTGTAGCAAGAGTAAAGATAACTATCCTACAGTCCTAAGTGATTCAAGAGTCTTGCTGCACACTAACACAATTATATTTCTGTAACGTTTCGTCTGACCAAGGTCAGACTTCTTCAGACATACATAGTAAATATAATTGTGTTAGTGTGCAGCAAGACTCCTGAATCACTTAGAACAAAAATATAGTAGCCCTAATATTAAAAATCGTTATGACTAATCACCTTATCCGATGAGTGATGATTTCCAGCAGCATTCCTCGGTGACGTTGAAAACCTTGTTTCAAGTTATTATGACTCGACTTCAACTCACTGGGTAATTGATAACACCTGACACAAAAGACTTGGATCGCTTCTCCAAACACAACTGTTCTATTTTATCTAAATTTCTGCAATCACTCACTCATGAAGATCCCGATCCCCTCACCAGGTTACTTGCGAACAAAACGGCAAACGTGGTAGGTAAAGTTCTCGGCAAACCCGACAGTTTTACTATTGCGACACAAAGCCTCTTTAGTACGGAGTTGTGAATTAAGGTCCTTTTCAGTTTATTGAGCTTATATTACAAAAAACAGAACGAACGATCTTCATGTTCTGCCTGGTTATTGTATCAAAATTATCAATCCTACTCTCCAAAAATCGTAAAGACATATACCGAAAAATTAAAAGATTTTCGCGTAAACAAAATGTCCGCTTAGTGTACGAAAATAATACCCGTTGATTATAAACCAGCAGAACTACTGTCCCCTTAAAGGTGGCGAAAATATGCAGATATTTTAAAAATATTGAAAGAACATATTATTTTTGATACTGTTTTATCAGAGAAAAAGAGAATTCAGCAAAAAATAGCAAAACGTTTTAATTATGGAACGTGGAATAATTAAGCGGACAGGAAAATGTCTACCCAATTTTTCCGTCTACATAACTGTCGCTTTTTTAGCACGGTATGTCTACTTAACTACCGTATTAGATATATATATATATATATATATATATATATATATATATATGTATATACCTTTGTTTGGTCGATCATCACATCGATTTCTGGATCAACAATATTTTGTACAGTTATTCGACTCTGGCCACCAACAAATGTATCATTGGGAAGTCTGTTGACGAATTCAGGGTCATATGTTCTTGCATACGGTCTTAACCCATTCCAAATATTTGGAGTGTGTGGTGGACTAGGTAAATAAATTAAAAAATTAAAATATAGCATTATATTGTGTTGCATTTGTCAGGAATAAACTTTCAACCTTACATTGGTTTTTCTGTCATCTGCACTATGTATGATGTTAGACGTAGCTCTGCTCTTGCTCTCGCTAATTCCATCTGATTATGGTCAACAAAAGTTCGATTACCTTCTTTTCGTGCTTAATATATCAAAAAACATCAGTAAATAAAAGATAAGCACATAATATATAACAGTAATGAATTAATTTAACCTCTAATGTTAACTGCGGTAGCAGGCAATCGTCCTCCATGACTTGTCACAGACGCTACTTCAGGCTCTTCTACAAATGATACTTTCTGTATAAAATTTAGTTTTTCAAATTAATACAATATTTATTTCTATTTTAAGTTTTGATTCAATAACTAACATATTAAGAAAATTACCTTTTCTTTCACTGACATTCCGTTTGACATGTTCAACTAACCACACTCAATCCTTCAACCCGTTTATAGAACCATATAATACAGATTTCATATTTACACCACCGCAGGGTGACTTCTCGTTTCATTCAGAATTACAAAAAAAATATGAATGTTTTAAATTGACCTCCTATAACCTGTAAACTTCAAAACTATTTATGTGTATTTATTACAAATTTTTAAATGTTCGCATCAAGAGATTAAATATTTCCATCCATTGGACATGTGACGCTGGTACATAAACTGTGTCTGCCAAGTACGTATCATCTTTGGCGAATGTCTCTGTTTATCGCGAATTGTTTCAACACAAAACATGTTTATTTTATTTTCTACGCGTCACACCAAAGGACGTATGTTTACTGTCAATATACATTGTCGTGTAATTTAAAAAGTTTGCTTACTTTGAGTATCTGATGTCAATTCAGAATTGATAGACCTTTAGCAATGAGATCTTATTTTAAAACATGTCGAATTTCATATGATTGGTTTTTGCTGATGTAATTGTCAATGTTACTTTGCACATATATTGTGCATTTATCTTTGTTGCCTCTGATTGAATTCAATTGAAGATCTCTGAATTACACTTTCAAACAAAAATATCTGTTATGAACGTTGTGTTTTTTTTTTGCAATTGAAAATAAAATTCCACAATTGGTAATAGACTATATTATGGTTTTCCTGATTATGAGGAAAAATTTTTACTGTGCTCTATTACATAAAAATTCACAATAATAATACATTTGAAATGTTGTTAAATACTCCACATCTTCGTTCCTATCAAGTCCAAACAGTTTTTCCAGGCATCAATCATCTGATTGGTTATAACTTTAGGAGAAATTTACTAAAGCTCAAATCCGAGTATTCTATCCAACCTGCCTATATTGAGCTACATTAAAAATTATGATTCATCGTGTAATTTTTTAGCAAATAATTTGTTATGAATATACAAGATTCAATTTGATTTATTGAGTTGAGAATATTTTAATTGAAAATAGGCATCTAACTCGTCCTTTTTTGCAAAAACGAAGCGTTCAAAATTGTAAATTCAAAGTTAAGTATTGGGATTAAAATACCAACATCGTTAGGTGGCGTGAATGTGCAACCACATGATGTAACTGGCATTGCACGTTTATGCAGAAATCGACAGAAGTTTTCCTAATAAAAATTCTACAGCGGTTGTGCTTGCCTTTATATCTCCTATGCTAACAATGATTCTCCCATTAACAAAAATGGCGTCAGCAACACACGTCGCTAATAATATGACGAAATTCATTCCTCGTTTCATGCTACCTTTTCCGTCTGTATAAAGTTACAGTTTGTTGAATACAGGGAGATTATTTGAACCTCGTGTGAAATAAAAGTATCACGAAGATACGATTCCTTCTTGAATATATTTCTTAAATTTGATTTAGAACATGTGCAGTCTGATTTGTAAAACCTAGGAAATTTTTTGGGTTTTTCATCGAATTTCAGTGATAATTCTCGCAGGCAATCAGATGTTCGTGAAATGCTATTTTCAATACCCAAATTTCATATTGATTTCTGCAAATTATTCCAGCGATTGTCGCTTAATTTTTCATTGAAGTGTGTATAATTATCCATATACCATTATATCATATACCAATTATCCATATCCATTCATATAAGATTTTTGATAACGTTATTTTAAGTTTGCAAGCAAAATATATATCAGTAAAAACATAAGTAAAACATTAAAAAATTTGAAAGTAGTCATTTCAGTTCAATGATATGATATCTAGAAGATTTCTTCAAGGCTAATCAATGTAACCAAAGTTAGGGGATAAAAATATACTACTTTTGCATTAGCTAATTTTTTCTGGTTTTTTTAAACTCAAATCTATCGTTTCCACTTCGCTGCAAAAGTATAGTTTAAACTTCGACCGCAAAGTTTTCAGGTTATCCCCGCCGTTTTAGTTTGATAGTTAAAGCTAGAAGCTCCCTAAGCAGGAACTGAATATAAATAGCAGAAATGCATTATTTTGTTTTACTTCATCTTCATATTTTTTTTGAGTGGAATATTTTTCTTGTTGACTATTAAAAACTTAGGTAGTTGATTCATATTATCTCAAAAGACACATTTCTATTAGCATAAAGTCGTGGAATAACTTCCATTGTCCTATTATGGATTTTTGGCTTGCTTTAAGTAAAACGTTTTTCATTGGCCTCGCTTTTAGCAACCATCTAGCTACCAACTGATTTCGATATCGACAAAACTTCTAGTTTTGACCACGCAAAACAGATTATTATATTTAGCCTTATAGTAACTAAGCAATTTATCTTTGCTTTTGCACAAAAAAGCATGGCTATGAATGGCTATCACTTTCACAAATAAGAGAAAGACACTTCAATGAGAAAATTTTCAAATAAATTCACCTTTTTGGTTTTAACAAACAACAATTAATACGAGAATATCGTTCAGAGACCGAAGACTTATCGATCGAAAGTCAGGGGATTCTCCAAAACAGCGTCATTACTCCATAGTGACATCCTGTGTCCTATCACTAATTAATTATTAAACTTGCTAATTATACGACATAATTCATCCAGAAGCAATAGGCTTCTGGTGCGAGCTATGATGAATGCACATGCAAAGTTTGGAGCAGATTCAACCTCGCTTTCGTGAGATATCGCGTGCATCTAACAGACAGACAAATACCTATCAACATACTTACCGATCTTAAGATCGATAAGTAATAATGCTGACTATTAAATGAGTTACACAAGATTTTGGGGATTATTCGGCACTTTTGATTAAATAATCGTCGAGCAATATCGAGATATTATCGTTTGTAAATGGTAATGGCCCAGTAGTAAAACACGTATAAGGGACAATATTTAAGTAAGACACTGACGCGACTTAATTTCCGATCGCAGAAAATCAGATTTTCTCTTCACACTGCAAACTAAAATTTGCATAAAATCAGTTTTACGAATCGGACCGAGTCGGATATTTAGAACGCATAGTTTCCTGTGGAGAAAATATCTTCAAGACAATATTATCTAGACAATAATTGCTATGTGAAAATTGAAAAATTAGCTCTTATGCGGTAAAATAAAAAATATTCTTTCTCAAAATAGTAATGTTAGAGATTAAATTGATGTTTGATAGCATTTAATGTCGCTCTACTAGTTACATAGTATTTTGTTCTAATACATACAGATGGTTAGTAGTCATTGATACCCATAATTACAAACAAACATTTTCTTGACTTCAAACAAAAAGTTCTAAAGGACCCAGAGGATTTTTTTCATGCAAACCTTAAGCACAGGGTTGAGATTGTTTTCTATGGAACACAACTGTGGAAAATAATTATATACTTGACTTTCGCTGAAGTTTATATCGATTTATTTAGTCTTTTTTTAAAATTGTAGCGACATAAATGGGTAAAAGATTTGACTCATCATGTAAAAACGTACGCCTGCTTGTAATATAATGAATTTAACTTGTAAATTTTCGTAATGTCAACATGGACGGGCGCTTTAAAATGATAAAAACGAGTCCCAAATTTATCTGATGGTAGAGTTAAGATGTCCTAAACGTCTATGGGATTTGACGCATCGTGGCTTGGTGTTTTACGTTAATGAACACATCTAGCTTGCTATGTACGAATGATATTGCAAACAATAAAAAGTCAAAAGTTTTAATAAACCAAATGTTCAAAGGTAAGATGACTCAATGAGGTAGATTATCTGTCACTCACATATCATTTTAAATCTTTCGATCGTTTCATTTATAAATGCTAAAATCCTGTCTCTTGTGCAAGAGTAACTGTTTATGCGCGAAGCGTGGTATGTATTTGCAATTTAGTTATACATTCATATAGTCGGGTAGTACGGTGTTAAACTCGTCCCTCTCACGATTTGCAATAACGTGATCTACATACAGTTGTTAAGTTTACAAATCTTTGATTAAATCTAGACTTATTATCAAATTTTCGCCCACAATTGTTCACACGTGACAAAAATCAGTACTTAGATACAATATACCAAACAAAACCAAATATTCGCGGGACGATTTCGTGTCTGAAATTTGTACAAAAATAGAATTTCGTTTTGCCGTTACGTTGAAGTCTCACACCGTGTCGCTCCCGCCTGAGATATACTGTCACAAAAATAACTGATACTTTAATTAAATAATTCAGCTTAAATACAGTCCTATAGTTTGAAGATTTTTAACGCGGTTTTCCGCAAGAATTTGCTGGCCAGCGATAATTACGCTCGTATATTAGAACTGCTAAATACCGGAATATTAATTTTATTATGATAGGGTTGTGCAAAAATATATAATAATATTAATATTATTGTGGGAATGTAATAACGTTGGCTTCGAACAAGGCGCGGCACAAGTAATTATGTCGATGTACATAGAATTATGAAGTCAAAAAGATCGGATCTAGTCGATTTAGTTTTATCAATCCAACGTCTCCCAATACCATGAACAATGAACGAGCGAGGACTCAAACCTCAGAATATGATTCCAAATTACCTTTGAAAAAAAATGAATGAATAAAATTGGACAACGAGAACAACCAATACTATTAATATTATTCTAAACCTATCCAATCCACCAATCTTTGTTAAATATTTATGTTTTGCAAATGATAATGTATCAATGACACAATTTAAACATGAAGTGTATTGTAATAATGTGAGCAAGTTAGGATTTATTTGGACACAAAATATTTTCAGTTGTAACGAACGTAAATATACTATGATTCAAATTCAAGTTCTAACGTGGACGCTTGTCGTTCACAAGTGTTATATTTTAAGGTATTAATTTCATTAATAGTTAAATATTATTTAAATATGACGAAATCTTACTATTTCAACGAGTTCAATAATAATTTTGCATATATTACAAATTAAACGAAAAACAAAACGGTTTTCCAGAATTTTAGGTAAATTCATCCGGTTTTCTGATAAGAAACTATTTATGGACTCAATCTAGGCAACGTTTTCAAATTGTGGTTCTGGTTAGGATATGTTTTACTTGGCCGAAGTATTGGCCTTCGATGGACCGGCCTCGGGGGTTATTTTCGTTCTTTGGCCTATGGTGTTCATGTTAAAATATAATTTCGAATGGCGGCTGAAATTAAATCTACTTTGCGCGAATTTATTGCTTGAAATTTATGTGCAATGCTCAAATGTTTATTGGTTGGTTATTTATTAAAATTTGATTATTGGTTTCTTTAATAAAATTTGTCTAAGCCATATTCATTGAAACTCATGATTTGATCATACATTAGGAATATGGCAAACATGCTAAAAGGGAAAATGCTCCTATTCATTCTGAACATTTTTTTCGTTTTGTGTCGTTTTTATCTTCAAGTCTTTGTATCGATATGGTATACGGTAAAACTGGAAAAATTGAATTATTGCATTATCATTCGTTATATCGAATAGAATTTAGATCATAACAGAGACAGGTAAACTGCCTGGATACATCTGAATTAACATATTATCGAAATTCCGAGCCAAATAGTAGATTTATCAATATTGTTGCTGTGGGTTTTTTCGTTGGCGGATTTCCTCGACTTCCATCGTAACCAGGTATTAGCAAGCGCAAAACAATATTTTTGTTCCGGTTGGATGAACTCAAAATCACGTGTGTATAGATTTATATTTTTGACGTTGTAAAGTAAATTACAGTATTTTGTAAATTCATGGATAATATTTTGTTGCCAGGACATCATGAGTCAGTTTTGTTCGGTTGGACAGACAAAGAGTGACAGCATCGTATACCCAATATATGCGACTATTGTTATCCTGAGATCAATACTGATGTGTCTTTGCTTCAGTTTCAAAAGGTTTCGAAAGGCATTGTACATTTGATATCGCTATTCTCAAAGAAATATCTAATACTTTCGTAATACTGTGATGTAAAATTTGAAAATTACAAAATTTTGTCTGCAATTTATCACTCATTGTCTGATTTTCAAAAAACATTATTGGAAAACCCGAACATTCTTTTGTGGGCTCTAGGTGTTTTCCTGGACCGCTGGCGTCGAAAATATTTTCTTCGAATAACAAAAGCGTCAAGTATCTCGTTCTGAACTAGTTAACCATCTAGTCTCCTAACAACGATGCCGGTTTTTCGTATTCTGAGATTAACAGAAAATTAATAAAATATTATAAAAGTGCGAGTGTAATACTTCAAAAATATGATCCTCGGACGTAATACAGACGAGATAACCGACGGCCGGCCAATTATTTAAGTCTTTTAATCAGTAAGCGATGCGTTGTATAATTCGCTTCAGTTCGCTTATGGCCGTGAACGACATACCGAAAAACAAACGTTTTACACTGGAACAAACGTGGTAAAAATCACCGGTATATACGGTACTTGCTCCTGTTGATCGCTGATTCGACTGTAGGATTGACAAAAACAGAAAGTCGTCAATTATGGAGAGTACCATTAGATGCAGGGTATCTGCGACACATGATCGACGATGATTTTTTTTAATTATAAAAATGAAAGTTTATTTACGATTCGTGAAAGTAAATCCGGAAAATCAACTGAAACCTTTTGTTTTCATATAATTCGTGACAAATTTCACTTCATTCGCCCAAAGGCGATTCACGATATTATAGGCCGCGGTCATTTATTATCATGCTATGGCTTTATTGACAAGGCGAAATAGGATTTAGATTAAGACCAAATAAATGAAATATAGTATATACATTTGTGCTTTTACAGTGACTGTGCTATTCAGATATCAGTGATTGTCGATATATGATTCAGTAAAAAAAATGAGCAAATTTTGGCCGCCTAAAATTTATTTTGGTCGGTACGTTTATCTAATTTGACTTGTTTGCAAGCTGTTTATCTGCAACATGCCCGCAATTAAGTAAAATCTTCGTTCAGCGGAAAATTCCGTTACAGTTTTTGAATACGGCGTTAGACTAAATACCACGTAATTTGGCCAAGAAAATATGCCACAGTGCGTTCATGGTTCACGCATCAATTACCCGTGTGGGTTGTAGATTGTCTTGCGTTTAGGTACTTTTGAAAAACAAGACGAACAAAACAAATTTATCTTTTGTTTGAGAGGCACGTTTCAGAACTTCAATTGGAAGTAAAAACTACAATTGTTAGATATCGATTACATTTAAAACCATTCTTCGTGCTTCTATCACAATTCTACAAAAATATGGAAATTAGAACTCTAAAATTACGTTCCATTCTTGATTTAGTCATTTTGATATCACATAGCGACACGCACTCATTGCTGATGAATTTTCTAGAGTGAATCGATCATATATGTACACTTTTGTTGAACTGCGTTTATCTGTTGCTCAAATATATTAACAAAAGAATAGTAATTGCGGGTATGGTCTATTTAGATTGCCAGATGTGCGCGGTATACTAAGAAATCGAAGTAATATTACACGAATATTGTCAACGTTGTTGCTGTGTACAAAGTTGCTGCAATAAACAGCAAGCGAGCGAAATATAAGTAGTAATACTTCGCTGCGTTTCCGGTCTTTAAAATCGGGCCCAATCGGGGATTTCAGATTCAATCGACGACAAGACAGCGTAACACGATATTTAGGGTTTTCTTTTTGTGCGCTATTGTATGTTGAAGAAATACGTCATTCACGGGCCTTGTTGAGCACTCGCTCGCTAATAAATAAATAGAATATATAAGAAAAAAAGTAGAAGTAGGCTGGAAAGTATTTCGTAAACAAATTCGTCATATAATACTTGAGGCGTGATTTACTGAGCGAGTTATTATGAGTTCACGACGGGACCCGACAGATAGCGGGGATTTAAAAGTATGTTTAGCGATTAGGTATATTTTAATACTGAAAAAATATTTTCTCTGGCTAAATTTGGTTATTATTCACTACCTAAAAAATAAGCTTCATGTGGATGTGTTTGACAAGTTGGCAAATATTTTGACGTGATTATGGATGGGATCAATTATTTAGAATTCGAATTTGTGGACAAGGCTAAATATAGTACTGAATGAACAGGTAGTACAAAAAGTCTGAAAGCAAACATTCGACTGTTTTCGACTTTTTTCCAAAAAGACAATTCAGGTTATACATCAACCCATCGCTTTTGATTTAGAATTAGTCATTTCAAACGAGGCTGTTATTGCAGATCCCGAAACAAAGAGATACATTGGTCACCGCGAACTGAATAGAACTATTGAATGTGTCATGTATGTACCGTTGGCCAAGTATGGTTACGATTAATTTTACGTCTATTTAGACGCGGGTTATATATTATATTCGCTTAAGGAAATCTCAAAATTTTGAACATCCCTGCAGCAAGAATGTTACGAGATTTCAATAAGCAAACTCTTGAGTAATATGTCCGCTTTGGATTCGTCATGGATATTGAAATTTGAACCCAAAATTTGTTTCAATGGGTCAGGCTGCACTTTATTGTTATTTTTATTTGTTTTAATTGCTCACCTAACTTGTATGACACGATTCCATTGAATTTAAACGCAAATCATTTTTTTCAAAATGGCGCGAAAATGTTTATATGTGAGAAGGACGATGCTTGTAAATTATTCGCCGTTCGACACTGAATAACTGAAGATGAAAATAGAGAGGGAACGAAGATTAGAAAACAATTAAAGGCAAAGTAGAAACGGAATGGAAAAACAATATTTTATACAAATAACATCAACGCGTGACAAAGACACCCCATATCTGAATAAAAAAACAAACATACAATAATAGAAGGTGATCTATAACAAAGCCTGTTTTATTGGAAAATCGTCAGTTACCAATTTCTTAAAAGTTTATCGTCTTTTGTACCTCAAAATTTATTTTATTTTGTTAAAATCGCTGGATAGGACCTAGCGATCGCCTGCGGCAGGCTATATTCGAATTAGGCTAACGTCAGATATTTCATCTCTATTTTCGTCACAACTTATCGTATCGCAGTGATATACCATGACGAGGTAGCTGGTTGCCTGTGTCAAATTGAAATATCTGTAGCTGTAGGCAAGACATGCGTTTGGGTATGTAAAGTGATTCATATGTTGTCGAATTTCGCCTAATAATTTCTAAGTATATGTATGAGAATAATGTTAAGCCATGCACGGTGATATATACTGAGGATAATACGTCATGTGCGATTTACACCGGACCATACCTCACATAATATAGTTCCACAAATTAAAATGTGAAGTATGAGAACGAAAGTGTGTAAAGCTGACTTGATCATTTTTACATTCTGCCTGTAGTATTGTTGTAAAAATGAATTTTACTTGTACACAGCGGTAAACGAGATTATTAACAAGCACTTTTTTAGTATATCCAGAACTCTTCAATAGCTTACTTTACGTTTTTGATGAGCTTTGTCATATTCAACTCTACGCGGAATAAGTTAGCTTTTGAGAGATGAAGACTTACCTTGGAATTATTACCGTTGTGCTTGCAATTGTGATGTCCACTGAAGCATGCGTTGGTTCTCAAAGAAGTAAGTTTTGAAATATCCTATTGGTATATATATATATAAATATAAAGTGCTTTTATATTTGGATTGTGCACAATACAGTACATAGTCAGAGTGTGAGCGAGATAAAAATGAAAAATTATACTCAACACTCAAATTTAGGGTGGTGCTAGGATCAGTCTGTTTCTTATTTGGTTTCTATGTGTCTCGCTTTGATAGCAATTGTAAGTCACAGTACCCTTTCATTTAATATATAATAATGCTGAAGGGCGTAAAAACGAAATCTGTGAACCAGAAACAAATGAGGTATAATAAATAGTGACATTATTCAATTATTGGTTACGTTTACGAAATTTAACACAAAACTTGATGAATTTCAAAATAAACGAAGTTACATGATGTATACGAAGTTTCTAGCGATGTGTAACTATACCGGTAATCGGATGTCCACAAATGCGACATAAGCACGCGACAAACTTATTCAAATATGAGTATTGACGCATATCAACGATTACGTCAAGTTACCACTGTAGGGTTATAATTCGGTCAAAGCACGCCACAAGTCAGCAATGTAGTAAATGTATTTGACATTGTTTGGACCATACGATTTCATCGAAGATAGTTCTTTTTTTTGCGAAAGATTCTTTTGGCCTTACTTTTAAACAGTTGTTTGCCATTTACAGATCCTTCTCTTTCTGAAATCGAGATTTCAAACCTGGAAGCTGATTACAAATTTCATTTGGAAAACAAATCAGAACTTTCAGAATATAAGTTGACATTGGTTATGTCATGGAATATAAGTGAAGGTAAGTAACATATTTCAACTCGGTTTGTTTTACCCTATATTTAATCATTCCAAATAATCGAAGGATCTTATATAGATAATTCTATATTCAGGGGTAGATTACGATGGGATACTGGTAAGGCTCACCGACAGCGAATCTCAACCTCAATTGAGAAAACGAAGATTTATTCCACCGCCTCCACCTCCTGGTATGTAGAAATTTTTATTAACCTATGATAAAGTAAATCAGTTTAATAACCCCACAAAAGCACGCATATTAACAATGCATACAAACGGGTAACTGTTGGCGGCATTCCAATTTCTGATTTGAAGTAGTTTCCAAGAAAACTGGAACTAGAAACTACAAAAACCAGGAAAATTGCGTTCACGGTAAACTGATGCAACAATGGCTTTTGCAATCATTTCTTCTGGTTGCTCGTTGATCAAGCGCACCTTGTGATGTGTGAAACGTTTTAAATCCTTAATCAAATTGAATGGGATCATATAAAGTAAATTTTATATTCAATGTGTGATATAATGTCATAGTTTCAATTATTAAACATCCTAAAATTTTAATATTAATTTTTTTTTTTTCAGTTATCAACACAACACCGTGAGTACAAAGATACAGTCATATGCATTATTTGTTTTTAAGCTAATGTGATTATCCTAGCGTTGCTTTGAGTACAACAATTTTTTCAAATTTTTGTTGATTTGTTTTCTTGTCATAACATACAGTATATTGACATGATACTGTGTATAAATTCGCTGATGCAGTGTGTATTTTGATGTGCACCACGAAACCGTTTTTTGTTTTTGCTCCACGCATGCTTATATGGTTGAAATAAGAATGGCGATAATTAGGTATTACCAACACAATACCTAGGTGTTTTAACACGCCCTTATCCATCATTATATCGGTAAATAACTATTTAAACAATGGTGATCACCCATTTAGATCATCGTGCAACAACAAAACACTATGGACCGTTGATAGTAACGGTACATCGGTAGAATGTCAAGTTCCATGCAAGGGTATATTGAGTGAGCCTTGCCTCTATTCTCAAGTTTGTGCGCAGCTTGCAAATAACTTCACTTCTTTGCCAAAGGTATGGTTGGTATTTTATTTTGAATTTTGCAAAGAAACTTACTGTGAAGTTAATGTTTGAAATTTGCCTCAATGTATGGTCTACATAGCATGGAATAGCAGTTTTCTACATCAGCACTTGTTGCAGTTTTCATATATCTTGGCCGAACGATGAATTTAGAAATCGTGATATATGACAAATTTTAAAGCTGTATATATATATATATATATATAGATATAAACTTTTAATCAGATTTACAGCCTGTGTTTGAGATAGCAATGTTTATCGCTATCTAGATTTGAAGATATTGAATTTTAATAATTTTTGATCGTCTATGTATCCATTCCATTATCTGCTCAGAGTATTTTACTATTGAGCAGGCAATTTCAAACGAAGAAGATTTAATAAATAGAGATAGTTCCTTAAGTATGAGTAATTGCTTGCTTAGGTTCATGTTTCAAGCAATGTGTTGGGAATACTACATGCGAATATAATTGTTGCTTATAATCACCTCATAATGTCAGTCAACTTTTCTTATCTTTTTATAGAATCAGAGAAAATTAGAAATGCCTATTGAGTTCGGAAGAGTCTACAGATTCAAAATGATGGTTTATAAAGAATGGAGTATAGGACATGAAGTGGAGTTCAAACTTACAGAGATAGTGTCGTTTTGTCGACATGAGCTAATTACAAACCACAAAGTTGATGAAACACTGGCACATCAATTCTGTAGTGATGAACAAGACATAGCAAGTTAGTAATATATTTTAAGGTTTTTGTGGCATATCATAGTATAAAAAATTATACCCCAGTGTTAATATACATTTTGTTTTGTCAGTATTAGGTTTGCTTTTGTATATATTTATAGTTTGTCGGATATTAAAAACAATTAAACTATTGTACAGGGGTTCCTTGAGTCTCTGGAATAGTACATTGGGGTTCACCAAAATGCTTGAAAACCTTCTTATAATGCCAACTGCAGATAGCAGTATTGAATTAGTGTACTTCTTGTACTACCGTCGTGCAAAGCTGGTAGTTTTCTACAATCTGATTTATTGAGTGGTTATATATATTTTGCTACAGCATACTTAAACGGGAATCATGTTTCAGGTTTATTTTTGATTAATATAAATCCTAACACATTATCACTTAATTTTAGAAAACACTTACTTCAGTGGGCCACCGGCAAACTTGGAAATTTTCAAAGAGTATAGAGATATGAGTATCAACAGAGGAGTGGTTGAACTCCGGTGGAGCGACCCTCATGACTTGCTTCCTAACGTTACTGTGCTAAGTTATGCTGTATTCGCAAGCAAAGGAGAACCCAACAGGGGAACAGTGGTAAACAAGATACATTTTCACTTTTTTAAAAAGCTTTTGCATCTCGGTTTTTTGATATTTTCGACTCCTTATTAGGATAAAGTCATTATTGCAATTGTCTTTGCTGTCTATTTTTTATGAAATACCAACGAACAATTTACAACCATATGGAGTTCATGCAATGTATACTTACAATATGTTAAAATATAATGAATAGGACCAATATATCCAATATTCATTATTAACTTATTTTAGTTTGCAAGTGAAAAATCAGCAGATGGAAATTACACAGTATTGAAAATAACTAATATAAAATTCGGCGAAGAAGTTGAAGTCAGAATCACTCCATATACCGACAACTGTGACGGATGCACAAATTATGGATTTCCCGGCGTTAAATTGTTCAAATTTTCAGGTATTATGTTCTTTCTACTTATTTAGTAAATTCTTTGTTTCATAAAAAACCTACTGTGAGTTATTCGGGAATTACATCTTGTCGAGTACGTCTATGATATCTATATATTTCATTTCGTTTTCTTCAGATATTGATGCTTGCAAAGGAGACAATATTACAGAACCGTATTGTCATTCAGCAGCAATCTGTCACGATTTTCCGAGCAGTAATGAGAGTTCTGCTTCATGTACATGCGGTGTGGGTTATGAAGGAAATGGAATCGCGTACGCAGGAGGAGAAGGTTGCGTCGATTATGACGCATGCGCTGCAAGAAATGTCAGCAACCATACCTGTCATCCTTACGCTTTTTGTAAAGACTTACAAGCTCCGAGCATGGGAGCAAATTGTTCATGCCCGTAAGTTGAGTACGCCATATAATCTTATAAGAACGTTTAGACAAAATTTGATTAATGAATGTTATGAACCATGTACAGGGCTGATTTCGTGGGAGACGGGTACAGATCCGGATCAGGATGCACAAAACTATCGTTAATAATTGCTTTAGGTGTTGGACTTCCTGCTGTAGCCTTGGTCGTTGTGGCTGTGCTGGCAGTTTTATGGAAAATGAGACTTTATAAAAAGAGGTGGGTAGCTGTTTTGAATCAAATGAATTCTTTTTAATAAAATGGTTGCAAATAACAACTGTTAAAAATCCGCTGTCAATTATTTTGAATTTGGTAACAACAATTCAATAAATGAATATCTAATTGAATATTTGGCATTTTAAGCGGAATGTTGACCGTTGGTTTTATCATTTAACATAATTTTAATCGACCGGTCAAGCTTTTGAAGTGATAAAAGCGTCTCACACAGTGCTTCATATATAAATTGACTGGCGATGGCTTCATTCTTTGTTTATCCGACTCCGTTATCGTGGATTGAAAAAACCTGTATCCATGTTCTCATATATTTCCCATCAGGGAAAGCGTATGTATGTCTTCAACTCAAACTAAAACTAATAATATTTTTAGACAAATCGAGAAAAAGATGTCCCATTTCTTCTCGACTCCCGATGTGAATTACACTTCATCAATATCCAAAAGTATATTTATGAATAAAAATACCATGGAGACACAAGACAACGGAGTTTTCGGCAAAAAATGGGAGCTCGATCGAAATTCAATCGAACTGAAAGGCAAGATATATATAATTTTAGTAACATTGATTAACTTATATAGGCGTCGTATTTATTAGAGAAACTTTGCATTTTAGCTCCCCACCCTGATATAATAAACCTTCTATAAATCTCAGCAGGCTGCTGTTATTAAGTAACTTCTTACCCAATGCAAGCAGACTTGTTATTTTAACCAATAATTCAACCAAAATATCGTTTGTATATATGTTTTAAAATGGCGGGTTGATCATAATTTTGAAAAATTTCATAACTCACAGGCGTCATCGGTCGTGGAAATTTTGGGGTTGTTTACAGAGGATTGTACACAGCAGAAGGAGAGGAAAAGTCAGTCGCAGTGAAAATGACTCCAGGTAAATGACCTACAACATATTATTGAGTATGTATTGTTAACGCCGTTGTACTCTAATAACCCGTTACTCTCTATGTTTTAGAAAATCCGTCGGAATCAATCAGACAATCTTTTCTGGCTGAAATATCTTTGATAACGTCAATCGGTTTACATGAAAACTTAATCGGAATGATTGGATGTTGTACAGCTGGTGATCCACAAAAACCAATATATTTGGTCTCGCAATTTATGAAATATGGAGATTTATTGCATTTCTTGTGGGATGCAAGAGAGGTTTGTGAACTATTTTTGAATTTAAACTACGTCAAAATTAGTTATCTATAAATTATCAAGCTTATCAAACTATGTAACAGATTTTTCATGCCATATTCTTGCACACTGTTACTAAACCTCAATTTTATCATGTAATTTTAGCTGTTGTGATTGAATATATAATAAATAATGAATAAACCAAATAAACTGATGACTAATTCATCGGATTCATCGGACTAATCAAGTCACAATAAAAGCTCAGATTTGTGCATGATAAATTAAGACTATCGCTATAAAAACAATACTGCCTTAGGCAATAATTTTCCGATAATTGAGGCTTGCTATGAAAACAACATCGATTTATTTATGTTAAAGTATTTTTGGTCAATTGTTATTGTTTAATAAGAAAAACTTTATAAAATATAATAAAGTAAAATTATACAAATAGATAAAAAAAAACTCTTATAGTTATGTTCAGTCCCATTATGCCCAAGCCAATTTTGCCAATTTACAATTCCAAATTTGTTTCTTATGAAAAAACATTAAAATATATTTTATACCAAATAATAATTTTGAAATTTGCCATTTTGTAAAAAATTGTATTGTCTCAGTATTCAAAATTTACGACCCTGCGAAAATTATTTGAAATTGTTGAGAACTATTAATTATTGATCTATGAAATTAGTTCTGCAAATAATTAAAATTAATTAATGAAATAGCAAATCCATTTTCTAAAAATTGCTAAATATTAAGTGTTCAGTTTTTTAAATATGGTTTATTTAGTTCCAATTGTTTTGCATATTCTTCTTCTGTGGTCTATATTATGCGTATGAAAAATGTTAGATTAATAAACTAAATCCTGCAAAAAAAAATTTAACAGAAATTCTAATTGGCAATTTATACATATGTATATGGTTATTTGCTTCTATTTTCTGTTTACAATGTAATGGACGTAAAATTTATCAAAACATTCAAACTAATTACAATAAAAAACATATCGAAAGCGTCTCCTTCTAATCTTTTAAAATCTGACCTTCATGGCGTCAATGGTGGCGTCAAAAGGTGATAAATATATGTTGTTAGTGGTTGAGAAAGTCGAAAATCGCACCGCGTGAAATTCTATCAATTTTTAATTTTTATTTCGCATAGTCACGCTGACAAGTTTTTGCAGTCTTTTACTTTTGGACCGTTGCTTTCGTTTTAAACCACAGAATAATATTTGAAATCTATTTTTACACGGATTTTCCAATTACATATATTATAAATAATATAAATTTGAATCCGTTATGCATATCCATCCATTTGACCAGGGGGGTGCAACCTGCAGCCAAGGACAAGGAAAAATAGTGCGCCCGAGGAGGAGTGCCAATTTTGAATGGTGTGAGACCCGCGAAACGAGTTTTTAATTTTGTTTAATCTGATACGTGCGAGTAATTCCAATCCCATTGCGTTGCAAAACCTATATCTGAGTCCAATTTTTTTTTTATCTATGCTTATGACGTTACACAGCTAGCTTATGCGAAGCGGACAACGCGTGTCAAAGATCAATAATCGAGATTTTTGTGCTTGCAACTACTAGAAAGCCTATGTTAATTATAGTTGCGGCCCGCGATTTCATCCAGTTGTTTGTATTTCACCCGATTGTATTAGAGGTTGCACAGCCCTGCATCAGACATTCATAAAACCTTGAATATTTAGGCAAATGTTGCTTTTTTAGTGGTCAATACCTACTGCTGTCTAAAATTATCATGTAAAAAAGCATTCCGTGCCAGTCTACTTTAACCAACGCCTATTTTTTGTCTGTTCCCACATAGTGATCCTTTTATATGTCTGATCTTCTATCTAAATGTGCTAATATCTAACTTAATGGATTGAAGATTATAAAATTTACAGGTGACTGAGAATTAGAATCATATTTATATATTACAGGAAAGTAATCGTCTCAAGGATCCTATCTACAATTTGACGGAGTTGGGAATCTATCATATTGCTGCCCAGGTTGCAAATGGAATGCAATATTTGAGTGAAAATAAATTTATTCACGGGGACATAGCAGCAAGGAATATTTTAGTCGACGAAGTGAGATCTTATAATATTTGTGCAATAATTGATAAAACTAACTTAAATTTGCAAGGTGAACATGATTGTATTTATTCTAATTCTAAGATTTTGCATAACGAGTAGTATCCATTTTTGTCGTGTTAGAAGCTCTATCTATGAATATTTGCCCTGGGGCTGATATAGAGTGTCAAAATGCTTTCAATGCGATATAATTATGGCAAAAAAGACATAAATACTGTGTAGTGTAGTGTAATTTGTTCGTGATCATTTCCCAGAATATTGTGCGATAAAGTTCCGTGACTCTGTATGAGATTAGACAGTGGTATACTGAACTAAAATTAGTAAATTGTTTTCTTGATTTCAGGGTCTCAAATGCAAAATTTCTGATTTTGGATTAGCGAACGATGTTTATCGATATGGCATGATCAAAGGAGCGGCAGAAAAAACCGTACCCCTAAAATGGGTTAGTCCAGAACGAATGATGGCTGGAAAAGTACCGATTACATGGAGAAGCGATGTGTACGTATTGGAAATTAAACATTCATTAAAAGAGATCATTGAGTAAAATTACATTTAGGATTATTTATTGGATAGGACGCTGGCGTTTGGCTCGTTTGCTAAATTTTTGTTGTGGTACTTGATTTTACTGTTATTGGCGTTGTTTACTCCGGACTAATTTCAGTAATGTTATTTTATTGTCTTCAAATTTGTTTCTTGGTTTCTGTTATCCTATATTTATACTTGGGTGGACAAGAGTTATAAACAATTAAGCAAGTTGTAAAACTTTGCCCAGACCGAAGTTAAAGTAAGTGTTCGTTTTAAAATAATATAAATTATAACAAAAAAATTCAAAGCTCTGATTAAAGAAATCGAAATCGATCAAAACTTCATTAAAATTCAAAGAGTCTATATTCTAGAATAGATATATTTAATTTTATTTCACGTACTTTTTAATAACAAAAATATAATCAATTATTGACAGTAATTTTTTTCAGTATTTTAAAGGGTAACGATTAACATTTCAAGCCGTAATTCCAACAAAATTTCATTTGCACAAATTCTAGCTAATCGGGTTTATGTCCTTAGTTTGCCTTGATTCCAGTCCGTATTACTGCAATGAAAAAGAGTAATATATTTGCGGTCGTGCTCAAATTATAGTTTAATTTTTGTTCAGATGGTCATTCGGAATATTGTTATATGAAGCGATCACGCTCGGAGCATCTCCGTATCCGGAAATACCACGAGATGAAATATTCGACAAACTGAAAAGTGGATATCGAATGAAACAGCCTGAATCATGCAGTTTATATCTGTGAGAAATGTTTTTATCATCGTACCCTATGATGTTCTAACTTATCCCAGTGTCTCACATATTGAATAGAGAGAAACTGATGTTTACTTTTTAAAATGAGAAAATGGATATATATTATTATACTTTTTGTAGCTTGAAAATGTAATTGAAATTATCATCTGTAAACTTTTAGTTTGAATATAGTCGTCGACTCCTAAACCAACTAATTTCCAATTTCAAACTTTCAATGCCAATCTTCCTCACATTCAGCATGTAATTTACCATAAACAATGAACTAATATAGAAGATAGTTGTCTTTTCCAACACATTTATTTTATTATTATTGTTGTGAATATAACTGCGCACTCAGTGACCCCTTCTATTTACATTTCGTGTTTTACAGATACAACATTATGCTCAAATGCTGGGAATGGAAACCATTAAAACGTCCAACGTTCAAACAACTCGTGGATGATATGAAACCGCCTTCATTACAGGACTCCGAACACTATGTTAATATTGTCGCTATGGTGCCAACATTAGACGCTTTAGAAGAGGAGGGAAGTTCTACGTCACAGAGTATTGGAGTGTCACGTCATCTTGATATTACACCTCCTCACCAAAACGGAGACTTAAATGGATCATTGGTAGTCTGATTCAAATTTTGTGAATTGATTCGTAATTCGTATTTTACGCACGGAGGATAGAACAGAAGAGGAAAGGAGGACAAAAGATTATGCGAATGGATTTAGCGCCATGATTTTGCAATATGACATTTCAAACTAACTAAGCCACTGATCCACTATTACAACTCTTGTTTTTAATATAAGGTATATTCAGTCAAATGTTGTTTTTTGTTCATTGAAGATATAACCAATTGATGCTCTGTAGCTCATTAGCGAATATAAATTTACGATGCATGAAGAAAAAAAATTGATTGTGACTTTGAAAATGGTGAAATTTCTGTCGTATATTCATTCGTCAAAATTCTTTTATAACTTTCACTTAAACTGACAAGTAGTCTTAGTAATGGGGACCGATGTCTTCATTTTGCAGAACATGCCTACTTGCATTACCATATAATAAGGGAGACTAATTTTTACCTCAAACCTTTAGCCGTTGAGTACCATCGTAAGTGTTTGCAAAAGTACTTTTCGCCCGCCGAAATTATCCACGAAAAATGTGTGTAATTTATTATGCAAATCTCTAAAGAAATCTATCCCTTCTGTTAGAAAACGTCTGCAAGCAGATCATTTTTTATTTATTCTCTTTTTATACTTATTGAAAGTGAGCAAAATTTTCAGCAACATTTGAAAATGCGTGAATTAGATAGTATTGCAAATTACTTTTGCCAAATTCTATATATTTTAAAATTCAATATGGAAACTATGAAAAAGTTGCATTATCATCAGCGCACAACGGTTGCTGCAAAATTAGTTATGGTTCAAAATGTTTCATTGTGTTTCTTGTTTCTTTATTATTTTTATTATAACTTTCAACTTTTATTGAAAAAATTGTATGTGATTTATGCGCATGCTCTTTATTCATTGGGTACAAAGGTCGAACAAGGGTTTTAAATCACTAATACGCATCACAGAATATACAACATTGACATAAAACGTTTGGAAATTGTAAATTTGTTTTTACTTGATCTCAATCCATGTAAACTGGAGTAATTGTAATCTAATACTAATCAATAACATGTTACGTTGTTTCAAGTTCATTTTTAGATTTGTATTTTACTGTCAATATGTCAAAAAATTATGCATATTTCAAATACATATATATTAATTTGAATAGTGATTTAGTCTTATAATTTGGAAATTTACACTTTAAACTTGACAAATATAATCGTAGAGTTCGCTCAGCATAATATATTAAAATAAACACCTAGAGCTGTCTTGAAATCGAACATTCCATTTGACGAGATGATTCAACTCTTTTTACAAAACTATTCACAGTTAAAACGTGGTTTGAATGAATTGGGTAAGCGACATCGACCGAGCAAAATTCCAATCCTTTCAGAATAGTAGCTCCTAACCTATCCCCTGGTCTAAAATCTTGTTCGGATTGAAGCTCTGAAAATAATACAAAAATGTGGAAATAATTAGTAATGTTAGTCATGTTGTTGTGCCGCCAATTTGAAGGAAAATAATAGTGTTGTACCTGAATTTTCGACTACTTAATCAATTTTATTTTGAGTTGCTTCTCAAACAAGTATTTCAAGATATGTTTTGATTTATTGAATGCATATGATTTCAAATATGACCTGAAAATAAATCAGTGAATGATGTATCATTTTGTTTTCTTTGGTATTTCGCGTTCAAGTCAATCAAGTTGATAATTAAGAATAAACCTCGTCAATTTATCATAACTTATTTAAAACAGCCACCCAATGACCTACCAGGAATGCGTTACATCAATCTATTTGAGTTGAGCCTTTAAGAGTGCTGGATTTAGTTAAATATTTTTTGATTTTTTTCTGGCGCCAAAAGATTGAAACCCCTAAGACTCATAGGTTAATTTGTGCTACCGCAACACATAAAACATATTCTATCAATTTCGAGAAAAAGCTTGAATCACAAGGGCTATATTTCAAATATAAATGTTTACGATCTTGTATTACAAAAAGAGGTGCGAAATATGCAGCATGTGCAGAAAACATCTGCTTATTATAGACTTACGAATATTTTATATTTATATCGGTCCGAGACAAAAAAGTAGAAAATATTATAAAAATGGCTTATAATACGAGTCGGATATCAGATATACAAGTACAGGTTGTCGATTTCCAATTTCTCGCGTTGTTTGGTATAGAACAGAATTTCATAGCACGTTAGGCGTTGAGGGCCAATAAACTCACACTCAGTGTAATTCCTTGCTTAGCTACAAGCCGAATATTGATTTCTATTTGCAATATACTGTATTTTATTGTTGCAAAATTGACCCTAATTCATTCCGCTGGCAATTGAAAATGTATTTTTGATAATTTTTGCAGCTCAGATCATTACTGCAGAAATGATACCTTCTGTCAAGTTCCTTGTAGTTTTTTGGGCTTTGTCACAAGCAACGGGACAACGCGAACAAAGCGTCCCTTTTCATACATCCAAAGATTCATGCAATGTCATCAATGTTCAATGTGGAAAAAGTCAGTTTGATGAAACAAGTAATGAAGAAAGTCAATCACGTGGCCCGCAAGGCCCGCCAGGTAAACTTGGTCCCAGAGGTCCCCATGGCTCAGGAGGAGACAAGGGTCAAAAAGTGAGCATTAATTAAATTGAAGAAAATGATATGCTGAGACATTTATTGAATATTTATCGCGCCACGTTCTTTGCTCTTCCAAAACTTGATTTTAACAATCCGTGTAAGAGTGTAAAAATTAGGGTAACAATATTCATTACGTAAGTTTTTTAGCTGATAGCTATACTAGTGTTTTTGACACAGGTGCGTACTATTCGAGATTTTTTTCAACAATTTTAAATATGTATCAAACCTGAAGTATATTGACATGCATGAAATACTCTATTTATACTTTCATTTTTTCGATTGATTAGAAATTTGTTATGGGTTTGTGATGACATTTTTTGTATTGCTTTATATTATATGCCATACTTACACATTGATGCTTAAAACAGTAATAATATAGCAGCAAACATGCATTCCATTCAAAATGCTTCCATGAAAAGAAAGTATAGTTAAAAAAGCAAACTGGTCCCCGCTCGACATTAATATTTTACACTGTTTCAAGTCACGAAAATTTGGTAGTACATTTTTTCATAAACAAAATTTCATACTTTCACAAAGTTCATATCCAAAAAATTTTTGTAATCCACTAGCGTTGTTAATTTTAAATTCATGTCATTTGATCAAATACTATCATGGACTTACATTAAAGGGCGAGGTTGGAATGAAAGGCGAGCCAGCACCTGATGTGAGATCCAGCTTCATTACCGATTTAATGTTTGAAATTCTTCGTAAGTATTTGAATTTTCATCCATATAAATTTGAATAAATCTTGAGCAACGGTGCCCATTTGAAATTAAACAGCTAACTTAAAGAAAGAAAAAACTTACAAATCAAAAAAAACGTTGACTTACTCAAGTGCCTTGGTAAACCTTTTAATCATAGTATAAGCAATTGGCCAGGATTTATTTAGATGAACAACATACAGAACAGTGAAACAATTTGCAAATGAGAAAGAGGTGGTTGTTGAAACGATAATATTAAATAAAAACATATAAATCGACGTAGATGCCAGACTCTAATTGTTCATCTAAGTTATATTTTGGTGAAGGTGTGACGAGTTGTCGACAATTGGAAACGGAATTTGGTATCACACAATCTGGATTTTACGTTATGAAATCACCGGAATCCACACAAGCAATGCATATGTATTGCGACTTCCATGTATATGAAGGTTGGCAATAGTTTATAACTTGTCCTAGAAGAATGCATACGAATATTAATTCCTATTCAAATAAACTATAGCAGTATCTTTATTTTACTCCAACAGACTAAAAAAATAATAAGCAAATTTATTGTTTCCAAAATGTTTCCTTCGCGATAACCCTGAGTATCTCATTGTTTGAAGTATTTCGCATATCGCAATTCAAAAAAAAACACACCTACATCTTTCGCATTCTCTCATCGAAGCATTGGGTGTGTTCAGGCAATGCTAAGTACTTATATGTTATATTCCCATGGACCGGTGCTCAACGTTTATCAAATACTATCAATATCACAGGTATCACCACTTGCCATCATCTAAGATTGAAATACAAGGTAATAATGTCGGGAATTTATAAAATAAGGAAAAACAGCGGAAGCAATGTATTGGACCTATATTGCAACCTATCGTCGCCAAGAGGTTGGTTGAAACTATGATTTACCCATCCGCTTTATAACATTGAATATGTTTTATAGTCATCGATTCACATTTTTAGTCTCGGTTCACAAAAAGCATTAAATGCTAGTATTATCTCCTAGTGTAGCAAAACATTCTGATTCCATAAGTATTAATGATACAATACTAAATTGAACAACAATAAAAGCGACTTTATTATTTTTAGCTACAACTAAAGTCTGGCATAATATGATGGAAGAGAATTTTATTACTGAGAAGTGCGAGGAAAAAAACTGTTATAAAACAAAACCCAGTTACTTCATAGCCGATCAGGAAATATTGGACATAGTTACCAGTTCAGAAGAGTGTAGACAGTATATAAAAGTAACTTTCTAAAGTATTGAATTTACTGCTAAATATTTCAATTTTTGAGTTGGAAGCTTTTTTTTTATTAAGTGTCACTACGCTAATTAAGTTTCACTACGCTAAGAGTTAAAATAGAAATAAAACATCCTAATTAGTATCACATCAAACGTATACGAGTCAGTAAAAACTCATTGAGGAAGCAAACTTTGACTGCAATATTTGATATACTCCATCAACGTTTTGTTTAGCTGACCTACCAAACTTTTGTTCCGTTACAACAAGTCATATCTCTAAATTGTTTCATCTCTATATCGCATCACGCTATAATCAATAATATAAAGTTGATGATGAGACATAGGATTCAGAAATTCGGAAAATCTTGAAATATAAAAATAACAAACTATAGTGCATGTTTTGGTGAATAAAATTTATCATTATATTATTGTAGTTTAGATGTTTTGGTGTAGTTTTAACATTCGGGTCTTAGATTGCTCGCGTTGGAGAAGTCATGACATACTGGGGAGGATCGACATCAAGAAGAGCTGGGTATTGCGCTTGTGGAGAAATAAGTGAGAAATATTTATAGTCAAATCAAAAATTGTATTTTTAGTATTTGAAGGTTTTTGAATTTAATCTGGTTCTATTATTTTTGTCATTCTCTAGTCTAGACAATTTGTTCGCTCTAACGATTTGTTTTATGGGTTTGAAACGTAGTTGGTAAACTTTTTTGTTGCCTTCGAACGACTTCACTTCTAATGAGTAAAAACAAAAATTTTCATAATTTGCTGTGATTAGCGTTAGCCAAGAGACGGCATCGGCAACCTACGACACGCGGGCCTAACCCGGCCCGCGGAGTAAAATAATCCGGGCCGCGACGCTCCACTGAATTATAGCGACAAAATGGCGGTTTTGATGATGGATTAATTTTATATTCCACGCTTGAGGAGTTGATTATATTTTTCACGTAACAGAATTTATTGTGAGACATGTGTAGATTAAATTATAATATACCCCAACTTATACTTAGTGATTATCTACTTGTTTGACGAGTCTACAATTTAATTGTAATTAGACAAATGGCAACACGCAGAAAAGTTAATGCTGAGTGCAGAGGGTGCAATGGCGCAGAAAATATTTGAGCTTCTTGACATGCAATGCAATGAGGAAACAAAATCCATATTGTATTCGAGAGATGTATCACTGCTTCATTTTTATAAAAAGTATCTTCTTGCGTGCGAACAATTATTTTCGAAAATGAACATCACAAAGAAAAGTCGGAAAAATCGTAATCGGTGAAAAAATTGTGATTCTTTTTTACCTTCCTAAAAAATGTGTGCCGCCCGCCAAGACTCCCACCCCTAGATTTTGGTTCGCGATCGACAAAGGGTTTCCGACCCCTGGCGTACGCGAAAGAACATGTCAATTGTTAGTTTTTCGCGTGCCGAACGGGCTACCGATAATTGTAATTAACACAGAAATAAAAATTGTTGGTTTGTCAGTGTGCGTCAAAAGTTTAATGGGCCAATTGTTTATATGCGGAAATTGATGAGGCCCTCACACTGCCCCTATGTTCATTTATGGCCCAGTAGTAGACTGGTTTAAAACATGGCGATTGATTGTGCGAAATGTCATTTTATAGAGTTGAAACACAATTTACTCAATATATTCTTTAATTAATATGAATGGAATAATTTTGAATTTTCCAGTCTAATTTTAATTTATTTATTTAGACTCGTGTGAACCAAATCATTTAGGCAATCGAGGAAAATGCAACTGTGACAATAATCAATTGCTGCTTACCCAAGACGAAGGGTATTTGACTGATAAAACCAAACTACCAGTTCAGGAACTTCGATTTGGTGACATGGGGGGGACACCTGAAACTGCCAGTATCAGTCTTGGAAAACTGGAATGTATGGGTTAAAAAAGAAACCTTACAAAATGACCTGTTTAATTTTAATCTTATGCTCATGCTAAATAGTTGCAAACACTTCTTTTTAATTCTTCAATTTTGGGTGATTTAAACGGTTATAATACTATAGCTGTTATATAATACATAAACTACATTTTTAATAAGTAATTGTTTCATTAGAGTTGTTGATGATTGTACAATAGTCTACTCTGATTTTTTGTTAAATTGTTGTTAAGGAGACCGCTTTTTTTGAGAAGAGACTTTTTTTATTGCCCCTCAATTAAATCAATAATCAATTGCCCGATTTTTGATTTTTAATAGTTGAAAGTGGATGAATGTCTATCAATTTAAATTTTTCAATTTCAAACTCCCAGGATATATTTAATACAAAACTTTGTTGTTCCATCTTAGTACATAGTAAAACCTTTCACAATACTAGAAAATTTTGTTTGTCTCGCCTGTTCTCCCAAATTTTCAGTATATTCGGTCTCAGCTGAGGTCCCACTGTAGTATACCAACACCCAAACTTCGTGTTTATATATTTGAGAATTTCACTCTTGTTCAAAAATGTGATAGGAAGTCAACAATTGTACTATTACTGAAAAGCATGTGAATATCTATATATTCAGTTTTAAATCGTATCGTTGGCAAAAGTTTTCGAGCTCGACCAACTTAATGTTCTGCTCTGTCGTTCTATTATTTTAATTATATCTGATTAAACAGCATTGTTTTTCTATATCTCCAAGTTGGTTATATAGCCACATGCATGCATGTCATTGAGTTTTTTCTATTACTAATGAAATACACATCGCTTTATTGCACAATAATAATATTTATCAGTAAGTATGTATCATTGTAAAAAATATAAAATCATTATTGCTATCTGATAATCCAATATATGCTCCCATAACACGTTTTAAAACTGTGTTTTGTTGAAGATACGTTAGTGTAGTGAAGTCGATAGTAGTTAACTTAAGTTAGGTTTTCAAGCTTGTACTTGGGGGATCAGTCAGTGGCCCATAGATGCCATAAAAGAAATCCTAATTAGAACTTCCAATGAGTACGTATAACAGTGCAGGACAGAATCTATTTACAACCAATTTCAAAGTTTCTCCTTCGAGTATGTTCAGTTTCAAGTTGAATGTTAACATCAAGGGATAGTGTTGCTCTCCTTTGGGGAGTGATGAATGGGTTTGAAAGTATGAGGCTTTACATATAAGGTATGTGGATCAACAGCCACAGTGTGAGCAGGTATAGAGGAAGGCTCATGAAAGTATACAAATAAAACAGAAATGATGCTTTGATATAAAAGAGCGCTGAAAACTACAATCATGAACCACCATTTTCCTTGTCCCTGTAAAATGAAGAAATGTTAGGTGTTTCAGCTCTGGAAAAGTAAACATCGTTGTCGTGTTACTATTAGAAAGCTAATATTGAGGTATGAAAACTGTTCTGATTAGTAAAGTGTAATTAAAATTTTATTCAAATTGGTTGAACACAAGCACAAATTTAACATAAATTTATCAGCTCTCATGGGAACTCATCATACCATAAGTTTAACGATTAAACGAACGAGGAGAACAAGAATTTCTAAAGTTTTTACTAATTTCAACTTTATGCAAACGAGTATACATACAGAAAAAATAGTGAATATTCCAATATTCAATGAAACGGGGACTAAAACAACGACTAAACAGAAATCACGTAAACACAATCTGTTCGACGGTTTTTATTTATTAAAGTGACTGAAAATATTGTAATTCACTGTAAAATGCTCACCACTGTTTCTCTTTTATAAAACCAGGATAACAGAAGACATACGAAGATACTTACTAAAAAAAATTCAGGTAAAAACAAATTAGATGTCAAAAATTTTCGCGTGCAAATGTCACGTTTGATTAGGGTGACGAATAGAATGAATGAATTGATACGTCAGAGTCTAACGTACGTTTGCATTTAGAGCCCATCATTTTGGAAGTATCAGGTAGGCAGTTGAATACATTCAGTAAGTCTCAGGATAGTTCTCTGTTACTATTGGAGAACGTTTATCCATAGGCAGCTATTCAAAAGGTAACACATACGTCAAGTTTTGGAGTCTAGCATGCACGCTCTAATATACAAACGAGAATATCGGCCAGAGACCGAAGACTTATCGATCGAAAGTTAGGGACTCCCCCAAAACATCGCTCTTACTCCATAGTGACACCTTGTGTCCCATCACTAATTAATTAATAACTCGCTAATTATACTACATAATTCATCCAAAAACAATAGGCTTCTGTTCCAACATATGATGAATGCACATGCAAAATCTAGAGCAGATTCAATTTCGTTTTCGGGAGATATCGCGTGCATCTAACAGACAGACAGACATACAGATACCTATCAACATACTTACCGATCAAAATCGATAAGTAATAAGCTACTGCCTTCATTTAGTGCACTGTGTCGATTTCGCTACCAACAACATTAAATGGGGATGTATGAATGAATCTTGTCATTAATAAGTTATATTTATTACGCACAATACCAATCTATGCATGATTGTTTACATGGCATATTTAATTATTAGATTATTAAAGTAACTTACTTGCAATATTGACAAGTAGATATAAGTCATGGTGAACTGATGATGACTTAATTCCCACGAGTACTATCGCAATAATTGCAACGATAAAACTTATTGCACCGTAACCGCGCACAAGTTTACTCTGAAAAAATTAAATGAATAAAAAGTGATAGATTCACATGAAGGCTCTTAAACCTAATGACGTTACTATTAAGTGGGGGCTCATGAAGTATGCGGACCAAGATGGCGGACATCGGAATGTAATATGTGTACTAGGTTAGGGTTAGGCCATAATTTTAGGTATAAATACTACGAGAGGCTCTTGGTTCGTCTTCGAACTGATAATAGGACTAAAATAAGGAAAATTGGAAAAAAATTATCGCCTAACCCTAACCTGTTACCCATGTTACGTTCCGATGTCCGCCATCTTGGTTCGCATTCTTCGGGAGCACCATTAAGTGTTCTCCAAATCAAGCTATGATTCCCCTTCCCATTTTATTAAATACTGTCGTTAAGAATTTCAAGAGGGCCTATATCTACTGTTTTCGGTCACAGAATATTCCCAACTGTTCAATGTTTCCTCCAAGTTAGGTAAGTAATTTCGTACGCTTACCTTAAGAGGACTGATTTCGTAGTAGATTGGTCCAGATGAATTATTCTCCATTGCAACTCTGCCTTCTAAATTAAAATTTACCTGTAATATTGACGGTTTAAATCAACAGCAGCATAGCTTAGATGTATCATATACCCGTGGTCGCTCTTATGAATTGTTTGGATAGACACGCCTGGACGACTAGTTATACATCACATGAGTGTGGCACAGAATAACATTGTGTAACCTCCACAATACGTCAGATAACTCGAATATGATTAACGTATTTAGTTCCATCTTGCAAAATGCGTGATCATGCATACGCACGAAATATCTAAATACTAGGTCGTTGAAGAATAATAAAGATTCTGAAAAATTCAACTAATTTTTGTACCAGGAGTTATTTTCGAAATAACATTATTCATTTTATACCGGAGCTAAACAAAAGTCGCGAGTTGATTTGTGCTCGACGGTTGGTATGAGCCCTAAAATAACGCGAGTTTTAAGATACTGTATAAGAATATTTTTCTGTCACAGAAAATAATTTAGTTGGCCGAAATCTGTTAGCGGTTAAAATTCGACAATTACTCTAGAACAAAAAAAAAACGAAAGATAAGTTTTGTTCCTCAGAATGTCAGTTTAAAAGTTTGTATATAACATTCTTCTCATTCAATATAACTTAGGTATAGAATATTTCGACAAAAGTTTTTTTTCCAGAGAGAAATTTGTAGTATTCAATATGTGTCTCGAATATGGTGACTGCGTCTATATATTCAAGCTGTTCTCGTGTAGGCAAGATAAAGCCAATAATTCGAAACAGTTGTCTGTGGATAAGGTAAGCAAGGCTATAAAATAAGTCAAAGTGGAAAAGCATGGCATAAAGAGTAACTCACGGATAGATGAATAACCTTAGTAAGCCATGATAAATTCGTGTGCCGAAATACTGTACCTGTAAATACTGTGCCTGTATTTTAAAAAATGAATTCGAGTTCATGAATTTGAATCGCTTTTATGCTTTGCTGAGTGTTACCAGGTTCTCAAATTCCCATTATATTTTAAAGATGATTGCTGGATACAATACGAATAAGAAAAGTATTTCTGAAATTTGCATAATATCCCATTTTCCGCCAGTATCGCATTATATTATTATATTGCAGTTTCCTAAAATTGCCAATTTAAGATCCGATTTTCTGAGTTCATTTTGCACCGTTCATTTTCAGAAAACTTTTTTTTAACCAACAGGCTTTAAAACTTCATTCGTAGCTTTTTAAAAGCGTATGCTCAAGTTCTGTATGACGAGATAACGCTAAAGGTTTATTCTTCTTGATGTCATTTTACATGATATGCGACCTAATATCCAAGAATCTGTAAAGGTTTAGCAGATAAGGGCTTCTGTGTAGTGTAAAGGTTTATGCGTTAATTATAGATAATTAACTTTACTGTTCTTGTGGCATTTTCAAACAAAACAAAACCTCAACCATTATTATAGCTAAAATCGTTACTGAAAAAGTCACAATTATATTTACGGAATTTGCAAAGTCAGCGCTTCACTTGACAATTCTCATGACGTCATGCCCTTATTATTACTGCAAATCAGCTTCAAAATGAAGGGAATGTAATTATTTTCGAAGAGAATTGGCGCAACAAATCGTAAGTAAGCCAATATGCGTCGTTACAACGAAATTCGTGATGGATTTCAAGTTATATTCTTGTTCACAATTTAAGCTTATATATCTGCTGGCCTGATGGGGCTGATAAGCTGGAGTGCGCATAAGCACGGAAGGATCGTTGTAAAGCAAGCTTTCGAGATAGAACTGGAAAGACGTTGCGGATATAGGAAGATGCATTTTCTACACAATTCCCATTTCCAAATTTTTCAAAGCAAGTTTGGGAATTGAATGACAGCATAAGAACGTCAAGTATAAAGAACACGCTATTTCTTTTTACTGTGTCTATCAAAATTAATCCAGTGGATCAGATTCAGAATGTTGAAACTAATTATACTATTTTCTTACTTTCAAAAATATTTACACTTACTTATTCATAAAATATTCGTAGAATGAACATAAAATCCTAGACCAGTTATATATGCTTCCTATTTCGATGTATGATGGCGAATGTCTATATTTCCTAATTAAATACATGTTTAACCTTATTTTGTGAAGAGATATCGAGATGCGTATGATTTTACCAGTCATCGTACTGAAGCAAATTTTGTATTGCATTTGAAAACGTCCAAACGACTGTGTGCTATCGTATTTCAATTCACCACCCCACGCTAGAAATCAGCTTGTCGCACTTCATATCGCAATTCTGATGATATTTAATATCAAGTTTACACAAAAAATGTTTCGCAATAAAACTAATCTTTTTTATATGATGTTTGTTTCAATTATTGTCCAGATTAATTGATCTCGAGTCGCTTAGGTATATCATAGCTACGCAATTTTATTGATTGTGAGGCATACACAATAACTCTTCATTACGTGACGACGTACAACGTTTTTCACCTTCAAATTATTGTACAAACGTTTTAATCAATTTCAAACGAGATATCGTTTGTATTGCATGAAGCAGGCATGTGTACGTTTTCGGATAAATATGGCTAAAATAATTGTCAAACCATACAATTCTTTGTATGATGATCCCAATTTGGTGATCAGAGTGGTGAATCTAGGGTTAAATGAGAAAATAACGATACAATCATGTCAGACGAGTGATAAAGGAAGAGAATTTCATGCTTATGCATATTACATAACTGACGACAATGGAAAAGTTGATGTTTCGGTCGATTCTTCGTTTGGAGGATATTACACCGGCGTGGAACCGTTGGGACTATTATGGGCAATGAGAATAGTTCCGGGACCAAAACAGAAATTTTCGTCTTTAGTTAAGCAAGATGCAACCACACCTGCTTTCATTATATATAAAGTGTATAGAGGTCACATTGACATTGATCAAATTGGAAGCATAAATACCAGAAAGTGTTTGATGGTGTCTTCTAAATTTGAAAGAAAATTTGCGAATTCTAACATTCGTCGGTTCGTTGTAAAAGAAGGTGATCTCAGAGGTGTTATATTTGTTCCTGAACAAAAAGGTTCTTTTATGGGTGTTATAGATTTAGGAGGAGTGAACGGTGGGATGGTAGAAATGCGCGCGGCACTACTTTCAAATTACGGATTTGTTGTACTGAGCCTAAGTCTCTTTGGCGCTTTCGATCAGATAAAAAAAGTTTCTCACGTTGATTTGGCGTACATTGAAAGAGGGGTCAAATATCTTCTTTGCCACGAGAAAGTTTTTAAAGATGGGGTCGGGGTGTTGGGAGTTTCATTTGGAGGAAGCGCTGTATTGGCTGCAGCAACATTTGTCAAAGATATAAAGTGCGTTGTGAATATTAGTGGTCCTCTTTCTGCTTCTGGTTTTACAAATTTCAAATATGGTGAAAAAATATGGATGCCCACGGAAGAAAAGATTAATGGACATCCAGTGATTGACGGCATACAGCGTCCATCGTGCATGATACAAACTCCACAATATCTAAAAATTCATAAGCACTTCCCAGAATTTCAAAAATCGGAGGCATCCATACTTTTTATATACGGCGAAGATGACAGATCAGTGAACTGGAAAGAACAGTCAGAACTTGCTATACAGCTAATGAAATCTTCAAACAAGACAAATTATGAAATAAAATCGTACCCCGGAACTGGCCATATGATCTTTCCCCCATACGTACCCATGTTTTCTTTGGCGTATATCTTGCCAACGGCCAACTATCCCACCTACCTCGGTGGTACATCGAAAGATCATGCATATGGTCAGGCTAATGCATGGAAACACATTATCAGCTTTTTGAAAGAACATGGGAACAAAATGAGAGATAACAATTTCACTCTCGAATCACGTTTGTGAGTTCTAAACACCGGAGTAATAAATAAATAGTGGAACGTGTGTTTCCGAATATATTTATACAGCGTACATTTTTTAAATTGTTCCAGTATTTTATTTAAAATATTGATACAAACGAGCATGATGTTGTTAAAAGTCGAAGTTTGAAAAAATAGACGCAGAGAAAAGGTATTATGTGTTTGGCTGACCACCTGTACTAATATATACAGTATATGCCTCTTTCTGGATATTCAAGAACAATTATATTCCTGTTAATAATAATAAAATTACAGGAGGAGGATGTTTTAAATTTTATATGGACGTTCACCACTTATGAAAGGGATGTAGGAAAATTACTGTGTGACATCATATTAAAGAGAAGTGACAAGGGTCAATTTTCAAGTAATGGGTTAATAAAGTTATTTTGAACTAATTTGCTTGTATACACAGACTATTGTAACAACCTGTACAAATATTACGTTTCCTAGTCAGTCTGCTAGTAGGGCATAGAAAAAAATATAGTCCAATTTCAGGAAGGCGTCAAAATAATAGAAAACCAGCTAATATTATAATATTTCTTGATGTTATGGGCTGTGGACTGACAAAAATAGAAATTTGGACCAAGTCCGTCTTGATATCGTCACAAAAGCTACAAAATGGAACTGCACAATAAAGCATGAGATTGAATTTATCGAAAAAAAAATTCTTATTCACTGAAGGGCAAATTTCAATATGACGTTAAAGAGCTCCCAAAGTTTTGAAACAAATCTATTAGTTGTGTTTAATAGGTTTTAGTGTTTTGGGTAGGTGATCGAGGGTATTCGAGTGTGCGGGATTAGGTCAAGGGCCGTGTTCCCTTCAAAGTGTGTGCGTGTGCGCGCGCACATAGCTTTCAGAGGCTGCGCACACGCATAGATTTACTGCGCACAGACGTATTTCGATGTAATGTAACCATGTTCTCGGTTGGCAGGTTGAGAAAGTTTGTTGTTGGCCCACCCATTATCCGGTTAGAACGCCAAAATTTCTTCATAGATTTTTGCACAAATATTAGTAATTTCCAAAAAAGTGCGCACACACCAAAATTTCTGCGCACACATACTACAAAAAATTGAAGGGAACATTGGTCAGGGGACATGTTGGTTGTGGTCGCGATATGCTTGGCAGTTAACAAAAGTGATTGACTCTCTGTCTACCTTCCGTGGCTGCAAAAACTTTTAATACAGACGCTAGATGCCATTGGAGTTATACAAAAAATGCCAAATTTACGTACTTCTTTGTATTTTTTTATACTCACGGCCCTCATTTGTTCATTCTACATATTACTGTGTCCTGATCTAAAATAAGAGTTCATTATAGTAACTTTATGATATAATTTACTTCCTGAACAGACGTAATTTTGAACGATCGTGTAAAACTAGCTAATTTTCCTCAAAGTTTATAGTTATAATTTATATGAAGACAAAAATGTCTTTTTCATTTAACTATTGAATCCAACCAGTTCAAATTTTTGAGCCATTTTTTAAACTGGCAGTTGTAAGCCGTCAACAAGAGATTCACAAAAAGTCGTCTGTGGGCAGCAGAGGTGTGTTGGTTCACCATCAGTGACTGGTCATTTATGTTTGGAGCGTTAAAGTACGATACAAGGGCTTATCCAATAAGAGCGTTCAACATATAGTTGCCGCATTGTGAGGGAAGACGAGGAAATCAATCTTAAAATCAGAGAACATTGCCCCACCTGCAATAAGACTTGTACGGATAATGAAAAGCGGATTTACTCAGTGAGACATTTTACTGTAGCATACTATTTTGTGCTTGCTAGGGAAATTGAAATAAGTATGTCGTATGTTAGTAACAAAATATCAGCTTGAACAAAAATAAGAGCAGATGTTACTTATATACGTGTTTTCTTCTTTGATCCCATATTACTGTATATTCCAGAATACATTTTATTAGCTTCTCTTATTAGCTGAGCACCAAGATTGCTGTCAAGATCAGAGAACAGGTGTGGCAAGGTACAATCCGCTGTTTAAAGGTTGTATATTATCGGCATTTGTGTACGTATTAGATATATATAATGTCCGAGAATTGACTGACTAGAGTTTGATAAACTTCGTTGACCGAGTCTGACTAGTAAGCCGACTCTTTGCCCTCAACGCCAACGCGAATGATTAGACGTTAAAAAATCCATATTTGATTTTATTTGTAGATTTTCAAAAAACACTGAATGCAATCCTAAAACTTCTCAAGACTTGAAAACGTGATCTCATGATCACGTCGTAAACAGAAATTCTTATTACCTCAATATGGGCAATTATGTACGCCGTACGGATAGGAAACGTGATTATTAGGTTTATAAATTAACTTATGATCTAGTACACATTACGTGGCGCCAGTAACATTTATTGCTATCGAAGATGCATTTTTGGAGAATCACTGCTTTTTGATTCGCATACTTTTTCACTATAATTTAATATATAGGCCAGGCTCTAATAATATTGTCCATATGTTTTGCATGTAAGTACATATCATGTAAAGTTTACGTTATTGACTATGCACGCTCGTATGATGTACAGCACGATTTTGCTTTCAACAATTCAAAAGATGCATGTTAAAATATCAGCCGCACGTTTGACTGGATACAACCAAATTTCAGTAAAGTATTTCGTATTAAATGCATTGTGGCAAGCTGCCCTATATGTACAATAACTAGTCTTTAAGCTTTTTATGTAAGTAATGAAATAACGCACATACCGAGCGCAAAATCTTTATCAAAATATTTGAAAATTCAACACATTTTCCTGTTTTATCACTCGAACCTATTTGTTTAGGTATATTTAAATAACTTTTAATAACTATAAATAACAGATAAATGTTAGAAAAAAAAAATACTTCTATGTATTTGATAAATACCACACCTCATTTAGAAATATCAACTCAAAATAACTTATCACGTATTTAAAAAATTCTGCTTTATAGATAGTCCACTTTTAAAGCACGACGACATTGTTAATTAAGTAAGTATCAATGGTAAAAACTTGTTTTTAATGTGGAGAAAGAATCGAAAGATAAATTAGGTCTTGCATTTTACAATAGGAGAGATTTCTCGTCTCACAGCTTAATTGCAGGAATTGCGAGAGAAGGGGTTTTTGATATTTCTGTAATGAGAAAATGCCTTAGGCTATGTTGTTTCCGTGAATTTGATTATAAGTAGGTTTTTCTAGACGCACTATTATTTAGAACTGCAGTTTTTGTTGTTAATGCTGACTGTTGTTGTTTATCTTGTGTGAATACGATTCCCCAAATCAGGATTGTTTCGCCCACCAAAACATGATGTTTATGCAGGTTTCCCTTTTTTTTAGTAGTTTTCAATGTTTATCAGTAACAATTGCAGAATTGTTTTATACAGAATCCTTGTTTACTCTACCAAATAATATGGCCAAAATCTTAGTCAGCCCTTATAGTTCCTTATATGATGATTCTCAGTTGGTAATCAAGGTAATAAATCTTGGAAGAAATGAGAAGGTAACATTACAATCGTGTCAGACGAGTGATAAAGGAAGACATTTTCATGCTTATGCATATTACTTGACTGATGATAATGGGAACATCGATGTTTCCGTCGATGCTTCATTTGGAGGATATTACACCGGCGTGGAACCTTTGGGACTACTTTGGGCAATGAAAATAGTTCCAGGACCGAAGCGAAGATTTTCCTCTTTAATTAAACAAAATGTCACCAAGCCTGCTGTTATTTTGTTGAATGTTTATCAAGGTCACATTGATATTGACAAAATTGGAATCAAAGGCGTTAACAAGTGTTTGATAGTAACTTCTATATTTGAACGAAGAATAATGAAATCAAATATTCGTCGGTTTATCGTTGAAGAAGATGATCTCAGAGGAGTTATATTTGTTCCTCAACAACAAGGTTCTTTCATGGGTGTGATAGATTTAGGAGGAGTGAACGGTGGAATGGTAGAAATGCGCGCGGCACTACTTTCAAATTACGGATTCGTTGTCCTGTGCCTAAGTTTGTTTGGCGCTTTCGATCAAATGAAACAAGTTTCTAGTGTAGATTTGGCGTACATTGAAAGAGGTATCGAATATCTTCTCCGTCATGAGAAAGTTTTAAAAGAGGGGGTTGGCGTATTGGGAATTTCATTTGGAGGAAGCGTTTCATTGGCTGCAGCAACCTTTTTTGAAAATATAAAGTGTGTTGTGAATATTGGTGGTGCTCTTTCTGCTTCCGGCTTCAAAGATTTAATATACGGCAACAAGATATGGACGCCAACGGAAGAAAAACTTAATGGGCATCAGGTGGTCGACGGCATACAACGACCTTCGTGTATGATACTAACTCCAAAATTTCTGGAAATGCATAAACACTTCCCTGAATTCCAAAAATCTAAAGCAAGCATTCTTTTTATTTACGCTGAGGACGATAAATGTATAAACTGGAAAGAGCAGTCAGCACTAGCTAGAAAGCTGATGAAATCTTCAAACAAAATGAATTATGAAATAAAATCGTATCCGGGAACTGGTCACATGATTGGTCCACCATACGTACCGATGTTTTCAATGACTTATCTTTTGCCAATGTCTAAATTTCCGACATATTTAGGCGGCAACTTGAAAGAGCATGCATATGGACAAGCTTATTCGTGGAAATATATTATTAAATTTTTGAAAAGTCAAGAAAACGAAATGAGAAAATTTGATTTGCCTCTCAAATCACTTTTATAAATTTTGGTCTCAACAGGATATTATCGAATGTACTGAATCCGAAATTTTTTCTGGCACAACTTCACAGTTATATTCTTAATGTTTAGGAAAAATAATGCTTTACTTCAATATACAGTTATTACTTCAATCACGCAATACTAAAAATATCGTTTCAATTTCATCAGTTAATTATCACAAATCATGGCATGACATCAGGTTTTGCGGGTTGCAAGAATTAGATTTTTGATTACTTCCGAAATTGGTTGTATGACGTAATACCAAGTTACTTTGATGAGATTAGCTAAGGACTTTTTATGAATTCATTCAAAGCGGGATTAATAATTTTTTATGTTAAAAATAACTTGGATATTTCTAAGTAAAACGGCAGGAATAATTAATTGCTCTGTTGTGCATTGCTGAAAGATGTCTCTCAGTTAGAGATTTAAGGACTTAGACTGGATACTATTAATATCATCCCTATCTATATTTGAAATATTCAGAACAGCTAATCTTTATTTTTAAAATAACCGCCAATGTTTCTGTCGTTGTTTGCCAAAACCACTCAAAATGCGTTCTTTTGAAAAAGTCGTTCTGGTTAGACAATATTTTAATTTATGAAATATTTATATTTCACTGTTAAATTTGTTTTATTAAACTTTTCTATATTTATTCAATAAATATCAAACTTATCTCAAGAATAAATATAGTACGATGGATATGGTTGTGTGCATGCATATGTGTGTAATAATTACCATATAAACCCTTGTTATTTTATTGATAAATTGGATGTTTTTGTTGATACGACGACTGCATACACTCATTGACAATCCTGGCACGTCCGAGACGTTCCCAGTTGGGCAAATAAATTACAAGAATGATAATAATAATGAAATTATTTGAGCCCAGCCTTCAAGAATAAACCTCAGAAAATTTGTCATTTAATATCAGATATACTTTATTAAAAATTGTAAATTGGTATTGTTTTCATATGTGAATGGCACAAAATCGGATGAGAATTTTTTTTTTAAATTAAGTTGCCTATATTAGAAAAGCATTGCATAATTGAAGATATTCATTACATTTAAAAAAGTTTTTCTCGATCTCAAATCAACGGGTTCGGATTTCATTTTTCAACACAATAATAAAAGCATAATTGAAAACACCAAAAGTAAATATTGAAAAGATTCAAGCTGAAATTAGTTAAGGCAAAGAGGCCGAAGTCGGGGAAACCTGAAAGTGATCAAAATACTGTGAGTTCAGATACTTTAAATATATATACTAAAATATGCGAGTTTTTCCCTTATAATCAGCCTATTGTTATGTTCCATCTGTGGCGTTTTTATTTTTTATGTTATTATTTTTCATATATATATGAAGCGCAAATAAATAACAAAACAATTTATGGTTTCTTGCTTTTGGTTACTGCTTCAGATCTGCGTTTCGTTAACCATGGTCCACGCTTAAGGATAGGGGTGTGTTTGTACTAAATTAAAAGCACAAAACTTTTCCCCAGATGAGGAGGTGCCTCATTGAACTGGAAAGCGCGACCAGGGTTGCATGCGTCATGCGTTTGGACCACCCTGAGTTAAGTAAGACATGAGTTAATCAGATCAACTCGTCCGCTCGAACGAATCAGTATAGATTTCAAAGCTTTGTTTCCGATGTGCCGTATCATTTTGGCGAACACGGTCGTTTTCAATTTGTCTGCTACAGTGATACAGTGCCTTTCTACTTTATTTGAATGGTACCTAAATAGTACATAGCGATAGCGGTCATTTTTATCAAGAAGTTAAGGAGTTTCTTGTAAAGCAAAGCGTACCATTCAACTCCACCACCATACAGGAAGAAGGGCGCAGTGTGAAACGATCAATCAGACATTATAGTATAACATAGAGGTAATACTGGCGTCGCAAAATTACCAGAAGCCGCCTGGTAAGAAATTACGTAAGGTAATATCTTCAATATTTACTAGTACAAGCTCGACTCCTCATGAACGATGACTTGGCTTTTAACGACGATCGAGTCGGGGTTTACTTATCTACTCTCGAAAGATAGTATATTACATCGAAAGTATATTTGGACAAAGACTGAACCTCTCTCTACGTTTACGCGATAGTGAATCACTAGGATGAAAGAAAGGCGATTGATTCTGTAAAAACACCTACACCGTTTCCTGACCAATCAAAATCTGATTTCAGTGTAACCTTCTTTCCTAAAATGGCATACTAATTGATAGTGGCTTACCTAAAATTAATTCCACTGTCACTGAAAACTGTCGTAGTAGCTGTATAGCACACTTCTTTCTCGCTCTAGTATAAAAGAATACGAAAGAATAGAAGGGAATGTTTTACCTTTTATGATTTACAGAACAACTCCGCGAACGCCCCACAACCATGAAATACCCACATTATAATTGCATATATTGTGAAATTAGAAACCTTAATGAAACCATCAACTGGACATTAGCTAAGACTGTTGAAATTTGGGTGAACGATTCAGCGCGTTACTTCAACCATTAGTCTTAAATTAGTCAGTCGCCTCATTGAGATTTTATTAGCGTCGCGTTGATGTTGACAAAAGCATGGAATAGCACGTGATACACATTGCACAATAGGAATTAAAATTCAAAATTTAGGTGCTCCCGAAGTATGCGAACCAAGATGGCGGACATCGGAACGCAACATGGGTAACAGGTTAGGGTTAGGCGATAATTTTTTTCAAATTTTCTTTATTTTAGTCCAATTATCAGTTCGAAGACTAGCCAAGAGCCTTCCGTAGTGTTTATACCTAAAATTATGGCCTAACCCTAACCTAGTACACATATTACATTCCGATAACCGCCATCTTGGTTCGCATACTTCGGGAGCCCCAAAATTTATTTATTTAGGCTCAAGTATTTTCGTAAAATCACTAATCACGAATATTATTAGTTTCTCATATACCAAACACATAATGAAGAGATACAATTATTTATGTTCGAGTGTATAAAGCGTGTTATATGGAGCAAGGATTAGATCATTGTTGTTATTCATAAAAATCATACATGATTATACATGCCATCTTGAATTTAGTCGTAAAACAAATATTTATTGCCAACGATCAAAGAAGAATTGTTATTAAGAAGCCCTTAATCAGTTACATCCATCTAATGATTTTCAAAATTACAAAAAAGGTGGAGGAATAATATCATCGCAGTTTTTAACTCGTCTATTCTGATCATCGTAAAATTCGGCTTTACACCCGCTACAACCGTGTACTCGACATTTTGCTCCAGGATATTTTCTGCAGACTAATCCTTCGCAAAGGTTTATGCACTTATGCATTGGTTCATTGGGGTCACACGGTCCTAAAAATAGCAAATGTCGAAGTATTTAAAGGTTTAATTAGCAATATAAAAAGTTTATGAACAATTGAGATTAATAAAAGCTGTGTTTCCATCAAGCACTTTATTATTACTAGCCAACTGACTCCCGCAGTATTTGTAGCTGAAATTATGGCCTAACCCTAACCTGGTACACATACTACGTTCCGGTGTCCGCCATCTTGGTTTGCATACTTCGGGAGTACCGCAAAATTATTGGGCCACTCATATTATTGTTTATAGACATGATACAAGCGCTCAACTTTTGACAAAGCTATTTTCGAAATTAGTATGCAGGCAAAATTAACGATATAATGATATTATGAATTCTTATGCAGATGGTTTTACTCACTTGGTTTTGCAGTGCAATGAGTCCCACAGAACAAATCACAACACATGTAATCACTTCTGCAGTCACTGTTTGTATCACAAATCTTCGGACAAGCTGTTTGAGAAACTGGTGCAATAGGTGCCGGGCAGCGATAGACTTGGTCTAAAGAAAGAATGCAGTAATAGAAAATGATTTCCAAAAGCCGACGACCAGAATACCTGATCAAGGCTGCTCGGAAAATGACGGATTTATGTATTTTTAAGACCACGTGTAGCCAGAATATTGTGCGTAGGCTACTGTATTTTCAGCAGGCTTCTCGCATGAAGGCAATTTCCTCGGTATCGAGTATTCAGACAGGTGAAGATATATATATAGAACACGCTACCATTTTTTAATTGTGTATTCAACATGTACAATAACATAGATGCACTTTATTCTTACTAGGCACTTCTTGACATTCTGTACCGCGTCCATTTGAGCAACATATCTTGCCATTACGACAGTCAAGATTTGACTGGCACCGCTTTCTAGGACGTCCAGGCTTTTCCGTAACTATTTGACATCTAGGATCCGTGACTAAAGTCATAAGAAAATATTAGTAAGTAACTTTTAAAACATTAAAACTTGTGGCATTGTTTTATTTATTTAGTTGAGGCATTATAAAATAAATTTTTACTGCTCTGAAAAGCCAAGCTTTCGAGTTTTCAACGAAATTTTAAATACAGCTAAAGGATCTTGGCTCAATCAGTGCATGCGATGTTTGTGGTATGAATACGACTTCGAAATCACTTTGTAGCTAATATTGAATCCTTAATATCTCAAATTTAATCCGGAAGTATTTTTGATATAGGTTGGTCATATCGTATGAATTAATTTTTAAAAATGCGGCTAACAATACTCAAGAGATTAACGTAATCGCAAGGAGAGTTATCGAATTGTATTGAAGTAAATAAATTGGCCTTTAAAAGTGACGAACAAACATGTGTTCAATGACAAATTGGGGATAAATACGTACTTTTGAAGACGGCTTTTCTGAGTCTGTTTTATATGGTCATTTTAAAACAATTTTTATCCGTCAACTACTGGGCGATAAAACTTCAAGAATGGCTTCTAGGGGCATATGCTTATGTTCGATTCCACAAGTTGGCGCTAACGATCAATTTTTTGTAAATATTCCATACATGCCAGCCAAATTTGTAAAAAAAAAACATAATAGAGTTACGTTGTGTCCAGCGGAGGCTAAGTGATAGTTTTGTTATCTAATTATCTTTAGTCCTAATCTCATGTAATCTTTAGTGCTCTCATGTCATTTTCCGAAAAAGATACCACAATATTATTATATATGGACGGAACGACCACCTATCATTACGTATTTGAGCTTCGAGTGATTTACATCATCGTTGATCAAAATCATTCAATCATTCTAAAATTCGAATAAGAAATACTCACATGGAGGTGATATACAATTTTGTTGACATCCGTTACTGCAACAGATATTCCCCCTTTGGCAAACATCATTAGAGAAGCAGGATGGGTGAAGGCAACGTCGAGCATGAAGTGTTCTTATAATTTCTGGATCTGGCGCGGGGCAACGTTTATCTAAAATATTTATCAAGATATAAAAAATGAACTAATTACATATTTTCAGTACAGTGTTTCGCATGACGTTGTGCTCTTATAAGTAGCGCAATATTACCAATGAGGCGATATTGACGGATTTGTCCAATGCCATGTAACAATTATTTCATCGCTGAAGAATAAGATAACTGATCCCAAAATTTAAATAATCAATTAAACTCTATATTATTACCCAATAGTGGATATACACAAGTTGAACCACATCCGTTGCTACAGCAGATTTGACCTTCCCGCTTGCAGTCACTGTTAGAAGAGCATGAAAAAATGCAGATTCCGACTTGATCTCTTGAAACACTTGGGCATTTTGGATCAAATTCTTGAAACAAAAAATCATGAAAAAAAATCATATATAATACTCATGGAGCAAAGGAAGAAGTAGAAAGTGCATGGAATACTGAAAGAAAATACAGGAAAATTAGCAAGTTTAGTAAACGAAAGTCTTGTGAAGTAATTTCTATAAATAAGTAATTATGTCATTATGCCACAAAATAGGAGACCCAGATGTACAAACGTTTTAAAGTATAGTGTGCTCATATTGATGCTTCTAAAACGACGGTTAAGAAGAACTAAAATCAATTTATAATAACACATACTGTATCCGCCGCATTTACTCTGACATTTCTGCAAAGTTTCGAAGTTGTTGTCATTTCCCTCACACCCTCCGTAGAAGAATTGTTCACATGCTTGACTTTTAGTGTTGAAAAAATACCTTGAAATCGCGGCTTCACAGGGTCCTGAATCCTTTGGTTGCTTACAAACTGACATAAATTATATATCATGCAAATTTGATCGTGAGAATAATCATAAAGGTATACACAGGCTGATGCACGATAAAAATAACTGCGGAACTCGTGAATCAGTAAACTAACTAGATACATGAATTGTAACGCGGTTTGATGTTTGGAAATAACGGCTTGTACTGACGAAATGTCATCACTATGAGCAGATTTATATTTGTATCAGACACATAGAAGATTCATTCACGTTTGTATAATAATTTCATCGGATCGTTGGTACAAAGCACCACCGAAAACGATTAAAATAAGAATATTAGTAATTATCCGGGTTAGAAAGGCAGATTGCGGTGGAAATTCATATTTTCAAATAATTTCTAATTCTGAACCTAACCTTAACTGAACAATTACAAATTTGGTATTTCAAAACGTGGCAGGGGTGTTTTTCTTCAATCTCACATTTTTGCATTAGTGGCGGGGGCTTCGTAAAAAAGGGCCGTTTCATCTTCTGCTGAACAACTGAATCAAAGCATCTTTATCAGAATTGAAACTTCTCGAAATAATTCTAATCATTTTTGGTATTTTTATACAACAATATATTACACTGTACTTACTGTCGTGACCACAAGTTCTTTGACATTTCTTCAAAGTTTTGAAATTATTTTCGTTCCCTTGGCAACCGCCATAGATGAACCGTTCGCATCTTTTGGATTCAGTGTTGTAATAATATCTTGGCATATTGGCTTTGCACGGTCCTGGATATTTTTCTTGCTTGCATACTAATATGAAAATAAATGTAGTGACGAAATATAACACTGAAATACGTAGGCATATGTATAAATTTAGCCATTTTTCCGAGAAAAAGAAGAAGTCTGCAGCTCTTAAGAAATATAGAATCAGTGTAAGAGCGTTGCATATCACATGTAAAACCACAATAGCAGGATAAAACTAATATCTCAGAAATAACAAGGAATTGAGTAAAGATATTTAGGTATGATGTGAAATGATAAAGTGAATTCAGAAGAAAGAGACAAGAGGAGGGGGGGGGGATAGTCAACGACGTTAAACAACAAATGAAAAACCTTTGAGTCAGTATGATATATATTCAGTACAAAATTTACCTGGTTTACAATTGACTTCGTTTCCGAAACGATCGTAGAAAATAGCCTCACATTTTCCACATGTATTTGTACGACAAACTGCTTTGGGATGCCTACGGCATTTCTTCTGTCGACAGGGATTGTCGGAGCATTGCACAGGTAGTTCACCGTTACGACATTCGCCTTAATAAGCAACAAATACCAATAACTAATTTATTTACACTCTAAGAAATATTTACCGGCAATCGCCTGGCATTACATATTACTGGGATGTAGTTGTGAAATTTTAATGCGATTTTAAGGTAAATATCACAAGAATTTTCGGTAAAATTGCTGTTGATCACCTGCGAATTTTACAGGATTTCCCTAGTAATCCTTACAATTTCTTTCCGGTAATTTTCACCGGCAATGCGTAGTAATATTAACCGACGCTAGCCTGTGAATTTACATTACAAATTAGGTGAATTTACATTCAGAACCCGGTAAAAATTACCGTAAATATCCTGGCATTACATTTTACAGGATATGATCAGTAAAAATCACAGATTATTGTATGAAACAAGGTTTATTCAAAAAATAAAAGTGAACGTGAAATGAATTATAAAACTTGGAAAAATGAGAAATTGTATAGTGAAAAGTTAGAAATGCGAGGTAGACAGAAACTTCTCGTTGAAGAAGTTTATGCTCGCAGGGTATCCGTTCACATAGTCACTTTAAACAAGTCTCTATAGACAGCCTCTGTGAGAGAATATTCTATGGCAGAGGGGGAGTCTTTCCGGGTTAGTGTTGCCCATGCTGATTGTATTGCATTATCCATCTGCTTTTACGAACTCGTGGTATTTTATTCTCCATATCTTCAAGTTATCTGAAATGGAATGTACAAAGAGTTTTACCCAAACAACTCCAAAATTTAAAAATATTACTTAATTTTCGAATAAGATTTAACATTTTGTAGTATTCAATCAATCAATCAAATTCTTTTGCAAGTTGGAAATATCTGAAATTATTTGATTGCATGTACTATTCATTACATCTTTCACCTATCCCACCTTTCTATAAACTTTCATATTTTCTTTTCCTCTTGGAGTTCAGGGACAAAAATCTGTGGGCAATCAATCGATACAGACTTTTCCAGTATTACCAAACTTTGTAGATCAGATGGAAGAGGTACCTGAAATAGTATTTAAATGGAATAAAATTAAAAGTCCCTAAATGATAAAAATTACACTCCTAATATTTTATTGTCAGAGCAGATGAGAAAGGTTCTCTTCTAACAATTTAAAATTAACATTATAACTAACCTCAAATACTTCTTCCTTGAAATAACATGTTAGTAAGAATCTCAAATATTATGAAGCCTTAGACATTGAATTTTTCACAGTTCAGGGTTGGGGCAGTCAATTTGTTCATGCCTGCATAATCAGATTCTTCAGTTTCTAAAGAGAAAACACTGTTAAAAAGAAATGTATTCATTCCCCAACTTCATTATATGTAATAGACTATGTTCAAATTCGGTCTTATTCAAAAGAGAAATTCAACTATATTTACAGAATTGGTTCTGGTAAATATACAGAATAAGATAGATAAATATTGTTTTGATAAATTTTCTATTCATAGTGTCATAAGTTAAAAGGAAATCTAGTGTTTTTATGTCAGATAAATGTGAATTGCCTAAAATTGCTCTTTTTAAAATGAAACTGTTCTGAATTAGTCCTAGAATCAATAATTTAAAATATCATAATCAAATACAAATCTGTCTGTCTGTAGATGATTTTCAATCACTGAATCAGTATATAATTATATGAGTATATAATTAATTGATACCTGTTTATTTTAATGCCATATTCTTCAAGCCACGGTTTTGGGGTGTAGAGCAACGTCACCTCTCTCCCTGTCTGCCAGTTCATGTGTTTCCTGTAGTCCAGCCTGCACGTAGTCCGAGTTTGCGATCATCATAAAGCTATTGATAATTTGACGGTTTATCTTGATTCAGTAATTAGATGCTAACATTTCAAAGTCTAGAGCTGGGAAGAGGGCATATTCAGATATTGTATTGCCATTTTAACATTTGCCAGTCTACTGACAATAAAAATTCAGATTCGGAAATACGAATCAAGCTCTGGCTGTGTTAAATATCGCCAGGCGTAACATGGATCTGCGGATTTACTGATGTAAGCTAGTCCAACCAACCTTATACCAGTACCGTATACTGCTGTACTGTTATAGCCAGTATGTATTCAAATATATATATATTAATTCAGTTATTGGTACGGTAGATCTTACCCTACTTCCCGACTGTCCCATACTGCTATAATCACACTGAACAATACATTAATAACCAGCACTAAACAACACGACACCTACACTGACATTATTGAATCTAAGATGCATTGCCTTACAGAAATACTGCCAACGCAGTACTGCAGTAATAACAAAAGCGACCAAGATATAACTGTCGGCCGACCAAATATCGAAGTCCAAAAGTCTGGAATTCATCAAATGTCAAATCAAACGGACAAATTAAGGAGTGAAGCAACAAAAAAAAACGCGCGTGATTAATTACGCGTTTGAAATATAGCTTCTGATAGGCTGCTATCCTTAACCAATGTGCGCGCGCAACATTGACTAACGCCACGCCTCCAATGTCTGTGATTATTACCGACATTTGTCGGTGAATCAGTTTATCGACCTCATTTTTTAATTTTTTACCCCTAAAATGACGGTAAAATTTACCGAACATTTCTTAGAGTGTATATTAAATACTATTTTGTGTAATTATTAATGAAAATTGTAACGTGAACATTAAATCTCAAGCGTATTGTATATAAATTTCACCATAAATAATGTCGTCAGCAATGAGTACATTTATATTTGCTGAGATTCAATTCAATTATTGGCGTTCGTATCGAATGAAATTTTGTCCAATATATTTAAAACGAAAAATTTGTGGCTAAATTATTCGGATCTGAAATATTTGCAGAATGCAAATGCAAGGGATTAGCATTACATTTATTTTTATTTGGTGTTTGTATTTGTCCATTTCTCTGTGTAAAAACAACTCGGCACCATTCTACTCACATTTTTCTGTGACTTCATTGTTGAATTGGTCAAAGAAATGAGGTATACATCCGAAGCAAGTTGGTCTGCATGTTGCTTCAACTTGTCTGGGACAAGTAGTTACATCACACGCTGGCGGTTTGCAGGCTAGCTGTCCCCCACCTGGACATCCATCATCTTTGTGAAAGATCAAAAATATTTTTAACCCCATTGCAAATGCATTTTCAGATAGAAATCGTAGTAGAGAGAACATGGTTAGATAAAATATACACATTAAAAGCGTTAAAGCAAAATATGAATCTTTATAGACTCTAATACAGTTGTTCAAAACAAAACTCACAATAAGCATCTTTGCAAACGCGGCCGCATCCGTTGGAACAGCATAACTGATCCCCTGGACAGGAGTAATCGGTACAGAGATCTGCGCAAATACCGACCGTATCCGGCGGCAGTGATGGACAACGAGGTCGCGGTATGTTAGGTACATCTAAAATATAGTAAATGAGATCGATTACCATATTATGTAACAAAATATTGTGCAATTCAGTTTGTGTGGTTACAGTGTTTAATTGCATGCATATTTATGTGTTTCCAAATTATTCTACGTATCATAACTTTATCCTTCTCGGATTTTGTAGATTTGTTCTGTGGTCAAAGTTTTAACATGGTGACTACTGTTTGCGTTGCATTATCGTACTTCGTCCTGAGACAAGGTTGTATCGGATATTCTTCGGGTGTACAGGGGAATCGAAACAAACTGAACACATAAATTTCCAAATTACTTGAATTACGAAAATGAAGAAAACCCATCTAATACTTGAACTCCAGTTTGTGTAGGATTGTACTCTAAAAAGTCAGCAATCTATAACGTTTTGCCCAAAATTTATGTTCTCTCTAGATTATTTCAAAAGACCTCGGTTTTATTTTGTTGGTGACCCTGGGGTTTTTGATCGCAATTTATCTCAAGCTGACTATCTCATTTTTGCGATAGAGTGTCTCTACGACATTTGCAGGTTCAAATTATAATACTATTAGGCCGAACATTTCACATTATACATGAATCCGACTTTTTCATAAAAAATCTTAACGTGACCTTAAATTGGTGAGGTTTGCTATCAAAAGATCGACGGTTAGATTTAACATCTTATAAATTAATGTATTACAGTGATGATTGTATTACATAATTTAAATAACAGTTTCAATAAAATAGCAGAAAAATTTACTCACAATAATTGTCATTTGCAACAGTGCACGCCACAAAAAGCAAGTTCATCGCGATGTGCAGCTTCATTTTAATAAGTGCTATGTCGTTTCACGCCAGGTGTCGTCTGAACAATAAATAATAACTGAATGAACGTGTTTTTATGTACTTTTTCACGGGATTAATTTTATTGGTTGCACAACTGTCTGGTAATGTTGTTTTTCGCAAATAATTTTTTTTTTGTATTAGGTGATAGCCATGAACTTGTAACAGCGTCGCGAAGTCGTATGCGGTTACCGAAACAAATATGACGTAGTGGCTTTCGGATTGAAAACGAAACAAACATCAGTCTTTTCACCTGCGTTTGGCAGTATTTTTTAAGCTGAGAAAAAGCTTAAATGAACTTATAAAGATCAACTGTTGATAAATTGCGAATATAATCTAACTTTATATCAAGCCCGTGTATATTATATAGTCCATGATTGGCTGCTGGTAGTTCGCACGAAGCTGATACCGGCTCTGCTGCAGAATATCTAAGCATACATGTTGGCTTGGAAAGTGCTGCGTTCTGATGGGTTATGTTTCCAACTATCCGAAGGTACTGTGGTGATTATGTGTCGTGGTGTCATCAATTTTTGGCTTTATTAGACCCACGGATAGATTGCAACAATCGATCTTGAATCATCATCTATTACATCACAAAAGTGAGATGGCGCGTTTTATAAATATCGTTGTATGCTAGGTTCAACAAAACACTACGTACAAACTACGAGAATTTTTCAACCACCCCATGACTTGTTCTTCTCGAAACTCCCGGGTAGAAACGTTTGCTCGTGACAATACGCAATTAAATGTGGGCAGATTAAATACATTTTTATTGTTATGACAATTTTTAGTTTTATTCATAAATGTCTGAAATACCCTCCACACGAATGTCATTTCACTTATGTTCTAACAAATAATTTCTGACTTTTCCCCTTTTTTTTTCTTTTTAATCCAAAATAATTAGCTTGACTTCAAAATTCGAGCCTGACAATGTCGTGTATTTTCGTTACTTGTTTTCACTTCGTTTCGGTAACTAAATTAATTTAGTATGAAATTAATGGATTCAACTATTTGCAAAAATAACGCAGAGAAGAAAATTGAAATTTTGGCAAAATATATATGTACTCAGATATGATATGGGACAAAATCTGATGAAAATTTTTTTTCAAATGTTGCCTATATTGGAAAAGCATTGCAAAAGTGGAGATATTCATTACATTTGGAAAAGTTTTCCGCAATCACAAATAAACGGCTTCAGTATTTCATTCTTCAACAGAATCATAAAAACTTAATCGAAAACACCAAAAGTGAATATTGAAAAAATTCGAGCTGAAATGAGTTAAGGTGGTGTGGTCCAAGTTTAAAGCGACGCAAAAATTTTCGAGGAGGCTATGCGGGCCGCATTCGGGGAAACCTAAAAGTGATCAAAATACTTCGAGTTCAGTTACTTTGAATATATCAAAAAATGCGAGTTTTCCCGTTATAATCAGCCTATTGTTATGTTGAATCCGTGACGTTCTTATTATTTTTATGTTAAGAAAGATGTATGAAACACAAATGAAACGATGTATTGTTTTTGCTGTTGGTTTCTGCTTCAGATCTGCGTTTCGTCACGGCTGTCCCATGATCCGCGCTTGAAAATAGGGGTGTGTTTGTACTAAATTAAACGTACAAAACTTCTCTCCAGATGAGGAGTTGCTTGGTGCGAGCTTAAGGTGCGAAATTAAAATGAAAAGCGCAACCAGGGTTGCATGCGGCCTGCGTGTCAGGGTTTTGACCACCCTGAGTTAAGACATGAGTTAATCAGATCAAATCATTCGCTGGAACGAATCAGTATAGATTTCAAAGCCTTGTTTCCGATGTGTTGTTTCGTTTTGTTCGGCGAACACAGTTCTTTTTAATTTGATTCAATCATGTAAGGAAAAAGGATATGACATCTGTCACAGCGATGCAGTGCCTTCCCTGTTTTGACTGGTGGGATTACCAATATTACATGTACGAGCCCGACTCTCATGCACGGTTACTTGGCTTTTAACGACAATCGAGTCTGGGTTAACTTGTCTACTCTCGAAAGATATTACACTTCATCGAAAGACTGAACCTCTCTACGATGTATCAGGAGGTAAAGTGAATATTTTATAAGCCAACTTCAAATATGCGCTTGTGAGTCACTGAGATGGAAGCCAGGCGACTGTTTCTGTAAAAAGACCTGCACCATTTTCTGACAAATCAAAAGCTGAATTTAGTGTAACATTCTTTTACAGAAATGGCATATATTTTGGTTAATACTGGTTCATCTTGAATTAATTCCACTGTCAATAAAAACTGCCATAGATGATGGTATAGCACACTTCTTTCTCTCTGTAGTCTAGATTTAGAAGAATACGAAATAGGCCGGAATGTTTCACAAATTATTCAAAATTATTTACCAAACAACTTCTCGAACGCCCCACAACCATGAAATACCCACATTATAATTGCATATATTAGGAAATCAAAAACCGTAATGAAACCATCGGCTGGACATCAGCTAAGACTGTTAAAATTCGTGTGAGCGATTCAGCGCGTTACTTCGACCAGTCTTAAAACGTGATACACACTGCACAATAAAAATTAGAATTCTAAATTTATTTAATTAGGCCCAAGTATTTTCGTAAAATCACGAATCAGAATATTATTAGTTCATCATATACCGAACACATAATGAAAAGATACAATTATTCATGTTCGAGTATATTAAGCAAATTATATGAAGCAAGGATTAAATCATTGACTGTATTTATAAACAGCATACATGATTATACATGTCATCTCGAATTTAGTTGTAAAACAAATATTCATTGCAAACGATCAGAAAGAATTGTTATTATTCAGCCCTCAATTGATTACATCCATCTAATAATTTTCCAAATTATAAATAAGGCGGAGGAATAATGTCATCGCAGTCTTTAACTCGTCTATCCTGATCATCGTAAAATTCGGCTTTACACCCGCTACAACCATGTACTCGACATTTTGCTCCAGGATATTTTCTGCAGACTAATCCTTCGCAAAGGTTTATGCACTTATGCATTGATTCATTGGGGTCACACGGTCCTAAATATAGCAAATGTCAAAGCATGTAAAGGTAATTAACAATATAAAAATTGATGAACAATTAAGATAAATAAAAACTGTTAACAGTGATTTTATCAAGTACTTTATTAAGCGTAACTAAGCCAATGATATTTGGGTTGCGGTCAAAAATGAGTATTCCCGAAGTATGTGAACCAAGATGGCGGACACCGAAACGTAGTATGTGTACCAGGATAGGGTCAGGCCATAACTTTATTCCAATTTTCCTCATTTTAGTTCTATTACGATTTCGGGAACTAGCCAAGTGACTCCCGCAGTATTTGTAGCTGAAATTATAGCCTAACCCTAATCTGGTACACCTACTACGTTCCGGTGTCCGCCATCTTGGTTCGCATAATTCGGGAGTACCGAAATTGAATGGGCCACTCATATTCATGTATAGTAACATGATACAAGCACTCATGTTTTGACACAGCCACTTCCGAAATTAGTATGCTGGCAAAATTTACGATATCTCGGGTACTGATATTAAGATTTCGTATGCAGATGGTTTCACTCACTTGGTTTTGCAGTGCAATGAGTCCCACAGATCAAATCACAACACATGTGATCGCTTCTGCAGTCACTGTTTGTATCACAAATCTTCGGACAAGATATTTGAGAAACTGGTGCAATAGGTGCTGGGCAGCGATAGACTTGGTCTAAAGAAAGAATGCACTGATAGAAAATGATTTCCAAAAGCCGACGACCAGAATACCTAATCAAGGCTGCTACAAATGACGGATTTATGTATTTTAAGACCACGTGTAGCCAGAATATTGTGCGTACTGTATTTTCTGTATTTTCAACAGGCATCTCGCATGAAGGCCATTTCCTCGGTATCGAGTATTCAGACAGGTGAAGATATATATATATATATAACATGCTACCAATTTTTGATTGTGCAATTCAACATGCACAGTAACATTCATGCACTTCATTCTTACCAGGCACTTCTTGGCATTCTGTACCGCGTCCATTCGAGCAACATATCTTGCCATTACGACAATCAAGATTTGATTGGCACCGCTCTCTACGACGTCCAGGCTTTTCCCTTGCTATTAAACATCTAGGATCCGTGACTAAAGTTTGTAAGAAAATACAGTAAGTAACTACTGAAACATTAAAAAATATTGAAATTTCTTAAGATTTTAGTTTCGGCATTATGGAATAATTTTCTACTGCTCTAAAAGCCAAAAACCGTTGGTTCCAGATTAAAAAGTGACATACGGTGTTGTGGTATGATTACAAGACTTCAAAATTACTTTGTACCTATCAATGGATCTTTTATATCTCAAATCTAATCCTGAAGTATTTTTAATACATGTTGGTCATATTGTGTAACGTAATTTTCCAAAATGCGGCTAACAGTACTTAAGAGATTAACGTAATCTCAGATAGTATTATTGAATTGTATTAAAGTAAATAAAATTGGCTTTAAAGCTGACGAACAAACATGTGTGCTGTGAATAATTGAGCATGAATACGTACTACTAGAGACAATTTTTCTGAACCTATTATGTATGGTCATTTCAAAACAATTTTTACCCGTAAACTACTAGGCTCTAATACACGAATGGCTTTCTAGAAGCGTATGTTCTTTCTAGAAGCGTATGTTCTATTCCACAAAATAACGCTAACGATCAATTCATGTTTGCAAGCCGACGCGCGCAAAATTGTAAAAAAAAAATTAAAGTTTCTTGCATGTGCGTCTATTGAACGCTAAGTGATAATTTCAATATCTAATTATCTTTATTTCTAATGTTTTCTTATGTAATTTACCGATAAAGATGCCATCATATTGTTTTAAATAGATTTGAGCCCCATCGTTGAACAAAGTAATTCACTAATTCTAGAACTCAAATAGGCAATACTCACATGGAGGTGATATACAGTTTTGTTGACATCCGTTGCTGCAACAGATATCCCCCTTTCGGCAAACATCATTAGAGAAGCAGGATGGCTGAGGGCAAATTCGAAACGGGAGTGTTCTTATAATTTCTGGATCTGGCGGGGGGCAACGTTTATCTGGAATATTTTTCAAGATATAAACAATAAACTAATTACATATTTTCAGTACAGTGTTCCGCATAACGTTGTGATCTTATAATTAGCGCAATTTTACCAATAAGGCAATAATAACGGATTTGTCCATTGTCATGTAACAATTATTACATCGCTTAAGAATAAGATAACTGATTTCATATTGTAACTAATCAATTAAACTATATATTCTTACCCAATGGTGGATATACACAAGTTGAACCACATCCGTTGCTACAGCAGATTTGACCTTCCCGCTTGCAGTCACTGTTAGAAGAGCATGAAAAGATGCAGATTCCGGCTTGATCTCTTGGAACACTGGGGCATTTTGGATCAAATTCTTAAAACAAAAAATAACAATCACATCGTAAATAAAAATCATGCTGCTAATAGAGCAAAGAAAAAAAGTGGGAACTGCATGAAATACTGATAGAAAATACATGGAAACATAGTAAACGAAAGTCTTGTTAAGTAATTTCTATAAATAAGTAATTATGTCATTATGCCACAAAATATGAGACCCAGATGTACGAAAGTTTTAAAGTAGTGTGCCCACTGCTCATATTGATGCTTCTAAAACAGCGGTTAGGTATAACTGGAAACAATTTATAATAACACATACTGTATCCGCCGCATTTAATTTGGCATTTCTGCAAAGTTTTGAAGTTGTTGTCATTTCCCTGACACCCTCCGTAGATGAATTGTTCACATGCTTGACTTTTAGTGTTGAAAAAATACCTTGAAATTGCGGCTTCGCAGGGTCCCGAATCCTTTGGTTGCCTACAAACTGACATAAAATGAATTATATATCATACAAATTTGATCGTGAGAATAATCATATATGTATCCACAGGCTGATGCACCATAAAAATAACTGTGGAACTCGTGAATCAGTAAACTAACTAGATACATGAATTGTAAGGCGGTTTGGAAATGACGGCTTGTACTGACGAAATGTCATCACTATCAGCAGATTTATATTTGTATCAGACACATAGAAGATTGATTCACATTTGTAGAATAATTTCATCGGATCTTTGGTACAAAGCTCCTGCTAAAAACACCACCGGCAACGATTAAAATATGAATGTTAGTAATTATCTGGGTAAGTAAAGCAGATTGCGGTGGAAATCCATATTTTCAAATAATTTCTAATCCTAATCCTAACTTTAACTGAACAATTACAAATTTGGTATTTTAAAACGTGACAGGGGTGTTTCTCTACAATCTCACATCTCTGCATTAGTGGCGAGGGCTTCGTACGAAAGGGCCGTCTCATCTTCTGCTGAACAACTAGACCAAAGCATCTTTATTAGAATTGAAACTTCTCGAAATAATTCTAATTCATTTTGGTATTTTTATACAACAATATATTACACCGTACTCACTATCGTGACCACAAGTCCTTTGACATTTTTTCAAAGTTTTAAAATTATTTTCGTTTCCTTGGCAACCGCCATAGATGAACCGTTCGCATCTTCTAGATTCGGTGTTGTAATAATATCTTGGAATAAGGGCTTCGCACGGTCCTGGATCTTTTTCTTGCTTGCATACTAATATAAAGATAAATGTAGTGACAGAATATAACACTGAAATACGTAGGCCTATGTAGGAATCTATAGCCATTCTCGCGAGAAAAATAGGACTGGAATAAATCTGCAGCTCTTGGGGAAATATATCATATTGTATATAGACTAAGTGTAAGAGCGTTGCATATCACATGTAAAACCATAATTGCAAGATGAAGCTAATATCATATATATAGTAATAAAATAAGTGAAGGTATTTAGGTATGATGTGAGATGAAGAAATAAATGAACTGAATTAGGAAGAAAGAGACAAGAGGGGAGGGAGATAGTCAACGACGATAAATAATAAACGAAAAACCACTGAGGCAGTATGGTATTTTTTAGTAAAAAATTTACCTGGTTCACAATTGACTTCGTTACCAAAACGATCGTAAAAAATAGCCTCACATTTTCCACACGTATTTGTACGACAAACTGCTTTGGGATGCCTACGGCATTTTTTCTGTCGACAAGGATTATCAAAGCATTGTACAGGTTGTTCGCCGTTGAGACATCCGCCTTAAGCAACAAATTCAAAAATATTTTGTATAATTACATGTTGATGAAAAAGTTAATGTAAACATAAACTCCCAAGCGTATTGTATATAAATTTTACAATAATTCATATAGTCAGCGATGGGTATGTATATATATTTGATAAGATTCAATTTAATTATTACCGTTCGTATCGGATAAAATTTTTGTCCAATACATTTAAAACAAAAAATTTATGGCGAAATTATTCGGTACTGAACTTCTTGCAGAATGCAAATGTGAGGCATTAGCAGTAGGCTACATTTTTTATTTAGTGTTTGGATTTGTCCATTTCTCTGTCTGAAAACAACTCGGCACCATTCTACTCACATTTTTCTGTGACTTCATTGTTGAATTGGTCGAAGAAATGAGGTATACATCCGAAGCAAGTTGGTCTGCATGTTGCTTCAATTTGTCTGGGACAAGTAGTTACATCACACGCTGGCGGTTTGCAAGCTAGTTGTAACCCACCTGGACATCCATCATCTTTGTGAAAGATCAAAACTATTTTAAACCCCATCACAAATGCACTTTTAGATAGAAATCGACAAAAAACAAATATTGAGGTAGATAGAACATGATGGAATTAAATATGTATACACATTAAAGGTGTTAAAGCAGAATATGAATCTTTATAGACTCTCATGAAGTTGTTCAAAATAAAAACTTACAGTAAGCATCTTTGCAAACGCGACCGCATCCGTTGGAACAACATAACTGATCCCCTGGACAGGAGTAATCGGTACAGAGATCTACGCAAATACCGACCGTATCCGGCGGCAGTGGAGGACAACGAGGTCGCGGTATGTTAGGTACATCTAAATAGTGAATGAGATCGATTACCATAATATATCGCCAAATATTGTACATATTAGTTGTTTGTGTGATGGTTACGGTGTTTAATTGAGGGCATATTTTATTGTTCCAAAATTATCCTACGTATCATATATTTATTCTTGGATTTTGAGAATACTTTGTGTGGTCAGAGTTTAACATGGTGACTACTGTCCGCGTTGCAATATTGAACTGCGTCTTGTGACAAAGTTGTATCGGATATTCTTTGGATGTACAGGGGAATCAAAAAACCGAACCCATAAATTTCATAATTACTTGAATTACGAAAATGAAGAAAACTCATTTAATACTTGAACTCCAATTTGTGTATGGTTGTGCTCTCTAAAGTCAGCGATCTATTACGCTTTGCACAAAATTTATGTTCTCTCTAGTCTGGATTATTTCAACTGGCTTGGTTTTGTTTTGCTGGTGTGTATCTGCGTCATGTGCAAGTGCAAATCGTAACAATATTAGACCGAACATTTTACATAATACATAAATCCAACTTTTCAATTAAAAGTCTTAACGTGACCCTAAATTGGTTAAGTTTGCTATCAAAAGATTGACTATTAGATTCAAAATCTTATAAATCGATCTATTACATTGTGATTAATGTATTACCTAATTCAATAACAGTTTCAATAAAATAGAAGAAAAATTTACTCACAATAATTAGCATTTGCAACAGTGAACGCCACAAACAGCAAGTTCGTCGCGATGCGCAGCTTCATTTTGATGATCGGTTGTTTTACGTCAGATGTCGTCTGAATAATAAATAATAACTGAATGAACGTGTTTCTTAAGTACTATCTTACGGGATTAATTTCATTGGTTGCACAACTGTCTGGTAATGTTGTTTTTCGCGAATATTTTTTTTTGTATTAGGTAATAATCATGAACTTGTAACAGCGTTGCAAAGTCGCCTGCGGTTAGCGCACAGATATCGACAAGTGGCTTTCGGTTTGAAAACTAAACAAACATCAGTCATCTCACCTGCGTTTGGCAGTATTTTTGAAAGATGAAACAAAGTTTCTACTGAGGCCTTAATGACCAAATGCTGATCAAGTGAGATTGTTCTTAATATAAATTCACATATAATATATCTTGAAATAACACAAAGTAACCCTATATCAAGTTCATATTATACGGTAGTTCAGATAAAGCTAATACCTGCTATGCTATCTAGTCATGAATGTTGGCGAGGTATATCTGTATAGGTTATGTTCTCAATTATCGGTAGGTACTGTGGGCAGTGGTGGTGGGATTCAGCCGGTTCGCACCGGTTCTATAGAACCGTCTCACGGAATTCTATGAGATCAGCGAACCGGTTAGCATTACTAAAAAAACATGTAACAGGACCGGCCGAAAAATATGACTTTTGTGATGGAACAGCCTGACAAAAGATTCGAATCCCACCACTGACTGTGGGGATTATGTGTCATGATGTCATCAATTTTTGATTTCATTAGAGTAGACCTATGGATAGATTGCAACAATCGATCTTGAGTCATCATTTATTACATCACAATAGTGAGATGACGTGTTTTATAAATATTGTTGTATGCTAGGTTCAACAAAACACTACGTACAAACTACGGGAATTTTTCAACTAATAGTTCGTGACTTGTTCTTCTCGAAACTCCCAGGTAAAAACATTTGCTCGTGACAATACGTCATTAAATCTCGGCAGATCAAATATAATTTATAGTTATGAAATTTTTTAGTTTTATTCATAAATGTCCGAAATAGATTACCCTCCACACGATTGTAATTTCACTTATGTTCTAATTAATGAGTTACAGACTTTTCCCGTCTTTTTTGAATCCAAAATAATTAGCGAATAAAACTTGCCTTCAAAAATCGTGTATAACGATGTCGTATATTTTCGTTTCCTGTTTTCACTACGTGGTGATCATGACTTTGCAAATTCTGTTTACTGTTAAAATCGATTTGGGTAGTTACCAAAATACGGGTATATTTTCACTTCGTGGTAAAACAGCGTTAAGTAACTTACAGGCTGATAATTTCGAAATTCTCACCAATAATTCGCAATAATCTATGATTACCAAAACATTTTCAGTTGTGCACCAAAATTAAACAACTTCTGGAAACAGCAGCTTAACTTGTGAGGGCATTACATCAATGACAGTGCTTTCCCATTTCGATTCAATGCTTGGGTTGCCAATTCTGACGGCTATTTTGAATGCTGAAATTAGGGTCGCTAAAGGGCTGTGGAAATCAACAGATGTTGGATCTCTTGGTCACCGCTTCATAATTATTGGCGTAATCAATGATGGATATCAAAGAAGCAATACTCAAATAGACGGATAAGATGTTCGCACATCGGTACCGTACTCAATTTTTTAGTTAAAAACACCGAAGGGCAAGCCTGATGGAGGCAGACAAACGTGGCGGAATAAATTGTTCTCTTATTTCAAAAATTTAAAATTTAGGGCAACACTCAAGTTTTATTACATATTTGAGCTTATTAGCTCGTTTTTGTACCTAATGCACTTGCGTAATATCTTGCCTAATTTTTTTTTACGTGGATATAAAAATCTATTTTACTGCCATACTGCATTTACGACTGCGAAATATCGAATTTTACGTTCACCGTTGGGACAAAAAAGATTTTTCACATGAAATACAAAATATCACTTTAAAATGATGTTGAAATTTTTTTAGTATTAAATGAGTAATCATTGATCGAGTAATCTTATGGAAATAGTGGCCGACTTTGTGAGTGAAAATATATATATATATATACATATATATATATATATATGCGGGTCATAGTTTTACCATGTTTTTGCCTGCACGTATCTGTGTTATATTTATTACGTTATCGAAAATTTACTGCCTTTCTCGATTAGTTTGTAATCTTTTTGAATTGATCTTGAGGAATAAATAGCTGATATTTCCGCAACTTTCACTGAAAAATGGATTACTAAATATTAGTACGTTTCCAGTAATACTACGTGACTAAACAGATCGTCGAAAAATCACAAGTCGCTTTTGCCCCGCGGGTCAGTGGTTCGCAGCAAGATGGATGGACGGGCAATGATCACTGTTGAAGTTATACGGATCTTCTAGTACAGTGGTTCCCACCCGTGGGCTCATGGCTCCCCAAGGCAGCCACAGAGCAGTTGGAGGGGCCACAATACCAGGCACAAAATTGATTTCAATGTAATTTCGTTAGCATATGCTTTCCTTTACGAATAAAAATTCCCCGTTCGCCCTAGTTTCATTACCAGATAGGGTTTATTCAGAAGAGTTGTTTTTACTTGCTTGTGCATGTATCGTTTGTTCATGCTGGTCTGAAATCTACCAATCAAAATAACACTATAAATACGTTTGTGCTCCGATTTATAGTTGATTGACAGCCCATCTGACTCGTGGATGACGGACGGACCTAGTTTACTTATAATAACATTTCCACAAGGCAGAAAGAATAGCTGTCGTAAAGGTAGAGTAGACGAAGAAAAATATATTTTTCCATTTCTGATATTCCCAAGAAACAGAAATAGTACGACAATTACGTTTGTTACACACTAAACAGCCATATTGTTTGGTTGCTTTTTAATGCTCTTTAATTTTATTTTTCCGTAGACTAAGACTACATCTAATAACGAGTATTGGAAAGCTATAATCAATAATCACGTTTCCAAATCCTCTTGCCGGCAAACTAAAGAGCAGGGTGGGTAACCTTTTTCGGCTCGCGTGCCAACATAGACAAAATTCTTCCGCGTGCCGACCAAAATTAAAAACAATGCTTCGCTAATTTAAAGCAAACCACACAATAATAAACCTTTTATGCATGTATAGACAGATTCACTAATCGGAAAAATATCAGTCCGACAATTAGATTTCATTACTTTCCATATTCTATATCGGTGAGATTTCTACTGCTACATTACCGCTGATAGAGCTTTTAAATTGGGTTTACATTTTGTTTTTTGTTTTTACTTTTGGAGAAATACACAAATTACTGGTTTTATCCTTCAGGCTCCTCCTAGTACAAAACTTAATAAAGTTCATAACTGAAAACAGAGATTCAGAAGCATGTGTAGATGAGAACATGGAGAGTAATGCAGTTGCAAAGTTTTTGGACACGGAAAAATTTCGGGAATGGCATCCAAATCAGGCAATAGTTCGTTTTCAACACTTTGCTCTTGTATTCCCTTCCCTAATAGCTTATATTTCTTTCGAGGTCAATTTATGACAGTAAGTAGGCAAGTAACTCTAACCATCATTAGTTGTACAAGTTCATAAATCAAGCAGAAATGAAGAAAAAGAATGGCTCAGACGAATTATATTACGTAAGAATGTAGCCAAATGAATGCGCTCTTCTCGACAAACACTCAAAATATATTTCTTTTTAGCCATATGTCATAGAAGAACAAAAAGAGTTTAAATAAATAACGGATTGTAACGATAATGAATGAACGAACATCGAGTTTCATCATACAATTCAAAGTCTTGAAAGTTTTTATCTGAAGGAGAATGATCTCGTTTCCGAGGCCTCGCTCGCGTGCCTAATAGATGGGCTCGCGTGCCAGCCCACCCCTGCTCTAGAGCTATATCTGAGCAGACGCATATGGCGTATATTGTAGAGAATGACACTATTTTTGGGGTTTAAAGAGATCTTGAAATTAAGTTGATCGGTTTTCTTCTAGAAAAATTATGCTTATTGCCATAATCAGAGTCTGGTGAGAGAGTTCATATAAGTATGGGTGGAGCCGTGGCCATGTATTCTACTTCTCTTGAATATATTGCTGAAAACACAGCCGAAGTAACATAAAGTACTCTGATATACGACATCTGTCAAATAAAACACGTAATATATATTTGTTCTTTTTATATTATGATATATATTAACGTTTGTAACCAGAATAAGGCAAGCGAGGATGGCAAGATGTCCCACATAGAGGACCATTGCAGCACATTTCATAGAATTGGCAGTCTTTGTTTGAGTAACAGTCCACCTCACAGATAGATCTCTTTCTTCTGCGCTTTCCTCTCCGTGCAGGACACTTTGGATCAGTAACTGACAAAATGAACATAATATGTTAGTTAATTCGTGAACAATATATTTTGTTCATTCCCTCGTGTTAATAAAATTAAAAGCACCAAGACAAACCACTTGAGGCCGTATAGACTTTAAACGCGCCATACTAAACTGTGATAAAGCTTGAATTGCTATAATATCTGAATTGAGTAATGAAATTGATATCAAAGATATCGAGTATTATTTCAAATTTGTAATTTTTTCGATTCCTGTTTTATTATAAACAATATAATATGTCGCTTACAACAAAAGTTCTGCATATGTTTACCTATTGGTGGTTTTCTACACATCAGTCCACATTCACCAGACGGACAGCATATCAGACCCGAAGGGCAACTTCCGTAGCGACTACATGGCCTACCACAAGCGAATCGTTTACTTCGTGATAAGCTTTCTTCTGAACTTCCACACCGTTTATCAATTTTACAATTCTTGGTGACGTCTTTTCCGTTGAAGAAGAAACGTGCAATGCAACCATTGCAAAATGAAATGCATCTTGCGCCAGGTACACTAGGACAAGTTGCACGAACGCATGCGTTTACAAGGCAGTTTAGATTTGGGTCACAATAGGCTGGAAAACAAGTTATAAAAGCATTGGAACAAAAATTAACAAATTTTTTTAAATTGCCTTTAGAGAAGAATAGAATAGTTTAATATAGAAAAACCACGACCGCTAGAACAGAATCTTCGAACGCGAGATTCAATTCGTAATTAATAAGGATTCCAGAATGTGTATGCAAAATTAATTGCAATACTGAAAAAGTGTTCTGGTTTAATTGTCATTTGAAAGCAGAAAAAACTTAAGTGGGTTATAAAGCATCGCAGACGAAAAAATAAGAGATCACACAAACGAAAAGCATTTAACAGTGTATCACGTAAGCTGTTTATTTTGCTACATTTTAGTGTAATTGTTTCGCAAATTGCATCCTGTTTGTCAATCGTATAAGCCAAACTCATATTTTTCAAATATTTCCCTCTAATTTCAACGCTTATAATAAGAATAGTTGAGTTTTTTTTAAACTAATAAAATTTTTACTGCTTGAAACTGAATTGTAGTTTTCTAAATGTTTTTTTTTTATGCTGGCCTCGTGGATAAGATATTCTATTGTACTGGTAGTTTGTTTATTTCGTTGATCACATTTCTTATATGAAACGTAATGTTACAAGTTCTCATTTAATGTTAAATTCACTGTTTCGAATGAAAGTATCTGTAAATTAATGCGAATAATTAGCACACTATTTAGAATAAAATGATTTTATTTGGAATATTTCAATTTTTCATTCTTAACTTTATCTATGTAAAATTTTAAAACGTATACAATTTTTTTATATAAAAAATAACGAGGTTGCTTAAAAAAGAAATTATTTGGAAGAATTTCTATTTTATTTACCATGAAACAATATAGAAAAAGCATACTCACATGATATTCCATGCGAAGACTTCGCCAGTATAGTCAAGGCGAAAAGCAGTAACAAACTTTTCCACCCAAACGCCATTTTGTGCGTACGACAAAGCTCAAGTTTTATACTTGATAATATGAGTTATAGTTAAATTTGAAGCTGGTTTAAATACAAGCTATAGCATTGCCTAAAGCAGCTATTTTGATCGTCATTTTCGGTACGATCTCAAACTTTTTCTGTGTTTCGTCACGACAATTAATATATATATAAATTAAAAATGTCTAGATTAATACCAATATTTTCTGAGAAACTGTACTTAATTTTTTAATCGGTATTAATAATCACGCACGTTCCGAAACCTAATTTACAATTTTTCTCTATCTTTAATTTAACTTACCTTTGATGAAATGAGATTAGTAAAAATAGAACAGCCGAAACTGAGGAAAAAGTGCTTTCGACATTACGTAGCATTTTAGCACAGTTTTTTTTAACGTTTGTACCTAGTTTTGAATGATATTTGAGTTACTTTTTGGAATGCACGATATTCTATATTACTTAATTTGGGTAATGACATATTAATTTCCAAATTTCATTTCCGTACATTTTACCTGTTAGTTTTGAAAGAATCGAGCCTGCATACTAGCGTCACATATTGTTATAAATAACTGCAACATGCAGATAACGACACAACGCCATGCTTGTCAATATGAAATGTAAACTTCCCAAAACGCTTGTGTTTTGTCTCGAAAAAATATCACTTTTAAGGTAATAGTGAAATTGACAACGCGATGTGAATATTTAATTGACACCTTGCTTCACAAATATTTTTGCTGTCATTGCGCAGATGATTGGCAGAAAAGAGAAGGCTATACGAATGGCGACATGGTCCAGCCGTTAATTGAAGGAAATGTAATAACACAATCAATTAAATATGTTACCACTTTCCGCACGGTTCTACAATGTAATCCAGATTAATTACTCAGAAGAAATCTTGTAGTCGTATACAAAAATCTGATTTTGTTCTTTGCCAGACATGGGACTTTCTACTACTGTTTAGGCCCATCTGTTCCAGTCATCAAAATGGTTAAAAGGTTACATCTGAAACCAATTTTTGTGGTAAATTAAAATTTGATTACTTATAATTAAAATCACAAGCACTTGATTATATAATGAGAAAAAATTCGAACAGACAATTTTTTATTGAGAGAAGTAACGCAGAGAAAACTGGGGTGTGTATACACATATGAAAGATGTCAAATAAGTGTATACCCATAAGCAGTAAGCCAGTAATCAAATATTCGCCTTGCTCGACGCACGGCATATTTGAATGTTCCATGAGAATACAACGCTGGACTGCTTAATCACAAATAGAAGACATTTAGTTCAGAACTGTAATTTGGCATTCGCCATTCTCAAATTTGTGACGAACGACGAACAATGTCTGATATGATTTACACATAATTAGTTCAGTTTTAACAGCAAATTTAAAAATATAAACAAATACGTTTGTTTTCAATAAGACCAACCAACCATTCTAAACCATGGGTCCTGTACAACACACAAGTTTTTGGATCACACATTAGGTAACAGCAAGTCAGTATTAGATCTAAAATAGAACCCATTCTGATTATTGAAGTAGGTAACTGTGTCGTTATTGGAATGGGCCTAAATGGAGGATGTGTCATCGAAATTCAGTTTTAGAGGTTTTGTATCAATGGTCAGCATTTTATTCTTTCTTGAAGACAATTATCACTCAGATGTTGTAAACGGATTGTAATCGCATATTGAAACTCTTTGCCTTCAACGGTCGATGTTTCATCATATATATCACATTTACCGACGTCTGTAATAGAAGAACCGGTCAGTAATTAGAGCTACGTCATCAGTTTGGGTGTTTGAGTTCAAAACGATTACTAGAAGTAGCTCCGTTGCCAATCGAGCCACTGTATTGTTTCTCTCGTAACTTTGGTTTAAAACAGTCCAAAACATTTGTGCGGCAGATGAAAGATTCAATTTCGAAAAGAGTGATACCGCGTGGTTATAAAGTAACAAGCCTTGTCTTTTGCTATTGTGTGAATACTTGCTCACAAAACTTTTTTTTAGAATATTTAGTAGAATCACTACTTTATCATCGTTCTTCACGCATTCGAATCTACGTAACTTTTGATAGAACAGAAAGTACAATGGGTGTAGAAGATTATCGTGAAAAACTTCCAAACTTGTAGTGAGATACGGCTGACTTTTAAGATAATTTCGATCTTGTATGCAGCTTTCAATAAAATATAAAATTCTCAATAAAAATGTATATGTTCGATGGTTGAGACTCTTTGTAGCCGTCTTGATGTGAGCCGGTGTTTGCGTGTAAAAATAGCAAACAGAGCTGAAAAGCTTAGAAGCTTGAATTGCTACCTGGGAGCAGTAAAGTAGACCACCCATTGTACGAGACCATATTACACCATCAGCAGATATACCAGTGTCTCTTTGCTTGCAGGCTTGCCATGTCTTTTGAAGAAGCGGAATTTTTTTATGCAGCACCGATTCCATCTCTGCTTGACAAAAAAGAGAAAGGTATTCCAAACTGTCTTTTGTCTTTTCTGATTCTAAAGAATTAATTTTTAGGAAGCATTCCTGATGTTTTTCCAAATTAAACAACGCTTTTATTTCTATTCTTTCGAGATCGAAGTCACCGGCAACATCTGCACCAAGACACGCAATACTTCTGCAGAGTTTGATAGTTTGAAGAATGTCTTCAAACCAATCATTTGTAAACTGTATTTTGCAAACATGTGTCAAGAGTTTGAATATAGTATGTGAATATTTTCTGCCTTCACTGGGTCTTTCATTGATGTAATTGACAATATAAGCTCCAGTTGTTTTAGCTTTTTCAAATTCGTTCTTTGTAACACTCGCTTTCATTTCTTGAACCAATAAATATATGCAAGAACAAAAGTCGACTTCACTTGGTTTTTTCACTTTGGTAATAAGCTGCATATTCGATTTTACGTTCTTGATTAAAGTATTGAGTTGCACCTCTATTTCACTGATCATACCAAGATGATAATCTTTAATTGCCAAACTTTCGTTCGACATTAACAACTCTTTCCATTCCAGAAGCAATGTTGAAATTTGATCATATTTGCCCAATTTAATCAGTGCGTTGCTTTGGTTATAATAACACATACTCGCAAGATGCTTCGGACAATTTTTCATGCCACGGTACTCAATGAATTTTTTCGCTGCACTTTCATAAAATGTAGTTTTTATGGTGAAATTATTTTCAACGAGCGTTCCTAGTTCCATGAGACAATATCCCTGTATCAGACAAAACGAAAAGTGGTTGGAATCTTCAAGCGAACCATAAAACTCTCTATTTATTTCCCCGTGCTCAAGACCTCGCCGAGCCCAGTGAAAAGCCTGCGTGAAATGTCCAAAAGTGTAAAGTGTGAAAGCTTTCATATATATCAAATTCAGCTCCCCAATTAATATAGGAGCCATGCCTTCTTTCCAATGCAGGACCTGCCCAATTGCCAATCGACGCAGTATTCCCAGATGTAAGAAACAGTCAACCGCGCTTCTCTCTCCCACCAATTCAATCACATCTTTGACAGTGAGGCCGTGTCTCTGGTGTCCAATGACTGCGTAAGCTTTCATCCGAATTTCGCACGCTACGGCAACAGCGTAGTTGAGAAAATGCGCCACGCCGGCTGTAATAGTACCTTTCTTGAGTAATTCGGAAATAATATCGAAGCTTGAGCACACGGTGATGCCCGAAATTCTAGCTAGGTATGCTATTAGAGCAGTAACCGGTCTATACAAAGATTTCTTGTAATCAATTGAAGATGTTGAATGAAATATCACCTGTCCGGGAACGAAAGGATTTGCATTACTTTTAATTTCTTCCACTTGTTTTCTGGTAACATTAAAATATTCCAATTCAAGAATCTTTCTTGATTCGTTTAAAAATTCATCGTGTACTTCTTTGTTTCCATGTACCAAACAAGTGCGAACCAAGATATCCGCCAGGTAGTACCCGTTTTTTAAATGTTCGGCTGATGATAAATATTTTGCCATGTCGTTTGAAGTCTGTATCAGTTCAACTTTGCTCTTTTTTAGCTGCGAAGTTTGGGGTCTTCCAAGTGGATTGTTGCACGAATGCGGAACCATGCCGTCGAAAGCTATACCGCAAGGTGTAAAACTATCAAAATACCAGTTCTCTGACTTATCTGAAGAATAAAGATTGTTGATACTGTTCACTCCCACGCTTCTGATGAATGTTTCTCCCATACCTATGATGATGATTTGAAAAACAACAGCGTACCAACGAAAGTACTCCTTTATTTCGTCAAATTTGTCATTATTTTTTGCTTGATTTTCGAGGGCGATGACATGTTCGAAATCAGAAAACAGTGTCACTTCTTCTCTAGGAAGTGAACCAAGACCTAATAGAGCATATTTGCATGGAACGTGACCTATTATTTCTTCACACCATTTAGCAATAACAACCATTAGGTTTGTAAATTTGGCAGTGCTCTCTTTCATAATACGTGACATGTCATCGATCTTTTGTGATTCTCCCGGGTACAACTCACAGCCGTATATCGAATCTGAAGTTGATTTCAAGGTGCCATTTTCCATCAAACAACACATTTCGTTCAATATCTCAACTTCTTCCAAAGGCACATCACTGTCAAATGCTGAATCACCTGCAAACTTTGTCGCAATTCTTGTCACGTTTTCTAGTTTTGAATTTATTTCTCTTCTGTTGTACCATAAATCTTTTGAAAGGTGATCCGAAACCTCATTTAGATAAAGAGATGGGTTTTCTACGCCGATCTCTTTGAAGAGTATAACTGAAAATTCCCGAAGTAATTTATCTAATTCAAGACAACGTTTGTGATCTTTTTTCTGTTGAAATCGCGATTTTGCACCGTGCAGCAATGCGCTAGATCGAATGAAACTTAACTTTTGAAGCATGCCGCCAGTCTCTTTTGCTTTCGTGAGATACAGTTTTCCCATTTCCATTAACACATCACCTGATTCAAGTAGGGATTCTTCAGTTTCTTCTCCTACAAACGTACACAGAGATCGTAGACATTGTGCCAATTGAGATTCTTTTCCAGATATGATCTCATCGTCTGGATCTGATATTTTAGTCGACATTTTTACCAAATATATTCTAAGTGAAAATATGTTATAAGCAGATGAAATTATAACAACTTAGGTATGACTATCAGTATAAAAAACCTGAAAATAAACGGCAAAAATAAGTAAAGGTTCTCATCATTGAAGCGTCTTCTGGTGAATCGCCATCCAAATTCAAAAAATTTTACCTGCCTGGAGTAAAACATTTAATCAACACTCATTGTTTTTATGTCATATTTGAACGCATTGTTTGTCCAAAATTTTATCATTCTCAAATTGCCTTGCTAGCATTTTTGCAGTATTGAGAATAATCGTATAAATTGGTATTATTTTTAATTGAATATAATAAATAAATTGTCAGCAGTAGCGGTACTTAAGATTACACACAACCTTAAGGGGCGTATCAAGAAAAAAATTAAGAGCTCCTATATATTATGTTCTATATCCCATGCACATTCTGACCGTCTGTGATTTAAACTGATTTGAATCGTTTGCATGAGTATTCCAGTCGTACGATTAACACCAAATCGCGAATAGAAGCGCAAAATTTGACCGAGTTAAAAATGCATCATATAAAATTAATCAAATTCGTAAATTGAACTAATATTCCACCATTTTAGGTCACTTCATTATAGCCGTCTTCACTCTTGCTACAACATATTTTTAATCTATTGCATACTGATCCACGAGCGCAAAAGCATAGAATAGTAGAACAAGTACTTGCTGACGCGAAACGACTCCAACCGATAGCCCAACGATGAGAATACAAGCTCGTTACGGAACTAATAAAACAGGCCATTGTATGAAATATCGGCCGTCAAGCGTGACGTCTGTTAATTCGCTTTGTTTACAAAGGCTAAACAATGGGGGCCTGTCACTGTCAGTAACGATATTTTGCATGGCATACATTTTTGGACACGAAATGCACAAAAATATCATTTTGATATTATGTTGTCATTGATCATGTTGTTAGTATTACTTTTCTTTTTCCTGTTGTGAACTGAATTCTTTCCTTTAACTACTGGACCAATTACTTTGAAATTTTCATTGTTAAAGATTGTTGTTGTCACTAGAAGGCTATTCCTTTCATTTACTCATAAGTTTCTATAAATTCTATGAGATCTGATATTCAACTCAAAATTTCGTTGTAAGATATGTTTATTCGAGGGTATGTGGTTTTGAATCCGCCAAGCGTGATGGCAGTCTTGCGTTTTGATTTTGCAAAATTATGCTACGCGAATGTCGGAAGTAAAAGGTAAAGTATTCTACTCACCAAACTGGCTTGATTTGCACCCATGGACACCTATACCCATGGGCATTTACGGATATTAGCGTATTTACATATAGACCCTTATCCTTCCACGCTATTATAGGGTTGGAAGGTACACTTAGGATTCTTTCTCCCAATGTATACGTTGCGAAAACAATCATTATAACCATGAAATTCTCTTATATACTCGAATGCTTTATTAAAACCATTTTCTGGTCGTATAAATTTATATTACCTACCTCCGTCCGTCTGTCATTGTCGTCGCAATTGTCGATATCATAAGAATTCATCGACAAAATGTTCCACGTTGAATTGCGAGCCAAAATAGGGAGTTGGATTTGTGCTTTGAACAGTCGACAAATCTTAAGAGCGCGGCGCCAATCGAGCAAGGATTTTAATTGATGTGTTAGTTCGATCCCGCGCAAAGTTTTTCCTCGCATCAATGCCCTTTTTTCCTCGCTGACAATTCCAAACTGTTTCTTTAGGACGTTGCCGCTGGGAATATGACAAATCCATTACGAAAATAAGTTGGAAACATGGCGCCTACATTTTCCAAGACCGCAAGAGGAAACGACTTACTAATTTACAATGACCACGAATATTGTAAGTGAACTGATCGGGTTTTAGATGCTATTTATTGGCGCTGCCGTCAACTTGGGAAATTTCTATGTAAATCGACTGTTGTTACGATCGGTGAATTACGAATGTAATAAAAGAACTAGGATATCACAGGCATTCTGGCGACAGCATTAAGACAGAAGTTGGGATCATTCGTGCAACATTAAATGAAGCAGCATCAACACCATAAAATACATCGACAAGATATATTTTAGGTGAAGTATTGAATAAGAATCAACAGATGTACTATTGCGCTTGCCAAGCAAGTCGACGAATCCTACAGGTGCTAGCTTCAATATTCCGAGCGAATATTTAGATATCATTTTGCATTACACTGACCCGGAGGATCGTCATCGGATAGTTGCCATTAAAGATCGATTACTACTTGCACATCTAGATTATGACACATATTTTGGCGACGGTACATTTGATTTGGTGCCCAATATTTTCTTCCAGTTGTATAAACTTGTATACAATTCACTGTAAAGTTGGGGTATCCTATCCTCCCTGCGTATATTTCCTATTACGTGACAAGCGACATACGTTCAGATGTTGGAAGTGTTGAAAATCATTTTCCCAAATGCTAACCCCACCAAAATCATTGTTGATTTTAAAATAGCAGCTATCAATACACAATTTCCGCGGGCCGAAATTAATAGATGTTAACTTCACCTGTCACAAGCTATAATCCAAAAAGTTGGTTCTATCGGATTAAAAGAGAAGTTTGAATGTCTACCCTATCTTAATCTGAAAATTAAAAGTTTGGCTGCTCTGGCCTTTGTTCCCATTACCGAGGTTGCCAAAGTCTTCACCTTGCTTTCCGACACCTTCGAAGATTTGCCCTAATGCAACAACTTTTGCAATATTTTGAATCCACCTACATTCGTGCACCTCAAGTGGGTTGACGTCCAAGAGAAGCAAGATTTTCCCCTCAAGTGTGGAACTATGCTGAGGAGATTGAAATCATGCCTTCGACCCCAAAAACAACAAACGCTGTAGAAGGATTTCACAACGCCTTACAAAGAATGTTCCGATGCAAACATCCGAGTGGGGTTTGCTGAATGGCCTACAAAAAGACATTGCAGTCCACAAACTAAATGCGGCAAATGCTCATGTAGGAGTTACGGCCCACCAAAGATCAAAGTATGTACAACTTGCTGTTAGGTTATCAGTTAAAATTTCTTCGTATGGAACTGAAACCGACAAGCTGAGGTATCTCCACTCAATAGCTCAAATGCAGTCTTTTTTATTATGACTGTGATCGTGATATCGTAAAACTTTGTTTCAGAAAAATGGAAAAACCTGATTTGATGCAACACTCATTTTCAACAGTAAAGCGTGGTCATGTATTCATTTTACAATTTTGTAAACATACCAGCAAAAAAACATGAAGGGGCCACAGAGCTCCCAAATCTCATGCTGACCGTGATTCCATAGTAGGCGCTTTCAGGACAATAATTTCAGAGCAAATTTATAGGAGTTGACCAGTAAAAATGTTACTGTAAAGCTAGATTTCGTAAGGCCCTCATTTGAGATTTCATGAGTCTGTGAATTTTGGAGAATAAGCAGCGATAACCTATTTGTTCCATATTAGCCCTGGTTGCAAGAAATTTCTTCAACGAAATACCGCTTTCTAGGTCAACGTCTGTTTTGGAGATCACCTACATGGGTTTTTGTGAAAATATACGAGGTTCAAATAGACATGGGTTCAAATGTACGTGGGATTAAAATTCAAATGTACGCGGGTTCAATTGTACGTGGGTTCAAATGTACGCGGCTTCAAATGTACGTGATGGGTTCAAATTAGCGCGGGTTCAAATGTACGCGGGTTCAAATGTACGCGGGTGCAAATGTTAGTGGGTTCAAATGTACATGGGTTCGAATGTCCAGGGTGCAAATGTTCGTGGGTTCGAATGTACATGGGTTCAAATGTCCGCGGGTTTAAATGTATCCCACATGGGTTCAAATGTCCGCAGGTTCAATCTATATGCGGGTGATAAAATCAATGGGTGGAAATGGATAGGTTCAAATGTCCGTAGATGCAAATGTCGGTGGGTGCAAACGTATGGAGGGTAAAACGTCTTGGGTGCAGTTTACGGGTGCAAATGTATGGGTTCAAATCACAGAGATATATAAATATAGAGTGTGCTACTCTCTTGTTTTGCGGGATCATTTGAAGCCTCTCTCGTTTTGACGATAAGCTTCCAACTTTTCCGATGCGCGCAATGCATTTTTATGGGATTTGACCGAAATTAATTATTTGCGCAGATTTTTTTTGCATATATGCATGTTGTTGATTCGTTTCTCATTATATATCAAACGCTAATATACCCCAGCCCACCATACGGTTTAATTTTGGCAGTTATAGGAATATGCGTAAGTCGTGGTTAATAATATGGCCAACGTATCAGTCAAAAGCGAACAAAAACGACCACAGAACATCAGTCAAGATGACTTATCGGAATCGATTCCCCAACTGTCTATATTTGGCCATATTTTATCGCCGTAAGTATTTTGCGTGGCCTGCCGCCGTAGTGGCCTACCCGAGATATACATATCAATAGTCCTAAAGGGCGCTCCAGAAGTGTGTGTACCAATATGAAGGTAACTAATATTGTTCGCCTACTTTACATCAAGTCGTGTAAAGGAACTGTAGGGTATATTCACTTGGGTAACACACACAGTACCCGAACTCGTAATAGAACTAAAATAAGAAAATTCGGAATAAAGTTATGGTCTAACCCCAACCTCGTACACAGACTACGGCAGTATCAACTAAACTTCTCTTCGTCCTGTACTGAAGACTTAGGTGAAATCTTACCCGTGGAGGTTATCGCATTTTTATGATACCAGGCAAAAACAATTGTTTCCAGATGTATCTATTGTGCAATCGCCTGAACAACCAATTTTTTTCAAGAACGAGATCCACATCAGGCTCTAAAAATACAACTCGAATACAATTGTATTTGAATACTCACAAATTGTTGCATATACATCCATATGCGGCGCACTGGATTGTAAAATAGACGAAAACTGGCTAAAACCATATGCAACACGAAGAAACTTTGGAGGCATAAATGCCAAGATGGCGGCGATCAAATGATCCCGCGGCGAGACAACGCAAAACGAGAGAGAAGATCGTTTCATATATTTTCAGTTCAGTGGTTCAAATTTGCTGTCCCCACTTGACTATATATGTTAAGTCCTATCTGACAGCATTATCCAAGTCTTCATTACGTTTCATTATTCAACTGCTCTTGCCATAAAAATAATAGACTCCAATCTAACATAAAACGTCATTGCGATTATTCTGCAACTGTGTGATTTTTCCGAAACTATGCCAGCAAAAAATTATTCAACTGGAAGTTCCGCACGATTTGGGCACAGATAGCAAACGTTAGGTAACCCTTAGATAGCAAACTCTTCAATAAAAGATGCGTCGTATGCCATTAAAATTACAAGATTGCAAAAAATCTTAAGCCCGCTGCTTCAGGCAAATACTTGCTTCACCTATGCAAGACAATGTTTTAATATTGTGACAAATACCTATGTATAGGCGAAAAACAAACATGGGCGGAAAAAACGTTTAGAAGTCTTTCACGTTCATTATTATTCTGCTAATTGTAAAGAAAATTGCAAGCTGGTTCATATTTTTTACACATTGCCATATGTTCATATAGGGTATATATTCCCGTAGTATGTGAACTGGTTTAGGTTAAGCTATAATTTTATTCAGATTTTCCTTATTTTAGTTATATTTCGAAATCGGGGAATGCCTGTGTTGGCCAAGTAAATATGTCCCTTACCAGTAGTGGGATTCAGCCGGTTCTATAGAACCGTCCGTAAAGTGGGCGAACAAAATTACTTACCTCCATATTTGTACACACAATTCTGGAGCGCCGTTTATGGGGCTTGAGCTGGCATTCAATTTTAAAAATTTGTGCAAGCTTTGAATGCCTCACATCGGGTTAAACAACTATCTTAAGCAGAGACTTAAATTAATTAAACAACATCTCGACGTAACATGTTACAAAGTTACAAAGTAAAACTGAGTATGCTCACTCATGCATGACGCTACAAAAGTAAAACTGACTGCGCTAACCCATGTATGACGTTCCAAAAGTAAAACTGACAAGGCTCACCCATGCAAGACGTTACAAAGTAAAACTGACTACGCTCACCCATGCATGAAGTTACAAGGTAAAACTGAGAAAGCTCACTTATGCATGAAGTTACAAAGTTCGAATGTACATGGGTTCAAATGTCCGCGGGTTTAAATGTATCCCACATGGGTTCAAATGTCCGCAGGTTCAATCTATATGCGGGTGATAAAATCAATGGGTGGAAATGGATAGGTTCAAATGTCCGTAGATGCAAATGTCGGTGGGTGCAAACGTATGGAGGGTAAAACGTCTTGGGTGCAGTTTACGGGTGCAAATGTATGGGTTCAAATCACAGAGATATATAAATATAGAGTGTGCTACTCTCTTGTTTTCGCGGGATCATTTGAAGCCTCTCTCGTTTTGACGATAAGCTTCCAACTTTTCCGATGCGCGCAATGCATTTTTATGGGATTTGACCGAAATTAATTATTTGCGCAGATTTTTTTTGCATATATGCATGTTGTTGATTCGTTTCTCATTATATATCAAACGCTAATATACCCCAGCCCACCATACGGTTTAATTTTGGCAGTTATAGGAATATGCGTAAGTCGTGGTTAATAATATGGCCAACGTATCAGTCAAAAGCGAACAAAAACGACCACAGAACATCAGTCAAGATGACTTATCGGAATCGATTCCCCAACTGTCTATATTTGGCCATATTTTATCGCCGTAAGTATTTTGCGTGGCCTGCCGCCGTAGTGGCCTACCCGAGATATACATATCAATAGTCCTAAAGGGCGCTCCAGAAGTGTGTGTACCAATATGAAGGTAACTAATATTGTTCGCCTACTTTACATCAAGTCGTGTAAAGGAACTGTAGGGTATATTCACTTGGGTAACACACACAGTACCCGAACTCGTAATAGAACTAAAATAAGAAAATTCGGAATAAAGTTATGGTCTAACCCCAACCTCGTACACAGACTACGGCAGTATCAACTAAACTTCTCTTCGTCCTGTACTGAAGACTTAGGTGAAATCTTACCCGTGGAGGTTATCGCATTTTTATGATACCAGGCAAAAACAATTGTTTCCAGATGTATCTATTGTGCAATCGCCTGAACAACCAAATTTTTTCAATAACGAGATCCACATCAGGCTCTAAAAATACAACTCGAATACAATTGTATTTGAATACTCACAAATTGTTGCATATACATCCATATGCGGCGCACTGGATTGTAAAATAGACGAAAACTGGCTAAAACCATATGCAACACGAAGAAACTTTGGAGGCATAAATGCCAAGATGGCGGCGATCAAATGATCCCGCGGCGAGACAACGCAAAACGAGAGAGAAGATCGTTCCATATATTTTCAGTTCAGTGGTTCAAATTTGCTGTCCCCACTTGACTATATATGTTAAGTCCTATCTGACAGCATTATCCAAGTCTTCATTACGTTTCATTATTCAACTGCTCTTGCCATAAAAATAATAGACTACAATCTAACATAAAACGTCATTGCGATTATTCTGCAACTGTGTGATTTTTCCGAAACTATGCCAGCAAAAAATTATTCAACCGGAAGTTCCGCACGATTTGGGCACAGATAGCAAACGTTAGGTAACCCTTAGATAGCAAACCCTTCAATAAAAGATGCGTCGTATGCCATTAAAATTACAAGATTGCAAAAAATCTTAAGCCCGCTGCTTCAGGCAAATACTTGCTTCACCTATGCAAGACAATGTTTCAATATTGTGACAAATACCTATGTATAGGCGAAAAACAAACATGGGCGGAAAAACGTTTAGAAGTCTTTCACGTTCATTATTATTCTGCTAATTGTAAAGAAAATTGCAAGCTGGTTCATATTTTTTACACATTGCCATATGTTCATATAGGGTATATATTCCCGTAGTATGTGAACTGGTTTAGGTTAAGCTATAATTTTATTCAGATTTTCTTTATTTTAGTTATATTTCGAAATCGGGGACTGCCTGTGTTGGCCAAGTAAATATGTCCCTTACCAGTAGTGGGATTCAGCCGGTTTGCACCGGTTCTATAGAACCGTCCGTAAAGTGGGCGAACAAAATTACTTACCTCCATATTTGTACACACAATTCTGGAGCGCCGTCTATGGGGCTTGAGCTGGCATTCAATTTTAAAAATTTGTGCAAGCTTTGAATGCCTCACATCGGGTTAAACAACTATCTTAAGCAGAGACTTAAATTAATTAAACAACATCTCGACGTAACATGTTACAAAGTTACAAAGTAAAACTGAGTATGCTCACTCATGCATGACGCTACAAAAGTAAAACTGACTGCGCTAACCCATGTATGACGTTCCAAAAGTAAAACTGACAAGGCTCACCCATGCAAGACGTTACAAAGTAAAACTGACTACGCTCACCCATGCATGAAGTTACAAGGTAAAACTGAGAACGCTCACTTATGCATGAAGTTACAAAGTACAACTGACTACGATCACCCATGTATCCTACGCTCACCCATGTACGTTACAAAGTACAACTGACTACGCCCACCCATGCATGACGTTGAAAAAGTAAAACTGACTACGCTCACCTGACTACGTTACAAAGTAAAACTGACTCATGCATGACGTTACAGAGTAAAACTGACTACGTCCATCCATGCTTGAGGTTACACAGTAAAACTGATTACGCTCACACATGCATGATGGTACAAAGTAAAATTGAGTATGCTCACTCAGGCATGAGATTACAAAGTAAAACTGACTACGCTCATTCATGCATGACGTTGCAAAGTAAAACTGACTATGCTCACTTATGCATGACATTACAAAAGAAAACTGAATATGCTCACCTATGCCTGACGTTACAGAGTAAAACTGACTACGCTCACCCATGCATGAAGTTTTAAAGTAAAACTGAGAACCCTCACCCATGCATGAAGTTACAAAGTACAACTGACTACGCTTAACCATGTATCCTACGCTTACTCATGTACGTTACAAAGTACAACTGACTACACTCACCCATGCATGAAGTTACAAGATTGACTACGCTCACCCATGCATGACGTTAAAAAAGTAAAACTGACTACGCTTAACCATGTATCCTACGCTTACTCATGTACGTTACAAAGTACAACTGACTACACTCACCCATGCGTGAAGTTACAAGATTGACTACGCTTACCCATGCATAACGTTAAAAAAGTAAAACTGACTACGCTCACCCATGCATGACGTTACAAAGTGAAACTGACTATGCTCACCCATGTATGACGTTACAAAGTGAAACTGACTATGCTCAACCATGCATGACATTACAAAGTAGAACCGACTATGCTCACCCATGCATGACATTACAAAGTAAAACTGACTACGCTCACCCATGGATGACATTACAAAGTAAAACTCACTATGCTCACCCATGCATGACGTTAAAAAAGAAAAATTGAATACTCTCACCCATGCATGATTTAACAAAGTGAAAAATTGACCATGCTCACCCATGCATATCGTTACAAATTGGAAACCGACTATGCTCACCCATGCATGACGTTACAAAGTAAAACTGACTACACTCACTCATGCATGATGTTACAATATAAAACTGATTATGCTCACTCATGCATGATGTTACAAAGTAAAACTGAAAACGCTCATCCACGCATGAAGTTACAAAGTAAAACTGACTACGCTCACCCATTTACGTTGTTACAAAGTACAATTGACTACGCTCACCCATGCATGATGTTACAAAGTAAAACTCACCCATGCATGACATTACAAAAGTAAAACTGACTACGCTAAACCATGTATGACGTTCCAAAAGTAAAACTGACAAGGCTCACCCATGCATGACGTTACAAAGTACAACTGACTACACTCACCTATGTATCCTACGCTCCTACGCTCACCCATGTACGTTACAAAGTACAACTGACTACACTCACCCATTCATGAAGTTACAAATTTGACTATGCTTACCCATGCATGACGCTACAAAAGTAAAACTGACTACGCTAACCCATGTATGACGTTCCAAAAGTAAAACTGACAAGGCTCACCCATGCATGAAGTTACAAAGTACAACTGACTACACTCACCTATGTATCCTACGCTCCTACACTCACCCATGTACGTTACAAAGTACAACTGACTACACTCACCCATTCATTAAGTTACAAATTTGACTACGCTCACCCATGCATGACGATACAAAGTAAAACTGATTATGCTCACCCATGCATTACGTTACAAAGTAAAACTGACTATGCTCACGCATGGATGAAGTTACAAAGTAAAACTGAATATGCTCAACCATGCATGACATACAAAGTAAAACTGACTACGCTCACTCATGCATGACGTTAAAAGGAAATAGACTACGCTCACCCATGCATGAAGTTACACAGTAAAATTGACCCCGCTCACCCATGCATGACGTTACAAAGTAGAACTGAGTATGCTCACTCAAGCATGACGTTACAAAAGTAAAACTGACTAAACCAACTCATGCATGATGTTACAAAGTAAAAGTGACAACGATCACCCAGGCATGAAGTTACGAAGTACAACTGACTACGCTCACCCATGTATTCTACGCTCCTACGCCCACTCAACTACAAAGTACAAATTCGCTCACCCATGCATGATTTTACGAAGTAAAACTGACATGAAGTTGTAAAGTAAAACTGACTATGCTCGACCATGCATGACGATACAAAGTAAAACTAACTACGCTCACTCATGCATGACGTTACAAAGTAAAACTGACTACATCACTCAAGCATGTCATTACAAATTAAAACTGACACATGCATGCCCTTACAAAGTAAAACTGACTATGTGTACCCATGCATGACATTACAAAAGTAAAACTGACTACGCTCACCAATGCACGAAGTTACAAAAGTAAAACTGACTACACCCAACGATCACCCATGCATGGAATTATGAAGTAAAACTGACTACGCTCAGCCATGTATCCTACGCTCCTACGCCCACTCAACTACAAAGTACAAATTCGCTCACCCATGCATGATTTTACGAAGTAAAACTGTCTATGCTCGACCACGCATGACGATACAAAGTTAAACTGACTACGCTCATTCATGCATGACATTACAAATTTAAACTAATTCATGCATGGCGTTACAGAGTACGCGTTACAGAGTACAAAGTACAACTGAATTCGCTCACCCATACATGACGTTATAAAAGTAAAACTGATTACGCTCACACATGCATGACCTTACAAAGTAAAACTGAGTATGCTCACTCAAGCACGAGGTTACAAAGTAAATCTTACTACGCTCACTCATGCATGACATTACAAAGTAAAACTGACTACGCTCACCCATGCATGACGTTACAAAGTGAAACTGCTTACGCTCACCGATGCATGAAGTTACAAAGTAAAACTGAGAAGGCTCACCCATGCATGAAGTTAAAGTACAACTGACTACGCTCACCCATGTACGTTACAAAGTACAACTGACTACACTCACCCATGCATGAAGTTACAAAATTGACTACGCTTACCCATGCATGACGTTATAAAACTAACCATGCTTACCCATGCATGACGTTTCTAAGTAAAACTGACTACGCTCACTAATGCATGACGTTACAAAGGAAAACTGACTACTCTCACTCATGTATGACGTTACGAAGTAAAACCGACTACACTCTCACCCATGCATGTCGTTATGAAGGAAAACTGACTATGCTCTCCCCTGCATGACATTACAAAGTAAAACTGACTACGCTCAGTCATGCATTACGTTACAAATTGAAACTGATTCATGAATGGCGTTACAGAGTAAAACCGACAACGCTCACCCATGTATGACGTACAAAGTTAAACGGACTACACTAACCCATGAATGACATTACAAAAGTAAAACTGACTACACTCACTTATGCATGACGTTACAAAGTAAAACTGACTACACTCACTCATGCATGATGTTACGAGGTAAACCTGACAACGATCACCCATGCATGAAGTTACAAAGTAAAACTAACTACGCTCTCCCGCTCACACATCACCTTACAAAATAAAACGCCCATGCTCACCTATTTTCTTGGTGGCCTTCCAATACATTTAATTTGGTAAAACAAAAGAGTATTTTCTAAATTGTCAATATATAATACCGAGCTTCCATGTGGACCCAAGAGGTGTCGGCTTTCCCACTCGTTAGGACTTGTTAATGGGGTCCTATCGCGCTCCAGAATTATCTGAAACGCCCTATGCCCATATTTAAAGGCCGAATGAATAAACTATTTTGTGCAATTTGGGAAACAGGACTATACAAATAGTGGCTTGTCAAAATTCGAAAAAAAAACAGTCATTGATACATTATATTATACCATATTGTGATTGTCTTCACAGATATTTTTCCGCCTCTTCCATTTCTTGGTAATTTTTTCTGAAAACAAATACCATTTAATAAAAATATTTGGACCTCCTGAAGTATACTATATCAAACTAAAATCAAAATGAACACTAGATAGGAGTAAGCCTGACTAATGAAACATTTGTAACATACTTACCGGAATTTCAGATTTGTCTCTGATTCCGTCTTTTTTCAATTTCTCCAGTGCCTTCAAAATTCTGTGCCTGGGAAGCTAAGACAACATTAACAATATCTAAGCCTAATAAAATTTGTAAGAATATTTACATTCAATTTGTAGATTTTTCTTGTATTAGTCTTTTCCTAATTTCTTCATTGTTTCCTTGTATCAGTCTTTTCCTAATTTCCCAATTGCCTTCATAATTCTTTGCCTTAGAATCTAGAATACCATTAAAAATATCTAAGACTAATAAATACCCTATTAATCCTAATGGCGGGTATTTCTAACGGTGGGAATGGGTCTAAATCTATCATAACAGTAAAAATATCAAAAACAAAAAGCCATGGCAGCCCTGTTAATACTTTTCTTCTTTGGTCGGTGTCACGACATTCTGTTTCCTGTTGAAAATACCTCAAAAATAGAAGCGAAAATAATGATTAAAACAAATAAAATAGGCAAATATGAATAGAGCCTATTACTAAAAAAGCTTTAATAATAAATATTCAATATCAGCAATGAATATAATACTTCGTCCATTACTGTATCAGTATTAATATAATCAGAAAAATATTATATCAAACTAAAATCAAAATGAACACTAGATAGGAGTGAACCTGACTAATGAAACACTTGTAACATACTTACCGGAATTTCAGATTTGTCTCTAATTCCGTCTTTTTTCAATTGCTCCAGTGCCTTCAAAATTCTGTGCCTGAGAAGCTAAGGTAATATTAACAATATCTAAGCCTAATAAAATTCGTAAAATATTTACATGTAATTTGTAGATTTCCCTTTCATCCGTCTTTTCCTGATTTTCCCAGTCCCTTCGTAGTTCTGTGCCTGAGAAGCTAGAATAACATTGAAAATATATAAGCCTAATATAAACCCTATTATTGCTAATGGCGGGAATGGGTCTAAATCTATCTCTAACAGAGAAAATATTAAAAATAAAATGCCATGGCAAGACTTGTTAATACTTTTCTTCTTTTGTCGGGTTCACGATATCCTGGTTCCTGTTGAAAATATCTTACAAATAGAAGAGAAATTAATGATTATGACAAACACAGATAGGAAAATATGGATAGAGCATATTACTAAAAAAGCTTTATTATTAAATATTTAATATCAGCAATGAACATAATACTTCGTGCATTACTCTATCAGTATTATTATAATCAAAAAAATATTATATCAAACTAAAATCAAAATGAACACTATATAGGAGTGAGCCTGACTAATGAAACACTTGTAACATACTGCCCGGAAATTCAGATTCGTCTCTAATTCCGTCTTTTTCCAATTGCTCCAGTGCCTTCAAAATTCTGTGCCTGAGAAGCTAAGGTAATATTAACAATATCTAAGCCTAATAAAATTCGTAAAATATTCACATGTAATTTGTAGATTTCCCTTGCATCCGTTTTTTCCTGATTTTCCCAGTCCCTCCGTAGTTCTGTGCCTGAGAAGCTAGAATAACATTAAAAATATCTAAGCCTAATAAAAACCCTATTATTCCTAATGGCGGGAATGGGTCTAAATCTATCTCTAACAGAGAAAATATTAAAAACAAAATGCCATGGCAATATTTGTTAATACTTTTCTTCTTTTGTCGGGTTCACGATATGCTGGTTCCTGTTGAAAATATCTTAAAAATAGAAGAGAAATTAATGATTATGACAAACACAGATAGGAAAATATGGATAGAGCATATTACTAAAAAATCTTTATTATTAAATATTTAATATCAGCAATGAATATAATACTTCGTCCATTAACGAAAAATTACTGTATCAAACTAAAATCAAAATGAACACTAGATAGGAGTAAGCCTGACTAATGAAACATTTGTAACATACTTATCGGAATTTCAGATTTGTCTCTGATTCCGTCTTTTTTCAATTTCTCCAGTGCCTTCAAAATTCTGTGCCTGGGAAGCTAAGAGATAACATTAACAATATCTAAGCCTAGTAAAATTTGTAAGAATATTTAAATTCGATTTGTAGATTTTTCTTGTATTAGTCTTTTCCTAATTTCTTCATTGTTTCCTTGTATCAGTCTTTTCCTAATTTCCCAATTGCCTTCATAATTCTTTGCCTGAGAATCTAGAATACCATTAGAAATATCTAAGCCTAATAAAAACCCTATTATTCCTAATGGCGGGTATTTCTAACGGTGGGAATGGGTCTAAATCTATCATAACAGTAAAAATATCAAAAACAAAAAAGCCATGGCAGCCCTGTTAATACTTTTCTTCTTTGGTCGGTGTCACGACATTCTGTTTCCTATTGAAAATACCTCAAAAATATAAGCGAAAATAATGATTAAGGCAAATAAAATAGGCAAATATGGATAGAGCCTATTACTAAAAAAGCTTTAATATTAAATATTCAATATCAGCAATGAATATAATACTTCTTCCATCACTGTATCAGTATTAATATAATCAAAAAAATATCATATCAAACTAAAATCAAAATGAACACTAGATAGAAGTGAGCATGACTAATGAAACACTTGTAACTTACTTACCGAAATTTCAGATTTGTCTCTAATTCCGTCTTTTTTCAATTGCTCCAGTCCTTTCAAAATTATGTGCCTGGGAAGCTAAGGTAATATTAATAATATCTAAGCCTAATAAAATTCGTAAAATATTTACATGTAATTTGTAGAGTTTCCTTGCATCCGTCTTTTCCTGATTTTCCCAGTCCCTCCGTAGTTCAGTGCCTGACAAGCTAGAATAACATTAAACATATCTAAACCTAATAAAAACCCTATTATTCCTAATGGCGGGAATGGGTCTTAATCTATCTCTAACAGAGAAAATATGAAAAACAAAATGCCATGGCAATACTTGGTAATACTTTTCTCCTTTTGTCGGGTTCACGATATGCTGGTTCCTGTTGAAAATACCTTAAAAATAGAAGAGAAATTAATGAATATGACAAAGACAGATAGGAAAATATGAATAGAGCATATTACTAAAAAATCTTTATTATTAAATATTTAATATCAGCAATGAATATAATACTTCGTCCATTAACGAAAAATTACTATATCAAACTAAAATCAAAATGAACACTAGATAGGAGTAAGCCTGACTAATTAAACATTTGTTACATACTTACCGGAATTTCAGATTTGTCTCTGATTCCGTCTTTTTTCAATTTCTCCAGTGCCTTCAAAATTCTGTGCCTGGGAAGCTAAGATAACATTAACAATATCTAAGTCTAATAAAATTTGTAAGAATGTTTACATTCAATTTGTAGATTTTTCTTGTATTAGTCTTTTCCTAATTTCTTCATTGTTTCCTTGTATCAGTCTTTTCCTAATTTCCCAATTGCCTTCATAATTCTTTGCCTGAGAATCTAGAATACCATTAGAAATATCTAAGCCCAATAAAAACCCTATTATTCCTAATGGCGGGTATTTCTAACGGTGGGAATGGGTCTAAATCTATCATAACAGTAAAAATATCAAAAACAAATAAGCCATGTTAATACCTTTCTTCTTTGGTCGGTGTCACGACATTCTGTTTCCTGTTGAAAATACCTCAAAAATAGAAGCGAAAATAATGATTAAGACAAATAAAATAGGCAAATATGGATAGAGCCTATTACTAAAAAAGCTTTAATATTAAATATTCAATATCAGCAATGAATATAATACTTCGTCCATCACTGTATCAGTATTAATATAAACAAAAAAATATCATATCGAACTATAATCAAAATGAACACTAGATAGAAGTGAGCCTGACTAATGAAACACTTGTAACATACTTACCGGAATTTCAGATTTGTCTCTAATTCCGTCTTTTTTCAATTGCTCCAGTCCCTTCAAAATTATGTGCCTGAGAAGCTAAGGTAATATTAATAATATCTGAGCCTAATAAAAGTCGTAAAATATTTACATGTAATTTGTAGATTTCCCTTGCATCCGTCTTTTCCTGATTTTCCCAGTCCCTCCGTAGTTCTGTGCCTGAGAAGCTAGAATAACATTAAAAATATCTAAGCCTAATAAAAACCCTATTATTCCTAATGGCGGGAATGGGTCTAAATCTATCTCTAACAGAGAAAATATTGAAAACAAAATGCCATGGCAATACTTGTTAATACTTTTCTTCTTTTGTCGGGTTCACGATATGCTGGTTCCTGTTGAAAATATCTTAAAAATTGAAGAGAAATTAATGATTATGACAAACACAGATAGGAAAATATGGATAGAGCATATTACTAAAAAATCTTTATTATTAAATATTTAATATCAGCAATGAATATAATACTTCGTCCATTAACGAAAAATTACTATATCAAACTAAAATCAAAATGAACACTCGATAGGAGTAAACCTGACCAATGAAACATTTGTAACATACTTACCGGAATTTCAGATTTGTCTCTGTTTCCGTCTTTTTTCAATTTCTCCAGTGCCTTCAAAATTCTGTGCCTGGGAAGCTAAGATAACATTAACAATATCTAAACCTAATAAAATTTGTAAGAAAATTTACATTCAATTTGTAGATTTTTCTTGTATTAGTCTTTTCCTAATTTCTTCATTGTTTCCTTGTATCAGTCTTTTCCTAATTTCCCAATTGCCTTCATAATTCTTTGCCTGAGAATCTAGAATACCATTAGAAATATCTAAGCCTAATAAAAACCCTATTATTCCTAATGGCGGGTATTTCTAACGGTGGGAATGGGTCTAAATCTATCATAACAGTAAAAATATCAAAAACAAAAAAGCCATGGCAGCCCTGTTAATACTTTTCTTCTTTGGTCGGTGTCACGACATTCTGTTTCCTATTGAAAATACCTCAAAAATAGAAGCGAAAATAATGATTAAGGCAAATAAAATAGGCAAATATGGATAGAGCCTATTACTAAAAAAGCTTTAATATTAAATATTCAATATCAGCAATGAATATAATACTTCGTCCATCACTGTATCAGTATTAATATAATCAAAAAAATATCATATCAAACTAAAATCAAAATGAACACTAGATAGAAGTGAGCATGACTAATGAAACACTTGTAACCTACTTACCGAAATTTCAGATTTGTCTCTAATTCCGTCTTTTTTCAATTGCTCCAGTCCTTTCAAAATTATGTGCCTGGGAAGCTAAGGTAATATTAATAATATCTAAGCCTAATAAAATTCGTAAAATATTTACATGTAATTTGTAGAGTTTCCTTGCATCCGTCTTTTCCTGATTTTCCCAGTCCCTCCGTAGTTCAGTGCCTGACAAGCTAGAATAACATTAAACATATCTAAACCTAATAAAAACCCTATTATTCCTAATGGCGGGAATGGGTCTTAATCTATCTCTAACAGAGAAAATATGAAAAACAAAATGCCATGGCAATACTTGGTAATACTTTTCTCCTTTTGTCGGGTTCACGATATGCTGGTTCCTGTTGAAAATACCTTAAAAATAGAAGAGAAATTAATGATTATGACAAAGACAGATAGGAAAATATGGATAGAGCATATTACTAAAAAATCTTTATTATTAAATATTTAATATCAGCAATGAATATAATACTTCGTCCATTAACGAAAAATTACTATATCAAACTAAAATCAAAATGAACACTAGATAGGAGTAAGCCTGACTAATGAAACATTTGTTACATACTTACCGGAATTTCAGATTTGTCTCTGATTCCGTCTTTTTTCAATTTCTCCAGTGCCTTCAAAATTCTGTGCCTGGGAAGCTAAGATAACATTAACAATATCTAAGTCTAATAAAATTTGTAAGAATGTTTACATTCAATTTGTAGATTTTTCTTGTATTAGTCTTTTCCTAATTTCTTCATTGTTTCCTTGTATCAGTCTTTTCCTAATTTCCCAATTGCCTTCATAATTCTTTGCCTGAGAATCTAGAATACCATTAGAAATATCTAAGCCCAATAAAAACCCTATTATTCCTAATGGCGGGTATTTCTAACGGTGGGAATGGGTCTAAATCTATCATAACAGTAAAAATATCAAAAAAAAATAAGCCATGTTAATACCTTTCCTCTTTGGTCGGTGTCACGACATTCTGTTTCCTGTTGAAAATACCTCAAAAATAGAAGCGAAAATAATGATTAAGACAAATAAAATAGGCAAATATGGATAGAGCCTATTACTAAAAAAGCTTTAATATTAAATATTCAATATCAGCAATGAATATAATACTTCGTCCATCACTGTATCAGTATTAATATAAACAAAAAAATATCATATCGAACTATAATCAAAATGAACACTAGATAGAAGTGAGCCTGACTAATGAAACACTTGTAACATACTTACCGGAATTTCAGATTTGTCTCTAATTCCGTCTTTTTTCAATTGCTCCAGTCCCTTCAAATTTATGTGCCTGAGAAGCTAAGGTAATATTAATAATATCTGAGCCTAATAAAAGTCGTAAAATATTTACATGTAATTTGTAGATTTCCCTTGCATCCGTCTTTTCCTGATTTTCCCAGTCCCTCCGTAGTTCTGTGCCTGAGAAGCTAGAATAACATTAAAAATATCTAAGCCTAATAAAAACCCTATTATTCCTAATGGCGGGAATGGGTCTAAATCTATCTCTAACAGAGAAAATATTGAAAACAAAATGCCATGGCAATACTTGTTAATACTTTTCTTCTTTTGTCGGGTTCACGATATGCTGGTTCCTGTTGAAAATATCTTAAAAATAGAAGAGAAATTAATGATTATGACAAACACATATAGGAAAATATGGATAGAGCATATTACTAAAAAATCTTTATTATTAATTATTTAATATCAGCAATGAATATAATACTTCGTCCATTAACGAAAAATTACTATATCAAACTACAATCAAAATGAACACTCGATAGGAGTAAACCTGACCAATGAAACATTTGTAACATACTTACCGGAATTTCAGATTTGTCTCTGTTTCCGTCTTTTTTCAATTTCTCCAGTGGCTTCAAAATTCTGTGCCTGGGAAGCTAAGATAACATTAACAATATCTAAGCCTAATAAAATTTGTAAGAAAATTTACATTCAATTTGTAGATTTTTCTTGTATTAGTCTTTTCCTAATTTCTTCATTGTTTCCTTGTATCAGTCTTTTCCTAATTTCCCAATTGCCTTCATAATTCTTTGCCTGAGAATCTAGAATACCATTAGAAATATCTAAGCCTAATAAAAACCCTATTATTCCTAATGGCGGGTATTTCTAACGGTGGGAATGGGTCTAAATCTATCATAACAGTAAAAATATCAAAAACAAAAAAGCCATGGCAGCCCTGTTAATACTTTTCTTCTTTGGTCGGTGTCACGACATTCTGTTTCCTATTGAAAATACCTCAAAAATAGAAGCGAAAATAATGATTAAGGCAAATAAAATAGGCAAATATGGATAGAGCCTATTACTAAAAAAGCTTTAATATTGAATATTCAATATCAGCAATGAATATAATACTTCGTCCATCACTGTATCAGTATTATTATAATCAAAAAAATATCATATCAAACTAAAATCAAAATGAACACTAGATAGAAGTGAGCATGACTAATGAAACACTTGTAACCTACTTACCGAAATTTCAGATTTGTCTCTAATTCCGTCTTTTTTCAATTGCTCCAGTCCTTTCAAAATTATGTGCCTGGGAAGCTAAGGTAATATTAATAATATCTAAGCCTAATAAAATTCGTAAAATATTTACATGTAATTTGTAGAGTTTCCTTGCATCCGTCTTTTCCTGATTTTCCCAGTCCCTCCGTAGTTCAGTGCCTGACAAGCTAGAATAACATTAAACATATCTAAACCTAATAAAAACCCTATAATTCCTAATGGCGGGAATGGGTCTTAATCTATCTCTAACAGAGAAAATATTAAAAACAAAATGCCATGGCAATACTTGGTAATACTTTTCTCCTTTTGTCGGGTTCACGATATGCTGGTTCCTGTTGAAAATACCTTAAAAATAGAAGAGAAATTAATGATTATGACAAAGACAGATAGGAAAATATGGATAGAGCATATTACTAAAAAATCTTTATTAATAAATATTTAATATCAGCAATGAATATAATACTTCGTCCATTAACGAAAAATTACTATATCAAACTAAAATCAAAATGAACACTAGATAGGAGTAAGCCTGACTAATGAAACATTTGTTACATACTTACCGGAATTTCAGATTTGTCTCTGATTCCGTCTTTTTTCAATTTCTCCAGTGCCTTCAAAATTCTGTGCCTGGGAAGCTAAGATAACATTAACAATATCTAAGCCTAATAAAATTTGTAAGAATATTTACATTCAATTTGTAGATTTTTCTTGTATTAGTCTTTTCCTAATTTCTTCATTGTTTCTCTGTATCAGTCTTTTCCTAATTTCCCAATTGCCTTCATAATTCTTTGCCTGAGAATCTAGAATACCATTAGAAATATCTAAGCCTAATAAAAACCCTATTATTCCTAATGGCGGGTATTTCTAACGGTGGGAATGGGTCTAAATCTATCATAACAGTAAAAATATCAAAAACAAAAAAGCCATGGCAGCCCTGTTAATACTTTTCTTTATTGGTCGGTGTCACGACATTCTGTTTCCTGTTGGAAATACCTCAGAAATAGAAGCGAAAATAATGATTAAGACAAATAAAATAGGCAAATATGGATAGAGCCTATTACTAAAAAAGCTTTAATATTAAATATTCAATATCAGCAATGAATATAATACTTCGTCCATCACTGTATCAGTATTAATATAAACAAAAAAATATTATATCAAACTATAATCAAAATGAACACTAGATAGAAGTGAGCCTGACTAATGAAACACTTGTAACATACTTACCGGAATTTCAGATTTGTCTCTAATTCCGTCTTTTTTCAATTGCTCCAGTCCCTTCAAAATTATGTGCCTGAGAAGCTAAGGTAATATTAATAATATCTGAGCCTAATAAAATTCGTAAAATATTTACATGTAATTTTTAGAGTTTCCTTGCATCCGTCTTTTCCTTATTTTCCCAGTCCCTCCGTAGTTCTGTGCCTGAGAAGCTAGAATAACATTAAAAATATCTAAGCCTAATAAAAACCCTATTATTCCTAATGGCGGGAATGGGTCTAAATCTATCTCTAACAGAGAAAATATTTAAAACAAAATGCCATGGCAATACTTGTTAGTACTCTTCTTCTTTTGTCGGGTTCACGATATGCTGGTTCCTGTTGAAAATATCTTAAAAATAGAAGAGAAATTAATGATTATGACAAACACAGATAGGAAAATATGGATAGAGTATATTACTAAAAAAGCTTTTTTATTAAATATTTAATATCAGCAATGAATGTAATACTTCGTCCATTAACGAAAAATTACTATATCAAACTAAAATCAAAATGAACACTAGATAGGAGTAAGCCTGACTAATGAAACATTTGTAACATACTTACCGGAATTTCAGATTTGTCTCTGATTCCGTCTTTTTTCAATTTCTCCAGTGCCTTCAAAATTCTGTGCCTGGGAAGCTAAGATAACATTAACAATATCTAAGCCTAATAAAATTTGTAAGAAAATTTACATTCAATTTGTAGATTTTTCTTGTATTAGTCTTTTCCTAATTTCTTCATTGTTTCCTTGTATCAGTCTTTTCCTAATTTCCCAATTGCTTTCATAATTCTTTGCCTGAGAATCTAGAATACCATTAGAAATATCTAAGCCTAATAAAAACCCTATTATTCCTAATGGCGGGTATTTCTAACGGTGGGAATGGGCCTAAATCTATCATAACAGTAAAAATATCAAAAACAAAAAAGCCATGGCAGCCCTGTTAATACTTTTCTTCTTTGGTCGGTGTCACGACATTCTGTTTCCTGTAGAAAATTCCTCAAAAATAGAAGCGAAAATAATGATTAAGACAAATAAAATAGGCAAATATGGATAGAGCCTATTACTAAAAAAGCTTTAATATTAAATATTCAATATCAGCAATGAATATAATACTTCGTCCATCACTGTATCAGTATTAATATAAACAAAAAAATATCATATCGAACTATAATCAAAATGAACACTAGATAGAAGTGAGCCTGACTGATGAAACACTTGTAACATACTTACCGGAATTTCAGATTTGTCTCTAATTCCGTCTTTTTTCAATTGCTCCAGTCCCTTCAAAATTATTTGCCTGAGAAGCTAAGGTAATATTAATAATATCTGAGCCTAATAAAAGTCGTAAAATATTTACATGTAATTTGTAGATTTCCCTTGCATCCGTCTTTTCCTGATTTTCCCAGTCCCTCCGTAGTTCTGTGCCTGAGAAGCTAGAATAACATTAAAAATATCTAAGCCTAATAAAAACCCTATTATTCCTAATGGCGGGAATGGGTCTAAATCTATCTCTAACAGAGAAAATATTGAAAACAAAATGCCATGGCAATACTTGTTAATACTTTTCTTCTTTTGTCGGGTTCACGATATGCTGGTTCCTGTTGAAAATATCTTAAAAATAGAAGAGAAATTAATGATTATGACAAACACAGATAGGAAAATATGGATAGAGCATATTACTAAAAAATCTTTATTATTAAATATTTAATATCAGCAATGAATATAATACTTCGTCCATTAACGAAAAATTACTATATCAAACTAAAATCAAAATGAACACTCGATAGGAGTAAACCTGACCAATGAAACATTTGTAACATACTTACCGGAATTTCAGATTTGTCTCTGTTTCCGTCTTTTTTCAATTTCTCCAGTGCCTTCAAAATTCTGTGCCTGGGAAGCTAAGATAACATTAACAATATCTAAGCCTAATAAAATTTGTAAGAAAATTTACATTCAATTTGTAGATTTTTCTTGTATTAGTCTTTTCCTAATTTCTTCATTGTTTCCTTGTATCAGTCTTTTCCTAATTTCCCAATTGCTTTCATAATTCTTTGCCTGAGAATCTAGAATACCATTAGAAATATCTAAGCCTAATAAAAACCCTATTAATCCTAATGGCGGGTATTTCTAACGGTGGGAACGGGTTTAAATCTATCTCTAACATAGAAAATATCAAAACCAAAAAAGCCATGGTAGCCCTGTTAATACTTTTATTCTTTGTTCGGTGTCACGACATTCTGTTTCCTGTTGAAAATACCTCAAAAATAGAATCGAAAATAATGATTAAGACAAATAAAATAGGCAAATATGGATAGAGCATATTAATAAAAAAGCTTTAATATTAAATATCAGCAATGGATATAATACTTCGTCCATTACTGTATCAGTATTAATATAATCAAAAAAATATTATATCAAACTAAAATCAAATGAACACTAGATAGAAGTGAGCCTGACTAATGAAACACTTGTAACATACTTACCGGAATTTCAGATTTGTCTCTAATTCCGTCTTTTTTCAATTGCTCCAGTTCCTTCAAAATTCTGTGCCTGAGAAGCTAAGGTAATATTAATGATATCTAAGCCTGATAAAATTCGTGAAATATTTACATGTAATTTGTAGATTTCCCTTGCATCCGTCTTTTCCTGATTTTCCCAGTCCCTCCGTAGTCCTGTGCCTGAGAAGCTAGAATAACATTAAAAATATCTAAGCCTAATAAAAACCCTATTATTCCTAATGGCGGGAATGGGTCTAAATCTATCTCTAACAGAGAAAATATTAAAAACAAAATGCCATGGCAATACTTGTTAATAATTTTCTTCTTTTGTCGGGTTCACGATATGCTGGTTCCTGTTGAAAATATCTTAAAAATAGAAGAGAAATTAATGACTATGACAAACACAGATAGGAAAATATGGATAGAGCATATTACTGAAAAAGCTTTATTATTGGATATTTAATATCAGCAATGAATATAATACTTCGTCCATTAACAAAAAATTTCTATATCAAACTAAAATCAAAATGAACACTAGATAGGAGTAAGCCTGACTAATGAAACATTTGTAACATACTTACCGGAATTTCAGATTTTTCTCTGATTCCGTCTTTTTTCAATTTCTCCAGTGCCTTCAAAATTCTGTGCCTGGGAAGCTAAGATAACATTAACAATATCTAAGCCTAATAAAATTTGTAAGAATATTTACATTCAATTTGTAGATTTTTCTTGTATCAGTCTTTTCCTATTTTCTTCATTGTTTCCTTGTATCAGTCTTTTCCTAATTTCTCAATTGCCTTTATAATTTGCCTGAGAATCTAGAATACCATTAAAAATATCTATGCCTAATAAAAACCCTATTAATCCTAATGGCGGGTATTTCTAACGGTGGGAACTGGTTTAAATCTATCTCTAACAGAGAAAATATCAAAAACAAAAAAGCCATGGTAGCCCTGTTAATACTTTTCTTCTTTGTTCGGTGTCACGACATTCTGTTTCCTGTTGAAAATACTTCAAAAATAGAAGCGAAAATAATGATTAAGACAAATAAAATAGGCAAATATGGATAGAGCCTATTACTAAAAAAGCTTTAATATTAAATATCAGCAATGGATATAATACTTCGTCCATTACTGTATCAGTATTATTATAATCAAAAAAATATTATATCAAACTAAAATCAAATGAACACTAGATAGAAGTGAGCCTGACTAATGAAACACTTGTAACATACTTACCGGAATTTCAGATTTGTCTCTAATTCCGTCTTTTTTCAATTGCTCCAGTCCCTTCAAAATTCTGTGCCTGAGAAGCTAAGGTAATATTAATAATATCCAAGCCTAATAAAATTCGTAAAATATTTACATGTAATTTGTAGATTTCCCTTGCATCCGTCTTTTCCTGATTTTCTCAGTCCCTCCGTAGTTCTGTGCCTGAGAAGCTAGAATAACATTAAAAATATCTAAGCCAAATAAAAACCCTATTATTCCTAATGGCGGGAATGGGTCTAAATCTATCTCTAACAGAGAAAATATTAAAAACAAAATGCCATGGCAATACTTGTTAATACTTTTCTTCTTTTGTCGGGTTCACGATATGCTGGTTCCTGTTGAAAATATCTTAAAAATAGAAGAGAAATTAATTATTATGACAAACACAGATAGGAAAATATGGATAGAGCATATTACTGAAAAAGCTTTATTATTAAATATTTAATATCAGCAATGAATATATTACTTCGTCCATTAACAAAAAATTACTATATCAAACTAAAATCAAAATGAACACTAGATAGGAGTAAGTCTGACTAATGGAACATTTGTAACATACTTACCGGAATTTCAGATTTGTCTCTGATTCCGTCTTTTTTCAATTTCTCCAGTGCCTTCAAAATTCTGTGCCTGGGAAGCTAAGATAACATTAACAATATCTAAGCCTAATAAAATTTGTAAGAATATTTACATTCAATTTGTATATTTTTCTTGTATCAGTCTTTTCCTATTTTCTTCATTGTTTCCTTGTATCAGTCTTTTCCTAATTTCCCAATTGCCTTTATAATTTGCCTGAGAATCTAGAATACCATTAAAAATATCTATGCCTAGTAAAAACCCTATTAATCCTAATGGCGGGTATTTCTAACGGTGGGAACGGGTTTAAATCTATCTCTAACAGAGAAAATATCAAAAACAAAAAAGCCATGGTAGCCCTGTTAATACTTTTCTTCTTTATTCGGTGTCACGACATTCTGTTTCCTGTTGAAAATACCTCAAAAATAGAAGCGAAAATAATGATTAAGACAAATAAAATAGGCAAATATGGATAGAGCCTATTACTAAAAAAGCTTTAATATTAAATATCAGCAATCGATATAATACTTAGTCCATTACTGTATCAATATTATTATAATCAAAAAAATATTATATCAAACTAAAATCAAATGAACACTAGATAGAAGTGAGCCTGACTAATGAAACACTTGTAACATACTTACCGGAATTTCAGATTTGTCTCTAATTCCGTCTTTTTTCAATTGCTCCAGTCCCTTCAAAATTCTGTGCCTGAGAAGCTAAGGTAATATTATTAATATCTAAGCCTAATAAAATTCGTAAAATATTTACATGTAATTTGTAGAGTTTCCTTGCATCCGTCTTTTCCTGATTTTCCCAGTCCCTCCGTAGTTCTGTGCCTGAGAAGCTAGAATAACATTGAAAATATCTAAGCCTAATAAAAACCCTATTATTCCTAATGGCGGGAATGGGTCTAAATCTATCTCTAACAGAGAAAATATTAAAAACAAAATGCCATGGCAATACTTGTTAATACTTTTCTTCTTTTGTCGGGTTCACGATATGCTGGTTCCTGTTGAAAATATCTTAAAAATAGAAGAGAAATTAATGATTATGACAAACACAGATAGGAAAATATGGATAGAGCATATTACTGAAGAAGCTTTATTATTAAATATTTAATATCAGCAATGAATATAATACTTCGTCCATTAACGAAAAATTACTATATCAAACTAAAATCAAAATGAACACTAGATAGGAGTAAGCCTAACTAATGAAACATTTGTAACATACTTACCGGAATTTCAGATTTGTCTCTGATTCCGTCTTTTTTCAATTTCTCCAGTGCCTTCAAAATTCTGTACCTGGGAAGCTAAGATAACATTAACAATATCTAAGCCTGATAAAATTTGTAAGAATATTTACATTCAATTCGCAGATTTTTCTTGTATCAGTCTTTTCCTATTTTCTTCATTGTTTCCTTGTATCAGTCTTTTCCTAATTTCCCAATTGCCTTCATAATTCTTTGCCTGAGAATCTAGAATACCATTAGAAATATCTAAACCTAATAAAAACCCTATTAATCTTAATGGCGGGAATTTCTAACGGTGGGAATGGGTCTAAATCTATCTCTAACAGAGAAAATATCGAAAACAAAAAAGCCATGGCAGCCCTGTTAATACTTTTCTTCTTTAGTCGGTGTCACGACATTCTGTTTCCTGTTGAAAATACCTCAAAAATAGAAGCGAAAATAATGATTAAGACAAATAAAATAGGCAAATATGGATAGAGCCTATTACTAAAAAAGATTTAATATTAAATATCAGCAATGGATATAATACTTCGTCCATTACTGTATCAGTATTATTATAATCAAAAAAATATTATATCAAACTAAAATCAAATGAACACTAGATAGAAGTGAGCCTGACTAATGAAACACTTGTAACATACTTACCGGAATTTCAGATTTGTCTCTAATTCCGTCTTTTTTCAATTGCTCCAGTCCCTTCAAAATTCTGTGCCTGAGAAGCTAAGGTAATATTATTAATATCCAAGCCTAATAAAATTCGTAAAATATTTACATGTAATTTGTAGATTTCCCTTGCATCGGTCTTTTCCTGATTTTCCCAGTCCCTCCGTAGTTCTGTGCCTGAGAAGCTAGAATAACATTAAAAATATCTAAGCCTAATAAAAACCCTATTATTCCTAATGGCGGGAATGGGTCTAAATCTATCTCTAACAGAGAAAATATTAAAAACAAAATGCCATGGCAATACTTGTTAATACTTTTCTTCTTTTGTCGGGTTCACGATATGCTGGTTCCTGTTGAAAATATCTTAAAAATAGAAGAGAAATTAATGATTATGACAAACACAGATAGGAAAATATGGATAGAGCATATTACTGAAAAAGCTTTATTATTAAATATTTAATATCAGCAATGAATATATTACTTCGTCCATTAACAAAAAATTACTATATCAAACTAAAATCAAAATGAACACTAGATAGGAGTAAGCCTGACTAATGGAACATTTGTAACATACTTACCGGAATTTCAGATTTGTCTCTGATTCCGTCTTTTTTCAATTTCTCCAGTGCCTTCAAAATTCTGTGCCTGGGAAGCTAAGATAACATTAACAATATCTAAGCCTAATAAAATTTGTAAGAATATTTACATTCAATTTGTAGATTTTTCTTGTATCAGTCTTTTCCTATTTTATTCATTGTTTCCTTGTATCAGTCTTTTCCTAATTTCCCAATTGCCTTTATAATTTGCCTGAGAATCTAGAATACCATTAAAAATATCTATGCCTAATAAAAACCCTATTAATCCTAATGGCGGGTATTTCTAACGGTGGGAACGGGTTTAAATCTATCTCTAACAGAGAAAATATCAAAAACAAAAAAGCCATGGTAGCCCTGTTAATACTTTTCTTCTTTGTTCGGTGTCACGACATTCTGTTTCCTGTTGAAAATACCTCAAAAATAGAAGCGAAAATAATGATTAAGACAAATAAAATAGGCAAATATGGATAGAGCCTATTACCAAAAAAGCTTTAATATTAAATATCATCAATCGATATAATACTTAGTCCATTACTGTATCAGTATTATTATAATCAAAAAAATATTATATCAAACTAAAATCAAATGAACACTAGATAGAAGTGAGCCTGACTAATGAAACACTTGTAACATACTTACCGGAATTTCAGATTTGTCTCTAATTCCGTCTTTTTTCAATTGCTCCAGTCCCTTCAAAATTCTGTGCCTGAGAAGCTAAGGTAATATTAATAATATCTAAGCCTAATAAAATTCGTAAAATATTTACATGTAATTTGTAGATTTCCCTTGTATCCGTCTTTTCCTGATTTTCCCAGTCCCTCCGTAGTTCTGTGCCTGAGAAGCTAGAATAACATTAAAAATATCTAAGCCTAATAAAAATCCTATTATTCCTAATGGCGGGAATGGGTCTAAATCTATCTCTAACAGAGAAAATATTGAAAACAAAATGCCATGGCAATACTTGTTAATACTTTTCTTCTTTTGTCGGGTTCACGATATGCTGGTTCCTGTTGAAAATATCTTAAAAATAGAAGAGAAATTAATGATTATGACAAACACATATAGGAAAATATGGATAGAGCATATTACTAAAAAATCTTTATTATTAATTATTTAATATCAGCAATGAATATAATACTTCGTCCATTAACGAAAAATTACTATATCAAACTACAATCAAAATGAACACTCGATAGGAGTAAACCTGACCAATGAAACATTTGTAACATACTTACCGGAATTTCAGATTTGTCTCTGTTTCCGTCTTTTTTCAATTTCTCCAGTGGCTTCAAAATTCTGTGCCTGGGAAGCTAAGATAACATTAACAATATCTAAGCCTAATAAAATTTGTAAGAAAATTTACATTCAATTTGTAGATTTTTCTTGTATTAGTCTTTTCCTAATTTCTTCATTGTTTCCTTGTATCAGTCTTTTCCTAATTTCCCAATTGCCTTCATAATTCTTTGCCTGAGAATCTAGAATACCATTAGAAATATCTAAGCCTAATAAAAACCCTATTATTCCTAATGGCGGGTATTTCTAACGGTGGGAATGGGTCTAAATCTATCATAACAGTAAAAATATCAAAAACAAAAAAGCCATGGCAGCCCTGTTAATACTTTTCTTCTTTGGTCGGTGTCATGACATTCTGTTTCCTATTGAAAATACCTCAAAAATAGAAGCGAAAATAATGATTAAGGCAAATAAAATAGGCAAATATGGATAGAGCCTATTACTAAAAAAGCTTTAATATTAAATATTCAATATCAGCAATGAATATAATACTTCGTCCATCACTGTATCAGTATTATTATAATCAAAAAAATATCATATCAAACTAAAATCAAAATGAACACTAGATAGAAGTGAGCATGACTAATGAAACACTTGTAACCTACTTACCGAAATTTCAGATTTGTCTCTAATTCCGTCTTTTTTCAATTGCTCCAGTCCTTTCAAAATTATGTGCCTGGGAAGCTAAGGTAATATTAATAATATCTAAGCCTAATAAAATTCGTAAAATATTTACATGTAATTTGTAGAGTTTCCTTGCATCCGTCTTTTCCTGATTTTCCCAGTCCCTCCGTAGTTCAGTGCCTGACAAGCTAGAATAACATTAAACATATCTAAACCTAATAAAAACCCTATTATTCTTAATGGCGGGAATGGGTCTTAATCTATCTCTAACAGAGAAAATATTAAAAACAAAATGCCATGGCAATACTTGGTAATACTTTTCTCCTTTTGTCGGGTTCACGATATGCTGGTTCCTGTTGAAAATACCTTAAAAATAGAAGAGAAATTAATGATTATGACAAAGACAGATAGGAAAATATGGATAGAGCATATTACTAAAAAATCTTTATTAATAAATATTTAATATCAGCAATGAATATAATACTTCGTCCATTAACGAAAAATTACTATATCAAACTAAAATCAAAATGAACACTAGATAGGAGTAAGCCTGACTAATGAAACATTTGTTACATACTTACCGGAATTTCAGATTTGTCTCTGATTCCGTCTTTTTTCAATTTCTCCAGTGCCTTCAAAATTCTGTGCCTGGGAAGCTAAGATAACATTAACAATATCTAAGCCTAATAAAATTTGTAAGAATATTTACATTCAATTTGTAGATTTTTCTTGTATTAGTCTTTTCCTAATTTCTTCATTGTTTCTCTGTATCAGTCTTTTCCTAATTTCCCAATTGCCTTCATAATTCTTTGCCTGAGAATCTAGAATACCATTAGAAATATCTAAGCCTAATAAAAACCCTATTATTCCTAATGGCGGGTATTTCCAACGGTGGGAATGGGTCTAAATCTATCATAACAGTAAAAATATCAAAAACAAAAAAGCCATGGCAGCCCTGTTAATACTTTTCTTTATTGGTCGGTGTCACGACATTCTGTTTCCTGTTGAAAATACCTCAGAAATAGAAGCGAAAATAATGATTAAGACAAATAAAATAGGCAAATATGGATAGAGCCTATTACTAAAAAAGCTTTAATATTAAATATTCAATATCAGCAATGAATATAATACTTCGTCCATCACTGTATCAGTATTAATATAAACAAAAAAATATTATATCAAACTATAATCAAAATGAACACTAGATAGAAGTGAGCCTGACTAATGAAACACTTGTAACATACTTACCGGAATTTCAGATTTGTCTCTAATTCCGTCTTTTTTCAATTGCTCCAGTCCCTTCAAAATTATGTGCCTGAGAAGCTAAGGTAATATTAATAATATCTGAGCCTAATAAAATTCGTAAAATATTTACATGTAATTTTTAGAGTTTCCTTGCATCCGTCTTTTCCTGATTTTCCCAGTCCCTCCGTAGTTCTGTGCCTGAGAAGCTAGAATAACATTAAAAATATCTAAGCCTAATAAAAACCCTATTATTCCTAATGGCGGGAATGGGTCTAAATCTATCTCTAACAGAGAAAATATTTAAAACAAAATGCCATGGCAATACTTGTTAGTACTCTTCTTCTTTTGTCGGGTTCACGATATGCTGGTTCCTGTTGAAAATATCTTAAAAATAGAAGAGAAATTAATGATTATGACAAACACAGATAGGAAAATATGGATAGAGTATATTACTAAAAAAGCTTTTTTATTAAATATTTAATATCAGCAATGAATGTAATACTTCGTCCATTAACGAAAAATTACTATATCAAACTAAAATCAAAATGAACACTAGATAGGAGTAAGCCTGACTAAGGAAACATTTGTAACATACTTACCGGAATTTCAGATTTGTCTCTGATTCCGTCTTTTTTCAATTTCTCCAGTGCCTTCAAAATTCTGTGCCTGGGAAGCTAAGATAACATTAACAATATCTAAGCCTAATAAAATTTGTAAGAAAATTTACATTCAATTTGTAGATTTTTCTTGTATTAGTCTTTTCCTAATTTCTTCATTGTTTCCTTGTATCAGTCTTTTCCTAATTTCCCAATTGCTTTCATAATTCTTTGCCTGAGAATCTAGAATACCATTAGAAATATCTAAGCCTAATAAAAACCCTATTATTCCTAATGGCGGGTATTTCTAACGGTGGGAATGGGTCTAAATCTATCATAACAGTAAAAATATCAAAAACAAAAAAGCCATGGCAGCCCTGTTAATACTTTTCTTCTTTGGTCGGTGTCACGACATTCTGTTTCCTGTAGAAAATTCCTCAAAAATAGAAGCGAAAATAATGATTAAGACAAATAAAATAGGCAAATATGGATAGAGCCTATTACTAAAAAAGCTTTAATATTAAATATTCAATATCAGCAATGAATATAATACTTCGTCCATCACTGTATCAGTATTAATATAAACAAAAAAATATCATATCGAACTATAATCAAAATGAACACTAGATAGAAGTGAGCCTGACTGATGAAACACTTGTAACATACTTACCGGAATTTCAGATTGTTTCTAATTCCGTCTTTTTTCAATTGCTCCAGTCCCTTCAAAATTATTTGCCTAAGAAGCTAAGGTAATATTAATAATATCTGAGCCTAATAAAAGTCGTAAAATATTTACATGTAATTTGTAGATTTCCCTTGCATCCGTATTTTCCTGATTTTCCCAGTCCCTCCGTAGTTCTGTGCCTGAGAAGCTAGAATAACATTAAAAATATCTAAGCCTAATAAAAACCCTATTATTCCTAATGGCGGGAATGGGTCTAAATCTATCTCTAACAGAGAAAATATTGAAAACAAAATGCCATGGCAATACTTGTTAATACTTTTCTTCTTTTGTCGGGTTCACGATATGCTGGTTCCTGTTGAAAATATCTTAAAAATAGAAGAGAAATTAATGATTATGACAAACACAGATAGGAAAATATGGATAGAGCATATTACTAAAAAATCTTTATTATTAAATATTTAATATCAGCAATGAATATAATACTTCGTCCATTAACGAAAAATTACTATATCAAACTAAAATCAAAATGAACACTCGATAGGAGTAAACCTGACCAATGAAACATTTGTAACATACTTACCGGAATTTCAGATTTGTCTCTGTTTCCGTCTTTTTTCAATTTCTCCAGTGCCTTCAAAATTCTGTGCCTGGGAAGCTAAGATAACATTAACAATATCTAAGCCTAATAAAATTTGTAAGAAAATTTACATTCAATTTGTAGATTTTTCTTGTATCAGTCTTTTCCTATTTTCTTCATTGTTTCCTTGTATCAGTCTTTTCCTAATTTCCCAATTGCCTTTATAATTTGCCTGAGAATCTAGAATACCATTAAAAATATCTATGCCTAGTAAAAACCCTATTAATCCTAATGGCGGGTATTTCTAACGGTGGGAACGGGTTTAAATCTATCTCTAACAGAGAAAATATCAAAAACAAAAAAGCCATGGTAGCCCTGTTAATACTTTTCTTCTTTGTTCGGTGTCACGACATTCTGTTTCCTGTTGAAAATACCTCAAAAATAGAAGCGAAAATAATGATTAAGACAAATAAAATAGGCAAATATGGATAGAGCCTATTACTAAAAAAGATTTAATATTAAATATCAGCAATGGATATAATACTTCGTCCATTACTGTATCAGTATTATTATAATCAAAAAAATATTATATCAAACTAAAATCAAATGAACACTAGATAGAAGTGAGCCTGACTAATGAAACACTTGTAACATACTTACCGGAATTTCAGATTTGTCTCTAATTTCGTCTTTTTTCAATTGCTCCAGTCCTTTCAAAATTCTGTGCCTGAGAAGCTAAGGTAATATTAATAATATCTAAGCCTAATAAAATTCGTAAAATATTTACATGTAATTTGTAGAGTTTCCTTGCATCCGTCTTTTCCTGATTTTCCCAGTCCCTCCGTAGTTCTGTGCCTGAGAAGCTAGAATAACATTGAAAATATCTAAGCCTAATAAAAACCCTATTATTCCTAATGGCGGGAATGGGTCTAAATCTATCTCTAACAGAGAAAATATTAAAAACAAAATGCCATGGCAATACTTGTTAATACTTTTCTTCTTTTGTCGGGTTCACGATATGCTGGTTCCTGTTGAAAATATCTTAAAAATAGAAGAGAAATTAATGATTATGACAAACACAGATAGGAAAATATGGATAGAGCATATTACTGAAAAAGCTTTATTATTAAATATTTAATATCAGCAATGAATATAATACTTCGTCCATTAACGAAAAATTACTATATCAAACTAAAATCAAAATGAACACTAGATAGGAGTAAGCCTAACTAATGAAACATTTGTAACATACTTACCGGAATTTCAGATTTGTCTCTGATTCCGTCTTTTTTCAATTTCTCCAGTGCCTTCAAAATTCTGTACCTGGGAAGCTAAGATAACATTAACAATATCTAAGCCTGATAAAATTTGTAAGAATATTTACATTCAATTCGCAGATTTTTCTTGTATCAGTCTTTTCCTATTTTCTTCATTGTTTCCTTGTATCAGTCTTTTCCTAATTTCCCAATTGCCTTCATAATTCTTTGCCTGAGAATCTAGAATACCATTAGAAATATCTAAACCTAATAAAAACCCTATTAATCTTAATGGCGGGAATTTCTAACGGTGGGAATGGGTCTAAATCTATCTCTAACAGAGAAAATATCGAAAACAAAAAAGCCATGGCAGCCCTGTTAATACTTTTCTTCTTTAGTCGGTGTCACGACATTCTGTTTCCTGTTGAAAATACCTCAAAAATAGAAGCGAAAATAATGATTAAGACAAATAAAATAGGCAAATATGGATAGAGCCTATTACTAAAAAAGATTTAATATTAAATATCAGCAATGGATATAATACTTCGTCCATTACTGTATCAGTATTATTATAATCAAAAAAATATTATATCAAACTAAAATCAAATGAACACTAGATAGAAGTGAGCCTGACTAATGAAACACTTGTAACATACTTACCGGAATTTCAGATTTGTCTCTAATTCCGTCTTTTTTCAATTGCTCCAGTCCCTTCAAAATTCTGTGCCTGAGAAGCTAAGGTAATATTATTAATATCCAAGCCTAATAAAATTCGTAAAATATTTACATGTAATTTGTAGATTTCCCTTGCATCGGTCTTTTCCTGATTTTCCCAGTCCCTCCGTAGTTCTGTGCCTGAGAAGCTAGAATAACATTAAAAATATCTAAGCCTAATAAAAACCCTATTATTCCTAATGGCGGGAATGGGTCTAAATCTATCTCTAACAGAGAAAATATTAAAAACAAAATGCCATGGCAATACTTGTTAATACTTTTCTTCTTTTGTCGGGTTCACGATATGCTGGTTCCTGTTGAAAATATCTTAAAAATAGAAGAGAAATTAATGATTATGACAAACACAGATAGGAAAATATGGATAGAGCATATTACTGAAAAAGCTTTATTATTAAATATTTAATATCAGCAATGAATATATTACTTCGTCCATTAACAAAAAATTACTATATCAAACTAAAATCAAAATGAACACTAGATAGGAGTAAGCCTGACTAATGGAACATTTGTAACATACTTACCGGAATTTCAGATTTGTCTCTGATTCCGTCTTTTTTCAATTTCTCCAGTGCCTTCAAAATTCTGTGCCTGGGAAGCTAAGATAACATTAACAATATCTAAGCCTAATAAAATTTGTAAGAATATTTACATTCAATTTGTAGATTTTTCTTGTATCAGTCTTTTCCTATTTTATTCATTGTTTCCTTGTATCAGTCTTTTCCTAATTTCCCAATTGCCTTTATAATTTGCCTGAGAATCTAGAATACCATTAAAAATATCTATGCCTAATAAAAACCCTATTAATCCTAATGGCGGGTATTTCTAACGGTGGGAACGGGTTTAAATCTATCTCTAACAGAGAAAATATCAAAAACAAAAAAGCCATGGTAGCCCTGTTAATACTTTTCTTCTTTGTTCGGTGTCACGACATTCTGTTTCCTGTTGAAAATACCTCAAAAATAGAAGCGAAAATAATGATTAAGACAAATAAAATAGGCAAATATGGATAGAGCCTATTACCAAAAAAGCTTTAATATTAAATATCATCAATCGATATAATACTTAGTCCATTACTGTATCAGTATTATTATAATCAAAAAAATATTATATCAAACTAAAATCAAATGAACACTAGATAGAAGTGAGCCTGACTAATGAAACACTTGTAACATACTTACCGGAATTTCAGATTTGTCTCTAATTCCGTCTTTTTTCAATTGCTCCAGTCCCTTCAAAATTCTGTGCCTGAGAAGCTAAGGTAATATTAATAATATCTAAGCCTAATAAAATTCGTAAAATATTTACATGTAATTTGTAGATTTCCCTTGTATCCGTCTTTTCCTGATTTTCCCAGTCCCTCCGTAGTTCTGTGCCTGAGAAGCTAGAATAACATTAAAAATATCTAAGCCTAATAAAAACCCTATTATTCCTAATGGCGGGAATGGGTCTAAATCTATCTCTAACAGAGAAAATATTGAAAACAAAATGCCATGGCAATACTTGTTAATACTTTTCTTCTTTTGTCGGGTTCACGATATGCTGGTTCCTGTTGAAAATATCTTAAAAATAGAAGAGAAATTAATGATTATGACAAACACATATAGGAAAATATGGATAGAGCATATTACTAAAAAATCTTTATTATTAATTATTTAATATCAGCAATGAATATAATACTTCGTCCATTAACGAAAAATTACTATATCAAACTACAATCAAAATGAACACTCGATAGGAGTAAACCTGACCAATGAAACATTTGTAACATACTTACCGGAATTTCAGATTTGTCTCTGTTTCCGTCTTTTTTCAATTTCTCCAGTGGCTTCAAAATTCTGTGCCTGGGAAGCTAAGATAACATTAACAATATCTAAGCCTAATAAAATTTGTAAGAAAATTTACATTCAATTTGTAGATTTTTCTTGTATTAGTCTTTTCCTAATTTCTTCATTGTTTCCTTGTATCAGTCTTTTCCTAATTTCCCAATTGCCTTCATAATTCTTTGCCTGAGAATCTAGAATACCATTAGAAATATCTAAGCCTAATAAAAACCCTATTATTCCTAATGGCGGGTATTTCTAACGGTGGGAATGGGTCTAAATCTATCATAACAGTAAAAATATCAAAAACAAAAAAGCCATGGCAGCCCTGTTAATACTTTTCTTCTTTGGTCGGTGTCACGACATTCTGTTTCCTATTGAAAATACCTCAAAAATAGAAGCGAAAATAATGATTAAGGCAAATAAAATAGGCAAATATGGATAGAGCCTATTACTAAAAAAGCTTTAATATTAAATATTCAATATCAGCAATGAATATAATACTTCGTCCATCACTGTATCAGTATTATTATAATCAAAAAAATATCATATCAAACTAAAATCAAAATGAACACTAGATAGAAGTGAGCATGACTAATGAAACACTTGTAACCTACTTACCGAAATTTCAGATTTGTCTCTAATTTCGTCTTTTTTCAATTGCTCCAGTCCTTTCAAAATTATGTGCCTGGGAAGCTAAGGTAATATTAATAATATCTAAGCCTAATAAAATTCGTAAAATATTTACATGTAATTTGTAGAGTTTCCTTGCATCCGTCTTTTCCTGATTTTCCCAGTCCCTCCGTAGTTCAGTGCCTGACAAGCTAGAATAACATTAAACATATTAAACCTAATAAAAACCCTATTATTCCTAATGGCGGGAATGGGTCTTAATCTATCTCTAACAGAGAAAATATTAAAAACAAAATGCCATGGCAATACTTGGTAATACTTTTCTCCTTTTGTCGGGTTCACGATATGCTGGTTCCTGTTGAAAATACCTTAAAAATAGAAGAGAAATTAATGATTATGACAAAGACAGATAGGAAAATATGGATAGAGCATATTACTAAAAAATCTTTATTAATAAATATTTAATATCAGCAATGAATATAATACTTCGTCCATTAACGAAAAATTACTATATCAAACTAAAATCAAAATGAACACTAGATAGGAGTAAGCCTGACTAATGAAACATTTGTTACATACTTACCGGAATTTCAGATTTGTCTCTGATTCCGTCTTTTTTCAATTTCTCCAGTGCCTTCAAAATTCTGTGCCTGGGAAGCTAAGATAACATTAACAATATCTAAGCCTAATAAAATTTGTAAGAATATTTACATTCAATTTGTAGATTTTTCTTGTATTAGTCTTTTCCTAATTTCTTCATTGTTTCTCTGTATCAGTCTTTTCCTAATTTCCCAATTGCCTTCATAATTCTTTGCCTGAGAATCTAGAATACCATTAGAAATATCTAAGCCTAATAAAAACCCTATTATTCCTAATGGCGGGTATTTCCAACGGTGGGAATGGGTCTAAATCTATCATAACAGTAAAAATATCAAAAACAAAAAAGCCATGGCAGCCCTGTTAATACTTTTCTTTATTGGTCGGTGTCACGACATTCTGTTTCCTGTTGAAAATACCTCAGAAATAGAAGCGAAAATAATGATTAAGACAAATAAAATAGGCAAATATGGATAGAGCCTATTACTAAAAAAGCTTTAATATTAAATATTCAATATCAGCAATGAATATAATACTTCGTCCATCACTGTATCAGTATTAATATAAACAAAAAAATATTATATCAAACTATAATCAAAATGAACACTAGATAGAAGTGAGCCTGACTAATGAAACACTTGTAACATACTTACCGGAATTTCAGATTTGTCTCTAATTCCGTCTTTTTTCAATTGCTCCAGTCCCTTCAAAATTATGTGCCTGAGAAGCTAAGGTAATATTAATAATATCTGAGCCTAATAAAATTCGTAAAATATTTACATGTAATTTTTAGAGTTTCCTTGCATCCGTCTTTTCCTGATTTTCCCAGTCCCTCCGTAGTTCTGTGCCTGAGAAGCTAGAATAACATTAAAAATATCTAAGCCTAATAAAAACCCTATTATTCCTAATGGCGGGAATGGGTCTAAATCTATCTCTAACAGAGAAAATATTTAAAACAAAATGCCATGGCAATACTTGTTAGTACTCTTCTTCTTTTGTCGGGTTCACGATATGCTGGTTCCTGTTGAAAATATCTTAAAAATAGAAGAGAAATTAATGATTATGACAAACACAGATAGGAAAATATGGATAGAGTATATTACTAAAAAAGCTTTTTTATTAAATATTTAATATCAGCAATGAATGTAATACTTCGTCCATTAACGAAAAATTACTATATCAAACTAAAATCAAAATGAACACTAGATAGGAGTAAGCCTGACTAATGAAACATTTGTAACATACTTACCGGAATTTCAGATTTGTCTCTGATTCCGTCTTTTTTCAATTTCTCCAGTGCCTTCAAAATTCTGTGCCTGGGAAGCTAAGATAACATTAACAATATCTAAGCCTTAATAAAATTTGTAAGAAAATTTACATTCAATTTGTAGATTTTTCTTGTATTAGTCTTTTCCTAATTTCTTCATTGTTTCCTTGTATCAGTCTTTTCCTAATTTCCCAATTGCTTTCATAATTCTTTGCCTGAGAATCTAGAATACCATTAGAAATATCTAAGCCTAATAAAAACCCTATTATTCCTAATGGCGGGTATTTCTAACGGTGGGAATGGGCCTAAATCTATCATAACAGTAAAAATATCAAAAACAAAAAAGCCATGGCAGCCCTGTTAATACTTTTCTTCTTTGGTCGGTGTCACGACATTCTGTTTCCTGTAGAAAATTCCTCAAAAATAGAAGCGAAAATAATGATTAAGACAAATAAAATAGGCAAATATGGATAGAGCCTATTACTAAAAAAGCTTTAATATTAAATATTCAATATCAGCAATGAATATAATACTTCGTCCATCACTGTATCAGTATTAATATAAACAAAAAAATATCATATCGAACTATAATCAAAATGAACACTAGATAGAAGTGAGCCTGACTGATGAAACACTTGTAACATACTTACCGGAATTTCAGATTTGTCTCTAATTCCGTCTTTTTTCAATTGCTCCAGTCCCTTCAAAATTATTTGCCTGAGAAGCTAAGGTAATATTAATAATATCTGAGCCTAATAAAAGTCGTAAAATATTTACATGTAATTTGTAGATTTCCCTTGCATCCGTCTTTTCCTGATTTTCCCAGTCCCTCCGTAGTTCTGTGCCTGAGAAGCTAGAATAACATTAAAAATATCTAAGCCTAATAAAAACCCTATTATTCCTAATGGCGGGAATGAGTCTAAATCTATCTCTAACAGAGAAAATATTGAAAACAAAATGCCATGGCAATACTTGTTAATACTTTTCTTCTTTTGTCGGGTTCACGATATGCTGGTTCCTGTTGAAAATATCTTAAAAATAGAAGAGAAATTAATGATTATGACAAACACAGATAGGAAAATATGGATAGAGCATATTACTAAAAAATCTTTATTATTAAATATTTAATATCAGCAATGAATATAATACTTCGTCCATTAACGAAAAATTACTATATCAAACTAAAATCAAAATGAACACTCGATAGGAGTAAACCTGACCAATGAAACATTTGTAACATACTTACCGGAATTTCAGATTTGTCTCTGTTTCCGTCTTTTTTCAATTTCTCCAGTGCCTTCAAAATTCTGTGCCTGGGAAGCTAAGATAACATTAACAATATCTAAGCCTAATAAAATTTGTAAGAAAATTTACATTCAATTTGTAGATTTTTCTTGTATTAGTCTTTTCCTAATTTCTTCATTGTTTCCTTGTATCAGTCTTTTCCTAATTTCCCAATTGCCTTCATAATTCTTTGCCTGAGAATCTAGAATACCATTAGAAATATCTAAGCCTAATAAAAACCCTATTAATCCTAATGGCGGGTATTTCTAACGGTGGGAACGGGTTTAAATCTATCTCTAACATAGAAAATATCAAAACCAAAAAAGCCATGGTAGCCCTGTTAATACTTTTATTCTTTGTTCGGTGTCACGACATTCTGTTTCCTGTTGAAAATACCTCAAAAATAGAATCGAAAATAATGATTAAGACAAATAAAATAGGCAAATATGGATAGAGCATATTACTAAAAAAGCTTTAATATTAAATATCAGCAATGGATATAATACTTCGTCCATTACTGTATCAGTATTAATATAATCAAAAAAATATTATATCAAACTAAAATCAAATGAACACTAGATAGAAGTGAGCCTGACTAATGAAACACTTGTAACATACTTACCGGAATTTCAGATTTGTCTCTAATTCCGTCTTTTTTCAATTGCTCCAGTTCCTTCAAAATTCTGTGCCTGAGAAGCTAAGGTAATATTAATGATATCTAAGCCTGATAAAATTCGTGAAATATTTACATGTAATTTGTAGATTTCCCTTGCATCCGTCTTTTCCTGATTTTCCCAGTCCCTCCGTAGTTCTGTGCCTGAGAAGCTAGAATAACATTGAAAATATCTAAGCCTAATAAAAACCCTATTATTCCTAATGGCGGGAATGGGTCTAAATCTATCTCTAACAGAGAAAATATTAAAAACAAAATGCCATGGCAATACTTGTTAATACTTTTCTTCTTTTGTCGGGTTCACGATATGCTGGTTCCTGTTGAAAATATCTTAAAAATAGAAGAGAAATTAATGATTATGACAAACACAGATAGGAAAATATGGATAGAGCATATTACTGAAAAAGCTTTATTATTAAATATTTAATATCAGCAATGAATATAATACTTCGTCCATTAACGAAAAATTACTATATCAAACTAAAATCAAAATGAACACTAGATAGGAGTAAGCCTAACTAATGAAACATTTGTAACATACTTACCGGAATTTCAGATTTGTCTCTAATTTCGTCTTTTTTCAATTGCTCCAGTCCTTTCAAAATTATGTGCCTGGGAAGCTAAGGTAATATTAATAATATCTAAGCCTAATAAAATTCGTAAAATATTTACATGTAATTTGTAGAGTTTCCTTGCATCCGTCTTTTCCTGATTTTCCCAGTCCCTCCGTAGTTCAGTGCCTGACAAGCTAGAATAACATTAAACATATTAAACCTAATAAAAACCCTATTATTCCTAATGGCGGGAATGGGTCTTAATCTATCTCTAACAGAGAAAATATTAAAAACAAAATGCCATGGCAATACTTGGTAATACTTTTCTCCTTTTGTCGGGTTCACGATATGCTGGTTCCTGTTGAAAATACCTTAAAAATAGAAGAGAAATTAATGATTATGACAAAGACAGATAGGAAAATATGGATAGAGCATATTACTAAAAAATCTTTATTAATAAATATTTAATATCAGCAATGAATATAACTTCGTCCATTAACGAAAAATTACTATATCAAACTAAAATCAAAATGAACACTAGATAGGAGTAAGCCTGACTAATGAAACATTTGTTACATACTTACCGGAATTTCAGATTTGTCTCTGATTCCGTCTTTTTTCAATTTCTCCAGTGCCTTCAAAATTCTGTGCCTGGGAAGCTAAGATAACATTAACAATATCTAAGCCTAATAAAATTTGTAAGAATATTTACATTCAATTTGTAGATTTTTCTTGTATTAGTCTTTTCCTAATTTCTTCATTGTTTCTCTGTATCAGTCTTTTCCTAATTTCCCAATTGCCTTCATAATTCTTTGCCTGAGAATCTAGAATACCATTAGAAATATCTAAGCCTAATAAAAACCCTATTATTCCTAATGGCGGGTATTTCCAACGGTGGGAATGGGTCTAAATCTATCATAACAGTAAAAATATCAAAAACAAAAAAGCCATGGCAGCCCTGTTAATACTTTTCTTTATTGGTCGGTGTCACGACATTCTGTTTCCTGTTGAAAATACCTCAGAAATAGAAGCGAAAATAATGATTAAGACAAATAAAATAGGCAAATATGGATAGAGCCTATTACTAAAAAAGCTTTAATATTAAATATTCAATATCAGCAATGAATATAATACTTCGTCCATCACTGTATCAGTATTAATATAAACAAAAAAATATTATATCAAACTATAATCAAAATGAACACTAGATAGAAGTGAGCCTGACTAATGAAACACTTGTAACATACTTACCGGAATTTCAGATTTGTCTCTAATTCCGTCTTTTTTCAATTGCTCCAGTCCCTTCAAAATTATGTGCCTGAGAAGCTAAGGTAATATTAATAATATCTGAGCCTAATAAAATTCGTAAAATATTTACATGTAATTTTTAGAGTTTCCTTGCATCCGTCTTTTCCTGATTTTCCCAGTCCCTCCGTAGTTCTGTGCCTGAGAAGCTAGAATAACATTAAAAATATCTAAGCCTAATAAAAACCCTATTATTCCTAATGGCGGGAATGGGTCTAAATCTATCTCTAACAGAGAAAATATTTAAAACAAAATGCCATGGCAATACTTGTTAGTACTCTTCTTCTTTTGTCGGGTTCACGATATGCTGGTTCCTGTTGAAAATATCTTAAAAATAGAAGAGAAATTAATGATTATGACAAACACAGATAGGAAAATATGGATAGAGTATATTACTAAAAAAGCTTTTTTATTAAATATTTAATATCAGCAATGAATGTAATACTTCGTCCATTAACGAAAAATTACTATATCAAACTAAAATCAAAATGAACACTAGATAGGAGTAAGCCTGACTAATGAAACATTTGTAACATACTTACCGGAATTTCAGATTTGTCTCTGATTCCGTCTTTTTTCAATTTCTCCAGTGCCTTCAAAATTCTGTGCCTGGGAAGCTAAGATAACATTAACAATATCTAAGCCTTAATAAAATTTGTAAGAAAATTTACATTCAATTTGTAGATTTTTCTTGTATTAGTCTTTTCCTAATTTCTTCATTGTTTCCTTGTATCAGTCTTTTCCTAATTTCCCAATTGCTTTCATAATTCTTTGCCTGAGAATCTAGAATACCATTAGAAATATCTAAGCCTAATAAAAACCCTATTATTCCTAATGGCGGGTATTTCTAACGGTGGGAATGGGCCTAAATCTATCATAACAGTAAAAATATCAAAAACAAAAAAGCCATGGCAGCCCTGTTAATACTTTTCTTCTTTGGTCGGTGTCACGACATTCTGTTTCCTGTAGAAAATTCCTCAAAAATAGAAGCGAAAATAATGATTAAGACAAATAAAATAGGCAAATATGGATAGAGCCTATTACTAAAAAAGCTTTAATATTAAATATTCAATATCAGCAATGAATATAATACTTCGTCCATCACTGTATCAGTATTAATATAAACAAAAAAATATCATATCGAACTATAATCAAAATGAACACTAGATAGAAGTGAGCCTGACTGATGAAACACTTGTAACATACTTACCGGAATTTCAGATTTGTCTCTAATTCCGTCTTTTTTCAATTGCTCCAGTCCCTTCAAAATTATTTGCCTGAGAAGCTAAGGTAATATTAATAATATCTGAGCCTAATAAAAGTCGTAAAATATTTACATGTAATTTGTAGATTTCCCTTGCATCCGTCTTTTCCTGATTTTCCCAGTCCCTCCGTAGTTCTGTGCCTGAGAAGCTAGAATAACATTAAAAATATCTAAGCCTAATAAAAACCCTATTATTCCTAATGGCGGGAATGAGTCTAAATCTATCTCTAACAGAGAAAATATTGAAAACAAAATGCCATGGCAATACTTGTTAATACTTTTCTTCTTTTGTCGGGTTCACGATATGCTGGTTCCTGTTGAAAATATCTTAAAAATAGAAGAGAAATTAATGATTATGACAAACACAGATAGGAAAATATGGATAGAGCATATTACTAAAAAATCTTTATTATTAAATATTTAATATCAGCAATGAATATAATACTTCGTCCATTAACGAAAAATTACTATATCAAACTAAAATCAAAATGAACACTCGATAGGAGTAAACCTGACCAATGAAACATTTGTAACATACTTACCGGAATTTCAGATTTGTCTCTGTTTCCGTCTTTTTTCAATTTCTCCAGTGCCTTCAAAATTCTGTGCCTGGGAAGCTAAGATAACATTAACAATATCTAAGCCTAATAAAATTTGTAAGAAAATTTACATTCAATTTGTAGATTTTTCTTGTATTAGTCTTTTCCTAATTTCTTCATTGTTTCCTTGTATCAGTCTTTTCCTAATTTCCCAATTGCCTTCATAATTCTTTGCCTGAGAATCTAGAATACCATTAGAAATATCTAAGCCTAATAAAAACCCTATTAATCCTAATGGCGGGTATTTCTAACGGTGGGAACGGGTTTAAATCTATCTCTAACATAGAAAATATCAAAACCAAAAAAGCCATGGTAGCCCTGTTAATACTTTTATTCTTTGTTCGGTGTCACGACATTCTGTTTCCTGTTGAAAATACCTCAAAAATAGAATCGAAAATAATGATTAAGACAAATAAAATAGGCAAATATGGATAGAGCATATTACTAAAAAAGCTTTAATATTAAATATCAGCAATGGATATAATACTTCGTCCATTACTGTATCAGTATTAATATAATCAAAAAAATATTATATCAAACTAAAATCAAATGAACACTAGATAGAAGTGAGCCTGACTAATGAAACACTTGTAACATACTTACCGGAATTTCAGATTTGTCTCTAATTCCGTCTTTTTTCAATTGCTCCAGTTCCTTCAAAATTCTGTGCCTGAGAAGCTAAGGTAATATTAATGATATCTAAGCCTGATAAAATTCGTGAAATATTTACATGTAATTTGTAGATTTCCCTTGCATCCGTCTTTTCCTGATTTTCCCAGTCCCTCCGTAGTCCTGTGCCTGAGAAGCTAGAATAACATTAAAAATATCTAAGCCTAATAAAAACCCTATTATTCCTAATGGCGGGAATGGGTCTAAATCTATCTCTAACAGAGAAAATATTAAAAACAAAATGCCATGGCAATACTTGTTAATAATTTTCTTCTTTTGTCGGGTTCACGATATGCTGGTTCCTGTTGAAAATATCTTAAAAATAGAAGAGAAATTAATGACTATGACAAACACAGATAGGAAAATATGGATAGAGCATATTACTGAAAAAGCTTTATTATTGGATATTTAATATCAGCAATGAATATAATACTTCGTCCATTAACAAAAAATTTCTATATCAAACAAAAATCAAAATGAACACTAGATAGGAGTAAGCCCCTGACTAATGAAACATTTGTAACATACTTACCGGAATTTCAGATTTGTCTCTGATTCCGTCTTTTTTCAATTTCTCCAGTGCCTTCAAAATTCTGTGCCTGGGAAGCTAAGATAACATTAACAATATCTAAGCCTAATAAAATTTGTAAGAATATTTACATTCAATTTGTAGATTTTTCTTGTATCAGTCTTTTCCTATTTTCTTCATTGTTTCCTTGTATCAGTCTTTTCCTAATTTCTCAATTGCCTTTATAATTTGCCTGAGAATCTAGAATACCATTAAAAATATCTATGCCTAATAAAAACCCTATTAATCCTAATGGCGGGTATTTCTAACGGTGGGAACTGGTTTAAATCTATCTCTAACAGAGAAAATATCAAAAACAAAAAAGCCATGGTAGCCCTGTTAATACTTTTCTTCTTTGTTCGGTGTCACGACATTCTGTTTCCTGTTGAAAATACTTCAAAAATAGAAGCGAAAATAATGATTAAGACAAATAAAATAGGCAAATATGGATAGAGCCTATTACTAAAAAAGCTTTAATATTAAATATCAGCAATGGATATAATACTTCGTCCATTACTGTATCAGTATTATTATAATCAAAAAAATATTATATCAAACTAAAATCAAATGAACACTAGATAGAAGTGAGCCTGACTAATGAAACACTTGTAACATACTTACCGGAATTTCAGATTTGTCTCTAATTCCGTCTTTTTTCAATTGCTCCAGTCCCTTCAAAATTCCGTGCCTGAGAAGCTAAGGTAATATTAATAATATCCAAGCCTAATAAAATTCGTAAAATATTTACATGTAATTTGTAGATTTCCCTTGCATCCGTCTTTTCCTGATTTTCCCAGTCCCTCCGTAGTTCTGTGCCTGAGAAGCTAGAATAACATTAAAAATATCTAAGCCAAATAAAAACCCTATTATTCCTAATGGCGGGAATGGGTCTAAATCTATCTCTAACAGAGAAAATATTAAAAACAAAATGCCATGGCAATACTTGTTAATACTTTTCTTCTTTTGTCGGGTTCACGATATGCTGGTTCCTGTTGAAAATATCTTAAAAATAGAAGAGAAATTAATTATTATGACAAACACAGATAGGAAAATATGGATAGAGCATATTACTGAAAAAGCTTTATTATTAAATATTTAATATCAGCAATGAATATATTACTTCGTCCATTAACAAAAAATTACTATATCAAACTAAAATCAAAATTAACACTAGATAGGAGTAAGTCTGACTAATGGAACATTTGTAACATACTTACCGGAATTTCAGATTTGTCTCTGATTCCGTCTTTTTTCAATTTCTCCAGTGCCTTCAAAATTCTGTGCCTGGGAAGCTAAGATAACATTAACAATATCTAAGCCTAATAAAATTTGTAAGAATATTTACATTCAATTTGTATATTTTTCTTGTATCAGTCTTTTCCTATTTTCTTCATTGTTTCCTTGTATCAGTCTTTTCCTAATTTCCCAATTGCCTTTATAATTTGCCTGAGAATCTAGAATACCATTAAAAATATCTATGCCTAGTAAAAACCCTATTAATCCTAATGGCGGGTATTTCTAACGGTGGGAACGGGTTTAAATCTATCTCTAACAGAGAAAATATCAAAAACAAAAAAGCCATGGTAGCCCTGTTAATACTTTTCTTCTTTATTCGGTGTCACGACATTCTGTTTCCTGTTGAAAATACCTCAAAAATAGAAGCGAAAATAATGATTAAGACAAATAAAATAGGCAAATATGGATAGAGCCTATTACTAAAAAAGCTTTAATATTAAATATCAGCAATCGATATAATACTTAGTCCATTACTGTATCAGTATTATTATAATCAAAAAAATATTATATCAAACTAAAATCAAATGAACACTAGATAGAAGTGAGCCTGACTAATGAAACACTTGTAACATACTTACCGGAATTTCAGATTTGTCTCTAATTCCGTCTTTTTTCAATTGCTCCAGTCCCTTCAAAATTCTGTGCCTGAGAAGCTAAGGTAATATTATTAATATCTAAGCCTAATAAAATTCGTAAAATATTTACATGTAATTTGTAGAGTTTCCTTGCATCCGTCTTTTCCTGATTTTCCCAGTCCCTCCGTAGTTCTGTGCCTGAGAAGCTAGAATAACATTGAAAATATCTAAGCCTAATAAAAACCCTATTATTCCTAATGGCGGGAATGGGTCTAAATCTATCTCTAACAGAGAAAATATTAAAAACAAAATGCCATGGCAATACTTGTTAATACTTTTCTTCTTTTGTCGGGTTCACGATATGCTGGTTCCTGTTGAAAATATCTTAAAAATAGAAGAGAAATTAATGATTATGACAAACACAGATAGGAAAATATGGATAGAGCATATTACTGAAAAAGCTTTATTATTAAATATTTAATATCAGCAATGAATATAATACTTCGTCCATTAACGAAAAATTACTATATCAAACTAAAATCAAAATGAACACTAGATAGGAGTAAGCCTAACTAATGAAACATTTGTAACATACTTACCGGAATTTCAGATTTGTCTCTGATTCCGTCTTTTTTCAATTTCTCCAGTGCCTTCAAAATTCTGTGCCTGGGAAGCTAAGATAACATTAACAATATCTAAGCCTAATAAAATTTGTAAGAATATTTACATTCAATTCGCAGATTTTTCTTGTATCAGTCTTTTCCTATTTTCTTCATTGTTTCCTTGTATCAGTCTTTTCCTAATTTCCCAATTGCCTTCATAATTCTTTGCCTGAGAATCTAGAATACCATTAGAAATATCTAAACCTAATAAAAACCCTATTAATCTTAATGGCGGGAATTTCTAACGGTGGGAATGGGTCTAAATCTATCTCTAACAGAGAAAATATCGAAAACAAAAAAGCCATGGCAGCCCTGTTAATACTTTTCTTCTTTAGTCGGTGTCACGACATTCTGTTTCCTGTTGAAAATACCTCAAAAATAGAAGCGAAAATAATGATTAAGACAAATAAAATAGGCAAATATGGATAGAGCCTATTACTAAAAAAGCTTTAATATTAAATATCAGCAATGGATATAATACTTCGTCCATTACTGTATCAGTATTATTATAATCAAAAAAATATTATATCAAACTAAAATCAAATGAACACTAGATAGAAGTGAGCCTGACTAATGAAACACTTGTAACATACTTACCGGAATTTCAGATTTGTCTCTAATTCCGTCTTTTTTCAATTGCTCCAGTCCCTTCAAAATTCTGTGCCTGAGAAGCTAAGGTAATATTATTAATATCCAAGCCTAATAAAATTCGTAAAATATTTACATGTAATTTGTAGATTTCCCTTGCATCCGTCTTTTCCTGATTTTCCCAGTCCCTCCGTAGTTCTGTGCCTGAGAAGCTAGAATAACATTAAAAATATCTAAGCCTAATAAAAACCCTATTATTCCTAATGGCGGGAATGGGTCTAAATCTATCTCTAACAGAGAAAATATTAAAAACAAAATGCCATGGCAATACTTGTTAATACTTTTCTTCTTTTGTCGGGTTCACGATATGCTGGTTCCTGTTGAAAATATCTTAAAAATAGAAGAGAAATTAATGATTATGACAAACACAGATAGGAAAATATGGATAGAGCATATTACTGAAAAAGCTTTATTATTAAATATTTAATATCAGCAATGAATATATTACTTCGTCCATTAACAAAAAATTACTATATCAAACTAAAATCAAAATGAACACTAGATAGGAGTAAGCCTGACTAATGGAACATTTGTAACATACTTACCGGAATTTCAGATTTGTCTCTGATTCCGTCTTTTTTCAATTTCTCCAGTGCCTTCAAAATTCTGTGCCTGGGAAGCTAAGATAACATTAACAATATCTAAGCCTAATAAAATTTGTAAGAATATTTACATTCAATTTGTAGATTTTTCTTGTATCAGTCTTTTCCTATTTTATTCATTGTTTCCTTGTATCAGTCTTTTCCTAATTTCCCAATTGCCTTTATAATTTGCCTGAGAATCTAGAATACCATTAAAAATATCTATGCCTAATAAAAACCCTATTAATCCTAATGGCGGGTATTTCTAACGGTGGGAACGGGTTTAAATCTATCTCTAACAGAGAAAATATCAAAAACAAAAAAGCCATGGTAGCCCTGTTAATACTTTTCTTCTTTGTTCGGTGTCACGACATTCTGTTTCCTGTTGAAAATACCTCAAAAATAGAAGCGAAAATAATGATTAAGACAAATAAAATAGGCAAATATGGATAGAGCCTATTACCAAAAAAGCTTTAATATTAAATATCATCAATCGATATAATACTTAGTCCATTACTGTATCAGTATTATTATAATCAAAAAAATATTATATCAAACTAAAATCAAATGAACACTAGATAGAAGTGAGCCTGACTAATGAAACACTTGTAACATACTTACCGGAATTTCAGATTTGTCTCTAATTCCGTCTTTTTTCAATTGCTCCAGTCCCTTCAAAATTCTGTGCCTGAGAAGCTAAGGTAATATTAATAATATCTAAGCCTAATAAAATTCGTAAAATATTTACATGTAATTTGTAGAGTTTCCTTGCATCCGTCTTTTCCTGATTTTCCCAGTCCCTCCGTAGTTCTGTGCCTGAGAAGCTAGAATAACATTAAAAATATCTAAGCCTACTAAAAACCCTATTATTCCTAATGGCGGGAATGGGTCTAAATCTATCTCTAACAGAGAAAATATTAAAAACAAAATGCCATGGCAATACTTGTTAATACTTTTCTTCTTTTGTCTGGTTCACGATATGCTGGTTCCTGTTGAAAATATCTTAAAAATAGAAGAGAAATTAATGATTATGACAAACACAGATAGGAAAATATGGATAGAGCATATTACTGAAAAAGCTTTATTATTAAATATTTAATATCAGCAATGAATATAATACTTCGTCCATTAACGAAAAATTACTATATCAAACTAAAATCAAAATGAACACTAGATAGGAGTAAGCCTAACTAATGAAACATTTGTAACATACTTACCGGAATTTCAGATTTGTCTCTGATTCCGTCTTTTTTCAATTTCTCCAGTGCCTTCAAAATTCTGTACCTGGGAAGCTAAGATAACATTAACAATATCTAAGCCTGATAAAATTTGTAAGAATATTTACATTCAATTCGCAGATTTTTCTTGTATCAGTCTTTTCCTATTTTCTTCATTGTTTCCTTGTATCAGTCTTTTCCTAATTTCCCAATTGCCTTCATAATTCTTTGCCTGAGAATCTAGAATACCATTAGAAATATCTAAACCTAATAAAAACCCTATTAATCTTCATGGCGGGAATTTCTAACGGTGGGAATGGGTCTAAATCTATCTCTAACAGAGAAAATATCGAAAACAAAAAAGCCATGGCAGCCCTGTTAATACTTTTCTTCTTTAGTCGGTGTCACGACATTCTGTTTCCTGTTGAAAATACCTCAAAAATAGAAGCGAAAATAATGATTAAGACAAATAAAATAGGCAAATATGGATAGAGCCTATTACTAAAAAAGCTTTAATATTAAATATCAGCAATGGATATAATACTTCGTCCATTACTGTATCAGTATTATTATAATCAAAAAAATATTATATCAAACTAAAATCAAATGAACACTAGATAGAAGTGAGCCTGACTAATGAAACACTTGTAACATACTTACCGGAATTTCAGATTTGTCTCTAATTCCGTCTTTTTTCAATTGCTCCAGTCCCTTCAAAATTCTGTGCCTGAGAAGCTAAGGTAATATTATTAATATCCAAGCCTAATAAAATTCGTAAAATATTTACATGTAATTTGTAGATTTCCCTTGCATCCGTCTTTTCCTGATTTTCCCAGTCCCTCCGTAGTTCTGTGCCTGAGAAGCTAGAATAACATTAAAAATATCTAAGCCTAATAAAAACCCTATTATTCCTAATGGCGGGAATGGGTCTAAATCTCTCTCTAACAGAGAAAATATTAAAAACAAAATGCCATGGCAATACTTGTTAATACTTTTCTTCTTTTGTCGGGTTCACGATATGCTGGTTCCTGTTGAAAATATCTTAAAAATAGAAGAGAAATTAATGATTATGACAAACACAGATAGGAAAATATGGATAGAGCATATTACTGAAAAAGCTTTATTATTAAATATTTAATATCAGCAATGAATATATTACTTCGTCCATTAACAAAAAATTACTATATCAAACTAAAATCAAAATGAACACTAGATAGGAGTAAGCCTGACTAATGGAACATTTGTAACATACTTACCGGAATTTCAGATTTGTCTCTGATTCCGTCTTTTTTCAATTTCTCCAGTGCCTTCAAAATTCTGTGCCTGGGAAGCTAAGATAACATTAACAATATCTAAGCCTAATAAAATTTGTAAGAATATTTACATTCAATTTGTAGATTTTTCTTGTATCAGTCTTTTCCTATTTTATTCATTGTTTCCTTGTATCAGTCTTTTCCTAATTTCCCAATTGCCTTTATAATTTGCCTGAGAATCTAGAATACCATTAAAAATATCTATGCCTAATAAAAACCCTATTAATCCTAATGGCGGGTATTTCTAACGGTGGGAACGGGTTTAAATCTATCTCTAACAGAGAAAATATCAAAAACAAAAAAGCCATGGTAGCCCTGTTAATACTTTTCTTCTTTGTTCGGTGTCACGACATTCTGTTTCCTGTTGAAAATACCTCAAAAATAGAAGCGAAAATAATGATTAAGACAAATAAAATAGGCAAATATGGATAGAGCCTATTACCAAAAAAGCTTTAATATTAAATATCATCAATCGATATAATACTTAGTCCATTACTGTATCAGTATTATTATAATCAAAAAAATATTATATCAAACTAAAATCAAATGAACACTAGATAGAAGTGAGCCTGACTAATGAAACACTTGTAACATACTTACCGGAATTTCAGATTTGTCTCTAATTCCGTCTTTTTTCAATTGCTCCAGTCCCTTCAAAATTCTGTGCCTGAGAAGCTAAGGTAATATTAATAATATCTAAGCCTAATAAAATTCGTAAAATATTTACATGTAATTTGTAGAGTTTCCTTGCATCCGTCTTTTCCTGATTTTCCCAGTCCCTCCGTAGTTCTGTGCCTGAGAAGCTAGAATAACATTAAAAATATCTAAGCCTACTAAAAACCCTATTATTCCTAATGGCGGGAATGGGTCTAAATCTATCTCTAACAGAGAAAATATTAAAAACAAAATGCCATGGCAATACTTGTTAATACTTTTCTTCTTTTGTCGGGTTCACGATATGCTGGTTCCTGTTGAAAATATCTTAAAAATAGAAGAGAAATTAATGATTATGACAAACACAGATAGGAAAATATGGATAGAGCATATTACTGAAAAAGCTTTATTATTAAATATTTAATATCAGCAATGAATATAATACTTCGTCCATTAACGAAAAATTACTATATCAAACTAAAATCAAAATGAACACTAGATAGGAGTAAGCCTAACTAATGAAACATTTGTAACATACTTACCGGAATTTCAGATTTGTCTCTGATTCCGTCTTTTTTCAATTTCTCCAGTGCCTTCAAAATTCTGTACCTGGGAAGCTAAGATAACATTAACAATATCTAAGCCTGATAAAATTTGAAAGAATATTTACATTCAATTCGTAGATTTTTCTTGTATCAGTCTTTTCCTATTTTCTTCATTGTTTCCTTGTATCAGTCTTTTCCTAATTTCCCAATTGCCTTTATAATTTGCCTGAGAATCTAAAATACCATCAAAAATATCTATGCCTAATAAAAACCCTATTAATCCTAATGGCGGGTATTTCTAACGGTGGGAACTGGTTTAAATCTATCTCTAACAGAGAAAATATCAAAAACAAAAAAGCCATGGTAGCCCTGTTAATACTTTTCTTCTTTGTTCGGTGTCACGACATTCTGTTTCCTGTTGAAAATACCTCAAAAATAGAAGCGAAAATAATGATTAAGACAAATAAAATAGGCAAATATGGATACAGCCTATTACTAAAAAAGCTTTAATATTAAATATCAGCAATGGATATAATACTTCGTCCATTACTGTATCAGTATTATTATAATCAAAAAAATATTATATCAAACTAAAATCAAATGAACACTAGATAGAAGTGAGCCTGACTAATGAAACACTTGTAACATACTTACCGGAATTTCAGATTTGTCTTTAATTCCGTCTTTTTTCAATTGCTCCAGTCCCCTCAAAATTCTGTGCCTGAGAAGCTAAGGTAATATTAATAATATCCAAGCCTAATAAAATTCGTAAAATATTTACATGTAATTTGTAGATTTCCCTTGCATCCGTCTTTTCCTGATTTTTCCAGTCCCTCCGTAGTCCTGTGCCTGAGAAGCTAGAATAACATTAAAAACATCTAAGCCTAATAAAATCCCTATTATTCCTAATGGCGGGAATGGGTCTAAATCTATCTCTAACAGAGAAAATATTAAAAACAAAATGCCATGGCAATACTTGTTAATACTTTTCTTCTTTTGTCGGTTCACGATATGCTGGTTCCTGTTGAAAATATCTTAAAAATAGAAGAGAAATTAATGACTATGACAAACACAGATAGGAACATATGGATAGAGCATATTACTGAAAAGGCTTTATTATTAAATATTTAATATCAGCAATGAATATAATACTTCGTCCATTAACAAAAAATTACTATATCAAACTAAAATCAAAATGAACACTAGATAGGAGTAAGCCTGACCAATGAAACATTTGTAACATACTTACCGGAATTTCAGATTTGTCTCTGATTCCGTCTTTTTTCAATTTCTCCAATGCCTTCAAAATTCTGTGCCTGGGAAGCTAAGATAACATTAACAATATCTAAGCCTAATAAAATTCGTAAGAATATTTACATTCAATTTGTAGATTTTTCATGTATCAGTCTTTTCCTATTTTCTTCATTGTTTCCTTGTATCAGTCTTTTCCTAATTTCCCATTTGCCTTTATAGTTTGCCTGAGAATCTAGAATACCATTAAAAATATCTATGCCTAATAAAAACCCTATTAATCCTAATGGCGGGTATTTCTAACGGTGGGAACTGGTTTAAATCTATCTCTAACAGAGAAAATATCAAAAACAAAAAAGCCATGGTAGCCCTGTTAATACTTTTCTTCTTTGTTCGGTGTCACGACATTCTGTTTCCTGTTGAAAATACCTCAAAAATAGAAGCGAAAATAATGATTAAGACAAATAAAATAGGCAAATATGGATAGAGCCTATTACTAAAAAAGCTTTAATATTAAATATCAGCAATGGATATAATACTTCGTCCATTACTGTATCAGTATTATTATAATCAAAAAAATATTATATCAAACTAAAATCAAATGAACACTAGATAGAAGTGAGCCTGACTAATGAAACACTTGTAACATACTTACCGGAATTTCAGATTTGTCTCTAATTCCGTCTTTTTTCAATTGCTCCAGTCCCTTCAAAATTCTGTGCCTGAGAAGCTAAGGTAATATTAATAATATCCAAGCCTAATAAAATTCGTAAAATATTTACATGTAATTTGTAGATTTCCCTTGCATCCGTCTTTTCCTGATTTTTCCAGTCCCTCCGTAGTTCTGTGCCTGAGAAGCTAGAATAACATTAAAAATATCTAAGCCTATTAAAAACCCTATTATTCCTAATGGCGGGAATGGGTCTAAATCCATCTCTAACAGAGAAAATATTAAAAACAAAATGCCATGGCAATACTTGTTAATACTTTTCTTCTTTTGTCGGGTTCACGATATGCTGGTTCCTGTTGAAAATATCTTAAAAATAGAAGAGAAATTAATGATTATGACAAACACAGATAGGAAAATATGGATAGAGCATATTACTGAAAAAGCTTTATTATTAAATATTTAATATCAGCAATGAATATATTACTTCGTCCATTAACAAAAAATTACTATATCAAACTAAAATCAAAATGAACACTAGATAGGAGTAAGCCTGACTAATGGAACATTTGTAACATACTTACCGGAATTTCAGATTTGTCTCTGATTCCGTCTTTTTTCCATTTTCTCCAGTGCCTTCAAAATTCTGTGCCTGGGAAGCTGAGATAACATTAACAATATCTAAGCCTAATAAAATTTGTAAGAATATTTACATTCAATTTGTAGATTTTTCTTGTATCAGTCTTTTCCTATTTTCTTCATTGTTTCCTTGTATCAGTCTTTTCCTAATTTCCCAATTGCCTTCATAATTCTTTGCCTGAGAATCTAGAATACCATTAAAAATATCTAAACCTAATAAAAACTCTATTAATCCTAATGGCGGGTATTTCTAACGGTGGGAATGGGTTTAAATCTATCTCTAACAGAGAAAATATCAAAAACAAAAAAGCCATGGCAGCCCTGTTAATACTTTTCTTCTTTGTTCGGTGTCACGACATTCTGTTTCCTGTTGAAAATACCTCAAAAATAGAAGCGAAAATAATGATTAAGACAAATAAAATAGGCAAATATGGATAGAGCCTATTACTAAAAAAGCTTTGATATTAAATATTCAATATCAGCAATGAATATAATACTTCGTCCATTACTGTATCAGTATTAATATAATCAAAAAAATATTATATCAAACTAAAATCAAAATGAACACTAGATAGGAGTGAGCCTGACTAATGAAACACTTGTAACATACTTACCGGAATTTCAGATTTGTCTCTAATTCGGTCTTTTTTTCAATTGCTCCAGTCTCTTCAAAATTCTGTGCCTGTGAAGCTAAGGTAATATTAACAATATCTAAGTCTAATAAAATTTGTAAAACATTTACATGTAATTTGTAGATTTCCCTTTCATCGGTCTTTTCCTGATTTCCCATCCCTTCGTAGTTCTGTGCCTGAGAAGCTAGAATAACATCAAAAAAATAAATAAGCCCAATAAAAAACCCTATTATTCCTAATGGCGGGAATGGGTCTAAATCTATCTCTAACAGAGAAAATATTAAAAACAAAATGCCATGGCAATACTTGTTAATACTTTTCTTCTTTTGTCGGGTTCACGATATCCTGGTTCCTGTTGAAAATATCTTAAAAATAGAAGAGAAATTAATGATTATGATAAACACAGATAGGAAAATATGGATAGAGCATATTCCTAAAAAAGCTTTATTATTAAATATTTAATATCAGCAATGAACATAATACTTCGTGCATCACTGTATCAGTATTATTATAATCAAAAAATTACTATATTAAACTAAAATCAAAATGAACACTAGTTAGGAGTAAGCCTGACTAATGAAACATTTGTAACATACTTACCGGAATTTCAGATTTGTCTCTGATTCCGTCTTTTTTCAATTTCTCCAGTGTCTTCAAAATTCCGTGATTGGGAAGCTAAGATAACATTAACAATATCTAAGCCTAATAAAATTTGTAAGAATATTTACATTCAATTTGTAGATTTTTCTTGTATTAGTCTTTTCTTAATTTCTTCATTGTTTCCTTGTATCAGTCTTTTCCTAATTTCCCAATTGCCTTTATAATTCTTTGCCTGAGAATCTAAAATACCATTTGAAATATCTAAGCCTAATAAAAATCCTATTATTCCTAATTCCTAATGTTGGGAATGGGTCTAAATCTATCTCTAACAGAGGAAATATCAAAAACAAAAAAAGCCATGGCAGTCCTGTTAATACTTTTCTTCTTTGGTCTGTGTCACGACATTTTGTTTCCTGTTGAAAATATCTTAAAAATAGAAGAGAAAATAATGAATATGACAAACACAGATAGAAAAATAATGATACAGAATATTAATAAAAAAGCTTTATTATTTAAATATTGAATATCAGCAATAAACATAATCCTTCGTGCATTATTGTATCAGTATTAATATATTCAGAAAAATATTATATCGACTAAAATCAAAATGAACACTATGAATGGCAAGCTCTGTTAATACTTTTCTTCCTTTGTCGTTGTCACGATATCTTGTTTTCCTGTTGAAAATTTCTCCAAAAATATAATAGAAAATAATGAATATGTCAAATAAGATAGCTAAATATGGAAACAGCATTTCACGAAAAAAGTCTATTAAAAAATATACAATATCAGTAATTAACGACAATATAAATAATAAATCAGTAATGTACAATAACAGTAATAAAAATATAAGAATAACGTAAAATGAAAAAATCATTTTAAACTTTTCATACCAGGACATCAAATACAGGATTGCATTACAGGGTGTTAAAATACAAATAACAATTGTATTTAGTTTTCTGAGCTATGATTCAATTCATTAATAAATATACATTCAAGAATCCGTTTGCAATTATTCAAATTACATAAATAGTTAGTTCCTTACGGGTCAACCCATGTCAAACTTCCGCATATAATCCTTTTATAGTGTGTAGGACATTTTGGTATAGTTTCAAACAACAGTCTTATTTGATATAAATAACATGTGTATGTGCTGCCCAATGCATTTGTTTGCGATCACATATTAGTAATCAGTGCACATACATACAAGCTTAAAGTACGTATGGCAATGGAATACAGTCTCAAACAACAGTCTTATTTTCTATATCAAAGTCTTGTGCGTGCCCTCGATACATTTGTTGGCTAGCACATCTTAGTTATCTTAATAAAACTTTTCTTCATATTCAAATAATTGAGTTGTATTTTCTTTTGAAAAACAGAAAGATTCGTCAAGTTCCACAATTGAAGAATCCTGTTAAAATATATACACATTTTGTTATTATGCACTTTTATAGTAGAGGAAGTAAATTTTGAGCAACTTATTACGTATGACGAGGCTCTACAAGACACCTATAACGTGTTGGGCGATGACGCTGCGCGACTCCCTTGGACTTATAACCTGCCAGTTTTCTCGATATTAACAACTCAAATCTTTGAATATGATTGAAGTCTATTACTGGCAATGAAATATCCAGTCTACATGAACAAAGTACGAGAAACGAATAATATGTGATGAAAAACGTCAAAAAGTGTGCTGATAAAAATGATTATTGTAGAGGTCGAAACGCATAATGTAGAACCCAAAACTATTAACCCTACTATTCACATATGCCAATATATTGGGACATCTGTCATACTTGGTCATAATGTATTGGGTTGCTAAAGTTTACGACCAACCTAAGTATGTCGACAACATAATTAATTCCAAAAGATGCAAACAATAGCAACATTAATTTATGCAATATGAATAAACCCTATCATTTAACCAAAATAAAAAACAAGCAAACAATCCGATAGTTACAGCAATTAAATTAACACTACTTAAACGACAAACTTCTAATGCGAATTAACTTTTATATAGCCGACTTGCAATGATCCAAAATAATATTAAACAAACAAGAATATGAGAAAACAAGACTGATACAAGATTTTGTTGAAGTCAACATGCCTCTTTTCTCCCCGCGAACAGAAGATGAAATTGCCTTAAAGAGAGAAGTCTATGAGCGGTCATTCACCGAAAGTACAATGCCCGATAACTTTCGAAATAACCCCGGGTCAAATATATATACGGAAGAAAACAATTAAACTTTGTCTATTGCTGAGGAAATAAATCTTAGTAATAGTAAGTGTAACATACTATTACATGATTGAGATGGCCTAAAAAAAATGCTATTTGATATCATACGAGTTTTTTGAGTTTGCAGAAAAAGAGTATATATCTATTTTAAACATTACATTGACGTCCATTACATGATACTAGAGATTCCAACTAAGAGATGTACCGATACCTTTTGTCGCCGATACCAATTCGACAACAACGATAAAACGACGATATTAATATTTTAAAAGCAGAAATTGCCTACATTTACATGCTATTTAATTAATATCCCAGGTGTGCAGTTGAAACAAGTTAAAGTAACAGTTTGCAAGATTTATTCATGCCACACAATTTTTCAGATTTGAAAAAGACCTATTTCAGATAAAAAGAAATTAATGTTTTGGATTCTGATACGTTTTTTCATTTAAATGTATTGCACACTGATGTTAATTTTATCGGTGTTCGGTTAGAAAACTCATCGGGTTTGGCTACTGTAGGTAGTAAAATAAACAATTGTTCGCTGATTCTATCCAACTGATAAATCGAGTTGCGTGCGCAGAATTTTATGCCATTATAACGTCGTATTTTGTATTTTGCACATCGAAAAATTCACATTCGATATATTTCTTCATAATTTCCATGTAATGTTAAAATTGTCAATATAAAAAATAGGTTGCAATAATAGCCAAATTAGTAGAGCTAGTTGGGCTGATAAATGGCTTAAATCAGGTCATAATCATATTCCCGTTTCTATTCGCGCGGTTGGGAAACAGCATTGCTCCTACCTAACGAGGCTAATACCGCGAACACGATCACTCCGAGCAAAAAATAATTTCAATATTAGTATTTCAACCTACTTTGTAAAACATTCAGGAATAGATTAAAAGTTTAATTATCTTGAAAATATCAGTATACATTAAGCCGATATCGATACGAATACCGATACCAAAAAATTGCCGATATTATCGATACCCAATACCTTTTACCGAAAGCCTTTTATATTAGTTTTGACCAGCACTGGCTGCATGTATAACGACATTGATGTTTGTTTTAAGCAGAAGGTAAAACACTCATTTCAAGCATTCCAAACCGAAATTGAAATAAATCAAAAGTCAATATACCGTAATTAATGATAAAATAAAACTAGTAAATAATACACGATAGTAATATGAACATTTGGTAAAAAATCACTATTCAAGACAGACAAAATTATTGCAAAATGAACATATCATATTGGGTTAGTTTCGCTTTCCTCAGTTAATATTTGGACGTGATTTGACTTAAAATTATTCTAATTTGAATCAAGCATCAAAATTAGAACCAAGCTGAAATATAAAATGCGACTATCAGAAGATAACCCGTAAGTTACAATGACATTATATTTTCGTAGCATCAAGATACCAGAACAACACAACACAACGCAAAGAACTACAGAAACAAATGTTCGTAGAAGTATGTAATGGACAGACATTTTTCCTCTTTACAGGTATCCCATATTTTACTCTTTATATTGTTAACGGCGTTCTATATTTTGTACTAAACCCAAAAAGGGTTTATTTGATTTGGGAGATTCGTTTTCCTATATGACTTGGATTTATAGTCACGTTAACATATTTTAGAATATGATTTTAAAACAATCGCACTACAAATAGGAGTTTTAGGATGTACCTACATGAAAGCCAGTAGAACCCACATTTTTATTTTTTTAAAAGCTCGAACTGATATGATTTTGTCACAATTACATCCAACAAGCGCCTTCAGTTAACAGTTAGTTGGACGTGTTTTAACCTAAAATATTCTAATACTCTCCAACATTAAAATTAGAAGCAAGTTAAAGTAGTAAGTAGAGTTAAGTTAAGCAAGTTAAAGTAGAGTTTATAAATGTCCACTTATTAGCAGAGGTTCAGCTAAAATAGAAGAACAAACGATTAAACGAAGGCTTAAATAATATGACTCGGCATGTTTGCAATGTAAATTGGATATTTTCTGCCTTGCCAGCCTGTTTGGGACTGTTTTCTATGCGCTGAAAAATATGAATATCCAGTGTAAGCGTCAAATATACAACAGTGCAGCCTACAACAGATTTAGCAACCAATCACAAGAAATCATTTTTTTTACTACATTGAATACCCGACAGCCAGACAGCACCTTCTGAGTCTGAACAGGAGTCTGAACAACAACCGTTGGTATATCGAGCGCACAAACCGAGGATAAACAGATCGAGCAATAATCAAACACAGGAATTTGATAACAATCATAAACTATATGAAATGTGTTGTACAGAGTCAAACCAAAATGTGAAATAAAAAACTAGCCTTGACAAAATGAAAAATTTGAAATGTTAGGAACTCCGGAAAAACATACGATTGAGCGAGGGATTAATAAATATGACCTGGCATGCGTGCAGTGTAACTAAGATTTTTCTAGCTTGTCAGCTTGCTTAAAACATTTTAACTTTTCGTTCAAAAATAAACCATTTCAACACACATATTAGAAACTATGAATATTCAGTGTCAGCGTCGGATAAATAACAATTCAGCTAATAAAACAGAACTATTCTAAAGTATTCGCAATCCCTAATGAAGAACAAACTGATCAGTGTCGTTGCGACAAAATCAGAAAATTCTGAAAATTTAATAAAAAGTCCTCATGTTGCGTGCTTTCGAATCTACCAATTTATTACGCTTCATCGGAGAATTAGAAGTGACCATTTCATTTTTTTCTTAAATTCGTGGACACGTCCACCGCTTTTTTGTTAATACGTTTTCTTCATTTCCCCAATATTTAGCTTAACATTCTTACTTTGCATCTTTACTGTTTTTCTCAAAGTAAAAAACAATTCACATCATTTAGCATTCACAAATGTATTTTTTTGGGGCTAAGACATTCACGCGACAATGACTTAGAAATGAATTATTATTTACCAGAATTTTTGGATTTAAATAAAAATTTACCAAACACAAATTTGGGTCGGGCATTCAATTCAATTAATTTAACGAAAGCATTTATTTCAAAACACACCCCCGAATGCAGATTTCAAATGTTTTATTTTCTCCTAACCCGAAACCTAAACCAAGCTGGACAACAACTAATTTGTTATTTTAAAGCTTTAAGTTAACGACGGATTTAAATTTAATTCAATGAAAGCATTAATTTCAAATCAAATCTCTCATTTTTCAACGAAACAGTCACAACTGTGGTAATATACTTAGATAATTGGTATATTGCACTATAAGTTTTTTCAAAAATATTGAATTATTCCGAACTTTTCCGATCTAGCGGGTAAATATTCGAATATTCCATTAAATCGAGGACTAATATAAACGAGAATATCGGTCAGAGACCGAAGACTTATCGATCGAAAGTTAGGGGATCCCCCAAAACAGCGCTCTTACTCCATAGTGACGCCTTGTGTCCCATCACTAATTAATTAATAACTCGCTAATTATACGACATAATTCATCCAAAATCAATAGGCTTCTGGTACGCCATATGATGAATGCACATGCAAAATCTGGAGCAGATTCAATCTCGCTTAACGAGAGAGCTGTGCTCAAATATATGGACACGTCACAAGGTGTCGCCGCTATTTTTTATTCTGACCCACAAAAAACGCGAATATCTTGAAGTCCACAGAAATTTTTGAAATAAGTAAAAGTAATAGCCTTCTGGCAAAAAAATCAATCTCTAACCACTGAAAATTTCAAAGCAATTGGTCCAGTATTCGAAAAGGAAAGCGATTTCATCATGACGAAAGAGAAGAATACTAACAAGAACAAAAACATAATATTGAAACGATCGTTATGTACACTGACGTGTCCAAAAAGTTGATTCAACAAAAACGGTGGCACAATGTGGTATTCGAAGATGGTAAATTTTACAAAAATTAATTGATTTCAGAAAAATATTTAATTATTTAGATCTAATTTCGGCTTGGGGGTTAAAATTTTATTGTACCAATAATTTTTTGAACTATGACATTATGTGAACTATATGAACTATGTCAAGTTTTGGGTTTATGAATGAAAATGTAATTTGATAAATTAGATATGAATCGGATATATATTTAAACAAATTTATTCGTACCTGTCTGCTCTAGTGATATGGCAACATCAAATAAAATAATACACCGTAAATTTTCCAAATTCTAAACCCTAACCATTCCGAGCCTGTCGAACCCCTGCGCTATCCTGAAAGCTCCCGCCAAACCCCATTGTACCAGATGGTTGAAATTAGGAGCCCAATTAAGACTTTATAAAGGGGAAACATAATTTTGTGCAAGGTTATAGAAAATGAAAAGATTCAGGTTGAAAATCCTTGGTTTGCCATAGCAACCGAAGATGTTTCAAAGTCATAAGCAGAAAGCATCAAAAGGCACTATCATATAAGCACAAACACCAAAGCGCGCGACATCCGTGAAGATGACGGGTTCACTAAAACTTACAAACTTACAACTGCGCAACGCTATACAAACAGCAACGCTAATTTATAAGTTGTTGATCATGTAAGTTTAAATATCTGAGATGAACTATAGTTAAATTTTCATAATTAGTAGACGATGTGATAGAAATTCCCATAATATAAAACTGTTTCAATTAAAGGAACCTCGTCGAACCCCTGTTACCCCAACAAAAAACAAAGTCGATTGAACCCTGGTTAAAAACTACTCTTCTAGACTATTGAAAAACTCACAAAACGCTATGGCAACGAAATAAACCTATAAAGTACGAATACAACAAATACTATAAAATGAGGCCCGACCAATTGTAATAATGCAGCCGCAATTGCCCCATTACCAGTATTATAACCCCATTGCTGGCGGACTGCCGCATACTTCGATACTTGTCAAACGATGGGAAAACGCCCAAAAGGAAACATAAACCGCGTCTTTTCGGGAATTGTGCATACGAGATTAACAAAGCAGAAACATCTATTGCATACCAGCTAAAAACTGCACATCTTCCGTGAATTAGCGGGTGGAAACCATTGCATTATATGACTTTATGAAATTATATAAATAAAATTGGGCGGAATATTATGGACATCTTGTGAGGATAATTCAAATATTTGCAGTTCTTCCTGACTAGCGGGATTTAACATGATATATCAGTTTATACCTGACAAAATATGAATTGAAAGATTTATAAGATTTCATACTTGCTCTTTACTCTTTACACTATATAAACTTTCATCTCACTCCGTGAGGCACCAGACTAATAACAATGTCCGTTTGATGCAATGACTCTTTCAAGCAGTGATTTAGAAAACTGAAAATAAATATATGGTTTCATTAATAAATTTTGGAGTTACAAATCACAAAAATGAATGAATGCTTATTAACAGAGGTAAAGCAAAGGTAAACTTATATTAAAAATGCATAAACAATATTATTTTGACCACGTAGAAATGCAAGTATTGCCGATTTATTCATGTAGTTAGTATCATTAAAATAAAGTGTTTTAACAAAGCTGAGTTACGTGAACATTCAACACCAAGTATTGTAGTGATTACCAATTTGTGAAGTTCTTTAATTATTATTTAATACGGAAGTAACACCGACACGATCTAAAATTAAACGCCTAGAAATGTCCAACTATTCGCTTCACAAATATCGCACCCCGAGGTTAATAAAAATGATATTGTTCGCTTAAAATTGGAACCGTAATTTACAAACTGTGATAGAAATCCTACACAGAAGATAGAAATCATAATAAAATTTATTTGTGTTGCGAATGCACTTGTTGCCCCTCTTTGTCGATGTGAACTCACAATCATGTCCGAAATATAAAAACTACGATATTCACCGTGATAATTAATATCTACTAGTGAATAAAAAAGTGCTTTGATATAGTCTAACAACATTAATTAGAATGTCGGCCGCCAAAACGATCGCGGTGACGAATATTTAACTGAGGCCTTCGATTACGACAAAATTATGAAATAAAAAACGCCGCACTGTTACGAGTTTTCAGTCTTCTAGTAAAATTCGAAAAAAAAAAATTGTCGGCGGCCAACATCCCAATTAATGTCGTTTAAAATGCTGATTATTCGGTGTTCGTTAAAAATATTCGACTAACTCGATTCAAAAATACGATTTTGCCCGCCACTGATTACGGCGCAAGTAAATAATAATTGAATGAAAATAAAAGTTTAACTTCACAACAATAAGTTCCAAGTAATAGTTTCACACCTCATGCATTCGGTCGGCGCTATATGCGAAACCATTATGACACTACTGAAATCTGTTTAGTTCTCTCTGAAATTAATTTTCCCGAATTTTTGATGTTTTATTTCTAAATGTGGGTACCCGATGACTACTGATTAATAGTCGATGATTGAAATACGACTTGTAAAATACACACCGTCAGGCAAAGAGAGACGGGCTACAACGTAACTGTGGAATTTCGCTGTGAACGACCATACATTTTAGTTTATTAAACGCATTACGTCGTCGTGAATTGCACTTTTGGCGCACTCTTTTGATTTCATCTTAACCCCCGTTAGAAAATCCTAACTGCGCCCCTGGATGCGACCATATTTAAAATGCGGTATTTATTGGCTTAATCGTGTTTAACGAAACCTGCAGTTGCGACGACTTACGACAATATAAAATCATTACAATTCAAAATTACCGCGTCAATCCGCGGACATGAAATGGAGAACAATGAAACCACGTGTAACAACACCGATTCCGCCCCGCCGAAGGCCTGTCACTCTGATTCTTTTTAAAGTTTCACCGTTTGAAATATCCCAAGATATGGACAAAATACGAATGATTGTAATTTAAATTCTTGCAAAAAAAATCGATTTTAGTTACTATTATGGTATTTATTTTGAAGAAATCTTAACATAACACCAAATTTTGTGCTTTACAATGTCTAAAAAGCGTTTTCAATCTGCTGCGAGACTGCTAAAACAAAACCTATGGTGATATCTTTTGTTTTAGATTTTAGTTTTATTATTTTATAATGCAGCTTTTCAATCAAGAAATTGGGTTGCGGATTCACCTCTTTATCATTTATCTCTTCACCGATTTTTATGATATAGTATTCTAACTTGTTTGTGATGAATGTAAATTAGAAAGATTCAAAAGATTTTAATAACATACTTGCTCTTTAGACTCGATACATCCACCTCTCTCAGTGATGCATAATCTGACAAATACCTCCGCGTGTCTTTTGATGTAATGATAAACTGTCTTTTCCGCTTTCAAGAAGAGTTTCGGAAAGCTGAAATTTATGCGAGATAATGAAATGTAGGTAAATTTTGTATAATATTGATTTGATTAAACATAGTTGTTCGAACTATGTCATTATTAAGTTTTAAGTTTATAAGTTACGGAAAATGTAATTTGACAGGAGCACAGAGAAGCTATGCTTTGAATACATAAAATAAAAATATTAATTTTCAGTTCATTCACAAATTATTCACAGATTTCCTCCTAATTTACAAACATTACTTTGGAATGATCTGTCAGGGTATAATATTGCAACACATCATATAAACTATATTTATATTCATTCGAAAGCACGTTGAAAATACGGCTACATATTTAAGAAATGAAAATATCGAAAATAAGGCGGAAAAGATAAAATTTAACAAATGTTTCTGTTTCTAATTACCTTTACGCCCCTCAAAAAATTGCCCACGCCCTTGTGATAAGCTGTGCTTATTCTAAAGATACAAAGACGACAACTTGTACTGATATTCAATTACGTTCATTCTTAAATTATTTGCAGATTTTCAACATCATAAATATTACTTATTCGGAATGATCTGTCAGTATGCTATGTTGTATCTCATTATCTAAATCTTAACTAGTTTACCTTCAAGTGTTCTATAGTCTTTCCTTCCCAGCGACTTCCTGAAAATATACGTCTATAAATAACTTCAGCCACAGACATTGTGGACATTATATATATATATATATATATATATATATATATAAGAAGTAGTAGTAGTAGATTTACAATAGGTGGGATCTCATGTATATAGTAACCTTGGAAATTTTAATTTGGGACACAAATCACATTGTCAACCAGTACTAAAAGGTGTACGATTCCCGGTTATATTGATGCATATTGATGCACTTGATTCTACTCACTCATATAATATCGTTATTGGAAACTTAATGCCATTTCAGTTCGAAACACATGTGAATACGAATGTCATGGTTAACTAGTACCAAAAGGGGTAAGATACACGATTAAATTAAGTCAAGTCAAGTTTATTTTTTCCAACCAGTAAAATGTATCACAATCATAAAATACGGAACAAAAAAAATTTACACAGTTCTACTGGGGAAGGGACATCGCGGGGAACCAAACTGTTTATCGAGCAGCGACACCCAAGTTCCTAATATCTAATTAAAAAAGTAAGAATTCTAGAGTTTTCAAGCTGCTCTATCTTATACTGGCGGTGAGTGCCGTATGAAAGAGACCATTCAGTAGAGATTATATTGGAGAGTTTATATTAATTAAGCTCTCCTTAATACACGTGATTAGGCATAACATGACGTGACCCGCACTAACAATAGGGAAAATATGACACATATCTTTATGTCTCTATTTTTATAGTTATGAACATGAATGGTATGATAACTCGGAACTTTTACCAAGGGGATAAGAACCAAAAAATTTACACTTGGTTGAATATAATTCATACAGTATCGTTTTTGGAAATTTTAGTTGGGACACATTTTGAAACTGTAATTTTTAGAAAATTTCATTTGACAGACAAACCAAAACTGAGCTTATACTCAATATATTGAAAGTAATAATTTGTCTGTAGATTTCCCGAAAAAAAAAATACAATATATCATTTATTTATAGATATCTAAATTGAAAAGATTTCAAATGGTTTGATTACATACTTGATCTTCAGACTTGATAGGCCTTCATCTCACTCAGTGATGAAAAGCTGGCACTTGACGAATTTCTTCTGGTACAATGATAAATTGTCCTGCCGACTTTCAAGCAGTGTTTCAAAACGCTGAAAATCAATATGTAGGTCGTGATTTTGTGTAAGCCAATTCTAAATTTGAATTAAACTAAATTTCGTTGAGCCAACTATGCAATTTTCAGGTAGTTAATTCACTCAAATAATATTTGACAGAGACACTACAAAGCTATGCTTATGCTAAAGATATAAAAAACTAATTATGTAATTCAATTTAGGTCATTTTCAACTATGTCGCAGATTTCGCCAAAATTACATCATTTAGTTAAAATTATATGTTAGTTTATCATATTGTATCTCATTTTGTATTCTTTAAAGTAAGACACTTTTCTGAATATTTTCTTCTAAAAATATACGTAAGTTTTAATAAAATACGTGACGGGTAAATTTCGATATTCAATTTCATAAAATCCAAAACTTAGAAAATTTAAACGAATAAAATTTATTTAGCGATTGCCATTAAATTTGAAATATAACTTTATATGTACATATCAGGTGCAGTTTTAAACTGCACAAATTGCAAATATTACAATAACAATAAAATACCCAATAAAATTTTATAACTGTTTCATGGAGTATTTTACTAATTATCTCTGATCAGTAACCTGTAGCATTATCACATTGTTCACGATAGGGATCGCAAACTGGGGATCGCTATCCAGTAGAGAAGCGCGCAACAAATTTTAGGGGTCGCAAGAGTACACCAATTTAGTACAAGATACTAGGTTGAGTTGAGATATTTATAGTACTTTTTTGAACTTCTGCTTCGAAACACAATTATTGAAACTTGTGCAAAATCTAAATCTTACAATTTCGATAGAATGCACAGGATCAAATAAGCATAACAATGTTGGCTCGCATCAAACTATTTAGCATTTCAAACGTGAACGGGGGTCTTACTGTTTTGGACTTTTAAATCGAAAAACAATTATTAAAACTTGTGAAAATATAAATCTTACAATTTTGAAAGAAAACACACGATCAAATAAGTTGTATACCAATGCTGACTCTGATCGCAAGACCCGAGACGCGGTGCACTCGCATCGAATTGTTTAGCATTTTAAACGAAAACAGTGGTATATAGAAATCAATAGGCGTCGAAAGTCAAATAAATTGTTCAAATACTATTTACTTGTAATATTCCTCGTTCGTTACTTCGTGTCTTTGAATCTTCAACTTTTAATATTTCTGAATCTGAAAAAAGGGTAAAATATTGATAAATCAACTGTCGCAGAACTGTAGCTATAGCATATTCAACGGACAGTGAGACTGAATCTATCGGATCATTTGCACAAAGCTCCCGCCACGTTTTAAAATGACCTATTAGTAATTATCCATTTGGGGTTAAGAATGATTTGAAAATTTGAATTCCCAGCGCATCTGCATTCCTAACTTAAACACTGGATAATTATTAATTCTCTTATTTTGAACGCTGGTAGGGTACAAAGTACAAAGATCCAATCTATACACAATAATATATTAAAGTAAAAAGGCTATGGCGAATCTCTATTAAACCATGGATTTTGCGCTACATTTGCGAAAGTTTTGAAAGTTATGCATTACATTCATCTTAAGCGTACCATGTTGAATGCAGCTTACGTAGTTACGAAGATCAGTGTATTACGTTTAAGTTACTTCATGATAAGTTTATGTATTGCCATATAACTTTTAAGTTTGGCCTATTTGAGAGAACACGATGGAACCCGCCGTTAGTGAGTTGGATGCAGAAGAGAATCATCCATCAATCTAGACTTCTGTATTAGGTTAATAATTCCAATTCGTATAGGCCCGAAAACCTCTAATTTACCACTTATACGAGTAAAATGAAAGCAATATAATAGCAATGAAAACAATGGGATAAAGAACATTTAGCTCACCTGAATATTGTTCCAAACTCGCTGTCATAACCCAACAGTCGGCCGATCCATACATCCTACACAAAATCAAACCTCATCCTATCACGAATATTTGTGACTGACTGAAAGCGATGTCGCTTGTGGCTTCCCGCGCAAAAATATTTGACGAAAAAAGCTAACTGATTGTTTCTAATCAAATGTTGTTACCTGATTACTTTAATTACTCCAGGTTGTCGTGACGAGCCGATAACGCTTCTGGCGCGTGATCTCAAAGTTGCAGAATGCAAATGACGGTTGAGATTTGCTTCATACGTCGTATAACACCTAGTTCACAGTAGTATTTTCAGGATCTTTTGTACCAAGCCCCACTCCAAAACAACACCCCGCCAACGCTCGAATTAAATAGAAATAGTAATTGTTCAGTTAAGTATTCAGTTATTGCGGATTCAGCCGGAAATTCCAATTTTCAAATCATTCTAACCCAAAACCCTAACTGCATAATTACTTATTTTTTATTTTAAAACGTGACAGGGGTGTTTATCTCAGATCACACATTTTTGCATCAGTGACGGGAGCTTAGTACAAAGAATCCAGCAATTCCATTATATTTGTCTGTTTACATTTGTCGAATAAACGCGCACGTGAATGCCATCAAAAATGTAACCTTACTCAATACAACACAGTAATACAACTCAATGAAAGAATAACGGCGTGTACAAGTTTAGCGTTAAATCAATGCATTCTCTGCATTGGCGTACAAATCTTAGCTCATTGACTTGCGTAGCCAAAAATAATTTTAAGTTTTTATACAATAACGTGCCGGCGATGACGGTAAAATATAGGTCATACCGTGACGTTTTCTCGATGCCTACTGTATAGTAATTTCTTCGCCCAAACCAAACGGCAGAGACATAACATCAGCAACAGCATTCATCACGGTTCTATGTGAAGTAAATAATTGACTGCTCAAGATAAAAACAGCACACCGACGACAACAACTGATAAAATATATAGATCAACTATTCGAGACCATTGAAATATTTGATGTTATGGAGCTCGTGAAGAGGTGTTATTGACGTAGCCCCACAATAAAAACGTAACAAAATCAAATTGTTACTTACCGATCAATATTAATGATGGAATTGAAAATACTCTATTTTATAACTCGGATGTATCGGAGTAAACGAATAGATCGCAAAGACCCTAGGTCCGTATGAAGCACTTTGAGTCTGTCCCTAGATTAGACCTCTTGGTAAAGAACGATCATGATACAGGTATGTACGGCCGTAAAGGACCATTCTGAGATTTTATCACCCAGGGGAAGGGTATACTCGTATTTTAATGCATTTAGTATCTATGTCAGCCAGTGCACTGCAGCTAATTACGTTCACGTTGAGTGGCGCGTCGTGCTAAGCCTCAGGAATAAGCTTGATTTCTATTCTAAGATTACCTCGCTTGGATTTGCAGGTTCAAATCCCATAGGGGATCATTTAGTACCAAAGGATCGCTGGCGGCTTCCTCCCGCCACCCATACCCCAAGCCAGCATTTCCCAAACTTTTTTCGCCACGGAACACTTGCACTTTTTAGGTCGCCTCGTGGAACACCAAAAATGCGCCGCTAAAACTACCAGAATTGTGTTAATCATACCAAAATATGATTAAATATTTTTTTTCGTTTTTTCATTTTAAATGCTGGTTATAAATATATATCAATAAATTTATTTTATATTTCTATGTCGATTACTTTTCATTACGTAATGTTTGCCTTTAATGTTACGTAACAACGAAGTACTTTATTTTATTTATCTGCTCCATCTATTATTATTTATCTGCAGAATCGAGTTTAGCAAGCATGAGTAATTTTTTCCGCATTTTAAAGCAAAACCAGGCAGAGGTGGAGGACGTAAGGTTGGCGTTTTGCCATTATCCTTCAGGCCTACATGTTTGCCTACAGCTCTACACCTACAGCAAAACCAAAAGCTGTAAACTTGATATTGAACCTGACAATCACGAAGCTAGGCCGACGGTTAACAAAAATGCCACCATCCGCAAAAAGTTAGTCAGCTTTAGGCCGACGGTGACGCAATATTCAACGGTCGTTAGTTGGGCGACAACTTTACGATGACGTGATTGACATGGTGACCAATTTAGCCCTAAGCGAACGCCATATGAAAAAGATGTTTTTCTGGTAAGCTTTCCCATTGCCGGCGGAAAAAAAAATCTCATGGCATATAATTTTTGCAGCCATCCAGACAGAGAGAGTCAGCACCAGGGTATAAAAATAAGGAAAATGAAAGAAAGGCTGGTTTGCCCTGTGGCTATGCCCGTCAGATTAAATAATTCTTCACCAATTGGATTGCAAACAATTTATCCGCCTGTAATACAATATACATTCGCATTTATATGTCGAATATAAATACTGATATATTTCTCTACCAACGTGGTTCAAAAGATCTCTGACTTTACGAAGCTAGCAAAATATTCATGATCCTGCTTTTAAATCCTATGGGAACTCTCATTGAATTTTTTGTACAAAGCCTCCGCCACTAATACACAAAATGTGAGATTAGATAACAACAATCTTGCCATGTTTCAAATCAAAAATTTATAATTATCCAGCTGATTCGGAATGAATAAAAATTGTAATGTTCGGCGCAATATGCATTTCTAACTGAATACTTACTAATTTTCTCATTTTAAGCGTTGGTGGAAGCTTTGTACAAAACATCCCATTTATAGTCTGTCTGTTCTTTATACTTAGTTTCTACAAGAAATTAATGTGTGAACTTTTTTCATTTTTATATCCCCAAATTTCAAATTTAAAATCCCAATCCTATACTTCCAAGTATCGATAAGAATTGATGTTTTCCATAATAATCGACTTCTTCATTTACATCGGTAAGAGCGTAGCCATTGCTTAATTTGGCAATCCAATTTTTTTTGATATGACGTATATTACGGATGCTTATTCGCCCTATTTCGCTACGAACAAGGCAAGATATAAGCAGCCACTGATATCTAACGTTACGTTAAAATCCCGTTTATAAGACTTACTTCACCGCAGAGTTCTTCAGGCTAGGATTTTGTTTTTTATCAATTCTAAAAAAACATCGTGTTTTAAAACAAGGGCTTGTTTTAAATCGAAATTTTTCTGTATTTTTTGTATTTTTTATTGAAATACCCCTTGCATCGCCGCGAAATTACGCCAAAACGTTGCATTCTGGCAGCTGCACACGCAGCCGGAATTTTAATTTCAAAAATGTAAGTAAAATTTTTCATTTTGACTTTTACCACTTTTACGTACCTTTATCGCCACTTTATATCTCCACCAAAGTCATAAGATTTTACCCGGAATGTTTAGCCGAGATATCCGAGAGACGTTTTGAGTAAGAAAAATTAGGAAAAACTGAGATAATTAGCTCACGAGCCTAGTACAAAAGCAATTCGATCAAGTGCAGCCCTTTGGCAAAACGAGTGGGTTGCGATAATGAAGAATATGCTTATATCGCCGGTAATCTATTGATATGAACGATGAGACACCCTAACCTAGCCTATGTTAATTGTAAGATAACAGCATACTTTTGTTTTTTAAGGTTGAAGTGAGTTTTTCAAGGTTATACAAACTCATTTATTCGATCGCATTTCAATTTTCGCAACGTGGTTTCATCGCAGCAGGGTCGTTCACGTAATGGCTTATCGGTTACGTCTTACTGCGCCAACCACTGAATACAGCTTGAGAGGGTGTACATGAGCCTTTATCGATATTTGTGGCGTTTTGAAAGATTTATTGCAAATAAGAAGCGCTTGGCAAGTTTTTACATCTATTTTTCTTTAACTTATTCAATACAAAAAAATCAAATAGTACAGCCATTTTGAACAAAACTTTTGTTTTTTAAGGTTGAAGTGAGTTTTTCAAGGTTATACAAACTCATTTATTCGATCGCATTTCAATTTTCGCAACGTGGTTTCATCGCAGCAGGGTCGTTCACGTAATGGCTTATCGGTTACGTCTTACTGCGCCAACCACTGAATACAGCTTGAGAGGGTGTACATGAGCCTTTATCGATATTTGTGGCGTTTTGAAAGATTTATTGCAAATAAGAAGCGCTTGGCAAGTTTTTACATCTATTTTTCTTCAACTTATTCAATACAAAAAAATCAAATAGTACAGCCATTTTGAACAATACACGCAAAAAAAAAACTTGATTTAAAAAAATTGTTTTAATCTTTGAACAAATCCCTACTTCAGGCTATACAATTGCGCATTTTTGCCAAATCGGATTATTAATTTGAAGGATGAATTAATAGTAAGTCCCAAAACGGCCAATTATCGGTGAATAGCTTTAGAATAGAGCAAAATAATGTTGAAAGAGACGTCCTTTTCACTTTGTGTCTTACTTCAAATGCCATGAAATCGTTCCTTTCATAATTTCGGATCTTAGGGCAAAAAATGACCTCGCTACCACTCAAAATTAAAAAAGATGATTGCGCTAGAAATTCCAATTTTCAAATCATTCCTAACACTAACTAGATAAATACTAATTTTAAAACGATGCGGACCGTTCGCGTGTAAAACGAACGACGCCGGTGGGTCATTTTATAATGAACAGTACTCTTGAGAGACTTAACAATAATTGTTCGCGTATTAGGCGAAAGTGCTGACTTATACATAGGAAAACGCATACACCCGTGGTTTGTCGAATCGGCTTAAAACCGACCCTGATGTCTTCCCATAGTGTAGTGGTCATCGCGTTTGCAAACGGTCCCCGCAACATTTCGCTCTAGCCTAAATCTTTGACTTCTAAAGTATGATTTAACCCTCCGTGGTGGATTTTTACTTCTTCTTAATATCTTAGTTAGAATACTTTTAAGATGAAATGAATTTTTGCTCAAACAATCGATAATAACCGAATGTATTTTTATCATAACTATCACACATTTAAGAAAAATGGGTTAAAATGCTGAAATGAATCATTTGTTAAACACATCTCAAAAACAATGAGTAATTAAAGTGTAACTATAGTGAGAAGTATTGTCTGCCGTAAACTTATAAATCAAAATGTTTGTCCAATCACCGATTTTTTTTTTAATTCTAGATAAGTAATTTTATCCGTTGGCAAAACGTGGAGATAATAAAGATAGACATCTCGAATGTCAATTTGCTCAATTTAAAGCGTAAAAGTGAGGAATCGAGTGTTGTATGAACCGATTAAAATGAACAGAATACAGATTAAAATATGCCGTGAATCTTGAGAAGACTTCGAAGTGTTTTAAAAATCACAAAAACACGCATATGTAGTTACCACACATCCTGCCTCTATACACAACTGTTGTGGATTGAGTATTTTAGGTTCGAAATCTGCTTAGTCTATCAGTATATTCCTATCAAAGCCGCAAGTTCCAGGTTTTTACGTAAGAGTTACAGTTTCCGTAAAGCCTCGTTCAGAGTGGAAATACAAAACACCGTGAGAAAATGACCGCGGAGACTTATCATAACTACATTTTCAATCTTCAAATATACGAATCGATCCAACGTGAATCTAGACCGCTAGGGCGTGATATCAAAACGTTTAAAAGTTGACTTTTTCATGTCATTTATTTTGCCGTCGTATCCAATGTGCAAGGCTGGTTGCAATCTGCATCATTGGACACAATCTTATTAGTGGACATAACGATCGTTTTGTTATTATGTTGTTGTTGTTGTTGTTCTTTGTAACAGAAAAAAATGCCTTTCTTTTTGATTATTGGATTAATCGCTTTGAAATTTTTAGTGCCAAAAGACTAAACTTTTCGCTAGAAATCTATTACTTTTATTTATTTTAAATATCCCGGTGTGCTGTATGGGATTCGTTTCTTCGTGTGATATGACGTCATCACAATTTTGCCCTATGTTGCGCTATGTGCCCATAGTTTGAGCATAACTCTCTTGTTTATCTCCATTTGATTGTTCACAGCGTACTCGATTAGTAATTTTTACCCACTGTCTGATGAACACAATTGCTACGACACCGTCACTCCCACCACTTCAAGGCAAACGATATGCTTATTCCGTCTCATATTCTTTTGAACGATGTATAGGACTGAAACAAGTGCAGAAACAAAACATTTCGTGAACTTGCAAATAGCTGTGAAGATTATATCTCATATTCGGTAAACAAAGTTTTAGAATTCGACGTTTTGTAAATATTTTCCTATTCAGCAAACGAATAATTCGAATTTTACAATGGCGATAAATTTTGTATTCGACAAACAAACATTTCAAAATCTAAGCTTTGTGATTTACCGTAGTTTTTATTTCGTGTTGCAGTCCTAACTAATAACAATTCTTATTTCTGCGCCGTGATTATCTTACTAAAACGTGCGAAAACAATGAAAAAACGTGGATGTGGAATGTGTTATGGAATTAGTTTGAAACGACCACGCCAAAACCTGACAAAAATAGCACGTGGTGAATCAGTATTCTAAATTACCAAAATTATGTTAAAGCCAAATATGCAATTTATATATATGTATTTCTATTTTATCGATGATCGACAACACGGGGTTGTTTTCGCTGTACTTGGGCGACAATAATATTTGGGACACATTTTGCTGTCTCACAAATAGTTTGGGCTTTATTTTCTTTAGGAATCCCTTGGGCGAAAAGTCTTTTTGTGATTCTGGTTCTTGTCGACAGTTTCTAGGCCCAGCTATCTATCTTGTAGTTATTTTTGCTAAGTTGGGGCTACAAATATATATCATGATTTCTCTTTTTAGACCCGGTTATCTTTTGACAAGAATTTGAGGATTAACAGAAAAAATTTTTCGCTATCGTATTGTTTCCAAAAATTCGCTGGAAACATATCTGGAACTTGGGGTACTGTTATGGTAAATTTCACCCGAAATGTGCAAACTTGCAGACTGGACCTATTACGTCATACATAGTATATAATATGTATCTGCTTCGTCAGGAGCGAAGAGAAGTCGGTTTTAGTTATCGATTCAAATAAAGAATAAATTCAGTTTGTGCATAAGGATCTTGCTCGCCTTACCGTACTTGGCAAGGATTTCCCATAATTATTCGAATTGATGGGGATATCACTTCAAGTGTGCAAAGTATCTCACTATCTAATTCTGGCAGCCATGAAAATATATGGAGCAAACATAATAGTCCTCTCCAGAGTCTTTTCGTGATATTATTAGGAGTGTTTGGAGTTTCTTTTCAGGGTTTGCTGATATATCAATTCAATGGACCATATATAAAAGCTTTATTATGTTGTTTTGTTCTGCCAGCTAATATTTAGCAAGTTGCATAATGATAGTTTTATTTGAACTACTGGATATGAATCACTGTTTGCCACAACTTGTGAATGAAGTTGCCGAAGTTCAATTCGTTACTTGAAGGGGAATATAATTTATTGAACAACTATTATAATGTCAAATACCCATTAGTTTCATAGACATCTGATTAATTTTCGTTTTGAGCATTAAAGATTAAGTTTTTCAACCCGATCAATTCTGTACATTCTAGCATTGCTCAATCAGAAAATTAACTAATAATACATATGATAACAATTCTTGATTCGGCAACATATTCCATATTCTCAACAACATGCTTGACTATTACCGACTTTATTTATATTTTGCTTGAAAGCTAACAAAAAAAGGCGACGTCGTCCCATAAACTGGTTCCTATCTATATCGATAAATGAATATGAAACATTCAGTATTCCAGAAGTATGTGAACCAAGATGGCGGAAACTGGAACATTGTATGTGTACAATGTTGGGGTTAGGCCATAATTCCAGGAACTAATATTACGGGACTCACTTGGCTATTCCCCGACCTTGGGATAGAACTAAGGAAAATTAGAATACAATTATAGCCTAATTCTAACCTGGTACACATACGTAGCGTGTCCGCTATCTTGGTTCACATATTTCTGGAGCGCCAAACATTCATACCGGTACATTATTATATTTCCCCAAACCAAATCACCAAAATCATTTTTGCTGAAGATGCATTTTAGATCAAATAACGTTAGCGTGGTCCAGTCATGTATTTTAACTTGGTCAAATATTTTCTTTGTAAAGATGTAGTTTATAATATCTTGTGAAATAAATTAAATTTTTGTTCTCCTATCGCAGATGTGGTGAATTACGATGCTAACAAGAAAACCTTCAGGGAGCCTGGGAACATTAAAAAAAAACAGACAAAAAACAAAGCGCCTTGCTTCCATTTTGAGGGTTTAATTAATAAATGAAAGACGTTAAAGCGGTTCAATATATGATTGAAGAAATATGTGCTTCCTTGTACAATATATAAGTTAATTCGGAGTCATTCAAAAACATGTGGAAGAAAAGATGGTATTTGGAGAATGAAGAATTCGGTGAAGATAAGACTAGTAAATATCGTCAGAAAAATCATATGGGTAATCTGTAAAAAAAGTATATTCAGCAAATACAGGAAAAAAGACATATTGGCCGAATATCCACAGACCGTTGGTATTATTGGAAAGTTGTTTATCAGCCAGAACTCTTGTACACTATAAAAGTTTATCTATTACAATTCACGAATATAAGTGATATAGCATTGTAAGCTGACCTCTAATAAGTGAGTGTTGATTCTGAGTATGTCAACAAAACTACAATCGAAATCGGTGCGAGCCTGGTAAAATATGTTGGTGATCGACAAGGAATGTCTTTTTTTATCATCTGTATCTAATTCTCGAACTCAAAATTTATAAACCTAATCTTTTTAATGCTTTATGAGGAAGTGAATAAGCGATTGGTGTGAAACTAAAAGTGAATGAGAAATAGATTTACTATCACATCCTCTCTTAACGATACTCAGGTTAATTTCTGTTATGTAATATCGCCCTTCTTTTCTAAGTTTCTGATAATGCATTTTTCAAGTGGTTTTTAAATTCTTCAAAATTTCGGCACGAAACACGGGCACCAATCGAATTTTTGATCTACATATTGATTTTCCCTTATCTCAAAAATGAAACTGGATTCTGAAAACATGCCCATTTTGGCAAATGAATATAGGTTATTTTTATTCATTTTGTAAAAATTGTTCGAAATACCTTCATAACGTTTCTGAACTTTGAATTCGCTGACAACGAAATACTAGGAAAAATTTGTGCGTGATATATAGCGGTCATGGTGATATTTATTCTTGATTACTGTGTACTTTTACTAGGATTTTTCCACAATGCTGTAAATACATAATATTAATTACATTAACTGGCGTAACAAATTTCCGACTATCAAATAAGCAAATCACTTATGATGGCCTATACACTGTGAACTAATTTGGACGCATCCCACTCAGATATATATATTGCCTGAAATCGAAATTCAGATTAAAAAGATCTACTTAGCTCTGAAATCTATTCTAACGAACTGGAACTGTGGCATATTTAAAAGCTCATGTTATTCTTTTAGCGACAGCATTCCTAATTAAACAAATGGGGTACAATTTGTTGCTGAGACTTGTGGCAACATAGGAATTGGGACACGTCTATGTACGGAAAGTCGGAGTCGCTCCTGACGATGCCGAGTTATTTCGTTTTCCACCCCCATTCCCTTTGTTCTCCCGTTTTAAATATATAATTATGCAACTTACGGTCATCAGAACACGAAATATTGCATTTCTTAGGAAAAGTTTCTGGTAATGGTAAAAGTTTCTGGAAATGGTAAATATTTGAAAGAATATATTTTATTTCAGAGAACGGTTAATCATTCAGGTGATGGTTCGATTTAATGGTGGGAAGTACCAAAATACTACATAAAGTTTTAACTTGCTCATATAAATACTTTCAATTGCTAATACAATAAATCATCGCAGGACAACTTAATAATTATGGCGATTTCGAGACCCTCACCATCATGAATCGATATTTTCTAGTTCTTTGGCCTAAAAGTGATGTAAAGCACGTTTAATGCACATATTATAGTCAAATACATTTGAATACGACAAAAAACGACATCGAACGCGACATAGTAACTTCGATATGCGATAATTAGTTTTCTAACCCCATTTATTTGCAAATTTAATGCGTCTCTGAAACATCAATGGTTTTCATCAAATATATATATCAAAAGTTATGGCCAAAAAACGATAAAAAAAAACAAATTTAAAATCCAATTTTCCGAATTTTATTGATGATAACATTTTTAGCTTTCTTATGTTGGAATCTATCCAAATATACTAAAAATTACAATCCAAATGAAATAGAACCAATTTTCCATTTTTATGTCCGAGGTCAAATAGGTAATTGAAACCATTCCCCTACGATATAAATACAAAATTCCCACATCGACTGATACAAACAATTTTAAGTTTGACTGAATATTTGCTTATTTATATGTGTTTGAAATTTAACTCGCGACTTCGTAACTTCCAGCAATAAGTCATTTAACAGATAATCCAATTTATGAAATTATGGAAATTTTGTCATATGGCATTCAAAACTCCACCATGAACAACTTTCGAAATATCGCTATCAGATCCCTTTTCAGGTTACACTTTGGCCTCAATAAAATAGTCTATTCTATTTTTTAAATTGCAATTACTTCGCAAAATATGATTTTGTAGACGATGAGATTTTAGTTCTGAACAATTCAGATACACCGCAATACTAATAAATACTTTTCAGTATGTATACTGTCAATTTGGTTTTTTTGTTAATGTGTGTCATCTTTTACGAGTATAAAAATACTTAAATGAGTAGTCTCATATTTTCATGTGAGATTTTCAGTTCCTAGTTGTGTTTCCAAAAATAGTCATTATGTCTTCTGAGGACCTTTAGTTTAGTTACAATAATCCAAGTTGATACCGCAAACGATGCGACAGGCTAGCCTAAAATTAGCTGCGCCGTGGTTTATTGTTTTTATTTAAAATTAGAGTCTTGAACATTTACGCAAGTCAATCATTTGCGGCATACAAATCAAATTATTTTCGCATTTAAATACGCAAGTTGAACATTTGTGGCATATGAATGCATTGATGCGGCATTATATTAATTTGATTCTTGTTTTTCATCGATCTATTCTAGTATCAATCACGTAGGTTGAACATTTGTGACATATGAATGCCTCGATGTGGCATTGAATTAAATTATTTTGCGGATTTTATTCTTGTTTTCTACCGATCTATTCTTGTATAAATAAATTTCTCAAGTTGAACATTTTTGGAACAATAGTTCATCGATGCGGCTTTGATTTTTGTTTCTCACTGACCTATTCTTCTATACAGGGATGGCGAACCTTTTTCAATGAATGGGTCAAAAATTATATTTTTATCACGGAACAGAGGAGTGTGGGTCACAGGTATTTAATCAATGTTTGTATCTATAAGAAACTTCTGAAATTTTATAAGCTTCGGTTGATGTATATGAATTACCAAAAACGTTTAGGATGATGCGGCAAATTATTTTACGATTCCTCTGAGTTTGGAGAGAATTTCACTCTGATAGTGTTATATTTTTCGATCAGCTCTGAACCACATTAAGGCACTCTCACTGCCCCATTGTTATTTCAGATCTCTAGGTTTTCATTTCAAGTCTGAAGGATTTTGTTTTCCCAACGACATTGTAAGCGAGAAACTAATAAAATGCAAAGTAGCATCTAGTTCTCGTATAACTCTTAAAACAGTCGGCAGATGCACTTCCAAAAGAGACGAGACGTTGCGAAAAATGAACAGATCAATTGCATTATTATGTCATATACGATGTCAGAGCCAATGGCTGAATAACGAACGGTACACAGCGGTGCAGACATTTGTCCAAGATTAGGGGTTTTGAAAATTACCATACCGGCCCTTGATTAACAATTTGAATATAATCGATCGCAGCCCTGACTGCCCAACTGACAGTACATTATAATAGTTTAGTTATTGTTCGATTAATTTAAGGCCGATTTCAACAATTTTCATCACCGATATGTTAGTATTTTATTCCTACCTTGGCGGGTCACGAATCAAACGCGGTGGGTCACTTTGTGACCCGCGGGTCAGTGGTTCGCCATCCCTGTTCTATAAATTACGCAAGTAGAACATTTGCGGCATATGACTGCCTCGTTGCGGCATTAGATTGAAATATTGGACACGTCAGTGGACATACCGATCGTTTTGCATTTTATGCTGGCACTATTCTTCTTTTTGTTCTTTGACAAGTTTTAAAAGGTCTCTTTGATTACTGGACCAATCTCTTTAAAATTTTCAGTGCTTGAAGATTAAATTTTTTTAGGGTATTACTTTTATTTATTTCAAATATTCCGGTCAGCTACATGGGATTCGTTTTTGTGTGTGCTATGACGTCATCTGGATTTGCCACTAAGGGGCGCTACGTGCCCATATATTTGGGTAGGATCAAAGTGACTATAGACCAGGGGTCTCAAACTCGCGGCCCGCGGGCCAATTGCGGCCCTCAGGACGATAGTTTGCGGCCCCCGCCTTGGTAAGAAAGTTTAATGTTAGTGCGGCCCGTAAGTCACTCAGCTCAGTTAGAATAATTGATGCATTTAATGCATGATCAGTACAAGAAGAGCAAAACAAAATATTTTATAATTTATCCCCCGAAAGGAATATGCGGTAAGTACGGTAAGCTACTAGTACCGTACCTGTAGGCATGATATTCGATGGACCTTTGACCCCGAAGAATTTTTTTTATACCATTGCAAATTCTTGGTGCTTATTTTAGAGGTGGATTCGCGAGTTGAACCCTATAAACTGGGGTATATGTTTCACGTCATCAGTTGGATTCAAAACATTCAACAACCTGTTTTTCAAGAGTACGGTACCGGTAGAGAAGTTTAGCCTAGTCTATCACAACTATTTCTAGACTAATTTTTGATTACGGCAATTAAGCTACGACGCCCAAGTAATCAGAATGATCATTGAGTTCTTTGATTCATACTTGAATTTCTGAAACACAACCCAAAACTAACAAATAGCATGCCAAAACGAGGTTATGTTTACAAACATGCCTGAAAATCTTTCTGAGTGACAAGTGCCTGAGCGTTTGCGAAAAAGTCTATTGTTACGCCATTTTTTGCATCTTGTTGATTAGCCCATGTTACGGAATAAACAAGGAAGTAGATGCTCGGGGAAAGGTCCATCGCGGAATTACTTACATTTATGTTTTTGACATGTTTTGCGTATAGAAAAACAGGGGAAAAGATTTACCTTTTTAAGTTTAATTAATGCTTTTATTGTGATAAACCGGATGCGACCCGGACTCACTAAGGCTCCGTCTCGGCGGCCCCCAGGTAAATTGAGTCTATTACCCCCTGTTACTGTTCACTGTTAAAAGTTCCCCGACGAGAAAAACACGCCAAGCCAAGGTGTGGACCTTTCCCCGACCTTTGACCCCCGAAAAATTCTTTCTATACTTTATAGGGATGGGCGAGTCTGGATCGACGAATCCGAGTAATAGGTCAAAGACTTGAATCGAGTCCGTGACGTCACAATGTAAAAGCAGAAAAACACGTTTTTGACCATGCTACAGCATCGTGCGCTCACATACACAACTCGTAGCTCATATATTTTGTCCAATTGTTCCGCAGATAGCTGTTGAATCATTTTAAAAATATATTTTCCTCGTTTTTGGCGGCCATAATACAAAAGTAAACGTGGGTCAATGTGCGCCTTGGCAGTGAACTGGATTTCCGGCCCACCACCTTGTGTCAATTCTGGGCGGTTATTCAGAATTTCTTGCATGTCAATATGAAAAATAAAATGCTTTCCCATAGTTCTAGATATTTCTATCCGTAAATTTACTATGTCACGTGCGCAAATGGTAGAGAAATGCCACTCGTCGTCAATACAATGTTGTACATCGGCTTGTAATTTAGTCCTTCATGTAAACGTTCTAAAACTCTCCGTGCTTTTGATTGCTCCCCTTTTAGAGAAAGAATTGCACGTAATAAACTCGATTTGAATGAGGTATTGATGAGATTCTCCATTGGGTGTTTCATTTTTACGCGAATCAAAAACTTTGAAATATTGCGCTACCACATATTTTATTGTGTACCACATGTATAGAAAGAATTGATAGTTTGAAGGCGACTGGCGCAACAACATTGTTATAAGCGATCAATAGTTTTTAACTTGCGTTATATTATCTAGATATCTGTCGTTGTCCCTATTAGGAATGTTTATAATACACACGAGGCATATGCTTACAGATTTAACCTTAAATTTTAAGTAGTTAAGGAATGTAGTGAGATTTATAGAGACAAAAGTACAAATATAGGCTAAATTAGTAACAACAGAATTGATTATAGACTCGGTAAAATTGACGTGGACTCGAAATCAAATCCGAGTCAAAAAAATGTCTGGATTCGATTCGAATCCAAGTCCGGATCCGAATCCCGGCCTATCCTTAATACTTTACCATTGCAAAATTTTCGTAGCTTTTTTAATAGTGCTTTTGCGAATTGGCGCCCCGGAAGTATGTGTACAAAGATTACGCACAACCTGAATCCTAACCTGGTACACATACTATGATCAGGTTGTGCGCTATCTTGGTACACCTACCTCGGGAGCAACCTGAAATTTGAAATTGCCAGGTTTGACTGTACCAGGTGGTCTGGCCGGAGGCCGCAAAACGCGAGTTTCTAAAAAAAACTGATGTTCTAAAAATTGATATGTGTGATACAGAATGTTTTTAGGAATCGAAACTGAATATGTCGGGCTTCAAATGGAAATTGCGGACTGAATGGATGTTTCCCCGAGCATCGACTTCCTTGTTTACTTTCATGACATTGGCCCAGATGTAAAAGATGACTTAGTTTCGCATCCGCTCAGACACTTTTCTCGCTAAGCTCGTGTTCGCGTTTTTGAAATCTATTCGTTTGTCTCTAGTTGTGTTTCGGACATTTAAATATATATCAAATAATTCAATGATCACTTTCTTCTTAGGAATTTTTAGAATTTCAGTTTAATATATATTCACGGTTTAATTGCAGTAATCAAAAATTAGTGTAGAACTGGCTGTTACAGAGACTAGGCTAAAATTCTTTACCGGTACTTTTAAAAAACAGGTTGTTAAATGATATGAATCAGAATGAAGCCGATTTTACTAGCAAACCCACTCATAAATAAGCACCGAAATTTTTTCACTGGTAAAGTCAACGACTAACATACCGGGTAAAGTATAGAGGACTTGCACGGGTCACGTGACTTTGTTACGGGACGGCAACAAAACAAAAACGTCCATTTGGCTCCTGTCAGTTGCAAGTCGGATGATACGGTTCGGTTTTGTTTGGCTGTTGAAAATGGTTATTTCGTATTGTTCCGTTGGCTGTACGTATAGTATAGACAACGAAATGGATCTTCAGATATATTCCACTGATTTCAAAAGATCCGGAACGTCGCGCGATGTGGATATCATCTATTGCATTGGCAGAACTGCTTGGTATCAAGTCCAGAAGCCATCTTACATGTGTTTCACTGTTTGCGGACAGCACTTCGTTGATGGTGAGTGATAATGTGGTGATAGTGTGCCGTTATCAATTTCATTAAATATTCACAAGCTCCCTCATTTCAATGGAAAGCAGATGACAAATTACTGTTATTAGTAGGCCTACTTGCAGTTGCAGACTTGACTTGTGTAAAACAGTAAGGAATTAATAATCAATTGCTATAAGGTATTGTTTTCCTAATTAGCAGTTAATCTATTACTAAGTGTGAAAGATAACTAAAGTTGAATAGATAACTAAAGTTTAACACCAGTGGTCATGCAAAAAATAACCAGAATTCAATTGAATTCGCCATCTAGGAATACGCTCGCCACCGCATCTCTGATCACCCTGTGAGTTTTAATCAGGGTTGCCAGACACCAGCGATCAAAAAAAGCCAAATCAAGACATAAAAAAGCCAGAAAAAGCCAACAATTTTACTAAGTACAGAAGCCCCATGATTTGTCAGATTTTAAGCCCTTGGCAATGTACTGATGATGATATAGAGCCATTAGTTCATTCAGTGAGGCACACGAATGGAAAGTAAAGTTCCTATGCAACTGTAGAAAGTAAAATGAATATCAAACGAACAGCACTATTTTACCATTCAATATATACAATACAGAGTGTCGCTTCAGTCTGTCAGTATGTAATATACCTACATGTTTCTACTTAAACTTGTGATATTAGTATACCTTAAAAAATTCTCCCTATATCGTACTCTACTATTGAAAATTTTTTCACTTTCAAAAGTTATAAACCATCAATTTTATTAAAAAATTATCTAACCCCCTGCCGCTCACTGATATCTTATTCAGTAATTTTAGCGTAGTTGATCACATCGTTACTGCAATTGCAGAATTAAACTGAAGCTCACATAAACCATATCAGGCATAAAGAAAATTAAGTTATACAACTATTTTTTGGAAACAGAACGTAAAACTGACAAATAATACGCAAAACTATAAAAACGAGGCAATGTTTACAACCCTGCTTGAACATCTGTCTGAGCAGCTGCAGAAACTGCAATTATTTCTTATTGGGTATGGTTAAGAGTCAATGTAACAAAAAAGGGAATCGATGCTTCAGGAAATCCTAATGTTAAGTAGCTAAGTACAGGTAAAAGACTATTGTTCAGTTGTTACACACTAAATATTGTATTTCATATGATTCTAATAATAGACTCTAGAATAGACTTGATAAAAGCCAAAAAAACGCCAAAAAGCCAAACGGAAATTCTGACGCCAAACGCGTTTGAAAAAAGCCAAAAATGGCAAATTTGGCGTTAAAAAAGCCAATATGGCAACCCTGGTTTTAATCCCAGAAAGGATGCGAGAGAATTGCAGCTCTACTCCCACCGAAGGTGGTTTACATGACCGCTGATCGGTTACGACCATTCCCCATGCTTCTGAAAACAAACAACTGCCCCCCAATTGGTCATTGGTAAAAAAAGATATGCTACCCGGAATCAAATTCTTTTACGACAAGTGGCTGTGGTGGGACATGGACCTAAATTTCACACTCCTTGATCGTTAGATTCTATGAAAACTCAATCTGTATCCATTATCTTCCAGATATGGGTGCGACCATGGAATAGATGGATGACAAAGTATAGGTTGCAACAAGACCACAGTGGCACAAGACCTGAGCTTGCGTGACTTGATAATACATCCTCAATATCCATTTATTGATGCTTATCGTAATGACAAAGTAACTTGTGATAACTGTGGATTGGTGGAGATAAAGTGTCCATTGTGCTTTAACGAAAGCAACTTCAAGACGACCCTATCAAGAAAAAAAATTGTTTCGGTGGGTCTGGTAGTGAAGGCTTCAGTCTAAAGTTGGACACCGATACTACAACCAGATACAGTTGCCAATGAAACTTAGCGAGGCGTAATATCGCGACTTTGTGATCTGAAAGGAAATTCTGATGGGTAGCCGGCTAACCGCAACCTTTTGTTTAAAGAATATTATGAGATATGACTTAAGAGTCTAAATTTTTATTTGAGAGGGGTGTAACCCAAGCTAATTTGCAAATGGTATTCATAGTACCAAATATATCACACACTTTACAGTAATTATAAATTATATTTGAAAAATAAAGTACATCAAAAATGTATTTTTAAAAAACAATTGGTTTTATCTGCAGATACTAGGTTGATATTGAGATTGACCATTTCAATGCTAAATTTTCTTTAGTCAAAAGGCACACTTGATTCGCAAAAATTTGCGAATGCGCACAGTGCACCAATTTGTCTTATGTTTTGATTCCACAGGCAGGAGGTTGTGGATCGGTGCTGCTCAGGATGGGATATTTTTTTCCTCTAAATGCATATTACGAGTTTCACATGAATCCATCGTGCTCAGATTCGACTGTTTTCAAGGTCTGACGGCTCCAACAGCCTTATTTTATGGGTACACAAGAGAATTTTCAGTGTGGCATGCATGGGTCAGTTGGAGTCACTAACCTCAAGATATCTATAAGCAAGGATAAGATAACCTGGAAGTAACATTCCATAATTTTGAGTAAAAAATGTATCTGCCTCCACAGCCCTTTTAAATGGAAGATATGATGCCTCGGGGGGTAATTTCTATCAAATATTTTACAGTATTATGGTTCTAGTGAAAAGGGGTGTAGGCGGCTTTTTTTAAAGTGTGTTAGGTCTAGTCGAAAGACACATTAAATGTTTATGCTAACAACTGCAAATTAATATTGCAACGCATACAAGTTAACAGAATTTGGTGAAATGGTCCTGCCTTTTGCCTTTCTTCAAAATCCCCCTTTTTCTAACTATTCTCTTCCACTCTGGGGATGGCGAAAATTCAAATATCGATGGGACAATAAGCAGCTGATAATGGGTTATCTTCCCCTTTTCCTGAAAATAAATTAAACACTAATCATCATTTGACAGTGCCAAGTTTGTGTATCAGATCAGTAATAAATTACCTGCTAAGTAACAAAACAATCAGACAACACCTTCTGACCATTAATGAAGATTTCTTTCAATTTAAAACGCAACTATGCCTACCAATGTGGGTAGTTTTCAGGATAGAATTTATCTGTGTTGGGATTTGGGGACATATTGCAAGGTGCAACATCGTACGATTACCATTCTATGTCGGGATTAGTTAGCCAGTTATTTGTTTTAGAAGCATATACTTGATGGACCTTTCCCCGACATCAAAACATCCGTATTCTCAACCAATCACAAGCGAGCAGATGTAAACAAACATTCTCCGCTGAAAAATCGCTCAGACAACTTTGGACGCGTTCCACACAGGTTGCTGGCTGTTTAGGCAGATCATTGTCCCCTTTTTTTCGCTTTGTGTGTTCTTCACAGGGCTGCGAGAATTAGAAAGCTGTAATACTGTATGTTACTTGTTGCAAGTCTCGTTCACGAAATCTATATATCGATACTAAAAGGATGTACCCGTTGCAGGCACCTTACAGTTAAGGTACCGTACAGGTCAACCAACTGCTATTTCGAACCAAATAATACCGTAGTAGACAGTCATACCGGTACCGGTACTGATGCAATCAAGGTTACCGGTAGCCTACCGTATGTCAGTACGGAAGAATTCGCCTTCGATACAATGTTGCATTTTTATTAAACAGAATCTATTAGTGAATTATTTTCGTAACTATGTTTAATCGCTGCGCATATGGTATTTGCCGGTCTGACAACCTGTACGGTACCCCTGCCGTTCAAATGGAGTAAGATTTGTGCCTTTTCTGAAGCCACATATTGACCGCCAAAAAGCAATGAGGTGGATAAAGGAATGCCACAGGCCTCACAGTCGATTCAACCTAGGAAAAATCACCAGAAATACCTACGTGTGTACCAAGGTAGGCCAATATAAATATTGTTTTCGATACCTATGATATATTCAATATGGTAATTTTTATATGAAATAAATTTTCATACAAGCAATGCGTTCCATCATGCATTTTCGTGGAGGCGATAGACCAAGTGATGAATACCTTGACCCTATATCCGATTCTTGTCGCCCAAAGCACCATCAAATAGTGAGGTAAGGATATCTTATACCATAATTTAACTTTGACTCATAACTTAACAGGATCTGTCACCAGATACTTCATTTGATACAGAGACATGCGAATCTGACGAAAGTGAGAAAGGATTGTCAGGGATCCAACCAGATCTGCCCCCAGACTCTTCAGTTGAAACTACCTCAAGTGCCGCTAATGAAAATGACAGTGCTTTGTCAGACAGCAGAAAAATGTAAGCAAGCATCATCATCATTTTATTTTGGTTCTCTGGCATAAAACAACACAAAAAGTCAACATACAAACAAAATGCAGAGAAAACTGGAAGTCGAGCATAACTTAAAATTGATTTCAAAAAGTAGGCGGCTACCTACAAGAAAACGAAATAATGAGAATAAAAGGGCACGAAAGAATTAACAAGATTCAGAATCGGGCACCATTTTAACGTAATTCAAAATGAGAAAACACATACTTCTTCCAGCATTGGTGTCATATTTGCTAACCGTAAAAATGATGAATAAAGAAGGAAAATTAATATTGAAGACTTGGGACTTCATGCAGAATTTTTTTCAATCTATTGGTGATAAAATGATGTTACTTTATGGAGGATGCTTCGCATGCAAGCCATGTCCGGTGTGACCCTGGTGATTGCAATATTATTTTTATGCGGACTGCAAAGTCACACAACGCTGCTTCTGATACCAGAAGTTGGCCCTGCACTTGGTAGTATCTGTGGTGTGTGATAAATATCCTTATTTTGTTAGGTTGTTTTGCTTTATCACTGTCATATAAATTACAACTTGTTCATAATCCCTGATAACTTTAGAACCGAACCAAGTGGTGGGTGTTTGCCCATCTGACTATGGGCTGACTATATAACAATGAGGTAGTGCTCAGTGAGCGCAGTTCTCCCATATTATCAGGAGATGAAACCAGGCAGCTTGAATAAAATAACTCAGCAGTAAAATCTTTGTGATGCATTAAGTCTGTGAATGGAATTGTGAAATGAATTCAATTCTATTATTTTGACGTTCCATTGCTTCCATGGTTCTAGTTTGTTGTGCCTAAAAGCATATATCTGGTGTGTATTTTTATCCTATACAACACAATATCTGGAAAACTGTATAATTTGTAGTAATTTTCTTGGATTTTTTTTTCTTGCTTGTTCCTTCATCATATATTTTTTATAATCTGTTATATTCTATTTCTACACTGAATTAATAAACTATATTGTAAAACCTATCAGATACCCGACTGTTTTTGGTTGAACCGATATGATTGGAACTCTGGCTCGATCTAACTTTGTGGGCTTAGCACCAACTACAGACGACAAAACTGTTGGATCTATTTTGTTCCCTCCATATAGGTTGTTACCAATGCTGGGGAAGGCTTGTACATGCTTGGCTCGGCGGAAAATCTTTTATCCCCTCAATTTCATCTGTCGGATAGTCTTTTCAAACCATGTTCATCACTATAACATTATTGGTCTTGTAATTTTATGTGGTATGTAATCAATCATAATATCTCAATAAACCTGTTGAATCTAATCTTTCGATAGTATATTTGCACCCATCATACTGAGCTAATAAATCTGTGTTTCTATGATACGGCACCGTGCCTAGCATGTACAAATTGCACCAGAGACTTTCCAGCGACACCTCTTTTTGAAGATGATGTGGTGGCAGAGCCTCCTGAACTTATCTATAGCACTTGGCTGAACTCCAGCGTTGAACCAGGATTGACGACTGAACCATCATGAATGTATCTGAAAAAGTATTCATCTGTTCATAATTACAGATTGCTGTAGTTTGTGCAATTTTTCCAAAAATGTATTTAGAAGACTTTTTATACTGCCTCTGCATTTCATTTGTTTCTATACTAAACCCATCACTTTAGTCCTAACTTGGACGCTACCTATCTATTAGTCTATGAACCATGGGATACGGTACCGGTAGTAACGCAGGTCTCACAGTCCCTCTGACATTCTTCAACCATATAAGTTTAAATATCACCTTTCAATGAAAAGTTTTGTATCCTTCTCCAGCTGGTGGAAAGAAAAGTTCTTGGAGAACCACGTCATAGAAAAGTCATCTCTGAGTGATTCCATTTTTGTATGTTAATGAAGCTTTTGGAACTACGTTTGGTACGGTAACGGCAATGTGAAGGCGGAATAACGTTAATAATAGATCACTAGACAATATCTTATAACTTTAGAAGCACGAAAATACCGCCATCACCAATGAAATGCCATTCGAAGGCCTTTAAAACGAGCAATTTACCACTCTATCGCCCTACACAAGCCTGAATATTTGCAATGTTTGTCTGAGCAATGACATTAAACAACATGATGCGCAACTCCGGCATTTTTGTCCGAAGATCGTATTCGATAGCACGCTCCAATGCACATACTTGACGATACGAAAACGAGCGGATGTGTGCTGCTTTCAAGGCGTAACACGAATGGTGTTCGTGCCTGCTTTGACAGTTGTTGTCGATTTTAATGATATTTTTGAAAGTTGGGGTAAAAAAAAATCGGTAAAAGGTAAGGTGAATACTATTGTTGTATATCACACCCGGGCATCGCACTGTTAAGTACATGTGGGAAAGCCAGCCTTTATCAAATACTACGAAGTTATTAATTCAGTACGGTACGTAGTTGCCCATTTGCCGAAATTACATATTTACTTACCCCTTATGGTTTCAAATAGTTCATGCACCTCCAGTTAGATTTTTTTAATCAGTGAGGATATATACTCATTGTTGATTGCTGCTCATTGTAACATACTATTACGCATTCACTTTTATTTGCGTATTGAATCAAAGTGTTAACAAGTTCACCTAACATTTCACTCATACCGGTCTATATTGTATAGTCTGATTTCTCAAGTATTTGGAGCCACGAATGCTTGTAATTTTCTGACTAAACCCTTTTATTAGTTGGTTTATATACCAAATTCAGTAAAATATTTTTTAAATAAAACATGAGATATTGGATTTATTAGCTTTTCCATTCTGAATCATATAGACTGCTTTATTTATTCTTAACGAAAATTAATAAATCTCCTCTCTTTCTTCAGATGTGAAAGTTGTGGACAACCTGTCTAAGCATTGTGAGACTCTTGCAGCACAAGAGGCAATAGCAGAAATAGTAAGTATATCAATCAAGAAATTAAGCAGACATAAAGCAAAACTTTCAACTATTCGTCTAATCTCAATTTCCTATTATTTATTCACAGGACAACTATAGCAGACGGGGAGATATCAAAAGTCTGGCAACATATCAGTGACAGTGTGATTCCAAGAAATATAATGCAATTGAAAATAGAAATTTGCAATAGAAAAACAACCTATGGAGGCATGCAAAGACATTTGACCCTCCGGTAGAGTTGTGTATGGCCCCCACAACCTGCAGGACTTGAGGAAAATAACTAAAAATTCCAAAGCGTAAGATTGTATAAGCGGTTTTATTTGTAAAAAGGCACAAAACACGCCAGACATACTTAAAACAGCTTTGGAAATGAGGATTACGGGTACCTCACTGCACCTGTGTTATATTTGGTTCATCAACTTTTGGTAGTACTATAGAAGAAATTCCGGAAGGGGTATAATCATCATTCATGATAAAATACTATCATATATTTTTTGAACAACTTCAATCTAGACCAGGGATCTCAAACTCGCGGCCCCAGAGAACTTCCAGTGCGGCCCTCAAACGCTTAACAATAATTGTAATAGTATTTTGGAAGTTTTTTTTTTATCTAAATGTAATAGATTTTTCAAACCTTCTAAAGTGAAATTGATTATTCACACAGAAAACAATTTACTGAAAGTAGTTTTGGAATATTAATTTTTTTTGTCCACATTTTGACCCAATTAAGAATACACATCAAGCTAGCAAAAGAATACTTGAATAAAACACTTGAGTAATTAAATTAAACGCAAAGTACATGAAGAAGGTGGCATTTTCGAAGAAAATGGGAGTTGTAACATTTCTGCTCTTCACAAAATTCTGAAGCACATTGTTTAATTTGTCATATTTCCATCAATACAATCAAAAAACACAATAAGCTCAGCAGTCAATATGACAAATTCGAAGACCAACTTCGAACAGAAAATTTCCATGTGTTTGTATATTAATATAATTATACAACGACTTAGTTACTAAAAATCAATATCAATAATAATTCAAACAATCCTATGCCACGCAATGTAGTGCGAAATCTGTCATTTGTTTTTTTACTGATCTATACATGAAATGATAAAAGTAACTTTTTTGCATTACTGGAATTAATTAAACATTCGTAAAGATCCAGATAAACCCATGATCATGTGGCCTCGTTAGTTAGAGTTGGTACTATAAAATCATTTCAGACTGGCCTTAGTATGCTGGTGACACAAAAAAGATGCCAAACGCCAGGACAAATGTAATTATTAAAACATTGAGTTTATACTGTAGTATTTTTGTTAATTTTAGGTTCATATATTTAGATTAAGTTATTTTTAGTGTATGTATTATTCTTTCCTTATTCAAAGCTTGTTCAAAAATGATTTTGATGGTTGTACATAGAATTTTACGATTTTTTATAATAAATACTGTAACTTGCAAATGTTGCAATAATAGTGGAATGCAAATATTAATATGTAATTGCATTTGAAATTGAAGAAAATAATAAAACTTAATCCAACTGTTTAGTTGCATCACAATATATGTCACAAACTAAAACTATCTTAAAAATATCTTTTAAGTATACATTATCAAAAACTGTTTGCGGCTCTTTTTACAATTTTCAAAATGCAATGCGGCTGTCGAAAACCTATGAGTTTGACACCACTGATCTATTCTAGACGATTCAAGCATTGCTTTGGGAAATTATATCACTTCAATTAAATTGAAATAATCTCGCTATATTAAATACAAAATCGTTGCTATCATAAAGGTAAACCAATTCAGCCACTCGAAATATATTGGCCTTCACAAAGCAATGGAGGCAAAATTGAGAGTTCATGAGCTATGAACATTTGTTCTTTTCTTTGTCTTGAACTTTCCATACTCCACAGCCCCTATTAATTTTTTTTAATTTTAATTACCATGTGATGGTCATACATATCTTTAACTTGTATTTTCTGTCATGATGTATTATCTCAATGTGCCAAACTATTAATTAGTGTGCATATTTTGCTTCCAGTTGACATAAATGTATTGTCATGTTTATTACCTCAGCTTGGAGTATTGACAAGAAAAAGGTGCCAGTAAATTAGGTAAAAAAATTTTCAACTCATTGTTATAATCAGAATTCACAATCAATAGGAATTATAAACAGCCAACAATCAGTGAGAATTATATGCGAAATCCCTCAGAATAAATTTGTCTAAAATCGGAGGAAGGCAAAAAATATAGGTAGTTTCCATCCACACAAGCATTTCAAGAAGACTTGCTCGAGCCAAACTAAATGAGCATCGTCAGGTGATCGGTAAGGCTGCAAGTTGAATTCAGCCCTGCAACCTCCTGCATAGAAGATAATATTAATTAGTGGGCTATGAGCTAAATTCCTAAATTTAAACAAACCTATCTACGATGCATTATGTACCAGCAATGTTACCTACGATTAACTGAATATGTAATATGTCTAATAAATTCACCTACAAAAGCAAGTTCGATAGGTGCAAACTTTGTGTTATGGAATTGTATCGCAGCACAGTTTTGTATGACACCCTCTTTAAATGAAATTTCAATGATTAAGCGCAAACATTAAAATTACTAACTTTGAACTTTGTCATTATCTGCAAAATGTTCCACACAAATCTTTCCGCTATCGCGTTTGTAATCTTCTCTGATAAAAAAAAAACGTCTATGATGTCCAGAATTGCTCTTTACAGCTTGCCTGTTATTCCAGCTTTCCAAGTAAGCAAAACGTCTTAGATATAGAGATTATTTTGTTTCGTTACAGGCGCAAAAAGGCAAGTACTACACGTAAAAAAGACGCCGAGTAGCAAAAGCGAGCGGAAAACGGACGGGAAAGGCGACGAGAAATATGTGCATTGGAGCGTATCATGAAATACAATGTTTTGCCTGTAGTCTTACGGAGTGACGTCAGAGTTGCCTATCATGTTGTTTAATGTCATTGGTCTGAGCGAGCAAAATCAAAACAATAAAGGTCAAAGGTCGGGGAAAGGTCCATGGCGGGGGATGTCGTAATCGACCAGCGGTCGTGTGAACCACCCTCAGTGGGAGGAGAGCTGCAATCCCCTCGCACATAACTATCCCCGCATGGGATTGAAACCTGTGAAACTCGCAGGGGGATCAGAGATGCAGTGGCGAGCGTATTCTTAGATGGAGAATTCAATTGAATTCTGGTTATTTTTTGCATTAGCACTGGCGTTAAACTTTAGTTATCTATTCAACTTTTCGCACTTACTGATAGATTACCTGCTAACTAGGAAAACAATACCTTATGGCAATTATTGATTATTACTTTACACGAGTCAAGTTTGCAAGTAGGCCTACGCCTAGGCCTACCAATAACAGTAGTTTGTCATCTGCTTTCCATTGAAATGAGGGAGCTTATGAATATTTAAAAATTCGATAACGGCACATGATGACTCACCATCAACGAAGTGCCGTCCGCAAACAGTGAAACACAAGTGAGATGGCTTCTGGACTTGACACCAAGCAGTCCTGCCAATAGATAATATCCACATTGCGCGACGTTCCGGATCTTTTGAAAACAGTGGAATATAACTGAAGATCCATTCCGTTGTCTATACTATACGCTCAGCCAACGGAACAATACGAAATAACCATTTTCAACAGCCAAACAAAACGGGAACGTATAATCCGACTTGCAACTGACAGGAGCCAAATGGACGTTTTTGTTTTATTGCCGTCCAGTAACAAAGTCACGTGACCCGTGCAAGTCCTCTTTTCACGGGGTGAAAGGTCGGGGAAAGATTCAAAAATCGCTTTATTCGGTTACAATCATGGTGCTTTTACTTGACGGCATCCGAATTCCGGAGACGGAGCCACAAAGTTCTGTGAACTTATTCAGCGCGTAGAAAGTCGCGCCTATTAGTCGTAGGTTTTTACACATTCCAAAAGGGGGGGGGGGAGGGGGGTTGACCCGCAGACCTGGTTCCTCGCAAACGCATCGGTAAACTTTTTTTTTCATCGGTGGATCAGATTGTTTTTTTCGAGGAAACCAATGGCAGAATGGTGGTGGTTTTAGGTTGCGCTTCTTTTTAGTTTAATGCGCAACTTCGTTTTACAGTATTTTCACCCATATTGAGGGAGATTAGACGTTCCCCAAAGTAGGGGCTTCGATTTCTCGTTAAAACAGAATTCTCTGAAACTCTCGATCTGTACTCGTATACCGGGTAGTGTCTGAGTGTGCCCATTGGCCATTGCTGCATTGAGTTGATCTCACCTCAATAAGTGTGCCATACTGTCATAGTCATTACAGATCTGTTTTTATTGTCATACTGTAGTCCTTAATTTCATGAAAGCACAACTTCGTTATGGATCGGATACTTGAAGTATATAAGGATGCTATTTATGATAAAGCAGGTTCGTTTTATATTTGATATACCTCATTTCATTGCAGTAAATTATTATTTAGTTACCTTGGTTTTGGGAACTGAGAAATAATAATAAGTACAGAAGTATTCATAGATTTATTTACAGAAAATACTGCAGTACTGTGAGTGTGAACCCATGCAATGGTCTTTTAGGCAGCTCGGTTTCAGTGTTTAGAACTTTATACAGTCTGACAGTTATATTTTGCGCTTAAATTTCACAACATTGAAGTACTCCAGAACCAATACAGCAATATCTGAATATTCTAGATGCATGGATTGAGTGAAATACAGTTAAATAAAACGATGTGGCATAATGATCACATAAACCATTCCCTATTGTAGTAATGTCTCAATGATAATGCATTGAGGGATATTCTCTACTACAGTACTATGTAATTCACTTGTAATCTCTACGTTCAAAATTGCCCTATATTTATTCCTAATAAGTCTTTAGAATTAACATAATATTATTATGCATTCAATTATCAAACTATCGATTTGAGATTGATACCTTTTTATATCCTTTTTTAGATCAAAGGACAGAATCTTGGTTTCTAGTAAGCAGTCCATGGCCTCCTGTCATAATATGCATTTCTTATATTCTTGTGTGTGCAAACTGCGACAAAATTATGAAGAATTTTCAAGCAATGAGTCTTAGACCTATTCTTGTTGCATACAATTTTGGACTTGTGATTTTATCAGTCTACATGGTTTATGAGGTATGCCAGTCTGGATTTCATGGCCTTTTTGAACGAGAAATCGGGCGTGCAATCAGAAATTCCCGCGTGCAAATAAGAATTCCTGGCGTGCAATTATAGCTCACGACGTGCAAAACAACTGCACTCGCGTGCAACTGACTTTGTCATCAGATACCTCTCAATACATCCGCGTAAAATTACCGGTATCGGATAAAAAATACGTTGAATCAGAGAAAAAATGGACGTTTGACCTTTGACCCCAAACATTATTTCTACAGTTTGTCGCTAATTTTGAGAGTGTTTGTGCGACTTTGGATACCGGTACTGTTCAGTACATCCGCGTAAAATTATTGGATAAAAAATACGTTGAACCAGAGCAAAATGGACATACTTTGTCATTAATTTTAGTAGTGTTTTTACGTAGAATTAATGGATAAAAAATACGTCAAATTAGAGCAAAATGGACGTTTGACCTTTGACCCCAAGCATTATTTTCATACTTTGTCACTAATTTTGGGAGTGTTTGAGCAACTTTAGATACCGGTACTGTTCAGTACATTCGTGTAAAATTATTGTATAAAAAATACGCTGAATCAGAGCCGTACTTGGCCATTGGTGCGGAGGCGATCTTTTCGTCCATAACTATTCTCACGGGATTCCTATTTCCTATCCTTCAACACGATATGGATCTTTCCCCGAGCATCGACTTCCTTGTTTACTTCGTGACATTGGCCAATCAGCAAGATGCAAAAAAGGACGTAACAATGAGAGGAATTTTTCGCGGGTCAAAGGTTGGGGAAAGGTCCATGGTCTTTTTGCTTCGCAATATTTCGATCAGACCAAATCTTGCAGGCTAGTATTTGTCGACAATTGTGGAGTTATAATATTTTGGCATCTTTATATTACTGGATTATTGATTTTAAAACCATTTAAACCGATTTACATTGGTGAGCAATTGCAAATTTTCGGCGTGCAAAATTGATTTCGCTCGCGTGCATTTTTGCGGAGCGCTAGCGCCCTCGGGCGTGCACCTGCCATGGAATCCAGTCTGGGAGGTATGTAGCATATCATAATGCAAATATACCCCTTTTTTTACATGAATATATACTAATACTCTTGCTTAGGCAAAATAAGATAAGAGAAATTGTCTAATGAAATGATAGCTCCCCTATTTGTTACCAGACCAGGTAGTATATCTAAATAGGTCATTAATTGTCAGTTTTGTAATGAAAAGCAGTTGCAATTCTATTTCATATCATCTTCCTCTATTGGATTCAAGGCTGCAGTTCCAAACCTAGTCCAGAAGTCATTCTGTCATTAGTGTTGTGATATTATTTAATTTTCTAACAGTAATACAGGAGTCAGATGTCAACTGTATTGTTTGATTTATTTATTTAGAGCAAATAAGTGCTGAATGCTTGAACACTTCCAATTTCTGTTTTTTTTTTAGTTTCTGGTTACGAGCATCCTCTCAGGATACAGCGTGATATGTCAGCCAGTTGATTATTCGGACAATCCTTTAGCGATTCGTGTGAGTTTTTTATTGATTGCTCATATTAGAATACTAAAGATGTAACAGTATTTTATACTGTGCTTTGCAATTCTGTTATCAGTTGATTTAGGAAGCAGATTTTCGCCTATTTTTGGCAGCTAAATATCTTACCATTTTACATATTATGTCATTAATAAGCCTATTGTCAAAAATATATAGCCTACAAGGCTACATGTATTAATTGAAACATATACAACTTTTGAGCAATGTTTTTTATTAAATTCCAATGCTAACCTCATGCTACGTCACTTCCACAACAGCAGACAGTCAAGCTAAGTGACTCTGTGATGGTTAGGTCAATTTTCAGTGAATTTTCATAATCAGTATTGATGGCATGAAAAGGCCAAATTGCAATTGCAATCTTGTCACCTGACAAGGCATTCTTATATCAGAACATATAATTTCGATGATTATTATTAATTTTGTTTCAGATGGCCAAAGTATGCTGGTGGTATTTTTTCTCAAAGTACATAGAGCTTGCAGACACTATCTTCTTCATATTGAGAAAAAAATTTAATCAAGTTTCATTTCTGCATGTTTATCATCATGCAACTATGCTGATAAACTGGTGGCTAGCTATTAAATATGTAGCTGGTGGAAATTGTAAGTTAAATTAATACCTTTTTTATCATCTTTCATTTTTTTTTTCTTCAATGTTGATATCCAAATAGTATCCCAGTGAAAAAAATCATCTTTATCTAGAGCAGGAGTCCTTCTTTTGGTGTTATGGAGCCTATGAGGCGGTTGACGTTCATTTGCGGAGCCTCACAATAAATTCATAAAATAAAAGCAAACAAATAAATTTCTACTCAATTAATGTTCCCGATTGAATTGATGTTACTTTATTTAATGACGCCGATGCATTCGTTGTTATTGCTTCTTTGGACAGGCTCCGGATTCTGTGAAAAAAACCTGGGGGCTCCGATAGGTATTGATTCACTTTAAAAATACTGACTAATTTTGTAACTGTCCAAAGAAGCAGTAACGGCATTATTTAAATTTGACAACCGTAATTTGAATATTTTGTAAATACATCGCATCAGGTTCATCCCAGTCATTAAATAAAGTAATTTTAATTTACTCATGAACTTCAATCTGTAAGTAACAATGTGTTTGTTTTCATTTTTATAAATTTATTTTGGAGATCCATAACATCAAGAGTTTGAGAACCCCTTATCTAGAAGATCGTCAGAGTGATGATCAAGGTGGTAATTTCAATTTGGGAGACTTGTGTTGGATACCTTGATTTTTAACCCTCATTTGAACTATTCTTGTTATTTGTATTATTCACTTTATTTTCAGCTTTCCTCATCGGTGTTATCAATTCATTTATCCATGTTATAATGTATTCATACTATGGAATAGCAGCCATTGGACCTCATATGCAGAAATATCTCTGGTGGAAGAAATATCTCACAAAATTACAATTGGTATTGTATTAGAATTAGATGATATTAGTAATTTTGTTAACCGAATGAAGATTTGTTGTAGAATAGTGCTCCAACAATTCAAGTTCGTAAATAATATATTAGGAAGCTTTTAAATTCAGGAATGGTATGTGAAAATTAAATATTTTAGATTATTTAATAATGTGTTATGTGGCAGATAATATTTTTTGAATTAATAAATCTATATTGAGTACTCCTTAAGTATGCGCACCAAGATATGGCACAACCTGAACCCTAACCTGGTACACAACCTGAGTTCAGGTTGTGCGCCATCTTGGTGCGCATACTTCAGGAGGTCCTTATATTGTGATATTGTTGGTGTAAGTTTGGCTTTGGATATTTAGAAATATTTATTTTCATATGGTTAAGTAATCTTAAATTTGTCGGCACATTATTTGAATTATTTAAATAAATAGCAATGTACAATATTAAATTATTACATTTTACTTATCCTTTTCTCATTTTATCTATCGCCATGCTTTATCATTCCAGATCCAATTCTTCATCATGCTAGTGCATAGTGCAAATATACTTCTTGGCGACTGTGATTTTCCGAAGTGGATTAGTGGTCTTGTTGTCGGATATCAAGTCACACTCATCTTATTATTTGGAAAATTTTACTTCGATAGTTATCGAAGGAAAAAAGATTGATTCTAATTATTTTAGAGAACCAAATTACAATTCCAGAAAATATTGAACTGTATTATTCAAATTGTAGGAAATTATCAAAATCTTCATTTTCGAACCCCTGTGTTATTCTAATTTCTGTGGTAGGCTATTGTTTGATTACATTGGATTTTGTATTATTCATACTGAAAATTATTACCAGTGTTTTAATTTGTTGTTTAGGCTTCTACTGTTTGCATATGATAATTTACAGTGTTATATTATTAAATTACTTACTTTTACAAAATTGGACCAAAACTCTGGTAAAGTGTTTTAACAATTATATCTAATGTAACAATATATTTTTTATAATTGATTAAAATCAATTCAGTGGAATACTGATTGCCAAATTTTGATTTCAACTAAATTTTACAAATGAATGATATGTAGGTTATTACCTACGGGTAGTTTCATTTTGTGATTAAAAAAAAATTTAAATTTGCTGTGTTCCAGTCTTATTCATTTCAAATCCTATTTAATCTGCCTCCTTCAGCTATCTCCAAAATAATCTGAGACAGGTTTTCATTTTAAATAGCAAAAGTTATTTTTTCTAAACTAAAATATGCAGAAAACTTACTGTAATCTCACAGGTGTATAGTAATCAATCTTTTAAACTTTAGTCTTCCAAATAATGGTGCTAAGCATGATAATATAATATAGCAAATGCCAATTTTATCAATTTGAATAAATAAAAATATCTCCATTAAGTTCTTGTATAAAATTAGAAGACAAAATTCAGAATATCATGTATGTATGTATATATAAATATATAATAGCAAGTATAGCTAAAATTATCAGCGAAATTAACACTTATTCTGTTACTAAACTAGAGCAAATACTTAAAAAGTACATTCCTTCATAAAATAGCAAGTTTATATATTCATATATTTCATGTGTGCAACTATTTGGTTATCAAAATAAAATACCTGTATGCCATAAGTACCGGTACTCTTTATATTTTGAATGTGAAAAATATGCAGTTTGTACTTCTACTGTTATATTTTGAGCCAAATTCCATTTTCTCTTTTGTATGGTCATATTTACCCTTTTTACCCATATCAATATGTAGTCAGAATTCGAGATTTCATTCCATTACCATAAAAAAGTGTTTCTAGTTGTAAATTTTTGTTTAATTCCGCTGGATCGAATATTAAAAATTAAAATATAGGTTTTTTCACACTAGTCCTGTACCGGTTTGAATGTTATTAATAATGGTAAATGTGTTTTATAAGTTGGACACTATACAAATATAATATAACTGCTTACAGTAAATTTGAAATGGCTCTAAACATGCCATTCAAACTAACAAACGTAATGATTTTGAGAGTATATGAAAGAGATGTAAATCGAATAGTATTTTAAATCCAGTTGATTTTTATTATACAAACAATATGATTTTTGGAGTGAAAAATAAACTGAATTGAAACTAACAAAACTAATTTATGATATAGAAGTAAAATTCCTGGACGTAAGAATCCATAGTGTTACTTTTGTATTACAGTTTTTTTTTGCTTCAACTTGATCCCATAATGGGGGTATTCAGTCTCAATCGGAAAAGAAATAAAATTTACACCCTGAATGGCAAAATTTGAATACCGGTAGTTTTTTTTTTTCATTTTCAAGTATATATTTCCATTCCAAAAGCAATGCTTCTCTTTTGACTGGTTGTAATGTTGTTGACATGTGATTTATTTTATAAGATTTTAGTTAGTTAAAATGAGCTCGCCAACCATATCGACTGAATTTTTGGCTCTTGGCTACCATAAAATTTACTACTATTACCATGAATATCAGGTTGTAATGTTATTGAAATTCAAAGACATTCTTATATTGCTTCCTTTCTTTATGTGACATGAAACTTGACTTGGCTGAGTTTTCAAATAAATGCCTCCTAAGTTGATATACCACTGTTTTTTGAGCAAGATTTGATACAATTTTATAATATATGATTAACTGTTATTTTGTAGATTTTCTTGTAAAAATGTTACAAATGTTTCATATTAAACTTTGTTTTTAGGAACAGAATTTGAATTTATTGCCTTGAAGGTTTGTTTTCAAAATACTTGTACATAATAAAATGTTTCAAATTTTTTTGTTTCAAATTGTTTTACAGTTATTTCCTCATTATGATGATTTAAGTTAGTTTACACAATATCTATTTAAACAGTAGTAGATGATCTGTTCATAATGGATAATGAAAATACTGCTTTGGTCACCAGAAAACTTCTACACATGATCAAAAGCTTGTCTAAAGAAGTTGAGCTGTTGTATTTGAAAGAAAAGTTCCCATTTGCATTTGAGGGGAAACCAGTAGATACTGCAGAACACAAAGCCTTAACAATATGCCATTTTCTGAAGGAAAACCCAGGAATGTATAACGATGTATTGTTATCTTTGATGCAAGAAGAAAGTGGACTGAGCATACAGATTGAAAGAAAAGTCAAAAAATTACATGCATTGGTTTGACTAGAAATAAAAATGACTTCATTTTTTAATTAATAAATATCATTCAAATCCAATTCAAACTGTAGTTCCTGCAATTTAATACTGTGCTCAATGATTAAGTAAAGAACAGCCATCGAAATTTATATAGTAAGCAGAAAATAATTGCTTACTTCAATCGCAGTTTAGAACTTCCAACCATTTCGCTAGATGACCTCTGCCCGCCCAGGCTTGAGTCATGTGCTACAATCTTTTTGTTCGTCACTCTGTGATTCTGGCAATTGGATTTGAAATAGTATGTTTTGTTTCACAGTAAATATTGGTAGTAAATTGTAAAATTTATAGCATATTTGACTATAATTCAAAATTGAAGCAGAAATTCTTAACATAGTTTAAATGCTGGTATTATTGAAAAATCTTACTTTACGTGCTTCATCAACAAAATGTAGTGTTTTATTTCATCATTTTTCTCAAGCACATGGTCCTACTATCTGCATTGTTGGGAGTGGTCCTGCTGGGTTTGGAATATCTCAATATTTATTAAAGAATCATGACTTGTTGCGAATCAAGATGATTGAAAAATGCCCTATTCCGTATGGTTTGATAAGATATGGGGTTTCTCCTGATCATCAAGATGTAAAGAACTGCATCCATGGATATGAGAGAGTTGCAGAGAACCCTAGATTTTCTTTCTATGGGAATGTTGATGTTGGAAGCGATATAACACTAAGTGAATTACACCAAGTATCTGATGCTGTGGTCCTTTGCACTGGTGCACAAAAACTCTTACAGCTTGGAATTCCTGGAGAGGATCTACCCAATGTCTTTTCTGCAAAAGAATTTGTTGGCTGGTATAATGGTGTTCCACAATACAACCAGTTAAAGCCGGATTTATCTGGTTCAACTGCAGCAATCATTGGCGTCGGGAATGTGGCATTGGACTGTGCAAGAATGTTGCTTAAGCCACATGAAGAATTAAAAGACACTGATATTACTACAGAATCTTATGAGGCATTGAAAACAAGCAATATTAAAAATGTTATTTTAATAGGAAGACGTGGTCCACTTCAAATGACATGCACTCGAAAAGAGTTGTCTGAAATTACAGATATTGCGAATGTGACAACAATAGCAGATCAAAAATGTTTCACAGATGCTGTAAAAACAGCTTTGAAAATTAAAAACCTAAAATTGAGGAAAACACAAAGACTTGTGAAGCACTTGATGACATCAATGACTAATTCTGATTCTAAAGCAGACTCCGAAACCAATCAAAAATTTGTTGTTAAGCTTTTGCGATCCCCTGAACAAATTATTGAAAAAAATGGAGCAGTTTGTGGTGTAACATTGAAGAAAAATTTTATGACTGGTGAAGATGCGTTCAAGCCTGATATATCTTACACAAATGAGACCGAAAATATTGATTGTAGCTTGGTCATTTCAGCTATTGGATATGGGAATGAGACTATTGAAGAAACTATTCCTTTTATTGAAGACAAAATTATGAACAATGGAGGCAGGGTTGACCATGCACCTCCATTATATGCGTGTGGTTGGTGTAAAAACGGTGCAAAAGGCGTTCTTGCAGATACTTTAAATGACTGTTTGATAACCGGAAAAACTCTTTTAACCGACTTGAAAACTTGGGAACAAAAGTATGATAAAAATAAAGGAAAATTGGATGAATTTCTGGTACAAAAACAGATAAAATCATATTCTTGGGATGATTGGAGAATTATTGATAAATATGAAACAGATCAAGGCATAAAATTGGGTAAAGTAAGAGAAAAGGTGGTTCATGGAAAACAAATGTCTGAAATTATTAATGCTAAATCAAATGATGTATTGTGACATAAACATTTTTCTTTGTTGTAAAACCTTGTCAACTTGTTCTGATTACAATGTTGGAACAGTCTTCAATCATAGATCCGTTCATATTGTTTTTACATCAATAAAAAATCGATGAAGAGTCCCTAAATATGTATTTCATGTATATTGATCGGAAATTTAACTAGGTACCTTTTTCTCAGAGTTTTAGTCTTTTATACTATATATACATGACATGACTCAAAAAATGACCTGTATGTATCGAGAATAAAGGAGGGAAATGTCCGTTCCCTGAGAATCTCATCTTGTCATGAACATGTCATCAGAACTTCCAAACAGAGATGAATGCACGTACACAAAATGTTATTGGTAATATTTATGTTGTTCAAATTTGTCATGATATAGAAAAATATTTGTAGGAAATTGGTGTTTGGACAATTCATAAAGAAGGACACAGAATTAACCGAATACATACAATCATATTGTTATGAAAGCTTTGTCACAAGCAGTCACTAGAAGTTGTATACTTTCAACTTAATCTATCTAGAATTTTTTTTTTTCTTGGACCTCGCTATCATATAAATCTTTTCTTAAATGGGATTCCATATTTATTTTGTACTTCTTCAAAGCCAATAGGGAAATTGAAATTCACATTTCATGATAAATCATATTGTTTTCAGCTACTTTAAGATAAAACAAAAAAGTTTTCCAAATATAAGATTAAGGATGTTATATTGTTTAAATTTCATCCAACATAGAAATAATAGTTAATTCAGTTTCATAGACCGATATTGAATTGTGTCAAAAACAACTTCTTTTGTTTAATTCAATTTCACAGTGAAGAAAATGTGTGGAAACTATGCAAGTACATTGAAGATAGTGGAAAGATAGAACTCTTATCCAATTCATATGCAATATTCATTTCAAATCATTATCGCACAATTCCTTTGTGGAAACAAAAAGCGTCAAAACGAAGTGATACAATGGTGATGTGGGATTACCATGTCATCTTATTTGTTGAAAATGAAAGGTATTTCTATACTCCTTGTGACTCTTCATGTTAATTACCGTAGTAATTTCACTATACTTTGAAAAACTACTGACATTTGATTAATAGGGAGCGTGTTTATTTGGGAACTAAAGTGTCAATGTTCCTGACTCTTGTAAGAATCCTGCATCATTTACTAAACAACAGGGACCTCTTGCATTGAGCACATTTGAGAATACAATCTGCAAAATCAGAATAAGAAAATTCCAATTTATAAAACCCATAATAAAAATTATTGTCATTCGGCCAGTGGTAATTCTGATGAATTTTGCATAGTACTGTAATGGCATTCCATTTGCAGATTATTAACAATTATAAATCCAAACAATCACGCCAGATATGCATTGTAATTTTTGTAAACATTACATAAGGTGGAAAATTGTTAGAAACATTGCGTAACATGAGATTATGTACCGTAACTGATATATTAATCATTAACATATTATTTGGGTCTATCTAAATAGGGAAACCATGAAGCAGTTTAGTATTTTTTATACAAGTGATATATGTTAGTTCAGTATTGGTCATATGGCCTGGAATATTTCTATTAATGAACAGAACATGATAAATTCATTAGGCATGCCACTGATGCATTTTATCTATCTTTCTGTCGTTAATAATTAATATTCAACTAAAACAATTCTGGATATGCTTATTTTTGTTTTTGTTTTGTAGTCTTATATATGATCTTGACACAATGCTGGGATTTCCTTGTTCATTGGAGGAATATGCAACTGAAGCATTTAACTTTAATATGAAGCTCAAACCACAATTCGAAAGGTTGTTGAGAGTTGTTCCTGCAACTGAGTTTTTAAAAACTTTCGCATCTGATAGGTAAGAGTATAACTTATATTTATAGCGGAATTGCTATGTAGTCTGTGTGGCGCTCCCCAATTCTTGGTGCACAACCTGAACTCTAACCTGGTACAACTACTATGTTCAGGTTGTGCGCCGTCTTTGTGCATTGCTTGGTGCGACGAGAAGATTGCTGGACTTTGCGCCCTAACAGGGTAATCAGCATCTTTCTCCAAAAAGTTCTTGTGTTTGGGACTAATATTTGGTCATCAAATCATGTGCTTGACCCAGAATACAAGAACTTTTAACAAATTAAGAGTGATTCCACCTTATCACAAGCTACGTTGGTTCAATGTCCATATAGCAATGCATCTTTATGCTTAGGCATAATAACAATCTCACCAAAGTTTTGTGTCATTGCAAAGGCTGTAACGGAAAAGATCCCAAGGAGCGAGAAGGATAACCTAATCATTTAAAAAATCTGTTATGGCTTTGGAATCCTGCACTGGTTACATATAGCATTTTGGTTTAAACACGTTATGTATATCTAATTTTGCTCTGCAGAACTCATATGCTCACTGAAGATGGAGAATGGACGTCCCCTCCTCCTGATTATCCTCCTATTAGCTCTTCTTCATCGACCAACAACTTGCAGAGTTTTATCAGCATGACAAAATCAAGCGAACAGTTTGGAACAGTGCAAACATTGGAAGAGTTTATTAATAAATATATGTTGAAGGGTTGAGTCAGTTATTGAGTATGTTTTACTCACTGTCGGTTAGTTGAAGACGAGTCCTGGTCAATCCATTATGATGACCTTGATCACCTGAACCAGAGATGAAATTGCTGGTAATAGGTGGTTCCCCAGTCACTCACATGAAACTCTGATAACACAAGAGTGGTTTGCCTGAGGCGGTGAGAGCGTTGATCAGATTTGTCAATCCTGAGAACACAATGCGACTGCCTAAAACTAAAAAAATATTCACATATTCATCCCGTGGAGAAGAAAGTCGATAATACAGCTTAAACATATGTACATATATATAAAGGAAATAACTTTATCCCAAAATGCTGATCGTTCTATAATATTCCGATTTTTTTTTATCAAGATAGTAATATCCAACCCTTTCGTTAACTATAGAAATTTGATATAGATCTTTCACCACTGGCTCTGAATATTATTGAGTGGGGTGGTGAAGTGTTGTTTAGACCGTAAACGCCTTTACGTTGGGCTTTATTCTCTCTAAATAACAAATTTTCCACATATTGCGCCACGTTTACGATGATAAATAATCCATTTTTGTACTCGCACGGAATTGTGAATCTGACGAGAGTTATTATACGTTCATTGGCGGCGAGGTTCTAAAGACAAATGAAGGAGTGAATCCGCGGTGCAATTTTTTTTCGATTGAAAAGCGGCAATATAAAATACTGAACATAAAACCATGAACAATAATAAGTTTTGTTGGGGTCCGCGACAGTCTAAAAACGCTTTGCTACGCATTGAAAATCGCACACTGTGGCCGGCGTTTAAAAACATATCGTCACTAGAATCGAAACACGGTTAATTGTGAGCGGGATTTACCCTTTTTATCCATTACTTTAAATTGTCGTCGAAAATTTTATTGTTAATATTATACAAAGTTAGAAACGCGACTTTTTCCTGGGTTGTGATTATATATAAGATAATTAATCTAAAATATATTCAATCAATTTTTACTGTGCTGAAATAAATTTTACTCCGTGAGATTTTACAGCAGATCCACGGATTTTTCGAACGGTTTATCTTTAAAATAATCGGAGTGGCAGCATTGCGATTTAACGACATTTTGTAACATCGCATCCCTAGTTGCATCAAAAACCACGGAGCTTCTATGCTCAAAAAATTGAACAAATTTAATCATTTCAAAGGCTCCGTTGGCATCCTATTTAGTTGCAAATCGAATTTCCAAATTTAAAAAACCTCGTACAATTGCTGGAGAAATATCATTGATATTGTAAATGATTGCCTGTACATCCGCTGAAATGATGATCTATTGATTGAGCAACTCCAAGGTAAGGATTTGGGCTACAAATAGATTCTATATGTTATGTACGTTTTGCGAACTTCGGTGATAAAAGAGCTGCTGTGTTGCAAGACAATTTAAATTGTGATGTCAGGAAATCGATCTTTTTAAACTATTCAAAAATTTCATTACAGCCAACAAACTTGATTGAAAAAGTTGCACCAGCATATGCAAAGGTGCCAGAGCTGCACGTCTGGTCGTCTCACTGGTTTACGAAAACATGCGACAATGGAAAGCTGAACACACTGTATGCGACACCGGGAGGCATTTTGTGCATAGCATTGTTTAGGTAAAGTTTTAAAAACAACTCGCTAATTGAAAAGACAAATTATAATTACTTATCCTCATTTTCAGGCATGTTTGTAATCGGTTTAATCTTCACGATGAGATCTGAGAGTTACTTCCTCGGCATATTCGACATAATACTCAACTACATTTGGACTTGTTTCTGTCGCACTCTTCGAAACAATTGCAGTTGCTTGGGTCCTCAAACTAGAGAAGTGAGTGCTTTATATTTGAAACGAGATTTTTAAGCCAGGGGTGGCAACTGTTATTAATACAGGAGGGGGATATACAAAAAACTGGGCGAAACCGCAGGCCAAACTTTTATTTGACACAAACGTTCTAGGGAATATTTCTGATTTTCTATTATTCATGATGCAAGGATGCCTAGTTGCATAGGACTTACCGTGACATTATTGTAAAAATATAAACAGTCCACTTATTTTTTTCCAGCTCCGAAAATGACAGAGAGAATGATTCAATCAAATCTGGATTGTATTGGAAAATATCATGGGGATATACCTGCCCAATTATTATGGTCGTTATACTGATTGCAAGCTTCGTGGACATGTTCCTCAACCCTCCGAGTTACTACGCTTAGAACAAAGACATCGGCTCGAAAGACGAGTCAACTTATCTGCCATGGGGCGTGTTTATTATTGTTTTACAGATACTAAGCTCGATGTTCTGTATTCCGTTATTTGCGGGTCATGTACGTTCCCGAATTTTCAACCCGAAACGGATCAGTGCGAAATTTTGCGGGATAAATAAAAGAGCTGAACAGAATTATAATGATGAAATCAGAGTTACGGAATCTGCGACCCTGTTGAATTTAAATTATACGAACAAAGTTTGATTATCGATATTTATGATCCGCTAGGTAGCAGATTGGTCAAATATCGAGGTATCACTGTACTTGCTTTAATACTGTTTTTCATGAAAGCCCTAGCATGATAAGAACATCTGGTATAAACCTTCAAAAACCGGTGTTTTTCACAAAATTACACTATCTATGACAAAATTCTGTCAAAATCACAACATCCGCTTCCAACAGATTCGCCACCTCTGATTTATATACTGTGCTACCTTAAAATTAATTTATCCATCTTTTATTGTACAATTTTTTTTTGTATACACAATGTTTTGCCCTGTTTGAATTTGGTATTTATTGTTCTGTGTCTGCTTTCTATTAAAGCTTTTACTTATTTCACATTCAAATTTCTTGTTTTGTCTTGTTTTGATTGTTTTGAATGTTTTTTTTTTCTGTGATTGGCACACGATATTTATGCTAGTTTTTACTGATCCAAAAGTCGTTAGTATTTAAATCTGTACCAAATCATTTAAAACTTGATAATCTAGAATTCTTTTCAATGAGACAATTGTACCTTTGCCTCAAAGTTATTGCTTTAGGTTTGATTAAAAATGCTAAATTTAGTTTGATTACACAAAATTTTACTCCATGGTACATAACTTTTGGATATTTTTCAAGCGCGACTTCAACTAAAAAAAATTCGATTTTTTAAAGAATATCAGATTGTAAAATTATCCAAAGCTCATCTATAATTATCGGGTACTATTACTTTGGACTCGTATGTTAAAACTTCTGATTTTAAAGATAAAAATTACAAATTTAAGTTTATTGCTCAAAATCAACTACTATGAGAATTCATTAAAACAATCTAGAATCCTTTAGAAAAAATACTAATTCAGTCGAAAATCTTAAATTTATAGTCAAGATTTATAAGCCTTTTATTATCATGTTTTAAATCTACTCTTTAATGATAATTCTCACCCAAACAATTATCAATATACACAAGTTTTTTGTAAAACTTATGAACGGTTTCTTTCATTATACACAATTTCTTATTCCAATCAGAGGTATTTGTTTTATTTTCTATTGAAGCCTTTTCTTTTTCACACTGAAATGTAGTGTCTGTTTCACTTTTATATATTTTTCGTCTCATTCAGTTTTGTCACAATTCCTAAACGTCAATCCTAAAGTAGTGGTTTTCAAATTTTTCAAGCCATGCCCCGTTTTTAGAATTTATTAAGTCTCTTGCCCTACCCCCCAAAAAACTAGCTAACAATAAGCTACGAATACCAGATAGTAGGAAAGTATGTTTTATTCAAAAAAATGCGTTGAAAATACAAGGATGGATTGTAAATATCCAAAAAAGAAGGACAAGATCAAATCTAACATATTTTTATTTTTAATTAGCTTTAAGCCTCCTCAAAAAATTGTTTACACCCTTCTTGTGGGGCATCCGCCGCCAATTGAGAACGACTGATCTAAAGTCAATCTAAATTTCCACTGGCAAAGCATATAATCGGACCAATTAGCGTCCAATACACATAGCCTTACACTTGAATTAGAATTAAAACTATCGCTCCTTCGAATATCTTTGTTTTTGAGTAAAGATTTGTAGTTGTTGAAAAATGTGTGACCGGCTTGACATCTTGCTCAACCCTATGAGAAGCTATGCTGCATTTTATTGCTTCAAATGATAAGTTCCACCCAAATGATTTACGCATATACACAATTTGATTTATAATCATATATATGCTTATATATTGAATTTACCTTTTTGTGTCACAATTTTAACAAATATTTGCATATCTCCAAACACGGACCGTCACCTCACCCTGGAAGGTAGCACAATTTCCTATGTGGTCTTTTTGAAAAGCACTATGCTGGTGTAACGACTTGTCCAGTGCCTTCATAAGAGGATAGGTCAGAAAAACTTGTCAGATCTGCTCGTTCAGAAACTTCATTGGGGCTTAGTTCAAACTAAGCTAGTTCAGCGCTTGTTCACCGCTTTGATTCGAGTCTAACCCAATTTTGTGCTATGCTATCTGTTTTCCGTCCCGCCCCCCTTTCCTTTTTTGACTTGTGAAAAAATATGAGCATCTTTCCGTATCGTGCTTAATTTTTCATATCTTGAAACACTTTTTAAACCCTTAAGTCTCATGAACACCCATGTTTCCCGGCCTTCGGTTAAAATCGCTTCCTTTTTCGGTCCAACTTGGCAACGAGATTTCAGAACCCTCCCCTTGAAAATATCTGACCCCTGGTTCTATATGCCCACTATCTGCTTGCCAAAATCCTTGTTTAGAGAGCGATACACGATACACCTTAAGGCAATAAGTTCCCGTCCTATTCTGGCCTATCAAGTGAAGCCATTTTAATTTGGAGCAATGTTATCCAATTTTCAATGTTAATACTTAAAAATATATAATATCTGAAACTTACACAGAGTTCCCTAAAAAGCGCAAAATTATATTATTCATTTCTAGAGAAATGTTGGCGAAATATTAGATTTTTTGCTGTTTTATATGCCTTGTATTTTAATATATTTATAAAATGTACTTTGAAATGCTTGTTTGTAAAGGAATCTGTAAATAAATTGGAAAAAGTCGATTATTAAGTGTTTTTGCTAAATCATGATGTCACTTTAATGCTAGTTCTACGGGAATGCTATCCCTAATGATTCACACTGATATTATCATGTTCCAAGCCTCCATATACCCCAATGTAAGGGTCGGGAGCGGTAAAGATTATTCTGTGGGAGAGGAAAGGTTGAGACGATTTATCATGTTGAAATATAATTCAAAGCCTAATAATTCAGTAATTATTTAACAATTAGTAAGTTTGAGCTTTATACTCCGAAGTCCGTCCGCCATTATTATACCAGAACAGGAGTAACTTAGAAACCTGTGGCCAAGTTAGAATTTCTTATATATTTATCAATATCTGACTAAAAGCCAATCATAACGCGTATACCAAGTCACGTGATCGGCGCAGAACCCCAACGGCCATGTTACAGCCATGCGCAGACCGACATCTTAACAGGAAGTTCAACCCCTTTGTCGGAAGTTCCTAATTGCCATGCGCACAATAATACTCAACTCCCATTGGCTGATTCAAAGTTTTTCAACCTGCGCAGTAGATTACCGGTCATGTACTTGCCATGCGCGGGATTTTTAAAAAAATGACCGTTGCCAGATAATTTTTGAACGGTCCGATTCAGAATCGATCCGTTAAAAAACGAAATTCTGAGATCTGGCAACAGTCAAAATCGGTGAATTTCCGCGCATGACAAGTACATGTCCGTTTTGGTACTGCGCAGGTCACGTGACGACAGAATTTTCTGATTGGTCGATTTTCGTCCAATTAGAATATTTATTTATTGTATTAGGGTTCAAGGACCCCGCCCTTGTTACTATAAAGATAACGAGTTGACTGCTAGCGTTTGGAGGAATCCTCAGATAGGTAACATGAACTACACTTTTCCCTGGAATCGGGACACTTGAATTACTGACAACTAATGGCCTATTTAAGGTACTTTTGGTGAACTATGGCTGCTAAAGAATTCTGCTGGAACTTTTGCACTACAATGGCTGTCATAAGCTGTTTAGATCACTAAACTCTCTAGCCTGCGTGAAAAAAAACGTATGCTATTACCCGCACATGCTGACACATGAAAGCCACAGCATTTGCTGAACATCTATCTAAACCAGCGTTTCCCAACCTTTTTTGTTCGCGGACTATTTTCTCACCGGCGAAATCCTTTGCGGACTCAACGTGCGTTTATTACACTCAGTGTGAAAAAGTAATAAAACCAAACACAAAAGAATTTTAACGATTTCCAAAATCGGAAATTCGTCGCAATTGCGCGTTTGTTAAAACAGTCAACTTTTTAGTGTATAAATGGCCTTTTCTGTCGCACAATATTCAATCCATGACAACGTCGAGAATTTAAAATATAATATATATATATATATTGTTTTGATTGTATTTTTGTAAATTCAACAAATCTGAGCTGTTCGTACAACACTTACGGCGCTCCAGAACTGTACGTACCAGTGTGGAGACAGTAAAGAAAATAATCCGAAGGGGAAAAAGCCCTTACTACAGTATACTACAGTAACATCCGAAATTTTGCGATTTGCAATATAAAAAAAAGCGTTTAAATTCGACAAATCTGAGCTTTTTGTACAACACTCACGGCGCTCCAGTAATGTACGTACCAGTGTGGAGACAGTAAAGCAAATAATCTTAAAGGAAAAAGCCCTTACTACAGTAACACCCGAAATTTTGCGATTGGCAATGTATGAAAAAGCGTTTTTAATCTGTCGTGGACCATCATAAAACAAAACTTATGGTGTACTCCATTTTATTTTTTGTATTGCCGCTTTGCAATTTAGAAACTTTAGGTTGCCACCATTGATACCTGCCAGAAAAATTATTATTCATTATTAACATTATTCCTAGTTGTTCGAGCGCGCGAGAAACACCATTTAGGTATTTAGGTAGGAAATCCGCAAGTGAGTTGTGAAATGCAATCGTTTGATTAAGCGACGCGAAAGTGACCTGTCGCGTCACCTGTTACCAAATTTTCGAATAGTAAATTACTATTCTAATAGTTGAATATATGCCCAGCCCTACTCAGTATCCAGTAAATATTGAATCGGCTAATGTTATGTGAATGAACTTGCTTTTTATGTTTTATGTAAATTATAACGTAAATCGTAACTTGGCTGATGGTAAAGTTTAGCAAAAACGTTTGCGGCCCGCAGTGAATTTCTGACTTGTTGCGGACTCATTCAAACACTCCGCGGACTCATTTGAGACCGCGGACTCGGGTTGGGAAACACTGATCTAAACTCAAGGAAAAGTTTGCTTCATACTCCCCTGTAGATTTATTAGTTTAGAAGTGAATTCATTCGTGATCCCTTCAACCAACCTATATCTCCTACCTTTACCGGCAGTCTATCTTACTTACCTGTGACGGTGTAATAAAAAGAAAGTTTAATTCTCTGAGTTTTGGATTTTTCCTTGGTTGAAAAAGCTTTGCGCACTTTCATCCCCTTTGCAACTTCGTATTTAGGTGAAATTCGGGCGGCTTTTTCACAATTAAACCGAAGGTTTGGACGTTTTTCACGGGGAGTCGTAACTTGAGCATATAATTTGGAGGGCGCCACAATACAGAGAAGTTTGAGAACCACTGTTCCAGAGTATTGTTGAATCTAAGTAGCCTGTAGCAGGACTTCCCAAACCGGAGGTCAAAAATATTACACCAATTTCAAACAATGTCGAATTTGGTCGTAAGATCCAGAGAAGGGACGCGCTTTCACAATAATACCGACTTTGATCGTAAAACCCTAGTACCGGCGCGCTTGGTAACAATGCTGACTTTAATCGTTATGCCGATTTTGATCATTAACGCTGAAAAGTGGATAACAATGCCGAATTAGGACCATGTCGTCGGTGACCAGACAAGGTTATTAATGTCATATCATTGCGGGAATCTTAACTGGTAGATATGCCACGACATCGTAATCGAAGGGATTTAGGAGACTCGCTGCATACCAACACAAAATGAGATTTACCTGCCATTCTTTCTGGTTCGTCACTACTAGTTTATTGCGGCAGGTAAATATTTTCGCAGAATAAATAATTATTCAACTGTGTCAATAAACTAATAAAAATGCCTATTTTGAACTGTTTAGTATTTTAAATGTGAACAGGGGTTGCGGAAAATTTTAATATATTCATATTGGAAGGGGCCGCGAGTAAAACCCTGGCTTATGGAATAAAGATGGAGTTCATACTTGGTGTTCGACTATCGAAACTTTTTTGCTATAAGAAACGAAGGTAATTATTTGAATTCGTTCTTACGCATTTCAAAATATTACCAAAACGGGTACCTAAACAACAATAATTTAAACGTGTACAAATTGAAGATAAAAATTGTATCAGTTACTGTACGTTTGAGCAAATTCCTCAACAGAAAAATATTTGTCAAATATATTTTTAGATTTCGTCTTTCATACCGAGAGAGATCAAACACTAGAACACCAATTTCGTATTTCGCAAAAATTTTATTTTCAACTCAACTCTATATTTGATTTTCATTACTTTCCTATTATGATTCCCTTTATCACTACTTTTCTTTGGAGCCATGATAAACGGCAAAGGGCAAGAAAAATCCATAAATCATAAAAATGTCTAAACACGTGTTATTCCGCTGACGTTCGGACTTGGTCAGTTCTGGTGGGGTCATCTCATTCGGCTACGCGCAGCATTTTTGACTCGAATTTTTTTGGTCGACTACCGAATTATCAGAGTGGCGAGTAGCTCGACTGTATAAGCCTGATGTGTTTAATGTTTGTAATAAAAATGGAGAGTTACTAATAATTTTCCTGTAAAAGACAGTCCCCGACTAAAATATTCCCAGTTCAAACGCAAAGCTAAAGGAAAATCGGAATAAAATTATAACCCGACACTAATCCGTATTTTCCCAGGAACATGTGCTCTCCGGCAGGCTCACGATCTGCAAAATAAATCATCGATTTCTAAATTACCTTACAAATGACATTCGGATGGCCCATCAGAGTGAACACGCGGAATAGGAGAAATTGATTCATTGGACGGGTACATGCTCTCACCGGTTTTGTGCCACCTTCCCTTGTCAGCAGGTTAGTTGGTATAATAAAAAAAAGTCTACCTAGGTATAAAACCAAAAAGATGAAGTAACAGTCATGTATCGTAAAATACTTTATTCGACACCTGTTCATTTTCCCACGGACATTGAAGAAAAATTACTGACATATCGCGTTAATTCAATCAACAGAAAGAAAGTTTTTAGCCAGTTTAACAATTTTTAAACTAAGGCAAAATCAAATATTCCCGTTCGAACGAGTTATAAAGATCTCGAAACAAAGAGCCAATTGCAAGGACTGAAAATTGATAGTACTCATTGAAGTTGGGTACAAACAGCAGAAACACTGCAAAAGCGAGTTTGTGGTGTTTATCTAAATCAGTCTAGTGACAATTCATTGAAAAATAAAGACATATTTCTAGTTTCCCCACATATCGCTCTAAAGAAAAATCATATAACCTAACGGCTTTCAGTCTTCCTAATTTTATTTGTAAGTATGTAAGCGGACAGAGTAAACATTTAACAATTTCGCAAGAAAATGCGATCAAACTTTAAAAAGCCAAAATCAATTACGCCGAAATTCAAATCGCAAGAGAACATCAACACAAAAATGGTACATATTATGGGACATATCATACAGCATGGCACAATAATGGTCATTATAAAGTATAAAGGCACAAATAAGCACACTTTCGCTTTCAGGAAACAGAAATATGTATGAGATAGTCGAAGCATTTTACACTTCATCGAATGAATATTTTTTAGGTCTGCAACAAACGCCAATCTTCAGAAAATAAATAAAATTGAACATTGCACCTCTATCGCAATAAAAGACTAATCATGAGGTAGTCTCACAACTGATAAAACGATTCAATGGCTCTATCAAATTCATTTTTAACAATTGCTGGATAGTGATATTATTTTCCACTAATATAATATAAATGCCAAATGGCACATTTCGTGATTTATCTAATTCGGTCAATGTTCAAGTTTACAAGAATATTAACTCGTCAGTAAATGAAGAAGATACAAATGATAACCAAGATTTCATAAACAACAAGTAAACGACATCAAGTACGTCATTTGTATAAAAAAAAACACGGCGCCCGGGAGGCTTCGAATGCAAATTTTGAAGTGAAATAATTCTTAATGACCCTGGCATCATCGATAGACAAGGTCGTATCTAAATATATACATTCACCGGAATGACATCAGCACAGCACGACACTCACGAAACCAAAATAGCATCTATGTCGAACGGACGTTTATGTGTGGTAATGGAATCACACAGAACACGAACGTAAACATGCTTATAGCGGTCATAACATTACCCATGTCACGCGTGTAGACAAGGTCACGAATAATTAGATTCGCAAAAATGTTTTTAGATAAACGAAAACACTACAAAACCAGTGGGATAAATGTTGGAAAAGTTTTCCTAAATTTCGTAGTTTCAAAAATACAGTATTTTTATCGACGGTGGTGGTGATAACTCCGCGCACCAAAACCTGAATCACAGTTTTAAGTTTCAGCAATTTAGCACGGCACAATATTTTTATCATAATTCAGCGGTATGAATGTTTTCTATAGTTAATTAGTTTTAAAAAAATGGAATAACAAATAAGATTTTTACAACATCAAAGTTTTTTTGTAATATCTAGCATTTGATTTCCAATAAAACTGTCTTGGAGAAAAAAATAAAGCAAAATATGTACATGTGATATTTTTCTAATAAAACAGTGCGAAGAAATATAAATTAGTTGTTATAGAAACATGCTACTATGGTGTGAGTCTCTCGATGTCAAAACTTTAGTTTTGATCAAAAAGGCCTAGCAAACATTATCCCATAGTGTCCATAATATGACACAAAGGCCATAATTCTTGATAAGACGATATGTTCTAGCAATAAATAAAGCGAAAATAAGCAAAGCAAATTAAAAAACACACTTAAAAGGAAAACACCACACTACTCATAAAATAGTTTTTTTTCCAAATAAATTCCCCATTGCTAAATGCAGTTGCGACAGCGATTGTAAGTCATGGATAGAAATGCATCAACGAGTGATAAGCTATCAAATCCAAAGGGGTGTGCGATGCGTAAACCACTGACAGGAATTGCTGATTTTAGAAATACGGTAGATACTAGGAACTTTTGAAGTCCTCTTCTTGGAAAACAACGCCAAGTAGTTTCTGAAGGCCAATGGTGACATGTTCTGCAATAAAATAAATATTCAAGAAGTTAATGTATCTGCAATCATACATGAAGCATATATATATACCAAAAATAATTTTCTTCTTCAGCAGTATATACCAAACAACTCAAGAATTGATCATAATGGCCAGTGTAAATTAAAAACAAATGTGCTCTGTAGCCACTTACTTGGTGAATACCAACTTCTCTTTAATAAATAATATTATTCAATAAAATATAAATTTATTGCTTTTTTGACTTACTGAGTTATTGATTCACTCAAATAATATCAAGTCATGTGGAGATCATTTTTACAATGTATTTAGTTTTCGAATGTGTTGAAGATATATAGCGGTTATATTAAGATCAGATTGGAGGGAATAAGCATTAATTGATGTAGTTATGCTGATGCCAACACAAGACATCAGTACAAAAAATTATGATATCGAGCAAAATATGTAATAATATTCTGTAACAGAACACTGTTTACAACAGAGAACCATAGAAAGTGTGCAACATTAGAACATGGAACATTGAAATTAAAAAAATAGGGAATGTTATAAATAAACAAGAGAATCATTAAATTTGCAATTTCAGATAGTTGATTGAATGGCAGCATAACTATATCTAAGTTCAGTATTATATTATAGTTTAGGCTTATGAAGCCCACGCAGCTCAGATCACACAATGGGAATTTCACCTTCACTTATCTGACGTAATTCCATTAAAAGAATAGAAACCTAGAGTCACTGGTGTGTGACCATGTGAACTTCGATCGGGTAAAACGCAATGGCTTATTAACAGTCAACAAAGTACATAAAAAACGAAATAATCTAAAACCAAAAGCTTTGTACATTGTACTCTACAGTTGGGAGGATATTCTGCAGTAAAAGGATTTATCAGTAGGGACTGGTGAACTACTATTGTGTATATGAATGTAGTACCAAACAAAAGAACTGAGTTTGGAGTGTGTTGAATATTTTCATGGCAACCAATTTCTTTATATATTATGGTAAAACACCCCACAGGTGCTTAGTATGTATTACAAAATTGATCCGTTAATATTACCATATACGATGCCACATTTATTATTTCACATACAGACCATACATGATGATTGGTAACTTAATGAATTTTGAATTATTATTTTTGGCAAAGTGTCACATCAATCAATCGAGAGTACTTGACAGGATTATGTACAATTTGGTTAGCAGTATCTCTGAGAAACCAGTGCTTCAAATCCGGACATGGTTGGCTTAAATAGTGAAAAAAAGCTTAAATGAGGTATGATGGCCGCAGACAGAATACCCACAATGTTGATTCAATGATGACATATGAAGTGGCATCAAGAGCTGAAAAGTGGACAAGACTGAGTGGAATCGTACATGCAAAAATCATGCAGGTTATACAGTGTATATAACATGAAACAGAAGCAATTCTGCTAAGTAATATAGTAATAGGCATCAAAATCCTGAACCTAGTTCTAATTTAATATTGAAACTAACAAAACTAGGCATTTCTTGTAAATTAATAACTCCACTAAGAAACTATCGTCGAAGCACAAAGCTGAAACATATTCAAAAAATAAGCTTTTTAAATTGATGATCTGTTGTTGCGTGAGAAAATAAAATTATTAGATTCTCATAACGAACAGAATTATTATGGCATTCGCAAATCAATTACTACCGGTATATGTAATCGAAGTGAATTCTGATACTTTGAAATTAACATATTTGAGATATCAATATATATGGCATCTCTATCTAATCTTTATATTATATATTAAACTATCAAACCACATCCTTAGCATATTCATTATTCTAAAAACGAACTCTTATGTCCTTATTCAGATAATACTGTACATGTTTTGCCACCATGGAAGCTTTGGAAGAAGAAAATTGCAAATATTTAAGCAAGAACTGTGTTTACTGTCTACTTTATATCTTCAGACTACAGAGGACAATTTCAGTCCATCTATAAACTAGAATCAATTAAAGAAACATAGACATGCACTATTCAAGGTAGAAATAACACTCCGCCATAAAAGCTGACAAAACAGCATATTGACTACAACTGACAACTAGGGATGTCTAGAAAAGTTTATAATTTCAGAAAAACTGAAGTCAAATTGAAATTTTAATGCTTCATAGGACATCATGGATTATGTCAAATTGTTCAAGTAAAATTTGGCATTGATCATGATATCCTTGAAAATAGTTTCAAATAATTACAATCAAAATGCAACTTGTTTTATATAATATGTTTTATATAGACATCGTCCCTGACAACTGACACCACTTATATCTTAATAAACATGCGAAAAATAGAAATATCTTGTTTTAACTTCACAAACATTTTTTTGGGATCCCTTTTCCTCCTTATGATTCCTGAAACACGACTTGAAATAAACATTGCATCTGATTTGTGATGTAGCCTGTCAATTTTATTTTTGTGTCGAGATGATCGAACAATAATAAAAAGGAAAACAAAATTGGCAAGGGTTAGAAAAAGTAGTCTTCTAGTTGTAAAGAACAATAAAAACGATGTGTAAATTCAACATATGAACATGCAAAAATACAGCTGAGAAAAAGGCACATGGAATGAGTTGAACAAAATTCAAACAATTCTTGAGAAAATGAATAGAGAATGTTTAGAAGCGAGGTTTTTCCAGATTCGTGAAAAGATAAACATATTTTTAAGTAATCTTCACAGAGCTTGTTCACAACCTTGTTTAAATGATAGTGAAAAATAATTTTATGTCCTGGTGAAAAAGTGGAAAAAACGTGCATAATATAACACATTGTTTGGTGCTCATCCAGAACATTTTAGCAATATTTCTTCATGACGCCGAAAAACAAGAAGTAGTACTTTAATCAGCAATTCCACTTCTACAACTAGTTTTAGAAAATTTTCAGTTGGAAATTCAAGATAGAGTGATTTGAAAGGTTTAAAAATTCACTTACGCATTCCCATATCCAGCCATCTAGGTTGTTTGCTTTGATAGCGGATTCCGACAAGGTAGACAGGAATGCCAGTCAACACAATACACGTTCCGATCAGACATTCTTTAGGCGCAGCATAGATTGCCGAGACCACCAGAAAAGTGGCTGCCAATGCAAATGTTATTGGGAGAGCGAGTGGCATCTGAAACAAAAAAGAAGTTTATCATAAGAAGAGAAAGTTTTTAATCAATGGCCATAAAGTCACTTTTAAAAGAGGGTGCTACAAATTGATCTTTTTTAAATGGCTCCTTATTATATCTTTCACTACGAACAAGCACCTATACAAGCATCCATGTATATGCCTGTTAGCTATGAGTTAACTATATTTAAAGAACCATAATTTTTCTGCTTGTGGCGTGCCTAGTGCCTACTCAATGAGATGTGAGACGGTGGGCATAGGGTTTAAACCAGTGATCTGTAACTTGCGATTATTAAATAATTAGGTACAACACCAATTTCAGAGACATTGGTCCCATATCGAATTACCTCGTATACCTATGTTGGGCTCGTATGGCATGCAGGCCGTTCTTAGGGTGATAAAAATGGTACAAAAGTGCTATTTTTTGGCAGGTTTCCAATAATTTCTATTACGAATAACAGCACTATATCAAATTTATAGATAAGAACTGCGGTAAGAGTAAAACCACTGAACAGATATAATTGATATGAGAGTATAAAACAACGTCATTGCTTCGTGATACAAAATAGATTATAACCTAAGCTACAGAATTGCCATGAATAAAAGACAAATGTGACTTAATTAAAAATATATACCTAGGTTCAACAGTTCAAAATTAATGTAATTTTAGAAAATCATATCAAATTTGAAATGATTATCATCTTATATTTGCACATGAAAAGAACCATTATTTATTAATAACAATGCAGACTCAAAATCACGACGACTTGAACTTTAAGATTGTGAAATATAATAGCGTATTATCGTTACTTGAGGGAATATTGCGGTTTTCATAATGATGAAATCAAAAACCTCAAGACAGATGGTGGTGAATGACACAATTGGAAGCATCAAGTGTGGCAGAAATTTGCTCAAATATCTACATCTACACGATTTTGCTTAGTTACACACTCAAGGAGAATGAACATCAGCTATTCGATTCAGAATTACTGACATAACAACAAAACTTTTCTTACCGATTTGTAAAAAACATGCTTTATTTTATATTTCGAAAAAAAATACAGGTAACAAACGCATAAAATAATGATAAATTCGTACATGGTGTAACACAGGAAGAAAGCATTTCCTGCAACTGAACCAAACTTCTTTATAATGCAATATTAACTGTTTGAAAATTCACCAGATAAGTAGGCCAGTCAGTTACGCCAGCTGTTTACATATCTATAATTTAATATTGTCAAATATTCCCTAATTTAACCATAGCAGTTATAGAATATAACCAAAGCATATCTCGATACTTGTGCTATAGACAGTATTTATCAAGAGACTACTCCTAGTCCTAAGCTATAAATTTTAATTGAACAAATCTTTGATCATACCTTGACTGGTCTTTCCATATCAGGATACTTGAATCTCCACCAGATAAGACCAAAAATGGCAAGTCCAACACACAACCAGTTGAAAAAACTGAAGTAAGTGATTAAACTCCAAATGTCCCCAGATACCAGGTAGAGTAATGATAGAAGGCACTAAAATGATAGGAGAAAAAATTGAGTTCTGAATGCTATTATCAAGTCAATAATAAATTTGATGGGTTCAGGATCGGTCGAGGACCAACTGACTATATTGGCAATTGAAACAATAATGGATGAATTAAAATATAAGATTCAAATTATGGACATTCCTGACCATGATAAAAAAAAACATTTTTGAGTTTATTTTACATGAATATATATACTTTGATATGATTATAATCAATTATGAATCAATCAATTATAATCAATCACTCACGTTGAAGATGAGAGCTGGTACTGGAGTGTAGTGTTTTGTATGGATCATGGCAAGAATATTTGGGAGTTGTCCTTCACGTGCACCAACGAAAAATAATCTGAAATTTATTAATAAAAATACATTGGATTTTCTCCGCGACTATGATACTAGGAAAAAAAAACAGTAAAAAAAAGGTTATAGGATGCTACTAGTTGCAGATGGAATAATTGCTGTATATGTTTCATAAAAACCAATCTAATATTTTTAGCTTCGTATTCAGTATCATCTTATGACTTTGACATAACTTTTCCATTTTCGTGATATTTTTTTTCCATTAAAATTAATATAAGATGACACCAATCCAAATAATTTGGTAAAAAAGTTTTTTGTATAAGTAATTTATTTGCTTAAAAATGTTGCTCATCCAACAAAATTGTAATGATTGTCATTTACATTTGGGGGTCAAATAAATGTGACATTAAATAATTTAAATGCTTTATTGTTACATTTGTAAGCAATCGATTGTTGAACAATGTAACTAATAGAAGAGATAAATATTCACTAATCTTCATTTCAATGCAAACCAGTCTAAGATGATGGTTTATATGCGAAATAACAAATGAAAACATGCCGTAGCTACAATCAAAACTTCATAACCACATATATTGATGAGATGGTGGCTCACAAGCCTAACAGTGATTGGATGAGAGCACTCAACCATATCCACCACAGGAAACACCTCCTGCAACTGTACATCCACCATATCGACATCGGATATTTAGTGTCTTTTCATCGGAAGTATGATGATTAGGGTTAAGGGGAGTCAAATTACAAACAGTTTTTATGGATTTATATCAAACAAAATCATGCTTGGCCGACAATCCTAGAAGCTAGGACAGTACAAAAATTTGTGTTATCGAGTTTGATTGAGCAGGATCATATAAACATCAGAAGATGAGAGATATATCTAATCTAAATTGAACTAGTAATAATAATAATTATTCAGATGATAATCATTTTATTACAAATTAATAACACCTATTCGTGCCTTAATTATATTGTGATCTCGTTCAGTCATATAGCAGTATCGGAAATAAATATGAAATATAAAAGGTGCACCAGAAGTATGTGTACCAATATGGAGGTAACTAATTTTGTTTGCCCACTCCACATCAAGTTGTGTAAAGGAACAGAAGCCTAAGGGCCGGGGTATATTCACTTAGCTAACACAAACAATCCTCGAACACGTAAAAGAACCGAAATAAGGACAATCAGAATAAAATTATGGCCTAACCCTAACCTGGTACACATACTACGGGAGTACCGAATGAAATCTACATAATTAGCAGTTGGAAAAATTTTAAAAATTTTGCATATGCATATTATAAATATTTGTTATTTATTTAAAATAAAAAACTAAAATATTTGAGTTTTGAATACAAATACTCCAATCCAATGATGTGTGAGAATTTGACAACAAGAAGACTATGTTGTTATAACAATACCAAAGACTATTGGAGGTGAACGCCAAATCAAATTGCATTAAAAAATCAAGTATAATTATACTGCATCATTAATAAAGTATAAATTGAACTGTTGCAGATGTAAGAAATGAGTAAAACTCATTGAATCACTTTTGCACAGTGTAAAATGATTATATATACACACAGCATAAACAAATATTTATAATGTTCACTATTGGTCTATTGACAAAATATGTAGCAGGCAGCTTACTGATCCTATTCAGGATGAGATGTAAAGATCATTTCAGTTCATATTAAACAAACGCAACACTTTCAAACAAACACAAATACAAACAGAAAATACAGAAGAAATACAAAAACGTTCATTGACATTGTCAACATGTTATGCAGGAGAAGGTTAACGATCAAAAATTGTAATAAAGAAAGTTTTGAAGTAGGAAAACAACAAATTGTTTTCAGAAACGCTGACAAACTCAGATTATGATAAACAATATAAGAAATAGAAAATCAAGAAAATACTATACCAGGTCAAATGGGTTCATTCGAGTAAACAAAAACAGTGCAGATCAACATATATGCTTGTTATTGTTGTGTCTGTGTTAGATTATAAGTTCAGAAAGTAAATATACATACCTAGAGGATGTGAAAATAGATCCGTTTACTGAACCAAAACACGAGAGAGAAACGAATACTGGAATGATCCAAGACATTACGCCAAGAAGCTTGTCTCCGAATAACTGAAAATTGATGGAAAATTGTTGAAATAATTTGTGGAAAAACATTTACCTTTAAATTATCACAAGTTTATGGAATTTTTTGATTATTTTTTTGCTATGTAATTTTGAATTAATTAAAAACCATTATAATGAACATCTTGATGAAAAAAATGAAATAGAATCAATTTTTCTAAAGTTAACACAAACCGCAATGAAGCCTGTACTTAGTGGTTAATAGCACTCAATTAAGATAAGATCACGACAAAACGTTGTGTGATAATAATATATAATACCAACAATTAGGACACATAAATCTATTATACTGTTCTAGTGCTTATAAACTTTGAATTTTATTCAGTATTTGCTACAAATCTCATTCAGTAAACAACATAATTTCAAAGTTAGTGTTGAAATTCTCAGCAAAATGCATGTCATTTATAATGATGATTTAGTGATAATGATAACCCAAATGATTTTTATACATTTATCTGTAAAGTAAACTAATGAATAGGCCAGCTGAACAATTTTATTACAATTTCATTAAATTGAATAATTTAGTGCTGATATTCTGAGAATTTCAAATGCTGTACGAAACTCTTTTAATGGAAGCGTTACAAATGTGCAATTTTTGAAGGTGAACCACAGTTTTACAGTATCCATTTCACGACACTTCTAGGAAGCATTCAAAAAAAGACTTCGCCAATTCGAAATCATAATCAAAAAATTTAGCGGCCAAAAGTCAAAAAAGTGAAGCTTCATAGATTTATTAATAGCTGAAATGCTATAACGATGGATAAAATCGCATTGAAAAAAATATAAGCATTACAGGAATCTCACATTAATTTTAAAAATTAATCATGACATGGACTGCTTCAAAAAAACAAAAATAAAAGAAAAATTGGAAAAAACTCTCTAATATCAAATACAGCAATTTGCATCATATTATATAACGCTTGAAAGGGATCTTTAATTTTAGGTTTCCTTGAATATTTATTAATTGTTAACTTATTAATGGTACTAATTGCAGGTTCTTTGCTAGAAGCCACAAGTTTATTATTAACAATAAAAAAGTACAAAGCAGGACATATTTTATGTTAGATGACAACATGACACTACAATAAAACTGCATGACATCATTAGCAGATATTCATTTGTTTCAATTGTTTATTGTAAGTGGTACAATAGATAATAATCATCTGTGACCCATAAAACTAGATTCAGAAGGCAATAAAACTAATTGTCATGCAATAATCACATTTAATTACTCCATCACATAGAAGAATTGGGACAACCATGAAAGAGCTTGGTCTTCATAAAAAACAGTTCATTATTTATTAGCAACCAGAGCAAATAAGTTATTAACTCGAATTACTTTTCAAGGCGCCATTGGCCCATTTATCATAATTATTTTGCCCAGGCCATGTATGGTTAGTTTGGTTTCAAAAACATAATTCAAAGACGGAAAACATCTGTTTTCAGTTAGTTCACTATCAACCAAGGTCACCTTGCAACACAAATAGTTATTTATTAATAAATAATATTTGATTCGTATGTATTTGTGGGCTTTGTAGGCTATACCATTTCTTGTTGAACATCTCAAAAACTGGCTAGTTGACTAATATTCAGCATATAAATTATGGTTGTTTGTTCAATACTCCTTATTGAAGTATTTGAGCAAACACTCAACAAAATAGCTTGTCAGCAAATATATGCTGAAAAAACAACAGACAAGTTTGCAAAGTATGACACATGAAAGTCTCAAACAGATACTGCATAGACTGATAAAATTATTTGCGCATGGCGGAGAAAAGTGAGGTTATTGCATGTCATACTGACTACTGCCTCATTCAACCTCATGATATACATGAGAAAGCTACCAGATGTGATGCCAATAATGGTAGTATAATGATGTCCCGCTTTGATGCAATGTGATGTTTTTTGTACGCGAAAAGATATTTATAAGATTTTAAAATTATTTTAATTTTTCAAGATGAGTTTTTTTTTTAATAAGGACTTAATCTTCAAACATTTTCCACAACTAAATCAAAATATGTTTGATGCTTTGCATTGGTTTCATTTTATGCACCCCATCAGTCGCTTGGCTTGGCTTGTAAAAAACGGTTGTGTAGCAAATTGCACTTCCTAAGAATTTCGCAACAAAGCACAATACAGGAAAAGAAATTGGGACATAATGAGAATGTATTGATGCAAACTCTATTTTGTCTGGACCATGCTAAATGTATATAAAATATGTTCCCTTCTGAAAGTTAAATAAAATGTGAATGTTATCAACTCACCACAGCGACAGCATTTGAACTGACAAATTCGGCTGGAGATAAAACAGTGAAGTATGCAAGATTTGCCATCACATAAACGACTGATACAAGAGGTAGTGAAATCATAATAGCTCGTGGAAGATTTCTAAAAGAAATCAAATATGCTGTTAAATTAGAGTGAAGTCAATATATAGATTTGATTCAAATGGGAATATTTTATATGAGATTAGGATTTAAGTATAAACTGTTATCAACAAAACTTCTAATGTTATTAAAATGTGGTCATTTCTGAAAATAAAATATAAACAATTGATAATATGCACAGCAATACTTGGAACTGGTATCAGTATTAGGTAAATTTATGACTTTGTTTTTACCTAAATTTGCTAATTCAGCAATTACCATATCTGGGTTTAGACAATAGCCCACAAAGTAAATATGTTACCGCCCCATGATAAAACTAATGATAAAACTATGTACAAGAAAATGACAGCAAGGCAGTCATAAATTATATACTAGTGTTTTAACATCTATATTATTCACATTCCTGTAAAAAGTAATTATTGGCATGAATTAATAATATTAAATTTAAAATTTATCACCACAGTAGAAATAGTGGTGTTTAACCAAATATTGACTGAACGATGGGAAAAATATTTTAAGCGGGATGATAGAATAGAAATATTTCAAGATATAAATCAATACTGTATATTTACAGATTTTAAAACAGATAAGAATCTTATTATTTCCATATATCATACAGACAAAAAATCAATAATGATCTTTCTAATATGACAATGCGCTCATTCGAAAGGTAAAACGAAAGCACTATTGCTATTTGGTATCAGATAAACAGAGAACATTTTGAAATATTCTTAAAAATTCTCCAAATTTAATAAAGATACCAGGTTTGCTAAATTATAAGAATGATTTCATTTATTGCACCATAGATAATGCAAACTGCAACTTCAAACTATGTGTTATTACGGTAGTTATACAAGAACTTGAAATTTTAATTTAGAATGAAATGATTTATAGAACCTCACTAAATAGCTTACTTGTATGGGTTCTTCATCTCCTCTGTGACAAAATTCAAGTAATTCCTGAAAATATAACAATATTGAGTTAATTTCCTTTAGAAATCTGAGGTAAATCTGTTAAAATAGTTGCTGTATACTGCCTTCGCATAGGACAATGATAAACAATGCATTATATAAAGTAGAAAATGAAGAACAAAATTATCCCAACATTTAACATAAATTACAATTTTGTGAATGTTGATATGAAGGCCATTTTAAACAAATTAAGCATATCCAATTGCCTATTCAATCTTTATAGTAAAGATGTTTGCAAAGTGTGGTGTACTAATAATCACAAATAATAAAAAAGTTTCATAAGTGTTTGCGTAACATTAGAATCTATAGTTAAGTAAATATAGTAAAACTCATATGATGTTTTCAATGTTTAAAATTGAATATATCATTGAATTCTGACGTGAAAATGTAAAAAGAACAAAACATTCACTTGTATTTGTGTGGCATTGAATCTGGGTTATTACCAGTATTACGTAGTAGTTTTCAAATAATTTTGGATAATTCTGTATTGTAATCTCAAATCTTGTTCAGTGTGATAAATAAGAAAATCATAAAAAATACCCACCAGCCTCCATAAGCATAAAGACTGTTGTAGAAAGCAATAACAAAATTGCCGACGTCGTTCGAAGTTCCAGAAAATGCAGCTTCCGGTGTGAGGTACTGCACATTTCCTACAATAAGTTTTTGACAAAACTAATTATGAGTAATCAAAACATGACATCATTTGTGATGATTCATAAAGCATAGGTAACAACTTGGGCATTCAGCAAATGGAAACAATTATTCTTTTACAACCAGGTATTTATTTATTAATAAACAAGAAATCTACAGAACCACATACTGGTAAATTCAAATTGGCAGAGAATATCCTTCTATATGATGAAACAATGGCGGTCTACGGAAACTGATATTCGAAACACAATGACCCAGTATAGATAAATAATGGAACTGGTAGTTTATATACAATCACAAAGGTTTCACATTGTATAGTTTACTATATTATTGAGATATATTCACTATATTATTGAAATTGTGGTTTCATGATATTTTCATGTTTCACACAACTATAATGAGTACTCAGATAGCTTTAATATCAATTGAAAATGAACCACTTTATCTTATATTTTGATACACAAGAACATAAGTTGAACTCCTAAATAAAACCTAGGTGGGTAGAAATTAACATTTATTCAGCTAATCTACTGAATTTAAAAATAATATACCTTTGCCAATTTGGATTAAGCCAAGAACAATGACGAGCCCGAGAGCCAAGAGTTTAGCTGCTGTGAAGATGTCTTGAACTCTAGTGGCTGCACGTACACTGATGCAATTTACCAACGTCAAAAGTACTGTATAGAGAAAAAATATGACTAACATAATACAGTAATATATTGTTCAGATTAATAATATCTAATATTTAACTAGATTAGATTTAGATTTTATACTAATTGCATTATGAATTATGTTTGACTGCCGACATTTTGAATTTCAGGATAAAATAAAAATGAAAATCAACTCACTCAGACATACAGCTGCAAAGAGTCTTATAGAACCTTCTGGCATAAGTTCTGAACAATTCGGAAAGAATGGTTGAATTAGGTAATACGAGAATGTCAACGCAATCGCTGCTTGCGAAGTTGGACGAATAATCAACAGTGCTATCCAAAGACGCAAAAATGCAGGAAGAGGTCCATAAAATGCCTCAATGTAGGCATAGTCCCCACCAGACTTGACAATTGTCGTTCCAAGTTCAGCATAACATAATGCTCCAATTGTGGAAAAAACACCACCAATTGCCCAAATAATTAAACTCCATCCCACAGAGTTTACTTCTTTATATACTCCAACGGGAGAAATAAATATACCAGACCCAATAATGGTACCCACAATGAGGGCACAACCGTTAATAAGAGTAATTCTTTGTTTCAAAATGACAGCTTCCCCCTCCACATTAACTTCTTTTTCATTATCTTCCATCATTTCTGCTGTCTCTCCTGCCGCAGAATTTCTCTTCCCCATTTTAGTTTCTTTTCTAAAGTTATTGGAGAAAAAGCTTGATATCTGAGATCAGTCTTCGGTTTATATTGCCGTATTACGTCTCTACCTCTTTAACAGACTAAACCAGTAAATCGTTAGCAGATAAATTGATATGTAGTCTAAAATACAATTATGAATTAACAAAGTCAAGCAGCCCGCATCGCAATATATCATATCAATTACCAAAGATAAATAAAGAAGGTAACTTAGACACAGATTATGTCCACTAAATACAGAAATACTGAAATTTATCTGAATCTTAAAGTCGAAACAACGCGTTTAAAACACGTATAACATAGTTAATTATATTCTTTTCCTCGCATAAAGCCCGATTCAAACCACGGCATCACATTTGTGGTGATATTTCCAGTTCTTCGTCGCTATAAAAAAGGCCATTATTGCGAAACAGACCGACGACGACGAAGGTTAACGGCGTGCGAACAGCTTTGTTTTGAAATTTTACTACGCGCAAGAACAGCACGTGGCAACACGGCTGACGCAAGACCGAGAGAGACAGACGTGAAAGCGTTTCCTTTTATGTGCCGAAGTCCCTTTTTCTGTTCTTAACGCCTATAATACACAAATTTCACTCTCACGGCGACGAAAGGATCGAATAAATCCCGATTCGTCATGCCAGTAAAGCACATTACGTTAATACCAAACTCATATTCATATTCTATTTAAAATCACGGCTTGAAGCCGACCATCATCATAGAAATTTCCTCGTCATGAATGAGGACCCGCGTTCGGCCTTATTGCCGTTCTCCCACTGAAGACGGTTGACGACAGGCATGACGTTGCTTCCACTGCCAGCTGTTTATTAGGAAGCGCTCATCGCTCATGGCCGGGGCAACAGTTCCATTCATAAAATGTTAATGACAAAAATGAATGATTGTGTCATGTCACGGCTCAGTGCCGGTCAATGTTTGAACTATCCACATATCATATATAATAAATGTTTGAAAGACGGGTTGCATTTACATGCGTTATAAGTTTAAGATATCTATCTTGCCCAGGTATTCCTAAATCAGGGTAGTTGTACTACCATTTTAGAAATCTGGGTGAATATATGGTCCAAATTTCCCCAGTCATAGAAGGAATAGTGGGCTGTCATTAGTTTTTACATAACTTTTTAAAAAAAAATACCGTCGTATTCAACAATACCAGATGTGGTGACTGGGTGCGATAAGATAGGGCGGCCATTTTTATCGATATAATCATTTTAACAACGAAGCTAAGTTCAGGATTAGGATTTTGTGTATTGGCAGTTGGCACATGGAGATTGCGAACCACTGATCCGCGTCACTTTTTGACCCACCAGTCCACCACGCTTTTTTACGGACCTACGGAATTACGAATCATGGCAAAAACATGCTATTATTATAAAAAGAAATTATAATAAAATCGGGTTGAATTCCACCCAATAATAAAAATTAACAATGGGGCAGAATGGTACCGGGTTAAATGCAACTGGAAGCCAATCGAAAAAATGAATAGCCTATATAATTCTCTCAAGGTGGAATTCCCTCCTTTCATCAATTGTGGTGGAATCATTTTTTTTCCACCTTTCTTCGTTGTAATGTTTTATATAGGACCTATATTATAGACTTCACCTCGTTTCGTTAGCCACCCAAATATCAAGCGGTGATTATAAACTTGTGGGAAGATGCAACTGCAAGTTTCTAATCGATGGAAGTGAAACTTAAACTTAATAAATATTTATGACCCACGGTCTTCTTTTCCACAATAAAAATATAATTTTTTAGCCATTCGCCATCCCTGTATTAGGCCTTTTACCGCGCATGAAATCTTCTCAACTTTTAATGAATAAATGTAAATGCATGCGATTATTCAGACGCGATTAGTATTAATACCGCACAAACAAAGCATATTAGCAGCTGATTCGACATTGCAAATCAACTTCAATCAAAAATCAATAGGGTTATGCAGTTCGTTGAAGAATTTTATTGATTTTTAAATTGCTACAAAGTTTTGCAATAGGGATTTATCGATAATTCAAGATATATTTGGATTATCCTTTTTCGGCATCTCGAAAGTTGTGTATTAGATTCATGTAAAAGGTGTCTTGTCAATGTACCTTACGTGTTGACGTACTTTAGTGAATATGACATTTAATTTGTCCTCATCACGTTATAAAGCTGTATGTTTTGCATTGCTCCGTTTGGGAATTTCGAACTGCTTTCAAAACTTTGAATCCCAACACTGGCATATGGACCAACACTTAGGGTTGCAAACCGCTCTTAGGACAGTCCTCCTATCGGCTCTTTTGTCCCTTAATTAAGGAAGTTATAAAGGACGCTGATTGTCCTCTATTTCTGGCATGGCTTTTTCTGTAATCGAGGTCGAGTGTGCTGAGGCTGAGGATGATAGGGCAATTGTTCAAGGATAGGAAATCCAATACACTATGTATGATACGAACCAGCCAAATAAAAAGTACGTCAAAAAGCAAATAATGTAATATAAACAATTTAAAAAAGAAACATTCCACTCATCCAATTTATTATAATCACCATCTATGTGCAATAAATTCTATCATATTAGAAGTCTGCTGTTTTTACTGCTGAACAAAATGAAAATGTCATGAATATATATTTGAATCATGTTATACATTGCCAGCTGTTGTATTATTTGCTGTAACACGTATCGTCGTGTTTGTACTGGAATAATTTTTCGTGTTCTTGATTTGTTTGTTATTCTCACAGTACATCTAAGAATATTTCATCGTCATCTTCTCCACTTTTGATTTTAAACAAGTTTATTATTTTCTGTATTCTGTGTTTTCCTCCTCTAATATGCTATAAATATATATATTTTTTTGTTTTCTTTCCCCCGTTTGAAGATTTTGTTACTACACATGTATTTATCATTCTGTTTCTCAATTTCCTCATTTTCAGACATTATCAAGGTGCTATTCATTGAACTGGGTTATTAATATTTTCACGTGTTTTTATATCATTCACACGATTCAAATTATTCAATATTTTCACTCTCATTTCAACATATGTCACATGTTTGTTTCTGAATCCAATGCTTTACGATTAATCTGCGACCATTTATCTTTACGAAACTCTTTATAGGTTTATTGATCAGTTTTTGATTTTGGACACGATGTTTTTCTTCTCTTCTTGTCGTGAGAAAATCGCTTTTCACATTAACTACTGGACAAGTGACTTTGAAATTTTAAGTGGTTAATAATTGTATTTTTCGCCAAAGGGCTGTTTTTGGATTTCGTGCTCATATATTTGAGCATAGCTCTCTTGTTTTCATAGTCACACAAAATTCGTAGATGCATCTGGAACTGGCTAAATAATCCTAACTCGGCATGGACTGGTAGCCAGGCAAGAGGTCGGAGTTCGCCATATGATTAAACCGTATTATCGACTTTCCTCTCGGATGGGATAAATATATAAATCCTATCCTATCATCCTCTTTATCTATATTATCGTTGTCGCGCACTTTACGACGGATTATATTGTACAGGATTCGATTTGAGCTACACTTCCCACAACGTTATTATGAGAAAGTTGAAAAAAAAAACTCGGATATCTTTTCAATATTGATTTTTGTATCCGCAAACTACACTCGTTGTGGCGGAACGATATCGTTTATGTCCGTCCTCGCCCTAATTTGCTTCAAAGGGTTTGAAAATGTTCAAACCCAGGAAAAACATTGTCCCCGTTTCCCAGAATACAAATGATACGATTAACAAAAACTTTCATCCCGTGCTGAATATTTTGATTGATGGAGCACTGCGATGTTTCTCATCTCACTATGCTCGCAGAAAAAAATAATATCGGACTTGACCAAACTCAATACAATTGATGCGCCTGCACTCGACCTGGGTATGACATATCTCTAAACTACTATGTTTGAATGACTTTTAATTGCTTTTGTTTTACATCGAATATGCTGGTGATGTGCTTGCAATAATTGAAAATCATACACATTTGTCTATTAAGATATAAATACTGAGAAATTTTTTGTAGATACATCCGGTACAAGTAACCCGACTGCTGTCGAAACGAAATTTCGGTGGTGACACCGAGCACGCGGGTTTAGTGCAAGGCGAAACAATACAAATCACATTCTCACAAGCAGTGGAGTCGCCCGATGGGGTCTTCGTTAAACTTTAATCTAGGCTGTGGAAACAAATATTTTTGAAGATGAGATGATGACTTAACACAGATTCTAAAATATTGCTTGTATGTAACGAAGTTTAATTGATAATTTTTAAATTAGAGGTTATGGAGTTATACAAAAATTTTCTTTTTAGGTAGCACCGACTTTTCCAGGTTGGCAACTGAAACAGCAACCGAGAACTTTTTTCAAATTGTAATACATTATTTTTACGTTACCTGGCGGTTATAACGTGCAATAATAGAAGTTGAGAAAACATGAAATAATAAACAATTCTTCGGCACTGCTATTACACTATATAGTAAGCAACGTGCTTAAACTTGTATTGCAGGGGGAAGATTTATAACTATAATACACACAATTCCTCAATAATTTCAAAATATAAAAACTTACGGCACTTTTAAAAAATGTCTTCATAAGATGCCGACGTGGTAACGCAGAGCAATGCCATTACAAGATACACAAATGTAGACTTCATCGTGTTCTCCAATTCCTCATACGATTGTTGAAACTACCTTAAGTCACTTCAACGACGTTATATATATATGTGTATGTATTACGTACATTTTTTCTACCTTTTTTATGCTCGTCATAAGACGGGACAGAAATGTCGTTATCTTTTCATCATCGAACGAGAGTGTATAGTCGTCCGTGTTTTGGAAATAGTTCGTTTCTTGAGAACGCAAATTATGTTTACTTGTTCACTCTTATGGTATAGCAAAAAACTTGTTCGATGCAATTATATTTTATCATTAAATGGTAATGTTTTAAAAATCGTTCCTTGCTGCAGACGTCAAATTGTGTTTTCCTGTACATTGTTGTGGTATAGAAAAAATTTGTTCGACGCATTGTCTTATGTGGATCTACTATATAATTCCTATATAGTAGATTGCTTTGTATAAACACACGCAATAACCTTATCATGATCATAAAAAGTGGTTATCAGTGATTATTTTATTATTAGAAATTGAGGGCAGAAGGCGAAGAAATGCCTAAAAGATAAAATACAATTTTGACAATCAATACAATTAAAATGTAACATTTGATAACACAACTGCGAAGTCCATTTTATCTTAGGCTTGTGCTGGATGCTCGTTATAAATGCAGGTGCATTGTGATATCCTAGGGCCTAGGCCAGTGTTTCCCAACCCGAGTCCGCGGGGCCTTTGAATGAGTCCGCAACTAGCCAGAAATTCACTGCGGGCCGCAAACGTTTTTGCGAAACTTAACTCAGCCAAGTTACGATTTACGTTAGAATTTACAAAAAAACATAAAAAGCAAGTTTATTCACATAACATTAATCAAGTCATTAAATACTGGTTATTGAGTAGGGCTGGGCATATATTCAATTATTAGAATAGCAATTTGCTATTCGAAAATTTGATGACAGGTGAAAATGATTTGAAAATGTTCAAACCAAGTGAAATCATTGTCTCAGTTTCCCGGAGTACAAATGATACGATTAACAATATCTTTCATCCTCTTGCTGGATATTTTGATTGATGGAGCACTGCGAGGTTTCTCATTTCACTATGCTCGCAGAAAAAAAATAACATCGGACTTGATCAAACTCAATACAATTGATGCGCCTAGCAACCGAGAACTTTTTTCAAATTGTAATACATTATAACGTGCAATAATAGAAGTAGGTAATTGTTGAAATTCGTTAAAATTCTGTTGTGCTTGGTTTTATTGCTTCTTCACACAGCGTACGGTTGCATAAACGCACCTTGAGTTCGCAAAGGTTTTCGCCGGTGAGAAAATAATCCGCGACCAAAAAAGGTTGCCTAGGCAGTTATATAATTGATCATTTAAAAACAAAAAATTTGAAAATTTATGTGTTTTTGATATTAATTTTTTTCTCATGTTATAATTAGTAATAATCACATAAAATATCTTTAACATTATTAGTGTTTCCTGATGGCTAAATACCATTTATAGTAATAGTTAAAGCTTGATCGAGCAAATTAACTTTTCAGGAGTATGCATCTCCAACTGGTAGCTCAGTTCTTAGCTTGATAATCGGTACCCAGTAGGTAACCCTCGGCTTCATATACTTTGGAGCCCTTGACTAAGTGAACGCCGACAAAATTCGCAATTGCTCAGGTTTTTTTACTATAAGTATTGTAAAGCGACATTGAGAATTTTTTTCAAATTATATCGTTAACAGGATTATGGTAAAATAATACACATCAGTTCAATCCATAAAATACCAGCACGACTTTAAATATATATATCTCAAATAGAAAGGAGAATTCAATGTCACTATTATTTCATTCTATTTAAAATCTTTCAATAATACCTGTTTTATCTCAATTTATTTTTCAGGACGAAGAAGAACCAATTTACATTTTATATAACACTTTGACTTATTATCTTCATTTTTATCATTCCTTTATAAACTATGAGCTTTATTTAGAAATTAGTTTCCTTCTGGCGTTTATACTAAAATTTAATCATCGCAAATATTGTTTGTTGTTGTTTATTGAGCAAGAAAATTTGGGTATAATTAAAAACTGTATTGTGCGTTGTATAACATTTTTTTTTAAATCGTTCAATATATCGTGGTCCACTTCAATACAATTTTGCCCATATATTCTTGTAGCAACAACTATATTCACATTGAGTTTAGAACAGTAAAAAGCATTAGGAACTTTCATAACGTGATATATATTCATCATTTTGTTCAATAATTTTATTACATATTTCAAACAAGTAATATAAAAAGTACCGTACTTTACGGACCAAGAGGCGCACCGTGTTATAAGACTCAACGGTTTTCCAGGAGTATCGGGTTATCGTTTCGATATAATTACTAAACCTCGTAGTTTTGGAATATTCCATTGCAAAAATTAAAGCATGAACGACTGCAAACTCCACAAGGCACAGATACATTCTTATTTGATTATTCTTCGATCGAGCGTGATAATAAAGCGTTAGTTCACTGTTCAAGAGATAAGTATATATAACATGAAAAGAGGAAAGTCGTTGTATCTCAAATTATATCCCAAATAAAGTTCAATTATGATGCTTGAGTCAGAACAACTGTCAGACTAAATTCTTACATGACCTTAGACTGCGACAATAACGACAAATATTGTTGTATCTTTGCTTTGTTGATCCAATAAAAACAAAGGTACCGGCATCCTCATTTAATGTAAGGCTATGATGTCCATCCATTTTAAGAAACAAAGATCATGGCTTAATCTGTGGTACAGGTTCGTCTGCCAGAGGCCTTTTTATAATACTTGGTTTTTCTAGCTGCAAAACATAGCCCACGACTAGCGGATCCGAGCCGATAAAATTAACACCCTGGTGCCAGGAAGGAAATTATAGACTCGGAAATGCCACCGCTGGGATTTTGTCCACGCACCTGCATTTTGTCTATTTGATTATTGGTGCAAGGATCAAATACTTAGACAATATTAACAAACGAAGGGCGAGCTTCAGGTGGCGTTAGTAACTTTAGTTCTTATATATGCACACACAGTAGCGGAATCTCCCATCGATAGAATACAATCCAGAAAAAGATTAATAACTTGTATCATTTGTGATTCTGAGTCGTGAGGTAATTATTAAAACCAAAAAAAAAGGAATTAGAACAACAATATTGATTATATTCGTGTAAGACGAATGCATCTCGGAAGTATGTTTCCTATTAGCTCTCTGTAATATTGGCTCAACCGTGTTAGTCGAGAAGGCATCATGTAAAATATCTATTCAACCACCTTTGTAAAAACAGGAATATTTTTACTTATATTTGTAACTACAAATAGCGCCAACAACACGATTTTACCAGGCTAGGTGCTGTACGTTAAAAATGATCTGTTTTAGTTTTTATAACATACTGAATCTTAGCAGTTAATTATGTAACATAAAAGAAGATAGCTATGTTAACAAGCATCGTGTGTGCTTATGAATGTAGGGCGGCAGTTTTTCAAAAAAAAAAATAGGATTTTACAATTATAAAATTCATTTTTGGATATATTTATATACTGAATACTTTGATATAATAAATACTATACAACACATGTAAATGTATAGATCAAAATTGGCTGCTCTCAAAATATCGGACATCAAAAATCTCTTAAATAGATACTCCAACACGTAATATCGCAGATCCGTTGAAGCAAATCAGGAATTGTCAAAAACTTCGACTACAAAAAACTTATATTTTGGCCTGACCAGAATATCGGAGTAATTAGAGTGTAGAGTGGAATAATTGTTGGAAGGTATTGCTAATATGTTTATAGATATGAAGAATTTGAAACGTGCACTGGAACTCGCGATATAATTGATATATATAAATTTTTGTTATATTATGAACAGGTCACTATCCCTATTTATTCTAATCGTTCGTGATCATGGCAATCCACAAAACAAGTTTAACAGTCTTGATATCTCTGTTGGGCTTATCTTTCTTAACTGCAAGAAAGCTACCTTCAGCTGACGAACTTGATGTGTCCAAGGTAAAGAAGAAACTTTGATGCATATTTGCCCTAATAATCCGAATTTGAAGTAAAAATATCTGGCGAAATAAATGTGGTAGTTTGATATACAACATATATATATAGTAAGATATATATGTTATATCATTTAATGAGCGATTTAGAGTTAGATTTTTATTTATAAGTGGCATTCTCTCACACGCATGGTTTAAGAAAAACCGGATCTTTGCGATTTGGTTACACCGTGGTGTGGAGGTTGGCATAGGTATTAGCCGAAGAAACTAACTCTGGGTCGCCAATGTAGATATATCCATAGCTTCAATCATTATCACTTCGTTCATTTTAATTTAGGTGTGGCAACTTTGGTACTATTGTCATTGGGTCCGCAACGAGAACATCTTCATACTACAAGATGTGCGGCTATGATATTGGATGAGTCATGATCTCAAACTGAGTCACTTGACTAGAATATTTATATCGTCGTATACACGCACAATAATTCCAATTTTTCGATTTACAGTTAATCGGCACAACATGGTACGTGGGACTCCAAACAAACGATCCAGTGGCTTCTTATCTCACTTGTGCAAAACTTTCAAATTTTAAGAAAACGAAAACAGGATTTCAATACAATTCTACGGATCACGGAAAAAGGTATACTGAGTTTTTTGTTCATTAAAAAAATAGCTTCATCAGTTTTGTACGATTAAAATACAATTTGTCGCACTACCTAAAAATAGAAAAAGTAAAAATAAGAGGAGTTATTTCCGATTCAATTTCGGCTTATGCGCTTGACAACCTCGGTTGTATATTCATACTAACGTAAATAAATGAATGTTTGTCACGTGAAATAATTGGGCACGAAATCTGGTTCATTTTTCCAAATTGGTGCTGTGGTTAGCCTTGATAGGTCACTTTTTTTACTATATATTTTTAATTTGATCGCTCAAATTTTTATTTGATATCATATTAGCACTGTTTTGACAATTCCTTTCTTGATTTTGTAACCAGCTCGTTAAGTGTCCAGTATCTTTTAAAAACTTTGTATTTTACATATTTACATCAGTTCCACTGTGGCAGAAATAACGGCTCATTTCAATCGTCAGAGAGCGGGAATCTATCGATTAAATAAACATCTCGACGGTAAAAATATTTATTAAATTCATTAGATTAGTTTTCAGTTTCAATCTTGTGGCTTATACCAATCTGTGACGATTCAATTTTATATCAAACGCTATTCTACAGATATTTACAGTTTTCGTGTACTGAACAATATTGTCCATATTGTTGGAGCATGCAAAATAATAAGATACGTTACTATATTGATATTTTATGTCAAGTAACCTATGTGTTCACATGTATACTTCAGGTTTATATACAAATAAATAGGAGATGAATATTATGATAGTGTCGCACATGGATAATATGTATGTGATTGTCTTAGTGGTAATAATAAGGATAGTATTACAATATTAATCTCATTCTTTTTTATATTCAACTTAATTCAAGAATCGGCGATTATCGCTGATCATAAGAGTGATGCGGGAATGCTTTACAATTCAGCGGCACATACTATGGGTAAGACAATGACAATGTAAAGATTATACTTTCTTCATACTTTTTGAAATCGCATACGGTCGTTTTGTGTGTCTAAAAATAGGGTTAAAGACTTCTACATGACATATATTTTTGTGAAACGTTTCACAAGGATATGCCTTGGCATTCTAACTTCATAAATATCGAAACCATGTATTTTCAGATCAACAAGTACTATTTGGTGACAATTTTTTGATTGTTAGTGATTATAAGAACTACTACGGAAGTATACAAAGGTGCAACGACGGAGGTAGTAAGCATTGTTTAAATAGTTTTATAAAGCTGCTATTGGGAAAAAATTTATTTCCCGATTTTGACTACTCAGTGTCATCTATTTATTACAGGTGAATGGTGTGTTTGGGGATTTTTTCAGAGTACCAATCCAACTCTGAAAAATGTAGCTGCTTTCTACAACAAACTTGCTCAGCATGGTATTTCAGCCATTTTACACGTGTCACTTTGTTCAGAACAAGAGCACTCGTCTATTTAAAACAATTTAGGAGTTCAAATCCAATATATATATACGGTATTATAAAGAATTTAAAAAGATGCCAAGATATAAAATAGAGTTGATTGGAGTTATGACGTTTGTATCTCTGCCTTCGGGGGTTTAAGTTCATATATTGGCGTAGTTTACGTTATATTTATTGAAAATATTTTATTTATTGCATATCAAGTGGTCACTCATGCAAGAAATGCGTTTTATCGGATTTCTGTTTGACTGCAATTGCATCGTTTTCACCGAACTCAGGAATTTCATATATATATATATATAATGAAGAATGTGAAGCAATTAGTTTGAACTGTAGTAAGTGAGCTTTCAGGTGAAACGGTGTCAACGCAATTCTAGGGCGCTGATACAAACAGCTTTTCAATCACGTGAGGGCGAGCATATCAATGATTATGTTGTCGGTGCTGCAGCCTTTATGATGATCACATTTTGAAATTTCATTATAAATGAGGTATGCAAGTCGTTGAGCTAATTCTGAGTAGTCTTGTATTTATGCTTTTACATCTTTCCGATGAGAGTAAAATTGTACGTTATTCTACAAAAATAAGATTCAGAGCTCTCAAATGCTTGACTTATTGGAATATCAAGATACAAGGACTGATACGTGACGTTGATTTCAAAGTTATGCGAACAATTCATGCTCACTGATTTACTATTTTGATCAATAAAATTTGGTCGGCTCTATTAGCTTACGTGACTACGCACAACTAAATCTGTAATGGTCTCTTCAAGCTGCTCATTTCAAATACCAATTTTAAGTCATAAAACATGTTCGAATTACACAGAAGTTCAGTTATTACTGTATGGCGATTTAACAAAACATGTTCTTTCAATAGCCTAAATACAATTATGCCATAATTGCAACCTATAGTGAGAACATAAATGCTTGAGTGTTAGGCTACGATTATTTTCTTGCAAACTGTCTACGTGTAGGCTTCATCTCCACAGACATGAAGTATAGCTTATCATTTAAAAGTGTTAACTGAATTCAGATGCAAATCTTCAGATTCCTATTTGTAACGTAGAAAATGCGCTTACATCAGTTCTAAAACAGCCGTAAAACCTAGATAAGGAATTTTGATTCAATATTGCATTTTCATTCAAAAATTATATACCGCGTTTACTTGAACATAGGACAGTGTAATATTTCAATTTTTTATCGAAAAATAACACTAGAGCTCACTTTGGGGGGATGTCTTTTATTTTTAAAATTACAAAGTAGGGAATTACGAAATATTCAAATATACAAAATATGAAAACCGATATCCATTTACTAATAAATAACAGGTTTTTATTTGAAATAATTGCTAAACATAGACATTGGTGGCAAAATTGTGTAATACGAAACGTTCAATACACGTCTTAGAAAAAGGCGGCGAACGCCCCAAGCAAACAATGACATGAGCGGAGGTATCAACCTGAAATATGATCATGATGTGGGCAATAACTTTTAGTTAAGGTATTGATGCTACTATAATATCGACAGCTTTGAAGTCACAAGGTAAACTGAAGTTTTTTTTTCATGTTTTCAAACTTTCATTCGTATTGAGCAGAAAAACTCTTTTTTTTCAATTTTATTTTTGAAGTTCATCTGCGAGCTTTTGCAAATATTAGGACTATAACACTCCACCATGCAGGATTAAAAATACCTTATTATAAAATCGCTCATTAAAAAAATACGCAGTACAGGAAGCACAGTTGAAGCTGAGAAAGCCTTGGGTTATCAGAAGTTCGCACATCGAGAAATGGTGATTAAAATAATACCTATAAAATAGGGTGCTCCCGAAGTATGCGAACCAAGATGGCGGACATCGGAACGTAACATGGGTAACAGGTTAGGGTTAGGCGATAATGTTTTTCCAATTTTCCTTTATTTAGTCCTATTATCAGTTCGAAGACTAGCCAAGAGCCTCCCGAAGTATTTATACCTAAAATTATGGCCTAACCCTAACCTAGTACACATATTACATTCCGATGTCCGCCATCTTGGTTCGCATACTTCGGGAGCCCCTAAAATAGTATATAAATATATATATAGTCGATTTTATAGCATCGTAGTAACCTCAGTCTTCTGTTATTAATCCTAGGTCTTCGCGCGCAGTTCCATAAAGATTGAAACAATAATCTAATGTTAAACAGAAATGCATATGCATAGGAAGCTCAGAGAATCAAGCAAAGTCGTTTCATGCAATAAACGTAGCGATACTGACAGACTGGCAACAGGCTTTGAAGACCTCAATCTAAAGTCAGTTTTTACCACTTTATTTTATTTCTCGGCTGTTTGACAATAATTTCCAGTCAAGGTACGATGCTATCAAGTCAAAACTGTTATATAATCCAACTTTGGACTGATTTAATTTATGCCCTACACTTCAGTCGGGCTACAAGTTTCGCAAAAATATAAAAATTATAAAGAAATCAGATTTGCCACAAAAATATTTGTTTGATAACCTACCTTTAAGATACAAGGTTTGGTTTGCCTTGAACATTCAAATTGATGCTGGAAGGGCAATGTGCAATACATTCCCGTTGCTTTTGAACAATCGTTAAAAGTTGGCTAATTTGACTTTCATTTGTGATTCATCTCCTAGGTTTAATCAAAGACACAATGTATAGGAAAACGAATATCATCTATAGTTTTTTATTTTTGCTTACCCTGTGTCTTTCACAACATTGTAACTGCAAGAAAGTTGTGATCATCGGGGCAGGAGTAAGTGGCTTATCCGCTGCTCGAGTGTTATTTGAAAATGGCCAATCTGATGTTACTATTCTCGAGGCAACTGACCGCATTGGAGGTCGAATATTTACAACAGAATTCAAAGGTCATATGTATGAACGCGGAGCTCAGTGGATTCATGGAATGGGGGAAAATCCCGTTTATAAGGTTAGTACCTTATCGGACAATCAAAAATATTTGTTTGTTATCTACTGACATCCTCGTCTACAAATAAAACCCAATTTTGCATATACCTTTTCAATTTTTTTATTAGCACGTTTTATGCTTCTATTTAAGATTTGAGCAAAGTGTAATATCACAAAAACAATTCATGGTATTTTGTTATCACAGTACCTATCTGAAGATGCAAATCTTGAAATTGAGAGTCAGGGTCGCTACTCTCAGGCAAACGACTCCGAATTTCAGTACTACAGTGGAAGACCGTTGACTCCAATTATAGAAGATTTGATTTGGAATTCTTCAAGTACACTTCTTAATTGTTTTTTTCCATGTAACTTACTGGTGCGAATTCACGCATGCTTTACGCAGTATTTAGAACGTTTTGCAAATAACGTAAAGATTGGACAATCATTAACATGTTGACTATATCGAGTGACTGTTTCATATTATGTGATGTGTCCAATAAACTAGTATTAAGAAGATAAGACAATAAAACGTTTTCAACAAGCCTGAATAGTACTGATTTAAGCAAATACATCATAGCATTTTACAATTAATTACAGGTTATTCATTGTCAAAATGCTTGACTAAGTTTTAAAAATTAATAGCCATGCAATATAATTAATGATTTATCGATTTTAATTTCAATCCCAATTTTCTTGCAGAACTTTTGGATTATATTGGTTTGGAAATTGCATCAATGGGAAAAAGTGAGGAAGAAATGGCTAATTTGCCACTAGGAAGCTTGACAAGAAAATTGTGGAGAAAATTTTTTTCCAGACACTATAGTAAACTTGGACTTACTAGAGAAGTGATCGGCCCAATTTTTACAAACGAATTTGGATTACTGGAGGTAGCTGTCGGAGGTCATCTGAATATTGTAAATTACCTAGCGTTGTACCAATATGAAGAGTATGGTGCCACCGACGTGAAAGTTTTGGATGGATACATGATTTTGCCCAAAAAATTGAGTAAAAATATCCCAAAAAGTGCAATCAAGTTAAATAGCAAAGTTCAAAGTATACAGTGGAATAGGAAAAATGAAAGTGGCGTCGCGATAACTTATGTAAATCAATTTAACAAGGCTGAAGTAATTCACGCTGATATGGTACTTGTGACGGTTTCGATCGGCTGTCTGAAAAAATATCACAAAACTCTCTTTGATCCAAATTTGTCGATAAAAAAACAATCTGCAATACAGAGGATCGGTTTCGGTGCTACCAACAAAATGTTGCTGTTTTACGAAAATCCATTTTGGGGCCCCGGAAAATTTTCCGAAAAATATCTGTTATGGGATTCGTACGATGAATTAACTGCTACAATACCCAAAGACGAGTTTTCTGTTAAAAGTCATTGGTGTCGTGGCGTATATAAAATCACAAGCTACAAAACAAATTTTCTCATGATGTGGATAACTAAAAAGACTTCGAATCGGATACGTAAAACACCTGAAAGTGAACTCAAACTGACTGTTACAAATTTGTTGCGACGATTTCTGAACAATCCAAAATTACCAGGTCCTGATGATATCATAACCACCGAATGGCACCGGGATACAAATTTTCTTGGCACCTACAGCTATCCGACAATTGGACAAATGTCAAGCCATCAGAAAAAAGTACGAGAACCTCTATACGTTAACGACATGCCAAGAGTATTTTTTGCGGGAGAAGCGTTGAGTGTATCGAGGTATGGCACGGTAGATGGAGCATTCTCGACAGGAAAAAGTGAAGGAGAAAGAATCTTAAAGTTTATACATGGATAGAAGCCGTTAATAAAGCCGGTTTATACTTTGGGTTAAAATACTCTGTTAATTTTCTGTTCCTTGTTAGTATAATCGCATGTATATTATCTAATTATAATATGCTCAATACAACTTGTTCTGGTTGTAAACTATATTGAAGTCATAGGGAATACATGGGCTTTATCTATATTGGAGATAGTTATATATCGTATTCAAAGAACCGAACATTATTCACATTTAATTAAGAAACATGAGAAGCATTGAAATAGGATATTGTTACAAAAAATCGTGTTTTTACCTCAGGCTAACTAGCATCGCATGGAAGATAAATATGAGTTTATCACAGCAATCTCGAAAACCACTGCGGTTCTAAGAGCCGTAACAAAATCTTGACGGTGAAAATCAAATATAAGATAACACAAAAAATATTAACACAAAAATGGCAGAACTACAATGGGTAAAGATATTCATTGGCTCATATCAATACCTGGCTAATAGTTTACAAAGGGTATGAACACAGCCGGTCGGTCTGGTGCCATTTTACATGGGTTATTTTTTGTTAACCATCAAGCCCCGAAGCTTCACTCATGGCCTTTTAATAGCGTGTGATAGAGTATGGTTGCCCATCGTTGTCACGCTTAAAATTGAAAAAAAAATTAAAAAAAAAATAAAAAACTTAAAATAAAAGTAAAATAAAAAAATAGTTATAAAAAAATTATAAATAAAATGCGAAAAAAAATTTAAAATGAAAACGAAAATAAAATAAAAACAAAATTATAAAAAAAAAGTAAAAAAAAAAACGTGAAAACGCCTCGCGGCCCATCGTTGTCACGCGTTTTTATTTTGAGAAAATTTGCTTCGGCTTGGGACCAACGTTGTCATGCATAATCCTACGCGCACAAACGGTGTTTCCTGGGTTTCTAACTCACGACTGATTTTCTTGAGCAATATTCAATAAATTCAAAACGAAACTGTTCTATAAATTCTCCATGCTACAAGTTCAACTAAAAGTAATATATTTATAATAATGATAAGAGAATATAGAATTGAGTACGAAAATTCGGGAAATTTGTTTTTACGTGTAGAAGGTAATTTATTGGAGAATGCTGCTCAGCTGTATGGACGCACTTAGGATACCGGTACCGTCTGACCGTACCTGTACCCATGCAATCACTGATGAAACGATTGGGAGATACGGATAGTCTAGCTCACTGGTTCTCAACCAGTGGGCCATGTTGAGCCATGGAGACATTTGGAGGTGGGCCACAGACCAATTATAAATCGCAAGGGTTTTTGATTGAATTAATTGAAAATTAATTCAATGAAATTAATAAAATCAGCTTCACACGTTTTGTAAAAACAAGATATCTATGGGCTATTCCAAGTGACACTACAGGACAATTCCAGAAATTTTGCATGTTGTAAAATTCAATATACTTTCACATTTTCAGCTACATGTTTTGTTTCATTGCCCAATCAGTTGCTTTATTGAATATGTAAAAAATTGCACAAAAGTTACACCCAACCTTACTTAGTAGATAAAAAAAATATAGTAAAATATAGCGTGTCACTACAGGACAGCAAATCCACCATGCACTAACAGTACGTTGTGTTGTGCTGTAAATTTTTGTGATGGTACAGTAGGAGCCAATAATATTTTCTGGTGCAGTAGCTGAACTACCCCTCTATGTGTTGCTCAAGTTACTCAATGTAACACTGTAAATCCATGCCAATAATTTTTCCACTTCGGAATAGCGGCATCTATCATCTCTCAAAATTCTGGTAATAAATCGTTAAATGGGTGAAGAAATGTTCTACAGCACTGCAAATATTCAAACTTTATTAACGGTACAGCCAATGGCGCGTCAAACTTTTTTGCTGATAATGGTGCTCATTAAACTTTTTTGGGGAATTTTTGGGGATAAATAAATTATAAATTAGATGTTGTTATAGACTACCTACCGTGCGTGAGACTAAATAAATTCAAGTACCGTAATAGTTGAGTGTTTGAACATCAATATTCAAATTAACCAACAAACTCACTCTTGTGTTACTTGTCTGCATGTCTGATGTGATAATCTTAAGTAGACAACAAACAGGCTTGAATATTATGGCAACGTCCAATAGTCCGGCAGATAAGGGGACCTTTTTGGCCCAAGTTTAATTTCAGACATAAAATTTTTTTCAGTTGTGATTATTCATCTTGGGGTCATTGCCCATCATTTCTACATGGGTGTGGAGTTTGCAGCAATCGAGCAATTTTTGTTACGGCTCGATATTTGCATTAGTGTTTTTTGTCAAACCTGTGCATCATAATGACGCACAATCATAATTCCTGTTACAATACTATGTTCAGGTTGTGCGCAATCTTGGTGCACAAACTACGCAAGCACCAAATTTACTAGGAAATAAAATCAATAACTTTTAGGTATTTGTTGAGCCCAGCTTTGGGCTGCGACCCATATACAGTATATGGAAATACTGTCGAAACATACGCGTAAAATAAAGAGTACTATTTCAAGATACCCGTTTTTGTTGCAATTAAGAATACAAGCCTGCTAAGCAGTCGCCAGTGGTTCAAGTGGATATACACCCGGTTGAGAACAGTCAATTATTTGTTAGCGAGAAATGTTATGCAGCGGGATGATCACGACGACGCAGTGAAAGATAATGATATCACGAGAACAAGAATGAGAAAATTGCTGGATTTTATAGTATATCCCTGGGGAAGAATGTAGTTCATTCTTATGTTCCATGCCAATGCTTTTCAAACTACCAAAGACTCTCAACACTTTTGCTTCTTCTCTTCTATAAAAATACATTGTTATTATATATTTGCATTTCCATCTGTTTGTTCGTGCTCCCAGATAACCGATCAGCGGCCACCAAGGAGGACGGGGTCCCCCTTTAAGAAATCGTGTCATAAACTAAAAGAGGCGACCGTGCTTTTCTTGCTTGTTGTCATGCTGTCTCTGAAATTCAGCTACAACGAAAATTTTAGGAAAACGGATTTTATGATTTTATTAATATTCTCAACAATGAATGATATACGGGTGGTAAAATGCCAAGTAGTTCCAACAACATGATCATGTTTTGCAATTTACAACCAATATTTTGTATGCAGTGAAAGATAATGATATCACGAGAACAAAAATGAGAAAATTGCTAGATTTTAAAGTATATCCCTGGGAAAGAATGTAGTTCATTCTTATGTTCCATGCCAATGCTTTTCAAACTACCAAAGACTCTCAACACTTTTGCTTCTTCTCTTCTATAAAAATACATTGTTATTATATATTCGCATTTCCATCTGTTTGTTCGTGCTCCCAGATAACCGATCAGCGGCCACCAAGGAGAACGGGGTCCCCCTTTAAGAAATCGTGTCATAAACTAAAAGAGGCGACCGTGCTTTTCTTGCTTGTTGTCATGCTGTCTCTGGAATTCAGCTACAACAAAAATTTTAGGAAAACGGATTTTTAAATTTTATGATTTTATTAAGATTCTCGACAATAAATGATATACGCGTGGTAAAATGCCAAGTAATTCCAACAACATGATCATGTTTTGCAATTTACAACCAATATTTTGTATGTAACTTTGTTTGACAGAGCCCCAAGAGCTCTAACTACAAATATCAAAAATGTGAGGCCAAAAAAGTCCCACTACAACATTGTCAAATGTGCTGTATTTACGATAGATAACAGGTTTACCAAAAAGAATTACACGAAAAATGGTAGAATAAAGATCAATTCTGCAATATCTACTTGGTGATATGCGTCTGTTGATGATTTTATGTGTTTGTTTCGGAAGTTTTATAACAGAATTAATTGTGGTTGTTGGGGACGTTTTAAGAAAAGGTTGCAGGGAAAAAAGTTCTCACAAAATGTCAAGGTTTGGTAGTAGAGAAGTAGAAAAAATACTCCCATGTTTTTTTTTTTCATTTGATAACCACGCCACAGAACTTCCCCGATAAGTATACACAGCAATTGCGAGAGGCAGGAAGGCCAAGATGGATGGGATTTCATTGCATTGCAAACCAATATTAGCAATTCTTATATATAATCGCGCATTCCCATCTGAACAGCGTGGAAAAGATTATACCCATCTACACACTTTAAGAACTATGTCAGATGAGCGTCATATTATCGAATATCAGTAAAGGATTAGTGCAATGGGAAAAGACATATAAGGCGTAACTTTCAGTAGTATGCAATCAAATAATCTTATGTAGAATATATATTTAAAAACATTTCGTCACGCCAACTGTAGTCTGAAACTTTTTGTCTCTGGTTAAGCTTGATACCAATTGGCACTCATGTAAACTGGTAAGACTGTAAGAAGCACGCGATGGAGCAGATATTCAGAGTATCCAGCCCCCAGCTGTCATTTGAGTGGGTACTGCTGTTTTTATTGCAGATGTTACTGATCTTTTTGTATTAGATTTACTGGCATCACCGATTTTGGGATGTTGGAAACCTACACGCAGTATTACAAAACTTACTTTCAACACGCGGTTTGAAGGAACGAAAAAGCTGAAACTAGTATTCTTTAGAATAGCATACAAATTCTATGGAAATCATACACAAAAGCCTATAGCTCAATAATCAAGTGGAATTTGATGTATGTGCGCAAAAATGTGCGCGTTACTACGTACAACCGAAGCACGTAGGAAAATGTGTGTGATGTACTAGTATTCAAAACGTTTGACCCAACTATGTTGGCATAACAGGTGCACATCTCGGTTTCGCATACGCATACCTTCTATCTCCACAAGGATATATTAATTTTGCCAAAGTCAATGCAGCACTGAAAGGTTGCGGTTCTTTCAAAAGAAAACACGTTACACATCTTTAGATACCAGTGGATGGTTTTGCATGGCCTTGTTCGGAGTGAAAGACGAGGTTAAATATTTCAATCCAATTCAACTAAATATTTCCCAAGTCCCTAAGCCTAAACTAGGAAAACGAAATGCCCGCGGCAACGCAAATGTAGTTTGAAGAGCGCAATAGAAAGTGGCTAGATGCTGTCGATGGATCTTGGCTTGTATTTGTGAAATAAACTACCATTTATTCTACTAAAATTGAATTTCTGACATTGTAAAGAGATTCAATGTTACTATGTATGCAAAACTAAACCATGTAGTTATAAAATAATTGTTTTTAACAAAAAGTCGCTCCTGAAGTATTCGTACCAAGATGGCGCACAACCTGAATATTGTATGTTTACCAGGTTAGGGTTCAGGATGTGCGTCATCTTGAACCGAATACTTTAAATCCACTTAAAAAAAATTGCTCAACATTATATACTCCACACCCATCTGGGTATCATTATATATGTCAAAAACATTATATCTAAACAATAAAAAAAACTTTGTCCCAAAACAATGTTAAGGCCCGATTCTGCCGGACTACAAGGCCTAATGGTTTCATATCAAGATTGAATATACTACTTTAATAACATGTTGATTGTTTATTTAAAAGACTTACAGATATACCGGTACCGGTACATTTGAGGTCATATCTGAAAATGTCTGACGAGTGGAAACATGATGAGCAGTTGGAAGCTGTGGTGAAGAGTTACTTTAAAGACGGAATAAAAAGAAAAAGAAATGCTCATTTTTTTTAAGAAGAGACAATGCGTGATATGTTTGGAGCTTGAGTACTCTGGATCGACCTCTGCAATATTTCAAAATATATTATATTGACCACCATGTCAATGACAAACCCAGGGAACAGCGTTTGTGCGCGTAGGATTATGCATGACAAATTTGGTCCCAAGCCGAAGCAAATTTTCTCAAAATAAAAACGCGTGACAACGATGGGCCACGAGGCGGCCAACCTTTGTATTTTTTTTTTTATTTCTATTTTTTTCAATTTTTTTTTCTATAATTTCGTTTTTATTTTATTTTCGTTTTTATTTTTAATTTTATATTTTTTTTTTCATTTTATTTTTTTTTAATGTTTTTTCACAACTATTTTCTTATTTTACTTTTATTTTAAGTTTTTTATTTTTTTTTTCATTTTTTTTTTTCAATTTTGAGCGTGTCAACGATGGAGAGAGTTAATAAATTTTTATTTCAACGTTTTTTTTTTCCTTTCAACAGAACAACACCAAAACCACCATAATAGCAAGCATGGTTACTCTAAAATTCACGATTGTATTTACCGAATTTATAAGTTCAAGGCTTCAATTGACAATTTTGATGACGGCACACCTCTATTTATTACTGCACACGTCCCCCTCAATGCAAAAAACGTTACTTTTTTCCGACAGAAATGCGCGTAGAAAGACGTGAGCATTCTAATGCGCGCCGTTACGCGTCAAAATTACCATTGATTTTACGTTTTTTTTTCACGTTTAAAAAATCTCGATACCTCTGCCAAGTATGGTACAAAATTATGTAGTACCAATGCATCATACACAGTGCCGAAATTACCATTAAGCAAGGTAGACTGGAGCTCATGGGCCTCGACGTTCAACTTTGTATAATTGGACACGTAGTGGACATAACGATCGTTTCAATATTATGTTGTTGTTGTTGGCGTTGTTCTTGTTCTTTGACACGTTTTTAAAAAGTCGCTTTTCTCTTCGAATACTGGACCAATTGCTTTGAAATTTTCAGTGGTTGAAGATAAAATTTTTCTCCAGAAGGCTATTACTTTTTTTTTCGCTATGACGTCATCAAAATTATTGCCATTGGGTAGCGCTACGTGTCCATATATTTGAGCATAGCTCTCTTGTTGGTATTGGACACGTTGTTGACATAAAGATCGTTTCAAAATTTTGTTGTTATTGTTGGACACGTTTAGTGGACATAACGATCGTTTTGTTGTTATGTTGTTCTTTGACACGTTTTGAAGAAATCGCTTTTCTCTTTGATTACTGGACCAATTACTTTGAAATTTTCAGTAGTGAAAGATAAAAATTTTCTTCAGAAGCCTATTACTTTTTTTTGCTATGACGTCATCAAAATTATTGCCATTGGGTGGCGCTACGTGTCCGTATATTTGATTTATATTTAGTGGCTATAACGATCGTTTCAACATTTTGTTGTTGTTATTTTCTTTCGTCATTATTATCATTAAAAAGTCGCTTTTCTCTTCGAATACTTGACCAATTGCTTCGAAATTTTCAGTGGTTAAAGATTAAATTTTTCTCCAGAAGGCTATTACTTTTATTCATTTCTAGACTTCGCATGAAATCTGATATTTCGTCTAAGTTTCGCTGTATCATTTTATCCACGGGAACACTGGCTGTCCGGTTTGATTCTCGTAAACGGAATCGGAATTTTTTGTGGGTACCGGTGGCGTCAAAGGTAAATACTGCTCCGCTCTTCGCTACCGGTATTTGTTTTTCGAAATCATGGACTGCTTGCTTGGTGTCAGTATATTTGTAGACTGCAGTATGTCTTGTAGACCAGTACCGGTATGTAGACCAAGTATGTACCGGTATGTAGACCGTAACTAGCCCAATACGGTCATTCAGGTATTGTATTATAAACTTGTAAAAGATTTTAGTCCTAATACCGTACGCTACCGGTAACTGCGTTGTCTCAGTTTTAACACCGGTACCATACTCTGTTACCCGGTACCGGTAAGTGCCGAACACTGGCATATATATCAAATGTCAGAATGCCTGGTTCCGGTAGTGAAATGATTTTCCTTTACCAGATTTGGCTACCTCGGACGAAAACCAAAATTTGTACCGGTATCCGAACATTGGAATATATCAAATGTCAGAATGCCTAGTAGCGGTAGTGAAATGGATTTCATTCACCAGATTTGCCTACTTCGGACAAAAACTAAAATTGGCATACCGGTACCGGAATCCTTGCCTGACAAAATTTTGAACTGAATAAATATTTAAATAATACAGTTATAACTTTGCAAATGCTGATACTGTGTTATGTCAGTATTTGTCAACCAATTTGCGACCACCGTGTTTTCGTTAGTTTGATTGCTGTGATGTGGTGCTTTGTTTATAATTTGACGAGTTTTGTTCGAAATAACCGTGTTCTTAAAATATATGACGGTCAGAAATGCAATTAGAAGCCCAATATTCTCCAAAAGGCTATTATTTATTTTTCGCTATGACGTTATCAAAATTATGTAACTCTACGTGTCCATATATTTGAGCATAGCTCTATTGTTTTCATGTCGTTTTTAAATTGTAAAGGCACAATGATATTCCACAATGAAACCGATACTGACCGATGTTTAAAATTTTGTTAATTAATTCCTGTCTCAAATTATTTTTTTTTAAGTTAAACGGTTAACAAAATAAATACGGTCGGAAATGAATTTGTCTAAATTTGAAAAATTCTACCCCTTTTACTCTGAAAAAACAAAATAGGCTAATATAAAATATTTTAACAGATTTTATCGTGATAACAGTTCATTGAAAAGGATAAAGAAAAATATTTATATATAGTTGTACTAATTTATCCAAGCAACAACAAATCTGAGAATAATTTTATATTTTCTGATATTTCAGATTTTTATTTTATCGTAGATCTGTTTATTGAACACGAAGTGGACGACTGGCTCGTTTTGTTATTGTGTTGTTGTTGTTCTTTATTGTAGAATTTTATCGTTATAAAAAAATCTTTTGGATTACTGGACCAATTGCTTTGAAATGTTCAGTGGTTAAAGATTGTATTTTTTGCTAAATAGGCTATTACTTTTTTATTTATTTCAAATATTTCTGTGAGCATAATGGGATTTGTATTGTTTTTGTATGCTATGACGTAATCAAAGTTTGCACATCTTGTGGCGGTTCGGCGAACGCATATCAGCGTGCTCAGCGAACGTCGGCATATGGCGTGCTTAGCGAAAGTGGGTGCTACAGATCGGTTGGAGGGAGACCACAATGCTAAGCGCAAAACTGATTTTACTTTTTTCTTCACAAGGAAACCCCCGTTCCTCCTTGTTTCATTGCTTGATAAAATTGATAAGCCATAAAAGGTTGGGAACCACTGTAAAGAGCAACAAATTTGTAGTATACACCGGCACGCGTTATTCACTTCACAACTTATCTAGACATTCAAGAGCTAGAATACAAATTTTTACTTCTGATGGAAATCATTCATCCTTCGGAATAAATTCGTCCTAGTAAAAATAATGCGACACGTGTACGTTTACCTTATTTACTAGGTCTACTAAGTAGGTAGGTCTACTACTAGGTCTCTTAACCCAATGTGTATAGTATTCACCAAGTTGTCGATTAAAAGAACGAACGAAACCAATGCAATATCTCGCATGGTTTGGGCCAGGCGTCATTACCTGTTACCTAAATTGTTGAGCCAGTTGTTCGACAGCCTACAATACTTTGAGTTTTCTGAAATTGATTCACTAATTGGGTTTGTAGACGACTAAAGATCGCAGGTAGAAACTAATAGCTTAGGTTGGCTATGTCTACTGATAGCTGTTACGTTATTGTCGCCTTCGCTTTTTGTAACCAGCTTAATTTCAACAGTACCACGAAATCACTGTTTTATATCGTACAGTTCACCTATTCTTGGAATGTGTGGATTACTTGTTCATCTCACTGTTGTGACCCGCAAACAATACAAATAAAATAGTGTGGCCCCAATTGCCGACCGATTGATCGACCCTGGTTTAGGCTTTAGGTTATTTTTAGCTCTGAGCTAAGACAAACTCAATACTGCTTGCTATTCTAAGGCTTACAAACTAAAACATCTATCTGATTTTCTAAAATAATCCAGAATTTTGTGTATTTATCGAGTACAATTCCTTTCTATTGTTTTATCTACATTAAAATTAGCATTTCGAAATAATTCAAAAACGCACAATTCCGCTTTGAAACATGAATTACAAGTCGCAAAACATTCAGTACTTTCAATTTCATGATTTTGAAAAAAATTAACCAATTGGAACAGAACATCTAGTCAAGCACAGATTAGCTTATAACATTATTATGATTTTGTATTGATTATTAGGATTAGCTAAAGGTATAAACCGGCTTTCATTCTTGCATTACTTTAAGGATTCTTTCTCCCTCACTTTTTCCTGTTGAGAATGCTTCATCTACCGTGCTGTATCTCGGTATACTCAGCGCTCCTCCTCAAAAAAAGACTCCTGGTTCTCTTTGCGTCGCAAGCATACCAGCGTCATACTAGCAAAACTAACTAGCAAAATCCTGTTGCAAACAAGGTTATAAAAACGTGTTTTTCATTGAATTCGTATAAAGTAGGCGTGACAATAAATTTGAAAAGCAGTTTTCTTTAGAAATGTTTGCGTTTTAACTCAACATTTCTGCAAGGAACCCTAACAATGCCCTAAAAGCAATAATGGGAAAAAAAATTTTGTGCTTTTATACACAGGGAAAAAAGAAAGAACAGAGAAATACCCGAATAAAATCCAAAAACGGTATGTTTGTTTAACTTTGGCGTTGGCCGACTAGGCTCGGCTAAACGAAGATATCTAGATCTAGAAAACTATTCTGAGCTTAACTGTTAGCAAAATATTGCTGTCATGCATAGCCGCATGTAAAAAGTACAAAAATGAATGTGACTTGTAAAATTGAAGCAGTACACTAGAGATTACGGTACTGTTCAAAATAAATAAATCAGCTACAGGGCAACAGGATTTCGAAGTTAGTTTGTAAAATGTATCTGTCATGATTTAATTAACCAGAAAGGAGCAGATCATACGAGTTTGATAATTTTCATCTGAATTGAGCGCAATTTTTGCCACAACTGTACTAATATGTAGTGATGCCAACATTTTTGACAGTATGAACTAAGTGTTGTTATATATATATACGTTGAACTATTATTTACGTTAAATAATTTATGTGCATTTGTTGAGCATCACAGAGTTTTTGCTGCTTCGTGTTCAACAACTCTTGGAACCGAACTGGTTTTTGAGATGGGCATAAAACTTGTTTTTCATTCTATTTGCAACAACTTCACACAATGCTAATTTGCACAAAGTCAGACACACAGAGTTTTTACCCTTATCCCCAACACTGTCTTATTGTTTCAATGCACGCTAAGCTTTTTAATTCAATGTGTATAATATTTATCAAGTTATCACCAGGGGAATTGATCTGATATATATATTTATTTCAAAAGTATTTTATAAACGTAAATAAAAGATGACGAATAACGCAGGAACGGGTAAAATGTTCATAACCGAGCTAACGCTTACGACCATGTTTGAATATAGACAATAAAACTGTCTGGGCGACCAGTCTGACTAAATTACAATTGTTAGTTTGAAACGTCAGGGCTGTTTAATCAGTAGTGTTATTTATTTACAATTTAATGGATGTTTCTTCGATCCCTGAGGAATTCTTCCTAAAATTCACCATTGCAAATTATTTTTTATTAGTTCGCTCACGAAACATTTGTATCAACCATTTTGATTCAGAATATTCAAACATTTGGCAATAAAAAGTACGGTCACCTAACTTTGGCTCAGTCTTTCCAAACTTTTTGAGACCGCTTTCTAAATACACCAAAGCTCTCCCAGCAAACAAAGCTACCAGTAAGTTGTTTCGTATACACCTACAGGAACACTCGTCTATGTAACACATTTGAAGTGTTCAAATCGTAATTATATATATATATATAAGGTATTATAAAGAATTAAACAAGATGTCAAGATATAAAATAGAGGCAAATATTTTCACAAACCAGTGTTATGGTATTCACGTGAATTGGTAAAATTTTCAATGCAAAAGAAATATTGAATTTATGAAATATTACTAATCAGTTATATCGATATAGATGTTAACCAGATGAAGCTATAGTTGTAGCGACCATGTGAGTAATCGCTGTGAGTATTTTGAGTGCATATTAAGTTGACAATGGTCCTCCCTCTTACGAGAAATACGATTTATCGGATTTCTATTAGACGGCAATTGTATCGTTTGCACCGAGCTCGTTCATATAAAGAAGAATTTTGAGCAATTATCCACTTTAGGATATGAGAAAAACGGCGCGAACGGAAATATATATAGGGCGCTGATACAAACAGATATTTCGATCACGTAAGGGCGAGCACATCAATGAATATGTTGTTGGTGCTGTAGCCTTTATGATGATCTCATTTTGAGAGCACGCGAGTCATTGAGCTAATTTTGGGTAGTCTTGTATTTTTGCTTTCACATCTTTCTGACGAGAGTGAAATTGTACGTTCGTATACAAAAAGGATCACAGCTCTAAATGCTTGTGCGGAATATGTGCTCGCCAGTCGCCACTAATAATTAGTTCAGAAGATACCGTGTGATGTAAAGCCACACGAATGATGATGCAATTAAACAGTGTAAAACAGACGATTAAAGCAGATAAAATATCAGAGCGACAAAATACGCTTCTCACTCAGCGACAACCAAAGCAAGAAGGGTGACGCTGCGAACGGTGGCGCAGTTCACATACGCATGGGTGGTTGGAGTCGAGCAACAGCAACATCTGACTAGTGGACGGGATGAAAGCTCAAGACTTCTGCATATACAATAACTAGTCAGGAAATATAAATAAAATATAAAACAATAAAAATAGAACGACCCCAGTCCGGTCACACTTACTGTTTCAGAATATCAAGATAGTAGGACAGGTACGTGACGTTGGTTTCATAGTGATGCAAGCAATTCATGCTCACTGATTTACTATTTGAAGCAATAATATTTGGTCGATTCCATTTGCTTATGTGACTACGCACAACTAAATCTGTAATGTTCTCTTCAAGCTGTAATATTCATTTATTTTAAAATATCAATTTTAGGTCATAAAACTTGTTCAGATTACACAGATTCAGAAGATGGCGATTCAACAAAACATGTTCGTCCACTATAGCTTAAATACAATTGTGCCATAATTGAAACTATCCACGTATAATGTGAACCTAAACACTTGAACGTTAGGCCACGATTATTTTCTTGCAAACTGTTTAGGTACCTCGCGGCTTTTCACCTGCAAAACATGCCCGGAGAAGTAAGTGTAGGCTTCATCTCCACAGACATGAAGTATTGGTGATCATTTAAACGTCATGTGCGTGCCCATAAGCTACATGCTATCAATTTGTTGCTCTTTACTAAAAATCATAGGTGCCTCTGAACAAAATAAAAGTGTAGTAAACACCATACTGTATAATCAGGTTTTGGACGATGAGAGGCCTAAACTACAGCCTGGGCTATAACATTTGCAAGGCCCCTCGTCAATAATAGCGTATTAAATAATCCATCATGGCATCCTAAGGGCCCGTTCACATATGTTCACACTATTGCGTTGACGCACCTTCAAACATTGTTTGTTTACCTTAATCGTGCGTTGATGCGTTAACGCAGAATTTTGACGCAATGCGTCAACGCAACGAATTCTCGAGGACACATTTTTTGCGTTGACGCGCTGCGTTAACCGAGATTTGAACTTTTTTCAGGTGCTTTGTTCTGTGGCTTGGCAATGACTTTAAGCAAAAATCAACAACTGGGAGTACTAATGTGGTTGAGAAAACGGAAGGATAAAAAAGAAAATGCAAAAGTCAGTCTTACGACTGCGTGCAATATAATATGACGTCATAAAAAATTGTGTAAAACACGGAATTTTAGTTACAGCCAAGACGTACGCTATTCAACCCAAGTAAATTGGATATTGAGTTGAGTTCAAAACACTTTAAGAAACCCAAAGCTGTGATAAAACTGCATCCCGCCAAAACACCTGATGTCATACCACCTGTTTCTAGTTTCGAGGCGGCATTGCCCAACACTGATGAATAAAACTATCATTTCATCAATGAAAAAATCCTTCTACAAGAGAGATATGCTCAAATATATGGACACGGAAAGTAAAACCAAATATTTTATCAGCAACGTCCCGAAAAGCATATGCGGTAATTCACCAGTACACATCAGTGAATTGAAATAGCAACTGATCCGAGTCACTTCAGTATTAGCAGATCAGGTGTTGCAGTCTACGTTTCCCCATTAAAAACTTCCCACTTTCGCTGACCACGAGATTCCCGCTGATATGCGTTCGCGGAACCGCCACAAAATACTCTAATTTTGATGACGTCATAAGATACAAAAATCCGAATCCCATTTAGCTATATCTATCAGAAAGATTTGAAATAAATAAAAGTAATGGCGTTTTAGCAAAACATACAATCTTTAACCACTGAAAATTTTAAAGCATTTGGTCCAGTAATCAAAAAGGTTTTTTCATATAACGATAAAATTATATGATAAAGAACAACAACATAATAACAAAACAAGTCATTCGTAACCACTTCGTGTTCAATAAACGGGTCTACGATTAAACAAATCTGAAATATCAGAAAATATATTATTTCTCAGATTTGGTATTGCTTGGATAAATTAGTAAAATTATATATTAAAAAAATTTTGTATAATTTTCAATAAACTGTTATCACAATAAAAACTTGAAAAAAAATTAGTATCAGCCTATTTTGTTTTTAGAGTCAAAGGGGTTGAGTTTTCCAAATTTAGACAAATTCATTTTCCGACCGTATTTATTTTGTTAACCGGGACTTTAAACGGTAAATATTCGGGAAAATGAATTATAACCTTAAACAATTTTAAACAACAAGTATCGGTTTCATTGTGAAATATGCCTTTACAACTTAAAAACGACCTGAAAATAAGAATTGTACAAAATTGAACGTCGAGGCCCGTAGGCTTCCGTCTTCTTTGCTTAATGGTAATTCCGGCAATTCGTATGATGCATTGGCATCACATAATTTTGTACACAAAATGATCAGTGCAACACGTTCTCAATGGTTCTATAGTAGTGAACACTAAGTATACCAATAACAAATTTATCAACTGGATCGGGACAGAAGTCATGTTTTTTTGCTCTTCTGGAGTCGAATTCCGATTTAAAATTTGATTTCAGATCGGTACGGATTCGAAGTCTAAACGCCGCTCTTCTTTCCTACGGAGAAACGATTGTTAAAAGTCCGTTTTCAAAATACAGTAACATCATGTGAATCTGAAGATTTGAATTAAATTTTAGAGCTTTAAAGCGTGCTTTTTGTTTTCGATGTTTTAAACAAGTTCAAGGCAGGTTACCATACTCTTGTAAACTATCAGCCAGTTATTGATATGAGCCAATAAATATCTTTACCCTTTGTAGTTCTGCCATTTTTGTGTTAATATATTTTATGTTATCTTATATCATTTGTTCTTCACTGCAAAGATTTTGTTACCTTGCGTTTAATCGCTCTTGAAACCGCAGCGGTTTTTGAGATTGCATTGAAAAAAAAACTCATTTTAATCAACTTCATACGATGTTAGTTAGCCTGAGGTGAAAACACGGTTTTTCTTACAATATCCTATTTCAATGCTTCTCATGTTTCCTAATTCAATGCCGATAATATTCGGCTTTTTGAATACAATAACTATCCATACAATATAGATAAAGCCCATGCATTCCCTAGTATGATTTCAATATAGTTTATAACCCGAACAAATTGTTTTGAGCATATTGTAATTAGGTAATAGACATGCGATTATCCTAACAACGAACAGAAAATCGAAGATTATTTTAATCCAAAGTATAAACCGGAGTTTCATTCATGTATAAACTTTAAGATTCTTTCTCCTTCACTTTTTCCTGTCGAGAATGCTCCATCCACCGTGCCGTACCTTGATACACTCAACGCTTCTCCTGCAAAAAATACTCGTGGCATGTCGTTAACGTATAAAGGTTCTCTTATTTTTTTCTGGTGGCTTGGCATTTGTCCAATTGTCGGATAGCTGTAAGTGCCAAGAAAATTTGTATCCCGGTGCCATTCGGTGGTTATGATATCATCAGGACCTGGTAATTTTGGATTGTTCAGAAATCGTCGTAACAAGTTTGTAACAGTCAATTTGAGTTCACTTTCAGGCGTTCTACGTATCCGATTCGAGGTCTTTTTAGTTATCCACATCATGAGAAAATTCGTTTTGTAGCTTGTGATTTTATATACGCCACGACACCAATGATTTTTAACAGAAAATTCGTCTTCGGATAACGTAGTAGTTAATTCATCGTACGAATCCCATAACAGATACCTTTCAGAAAATTTTTCTGGGCCCCAAAATGGATTTCCGTAAAACAACAACATTTTGTTGATAGCACCAAAACCGATCCTCTGTATTGCAGATAGGCTTGCACGTAATTTACAGATTTACGGAATTACCGAATTATTTCGAGTTACGGAAGGGAAGTTACGAATTACGTAAAGTCGTAATTATTGGTCGAGCGCTTTCGCGATTGAAACGAGCTCTCTCCAAAGCAGTCAATTCCTTCGATTGTAAAAAGTGAAAGTAGAAGAAGTTAGACTAGAGCTTCGGTATTTCAGCCGTTTTTCTCACTTTTCTCTCTCTTGCCAATAACGTCACCGTGATAATTAATGTCGCGCTTGTCAAACAGCAATATGACGACGGAAGAGAAATTCCGCAATGAACCAACGCAACTTCGTCTTTTCGGCATCGGTAAAGCGATTGAGACGACAGAGAAACAACAACATGACGGGATTTCCCGCGATCCGGTAAAAATCAGCAATATGACGACGGTAAAGAAATTGCGTAATGAACCAACGCAACTTCGTCTTTTCGGCATCGGTAAAGCGATTGAGACGGCAGAGAAACAACAATATGACGGGATTTCCCGCGATCCGGTAAAAATCCTTTGCAGACCGTTGACGGTCCGCGGACCGGCGGTTGGGAACCACTGTTTTAGAATACTTAAATCGAATCCAGAATCCTATTCTATTTTTATATAGTTACCCGTATTTAAATGGTGGGATTTCTCCACCACAATGCATGATTGAAATTAAAAAAAAAGCTAAATTGTAGCCTAAATGTTTAATGTATAACTATCTTTATGCAGTATTTAATTGAAAATGTCCTGATCATTGGATTATATTTAACCGAGGCAACGAGATTTAAGAATTTCGACGATCGTTTTTTTGTTTTTAACAGTTCAATATTCTCAATTTAACTGCTATCAAGTATAAGCCAGTGTGTTTATTCTGTGTGAGAACCATTTTCAATTGCAAAACCTTGATGTTCTGTTAACGGTTTTATCGTTTTATATCAGTCCGGACTTGTCCTTGCTCAATATATTTTCCACGGTTCCATTATCTTTGAACCCGCGTACATTTGAACCCGTACATCTGAACCCGTAATTTGAACCCAGAACAATTGCACCTGTATACTATTGCACCTATGGACATTTGCACCTACGGACATTTGAACCCATACATTTCCACCCATGGATTTTAGCACCCGCATATAGATTGAACCCGTGTACGTTTGCACCCGCGTACATTTGAACCCATGTACATTTGCACCCGCGGACATTTGAACCCATGTACATTTGAACCCACGAACATTTGCACCCGCGGACATTTGAACCCATGTATATTTGAACCCGCGTACATTTGAACCCACGGACATTTGAACCTGCGTATATTTGAACCAACGTATATTATATTTGAACTCGCGTACATTTGAATCCGCGTACATTTGAACCCACGTACATTTTCACAAAAAATGTTTGCCCCAACGGCAATTTCCAGTCGCAAATAACTTTCATGTTACAGGCGCAAGCTCAATATTCTAAATTTCAACACTGTTTCACTTGTAGTTAGTTTTGGTGTATATGCATTTACCCGTTTCTACGAAGCAAGCATTTTTGAGTGTCATTGTAGTCCGAGGGATAAACGGTTCTTAACGATATAAACAACATTGTTCTGCCAAGGTCTTTTTTCTTTTGCTGTTTTTTTTTACATTGACATTTGTAAATCCTTATCTCATTCGTTAGCCGCGATCTCCAAAACAGACGATGACCTAGAAAGCGGTATTTCGTTGAAATACCTGAAACCAGGGCTAATACGGAACAAATATCTCACAGACTAATGAAGTCTTAAATGAGGGTCTTACTAAAACTAGCTTTACAGTAATATTTTTAGTGGTCAACTCCTATAAATTTGTTCTGAAATTATTGCATCGAAAACGCCTACTATGATATCCCGCCCAGCATGAGATTTGGGAGCTCTGTGGCCACTTCATGTTTTCTTGCTAGCATGTTTACAAAATTGGTATATGTATGCATACACGACCACGCTTTACTGTTGAAAATGAGTGTTGTCTCAAATCAGGTTTTGCCCTTTTTCGTAAAATCAATCTATAAATTGAATACTATTGTCTGTATATAAATAGATAAACGCACAGATTCTTCGTTTCTAAGAAAATATGAAATTAAGATGATAAAACTATGCCATTTTTGTAACAACATGTTCATAGCCAAATGCCAGTTTTATTGAAGTATTGTTTCATTAGAATGTCAGAACAAAACTATACATAGAAATCGTAAGTCATGTGAATATGTTGAATATTCGAAAGTGAAGAAGTTTTAAAATCATTATCGTGGCCAAAAATGGTTTTTGCTGTTTACACTATTTAGAGTAAATCGAACATATTCAGCATATAGGGTCTGTTAAATATGATATTGCAATTTACAAACGACGTCATAGGTTCCGGATTACATTTATTTTAATATCTCAATAAAGTTATCACTCACAAATTTGTGTCGAATGGGCGATCAATTTTGAGATAGAGTAGCTATGGACGTTTTACAAAATGGGAATTTATCAATTATGATACAATAGTTAAACAACAAATCAAAATAATGACGATAAACGAAATTTTACGATATCACGATCAAAGTCAAAATCAAATAGACTGCATTTGAGCTATTGAGTGGAGATCCCTCAGCTTGTCGGTTTCGGTTCCATATGAAAAAACTTTAACTGACAACCTAACAGCAAGTTGTACATACTTTGATCTTTGGTGGGCCGTAACTCCTACATGAGCATTTGCCGCAGTCAGTTTGTGGACCGCAATGTCTTTTCGTAGGCCATTCAGCAAACCCCATATACTCGGATGTTTGCATCGGAACATTCCTTGTAAGGCGTTGTGAAATCCTTCTACAGCGTTTGTTGTTCTTGGGGCCGAAGGCATCATTTCAATCTCTTTGGCATAGTTCCACAATCGAGGGGGAAATCTTGCTTCTCTTGGACGTGAGCCCACTTGAGGTCCACGAATGTAGGTAGATTCAAAATATTGCAAAAGTTGATTGCATTCGGGCGAATCTTCGAAGGTGTCGCAAAGCAAGGTGAAGACTTCGGCAACCTCGTTAATGGGAACAAAAGCCAGAGCTGCCTAACTTCTAATTTTCAGATTGAAAGAGGGTAAACATTCAAACTTCTCTTTTAATCCAATAGAACCAACTTTTCGAATTATAGCTTGTGACAGGTGAAAATAACATCCTTTAATATCGGCCAGAGGAAATTGTGCATGAAATGCATTGATAGCTGCTATTTCAAAATCAACAATGATTTTGGTGGGGTTAGCATTTGGGAAAATGATTTTCAACACTTCCAACATCTGAACGTATGTTTCTTGTCGCTTGTCTCGTAATAGGAAATATACGCATGGTGGATAGGATGCGCCCACTTTACAGTGAATTGTATACAATTGGAAGAAAATATCGGGCACCACATCAAATGTACCGTCGCCAAGATATGTGTCACTATCTAGATGTGCAAGTAGTGATCGATCTCCAATGGCCATTATCCGATGACGATCCTCCGGGCCAGTGTCATGCAAAATGATATCTAAATATTCGTGTATATGTAAAGACGCTAATATCCGTAAATGCAAATGCCCATTGGTGTAGATGTTCATGGGTGCAAATGTCTGTGGGTACAATTGTACGCGGGTGTAAAAGTACGCGGGTGTAAATGTATGTAGGTTCAAATGTACGCGGGTTCAATTGTACGTGGGTTCAAATGTCCGTGGGTGCAATAGTATACAGGTGCAATTGTCCTGGGTTCAAATTACGGGTTCAGATGTACGGGTTCAAATGTACGTAGGTTCAAATGTGCTGTCACCATTTTCCACAATGCCTCGCAATATTTCGGCCAAATATGATTAACTAACTGGCTTTACCAAACGCAGCAACTTATTTTGAAACTTGAAAACCTCCGACACTCGACCAAATTTGTGTCAATCTTGGCCGATAGGATCATCGACTTGAGTTAGAAAAATAAGTTAATTTTTTCGTGAGTGCAAAATAAATGTCACAATATGCATTTTTTTGCGATATAACTTTGTATTTTCGGAAAAGCCATATCATATAAGTAAGGTATTTAAATTATGAGCAAATATATAATATTTGATCTAAATTTGTTGCAAATAATGTTACAACATTTAGGCCGCGAAATGATTTAATGTAAAATGTGAGCATGGTAATCGGAATAACGTCAATAAGTCGGCACCAATAAGTATTATAAAATGCTGACTAGGTAGTAAAGACGAATAATGTTAAAAACGGTGCAATAATAACAAGTCTTCGTCGCGAGGCAAGCGCAAGTATAATCAAACGAGAAAATACGCTCGTCGTGGCTTTGATAAATTGGAAACCCGACGTTTTTTTTAATACGATTTTAAAAAAGCCCGTATACCAGTGTCGGTAATGATAAAATTGATCGCATAAAATTGGGACGGTTAATTTGCGAAGGTGATAAAGGAAATCAAAGCTAGCACAAAAGATGAAAATAAGAATAAAATTAATTTGAATTCACTCTTGTCTTAACATCTGTCGCCGGCGTGTAGTACTGCCAGAAATATGAAAACCCAAACTCGATGTCCCAATCGAAAATGAAGTGGATTCAATTGGTTGTTATGATAGGTTTAAATGTGTGAAAAAATATCGCAATTACGGGGTCATTACGTAATCGATTTGGCCGTAATTACGGAATTGATTTTTGTCAATTACGTGCAAGCCTAATTGCAGATTGTTTTTTTACCGACAAATTTGGATCAAAGAGAGTTTTGTGATATTTTTTCAGACAGCCGATCGAAACCGTCATGAGTACGATATCAGCGTGAATTACTTCAGTCTTATTAAATTGATTCACATACGTTATCGCGACACCACTTTCATTTTTCTTATTCCACTTTATACTTTGAACTTTGCTATTTAACTTGATGGCACTTTTCGGGATATTTTTACTCAATTTTTTAGGCAAAATCATGTATCCATCCAAAACTTTTACGTCGTTGGCACCATACTCTTCATATTGGTACCATCCTAGGTCATTTACAATATTCGGATGACCTCCGACAGTTACCTCCAGTAATCCAAATTCGTTTATAAAAATTGGGCCGATCACTTCTCTAGTAAGTCCAAGTTTACTATAGTGTCTGAAAAAAAATTTTCTCCACAATTTTCTTGTCAAGCTTCCTAGTTGCAAATTAGCCATTTCTTTCTCACTTTTTTCCCATTGATGCAATTTCCAAATTAATATAATCCATAAGTTCTACAAAGAAATTGTGATTGAAATAAAAATCGGTTAATTAATAACTATATTGCATTGTTATTAATTTTGAAAACTTAGTCGAACATTTTGGCAATGAATGATCTGTTATTAATTGTAAAACACTATGATGTAATTGTTTAAATCAGTACTAATCAGGCTTGTTAAAAACTTTTCATTGTCGTAATAATAGTTTGTTTTACATTAATAATGATTGTCCAATCTTTACCTTATTCGCGAAATTTTCTAATTACCGCATAAAACATGCGTGAATTCGCATTAGACGTAGTCAATGACTACTGCCATTAATTTACATGGAAAAAGCCAATTAAGAAGTGTACTTGAAGAATTCCAAATCAAGTCTTTTATAATTGGAGTCAACGGCCTTCCACTGTAGTACTGAAATTCGGAGTCGTTTGCCTGAGAGTAGCGACCCCAACTCTCAGTTTCGAGATTTGCATCTTCAGATAGGTACTGTGATAACAAAATACCATAAATGTTTCTTTTTGTAATATTACAGTTTGCTCAAATCTAAACATGAAGCCTAAAACGTGCTAATAGAAAAATGGAAAAGGAATATGCGAAATTGGGTTTTATTTTTAGACGAAGATGTCAGTAGATAACAATCATATTTGATTGTGAGATACTAACTTTATAAACGGGATTTTCCCCGGCTCCATGAATCCACTGAGCTCCACGTTCATACATATGACCTTTGAATTCTGTTGTAAATATTCGACCTCCAATACGGTCAGTTGCCTCAAGAATAGTAACATCAGATTGGCCATTTTCAAATAACACTCGAGCAGCGGATAAGCCACTTACTCCTGCCCCGATGATCACAACTTTCTTGCAGTTACAATGTTGTGAAAGACACAGGGTAAGCAAAAATAAAAAGTTATAGATGACACTCGTTTTTCTATACATCGTGTCTTTGATTAAACCTGGGAGATGAATCACAAATGAAAATCAAATTAGCCATATTTTAACGATAGTTCAAAAGAAACCGGAATGTATGCATGTATGTATTGCGTTTGTCGCTCACTTAATTGCGAAACTCGTATCTTCAAAAGTCAACCCTACAAAAATTGGCCGTTAATTAGTATGGTCCATAGATGACGTATTACTGAGGAACTCATCGGCCTAATTTTGCTTTAGGTCAAAATAATTCTAGCGTTTTGTGTTCGTATTGAACACGAGGTGTACATATGGGTACCAGCACTCAAAGCCAATTCTTTCCCCGACTTCTCTTGTCTACTTTATTCCGTCGGCCAGAAGCTGTTCACCTTGGAGACCTGCTGCGGATATGGGTACGGCCGCGAACGACAATTTCACCATCTCCCTTGTATTTTTGAGGGCCGGCGCGGGTTTATCGAACTCCGCAAGACCGCGGTGCTTTACGGAGCTGCCATCCCTATCTTTAGTTTACCTCGTAACTTCAAGACGATATTATAGTACCATCAATAAATTAACTAAAAGTTGTGGTGTACATCATAATCATATTTCAGGTTAATGCGGCCGTTTATGTTTTTGTTTGCTTGAGGCGTTCGTCGCCTTTTCCTAATACGAGCGCGTATTGAATGTTTCGTATTACACAATTTTGTCACCACGTGATAGATTTAGAAGAAGATTAAAGTGTCTGTTTATCTTTATATATCGTGTTTTCCCGAAAATAAGACCTAGACTGAATTTCAAAAACAACTTTAATATAAGCCTTCCCCTTAGAATAAGACCTAGTGAATAGGGCAAATGTTTGTTTATCTAGTCCAGGAGTGGGTAACCTTTTTCGGCTCGCGTGTCGGTTCGGCTAATTTTAACGACAAAATTCATTTGCGTGCCGAGCAAAACTAAAAACAATGCTTTGCTACTTTCAAAGCAAAAATACGCAATAACAAACACGTACGGTCAAATTCACAATTCGGTAAAATATCAGTAAGTGCTGCTGCATTACCGATGATTGAGATTTTACATTGGGTTTATATTTTGTAACTTTCAAAGAAATACACGACCTACTGGTTTCATCTTTTAAGCTACACTCTTGTTACGAGACTTAATAACAAGTATATGTAGATAAAAACATAGAGAGTAATGCAGTTGCAGAGTTTTAAGAACACGAAAATTTTTCGGGAATGGCATCTCAATATTTTGTTTTCTGCACTTCTCTCTTGTATTCCCCTCCCTAATCGTTTATATTTATTTTGAAATCAATTTACAACAGTGAGTTAGCTAGTAACTCTAACCAACATGAGCTGTACAACTTCATAAATTAGGCAGAAATGAAGAAAAGGATGGCACAGACGAACTATATTGCGTAAGAATGCAGCCAAATTAATGCTGCGTTCTTCTCGACAAAATTTCTCGAGAGCTCACTCATTTGTTACGCCATAATATAATATTTTGTAGCCCTATGTCATGAACGGTAAAAGAGAGTTCAAATAAATAACGGATTGTTAACATACGTTAATGAATAAATGAACAACTATAGTTTCATCAGATAATTCAGAGAGTCTCGAAACTTTTTATCTGAAAGAGAATGATCTCGTTTCCGAGGCCTCGCTCGCGTGCCGATTAAATGGGCACGCGTGCCAAGTTTGGCACGCGTGCCAGAGGTTGTCCACCCCTGATCTAGTCGATCTTTCCTTTGAGTATTTTACAAATCTATGTTTAGCAGTTATTTTAAATAAAAACCTGTAAGCCCTAGTAATATTTGTCGAAAGGAAATTGAAATAAAACACTGTCTTATTTTTGGGGAAACACGATATACAATTTTTGAATGCTAAAGCAATAATGAATCAAATTCTTTATCTTAGTTATACGGTTATTTTGGAACTGATGTAAGCGTATTTTCTAAGTTAATCATATGAATCTGAAGATTTGCATCTGAATTCAGATTTAGGTAGGGATTTGTTCAAAAAGAATTGTTTTAAATCTAATTTTTTTTCCTTATTTTGTTTAAAACGGCTGTATTAATTGATTTTTTGTATTTAATTTGTTAAACTAAATCGGGAAAATCGATGTAAACACTTGCCAGGAGCCTCTCATTTGCAATAAATCCTCGAAACGCCACAAATATCGATGACTTGGCCATACACGCCTTTTCAATGCGCCCGCAAACGTGGTAGGCAGAGGAAGACGCAATCGATCCGCCATAGCGTGAACCACCCTGCCACGACGAGAAGTTCAGAAATTCTATAGCACATTGTCACATCTCTCATTGGATTCGAACCTGGGCCGGGTATATTATATTGAGCAAGGTAGGTTGGCTCAGGGTGCTCAAACTTCGAGGACCTTGACAATAAATTTTGAATATTGTTTCTTTTTTTATCGTTTTTTTTTAAATTGTGAAGGCTTATTTCAGAATAATGCCAGTTTAAAAGCTTCATAGTTATCATATTTTATATTCAGGTTAATAATTATTGTTCTAAATATTCACTGTCAACTTCAAAAAATTAAAAATTGAGATACGGCCGAATGATTGAATTTGTAAAAACTCTATTCCTTTAAACTTAAAAAAAGTATGCTAATTTAATCGAATGGTTTTAGGCGTCATAATGCCTTTATTTTATGGGAAAAAAATGTCAATACATAAACTTGAAGTTCTTATTATAAAGTCAAAACGTATTAGTTGTGACGTCATTGTAGCAGAGAAGTATTATAATTAGCATAGCTCAAGCAACGTTGTCTCATCGTCTAAACCCGTAGGTTGTCGCCAATCTAACTATATACCTCCATTATCTTAAACATGTTTTGGCCAAGGCTGCTCTTAATCCAATTGCTTCTGGATTCTAGGCTCGTGAGCTATGTTTCATCATTTTTCTTACTTGGATAAACATTCCTGTTAATTTTAACCTTTTGAATTTGGTACAGGTACTAACTTGGCAATAAAGTTACGCAATGGAAATGAAAGTCAAAGCAAGGATTTTTTGGGGTATGGAGCTTGTTAATCGGATTATTTTCAACAACTTCACATGAAGCTAATTAGCCCGAGGTCAAACACACACAGTTTTACCTATTATGTCTGAAATTTTGATATTCCAATGCACTCTAAGCTTATTAATGCAATGTTTATAATATTCATCGAGTTGTCGATTATGGGACAGATTCTACTAAACGATTCCTAAATGTTCGGACCCCTGGAAAGTGATAAGGATCTAGATTACAAACAAATTCCACGCAATATCTCTCATGCTTTATGCCAGGAGTTCGTCACCCGCGTCTCATTTGCTGGTATATCGGTAGCAATTAGTGGTCGCATTTGTATGTTGACTTTGATGTTGTTCTCGTATAAAAATAACCGGAACATGTTTATTACATTACTAACGTCATTGAATTGACTAAGGTTATAAGCCAACTTAGACAGTCAGTAGATAAAAGAGATTCTGGAAGAGTGTGTTCGGCTGCCCTAGATTGTTAATTATTAATTAAGTAAATTGTTAAGTCAGTTGTTTGACAGCCTAAAATAACTAAGAGCTTCCAGAAGTTGATTCTATCTTTTACTTCGGTTGGCTATGCCTAGCGATAGCTGTTATGACTTCGAATGTTTGTAACAACCCGACCAAGATCTTTATCGTGGCTGCTTTTATGACACCACCTGAAAAAATATATTGTGAAAGGTTATTGAATCACTGAAATGACCTAGTAATTACTGTATACTTGCAATAGTTAATATATTATGTCTTCATTACTTTACTGCAACTATCTTTCTCAATTTATAAATTTTGTATCTTTATATGACAAACATTCATTACTGTATTTACTTTAATGTAGTGAATGAGTTCATATTTGATTTCTGTAATTCAGCGATTCCCAAACTTTAGTCGCCCGCGTACCATTTCGAGATTTTGTGGAGTGCCGCGTACCACCTTCATTAGTAACGCGCGCTAAAAGCGGCGATATTTCCCACCATTGTGACGTCAGAATAGCGTATTTTATCCATCAAAAATGTAAGAACAAATTCTATTAAACTAGGCCGCATCAGCCAAGGTTGATGAAGAAGAACAACAGAATGAAATAACAACAGAACAATCAATTTATTCAATGCGATGGCTGAATTTGTTTATTTTCTACGAGCTGGTCGATACGTGGCATACTGTTGTAAAGCGCAAATTATTCTTTTAATGGACCACGTCTGCATTGATATACAGTATATCTGCACGAGAGATTACCACTCCAGCACTGAGTACGGTACCGTACCGTTACCGGTACTACGTTACCGTATCTCGTTTAATTTAAATTTAGCGCCACAGATATTCGGTCTTTCTATTTAATGCTACAAGATTTTATTACCTGTTTTCTTTGCTTTCAATATCCACCGCGACCTAATTGAATGCCAGTGTTACGCCTTCAGAATCCGACGTTTATTTATGGTTACTAGGTTAGTGGTGTTCGGAGTCGTGTTTTGTTGAAGCGAGCGACTGTTGATTATAGCAGATTGCCTCGAGATATTGTATGCATTTTCTTTTTCAATTTACTTATACTTGATTCGACTTTTTCTTATTTATAATATAGTGTCAGAGTTATTTTATAGGTGCCGCTGCTCGATAACCACCACTGATTTCTCGCGTGCTTTTCACCCTGTAATATGGCCTATTTATATTTCATTGCTATTTGCATGTTTGCGCCTATTTAAACTATGGTTATATATAAACTACTTATTATTGAGTGTTCGCAATGAGGCTATCTCTAGCCGCTTACACGTATCAGAATTTCAGACCTCTGTCTAGCTGGTTAATCAGGGAATACCCTACGAGTTATCCGGTAGAATGGGATCTTCAAGCCTGTACATTTTATTCTTAAAACTTAACTTCCGAGCTTCCAAATTAAATTAGATGGAAAATCTTGGGTGTCGCTGCTCGATAACCAAATTTGGTTCCCCGCGGCTTCCCTTCCCAAGTAAAAATGTGTGTTAAATTTTGTTAATTTTTTGATTTTGTATGTTATTTTTTTGCTGGTTGAAAAAAATAAAATTGACTATTGACAATAAACATCCTGTCGCATTTGCTTTTTGTAACCAGCTTAAAACAGTATATATCACAAAAATAGCTGCTTACACCAGGGGTCGGCAACCTACGGCCCGCGAAGCCTCACTGAATTATAGTAACAAAACGGCTGTTTTGACGATTATATTCTTTACGTAACAGAATTTATTTTAAGACACGTGTAAACTAAATTATATTATAACCTATCTAATATATATATAGTTCACAATTACTCGCTTAATGAGCCTATAATTTAATTATAATTAGACAAATGGCAACAAAACGCAGAAAAGTTGATGCTAAGTGCAAATAGTTTAATTGTGCAGAAAATATTCAAATGTTCAGTCTTCGTGCGCTGCTTAACATGTAACTTCTGATCTGTATGAAAATTTTGATTCATCGGCAATCCGTTCGGTTTTTAACTTCTAAAAATATGTGCCGCCCACCAATGACATGTAACTTGTAATTTTGCCCCACGAGCGACAAAAGGTTGCCGACCTCTGCTGGCTTACACATTAAAATATCTGTCTGTTTTGAAAAAAAATAATCCACGGTTTTGTGTATCCTTCATATTCTTTTATCTACATTAAAATCAACATTTTAAAAAGAATCCAAAAATGTACTTTTGAAAAAAATTAGCCGATTAGTACAGAACATCTAGCCAAACACAGATTAGCTTACAAGATTATTGTGATTTTTTTCACACTGTAAGGATTAGCTAAAGGTATAAACCGGCTTTCATTCTTGTAATAACTTTAGGATTCTTTCTCCTTCACTTTTTCCTGTCGAAAATGCTCCATCTACCGTGCTGTACCTCGGTATACTCAAAGCTTCTCCCGCAAAAAAAACTCTTGGCATTCCGTTAACGTATAAAGGTTCTCGTACTTTTTTCTGGTGACTTGAAATTTGTCCAATTGCCGGATAGCTGTAGGTGCCAAGAAAATATTTATCCCTGTGCCATTCGGTTTGTATGATGTCATCAGGACCTGGTAATTTCGGATTGTTCAGGAATCGTCTTAACAAATTTGTAACAGTCAATTTGAGTTCACTTTCAGGTGTTCTACGTATCCGATTTGAAATTCTTTTATTTATCCAAAGCATGAGAAAATTCGTTTTGTAGCTTGTGATCTTATATACACCCCGACACCAATGATTTTTGATAAAAAACTCGTCTTCAGGTATTGTACCAGTTGATCCATCGTACGAATCCCATAAAAGATACCTATCAGAAAATTTTTCGGGGCCCCAAAAAGGATTTTCGTAATAAAGCAGCATTTTATTGATTGTGCCAAAACCTATGCTCTTTATAGCGGCCTGTTTATCCTCCGGTAAATTTGGATCAAAGAAAGTTTTGTGATATTTTTTGAGACAGCCGATCGAAACCGTCACGAGTACGATATCAGCGTGAATTACTTCAGTCTTGTTAAATTGATTTAGATATGTTATCGTGACTCCATTTCCTTTTTTCTTGTTCCACTGTATACCTTGAACTTTGCTATTCAACTTGATTGCACTTTTTGGAATATTTTTACTCAATTTTGTTGGCAAACTTATGTATCCATCCAAAACTTTTACATCGTTGTCACCATACTCCTCATATTGGTACCATGCTAGGTGATTAACAACATTGGGATGGTCTCCGTCAGTGACCTCTAGTACTCCAAATTTGTTTTTAAGAACGGGGTTAATCTCTTCTTCTTTTAGTCCAAGTTTTCTATAGAGTCTGAAAATATTTTTTCTCCACATTTTTCTTGCCAGGTTTCCTAGTAATAGATTTGCCACTTCCTCCTCACTTTTTCCTACCGATTCAATGAGTCGCTCGATTTCTAACTCGATATAATCGATAAGTTCTGTAAATACATTGTGGTTAAAATTGAAAAAATATATACATTGCAATGGATACACCATGACTTAGGCTATCTATTTTAACATTTTGACAACTAATGACTACAATTAGATCTATTGATAATTTCAAGATATTATGATATACTTGATTAACATCTCGACTTCTAAATTGTTGGAAACTTTTCATTGTATTACATTTTTTGAGTTATAGTTTGTCTGACACGTTACGGTACGTGATATGAAACCCCAATCGAAACAGTCAAGCTATTGATAATTGTCCAATCTTCACGTTATCTTCGCAAAATACTCTATTGACTGCATGAAATATGTGCAGTTAGGCATTAAAAGTAGTAATTGTTTGCTTCAAGGCTGGTCAAATTTACGTTGTATCACAAAATAATAGTAATAATAAGTTATATATACTTGACGAATTCCAGAATAAGTCTTTAGTAGCTGAAGTCAACGGTCTCCCACTGTAGTACTGAAATTCGGAGTCTTTTGGTGGAGAGTAGCGAGGCCAACTCTCTATTTCGAGATTTGTATCTTCAGATAGGTACTGTTAAGAATTACCAATGACGTTGTTTTGTTAATAATTTGCTCAGATCAAAATGGAGAAGAGAAATCGCAAAAGTTTAGCTAAAATACAGATTCGTCCCTAAATGCCAATTCTCAGTAGATGACAATCAGACAATCCCAAGTCATGAGGCCATAGAACCATTGAGGTGGGAAAATGGATGAGGAATACAGTGGGTGACATAGAGTATTATTTATGAGGAAAACAAGGAACGAAGGAAAATTAAGGCTAACTGATACAGTTGTTTTCAATAATGCACTTTAATCATTTGCTCCGGAACTAACCTCATAAACAGGATTTCCCTCCGCGCCATGAATCCACTGAGCTCCACGTTCATACATATGACCTTTGAACTCTGTTGTAAATATTCGGCCTCCAATGCGGTCAGTTGCCTCGAGAATAGTTACATCAGACTGGCCATTTTCAAATAAAACCCGAGCAGCAGATAATCCACTTACTCCTGCGCCGATGATCACAACTTTCTTGCTGTTACAAGTCCGTGAAAGGCCCAGAGTAACCAAAAACAAACACGTATAGATTACATCCGTGTTTTTATACATAGTGGATTTGATTGAACCTGGGAGGTAAATAAAAAAAATGCTAATCTATCTAGGTATCTTTTAATCATAAAGTTTTAACTTGAGGCAATGGGAATTTACTACATATTGCCACTCAAACAGAAACGTACAAAGCAAACTGGAACTTAATAACGTGAAAATCTAGGGCAATGCCCGCAATGTTCGAACTATTCTAAAAACTTTTTATTTAACTACTTTAACAATTTATAGTCAGATATAACTAACATGGTAAATTAGAATAATGCGCACTTTTTCTATCGTGACAACGATGCCATAAAATTGACTACTATTTCATAATTATTCTTTTTTTTTAATCACAATTCCTCGACGTGCGTTCTTCACATTTACCCGAGGGTATGTTTTGACAACTTCGACTGTAATTCCCATACTTTGTAGTTTTAAACTGAGCAATTTTATACATAATTCGCCATTTCAAATTATATTTTGTGGTTCTACATAATGAAAACGATAGATACTTTGTGACTCTCATGTTGACAATATTATCGTAACATCAATAAATTACCGAAAAGCTATCGTGCGCAACCCGCACCATGATCATATTTCAGGTTAATGCCTTCGTCCATGTTAGACAATTTTGTTGTCACATGCTCAATTTAGGTGACGATCAAATTGGTTGCTATTGTGAAAAATTATTTTATCACGAGGGAATTATGAAAAGAATATTTCTTTATTTAAGGTGTGTGTGAACTGCGCCCGCAAAGAAATATTGTGCGACGCGCGGATAAGTGCCAATTATGAATGTTGTATCAGCGAAACGAGTTTTCAGTTTAGTTAATCTGGTACGTTCGAGTAATTTAATCTCTTTGCGTCGCAAGCATACCAGCGTCATATTAGCAAAACTAGCTAGCAAAATCCTGTTGCAAATTGCACAATGTTATAAAAACGTGTTAATCATTGAATTCGTTAAAGTAGGCGTGACAATAAATTTGAATAGCAGTTTTCTTTAGAAATGTTTGCGTTTCAACTCAACATTTCTGCAAGGAACTCTAGCAATGCCGTAAGATCAATAATGAAAAAAAAATATTTTTTGTGCTTGCAACCTACAAAATTGATTCGTTCCGGAATCCCTTCGTAGGTGGGAGGACGGCGGTTGGAGGAAGGGCAAAAATTGACAGCGGATAGGGAACGTAACGTACGAAATGAGCACACGCACACATGATAATTTTTTTCATTTCATTAGCTTTTGTTTTAAATGTTACGCGTATCATCGTTTTCTCACTAAATTTCGCTAGCAACACATTGTACGTATTCGCGGCCCGCGGGAAACAAACGGGGACGATGGCATGGAAGATAATTTATTCAATCAAAACGTGGACGGCGGCACTAAGATGTGTGCGTCATATTCGATATTCTTGCCACGAAAAACTATATTCGAAGGTTGCCATATTCGACATACCCGAAATCCTAACATACCCGACTCAGACATATCTTTTTTGTGTATATTATATTTGTCTTTTTATTTAGTTTTAAAATAAAATTTGACATCATTACCCGTGAAAAGGATGTCATTAGTCTTGATGGTCAGGCCATAGTAAATGGGCCAAAACGGGCTTTTAAGGGTCTGGGGCCTGTCATTGGCCAGTCAAGCTGTCAGTCAGTCACGCTAAAGTGATTTTGGGGGTTAAAGGCCGTTTAGCTTCGTTTCCAGGGTCGGGAAGCGTTTGTCCGAGCCTTGGGAATTTTTCCAAGTATAATTGGGTGCGGGGGCACTGCCCCCACGCCCTCTGTGGTGAGAAAACTCGTGCAAAACCACGCTCACTTAGGTTCTATTGTTTTTAGGCAATTCTGAGGCATATGAATGGGGTTTTGGGCAAAGATTTGCTTAATTCTCAAAGAGTATAACTGATTGAAGTTTTCTTTACCGAAAAATCGGTGTTTCCCCTTCCCAATCGCCCTCCAGTGGCGTAAGAAGGTTGCGCACTTAAAAATGGAGCTATTGAGAAATAAAATAGATAGGTATCGTTGGAAAATTTAGTTCAACATTTTTTTGAAGAATTTTTTTTTCTCCTACTCCCCAGTCACGCTTTAGTGATTTTGGCTTATTGCAGGCCTCTGAAGGAACTTATTAATAAAGTAAAGGCATGGGCATGTTTAGAAAAATTATTTGAATCCATTTTAAAAAAAAAAAATTTCTCCAGCTCCTCAGTCACGCTCCAGTGATTTTATGTTATATCTCGAGAATGGTAAAAGGCAGAGATGCCATTTTTGGGTCATACAAGGTAGTTGAGGTCTAGTTTATGTCAAAAAAAATTCGTCATGGTGGAGTGATCACGGACCTTAAAATTGGAAAAAATTCGACTCTAGTTAGGGGTGATCAGTTTATTATGTGGTATTTGAACTTCTTAGTGGACTAGAAGGGTCGGGGGCAGAGCGCCGGACGAATTTCCGTCATTCGTCCGGCGCAGCGACCCGTGTCCTCCAACAAACTCCAAACAAACATCTGCTTCTTAACTTACTAAAAATATTTCTATACATTTCCCCTAGCGGATAGCGTAGCGACCTCCCCTGTATTGATATTTGAGTCGATTTTCCCCTAAGATTTTCGTGACCTTTTGACCCCTGGTGATCTCAGTTGAACTCGTATTACCCAAATAAAGAATTGGGACAAAATAGCATGCAAAGGCTAATAATTTGTGCAATGTGCGAGATTAATAGAAAGAAAAACTTCGAAGATAGTGGACAGTCAATTTTCCCTACCCCTGATTTATTGATCGAAATGTATGGGCGGTTACGCAAGATATAAATTCCAATTTCTCGCTAATTGCCGGGTTTCAGAAATAGAAACCAAGGTTAATCTTGCTCTAAATTTCAGGTACAAACTTTACACACGAGATCGGCCACAGCGGATGCATTATTAGTCTTTCCAAGCTTTCCCAGCGATGAAGCTACCAGTAAGCTGTTTCGTTTACACCTAAGTTTTTGAAACATAACTAAAAACTGATGAATAGCATTCGAAAGTATGAAGACGAGTCGATGCTTACAAACATGATTGAAAATCTACCTGAACAATTTTTTTTTAATTGTTACCTAACCATTAAAATATTGAGGTTTGGTCACTGCTACCAATACAAACAAGCATGTAAAATTTGGGCCTTTTTTGCGAGAAGTATCCACCGTCCAATGTCCAAGTCTAATAGTCGAAGTCGATAGCAATGTTTCAGATACAGAGGGTATGGCAAATAAATGAAAAAAGAAATCGGCATCTACTCTCCGTGGAATTCCATTTCAACGGCTTTTATATTTCGTCAGTCAAATTATAACTCCTGGCGTATAGATTTTATTGGATGGCATATCTATACGCAAAAAGGTACAATTGATACACGGAAACTCGGGAAAACGAATAAAATCCAAAGTTAAAAACCTGAACATATGATGACAAATTCGGAATGAATTTTTGATATTGATAAACTATGCCATTAAACGATTTCACTTAACTGACGTTTTCCGACCCAGGAGCGTCACGAATGGCTTTAATTTTGGTATCCGTTTAGGGGAGCCCATTACAATCAACTCTGTATCCACAAAATTTAACGCTGTTTAACTTTTGCAGACGCATGGGAAGTTTTCAATACTGTCCAAGTGCTCAGTGTTATTACCTCAATTCTTCCTTCGACTCCTCTCTAACCCCCATTTGCAAATAAGCTTGTTTCAATCTAGTTTGCTGAAGTCTTGTCCTCCTGTGAAAAGGTTATCTATTGTTGGTAATGGATTTTGATCTACACAAAAAACAGGATTCACAGTCGCTTTAAATTAAGCGCAAAGTCTTAATTTATAGTCCTTTTTGAGAATCGGAACTATTGGAGTAGCCCCTCATTAAACATGATTTTTGTGTAATTATACCATGGCGTCCAAGCCTTTCCAAAGCCGCTTCGATTTTATGCCGCAAAGGGTACATGCATACAAGGTAAGAATTTAGGTGTGACGCCCTTTTTCAAAACCAGTTCGGATTTTGTCCCTTTTATGCAGCCCAAGTTTATCAGAATATACACCACTGTATTTTTCTAATAAATTTTCAATCGAGTTGTGGTTTCGGTAGAACTGGTTACGTTACCTCACGTATAGTGAAAATCTGGTACTCCTGAAGTATGCGCACCAAGATGTCGCATTACCTGAACCCTAACCTAGTACACAACCTGAGTTCAGGATGTGCGCCATCTTGGAGCGCATACTTCAGGAGGTCCGAAAATCTTTAATCAGTCCAACTGAATTTAATGCAGCCAGTCAAAATAGGACCTCGTCGCTGTGCTCGTTACGTACAATATGGATTTGCAACTAGCCATCAATATTTACATTGAACTTAAAAGTCGCTCAATGGATATATCTTATCCCCGGAATAGGGTTTCAAGTAAACTTTTGTATTATTCAAACGGAATAAATCGTAAACATTTTTGAAATGATAGACACAGCTGATTCTGTATGTAGCTCCAAGTGTTTTTCTACTGATAATGGGACAAATTCAAATTGCGCTATTTTCGTTTTATTTACGCTATTCATATATAAATTACCAACCTCTACTAAATGACGAATCCGACGAATTCAACTAAGTAGGGCTGTCATTGCCGTCGTTCTCCATAACATTTGTACTATCATTATTGCTGTAACTCCATGTCTTTTTTTCGACATCACTGTTAACTACGTCATACACACCTAATGAATATGACATCGGCGATCATAGTTACAATTATGTATTCAATATTTTGACTGGAGGAAAGGTGGTTTGCAATCAAAATTGATTGATTTTACAAACAAGGCAAACGAGACTGCCGACACAATTGCAACTTATGCAAAAGACACCTTAGAAAAAATGCTTTTGAAAAAGTGCGTGGCATTTGCAGGAGACAACTGGGAATGCCCTATTGAAGAGAATTAGATCTCCAGAAAAATATGCATGGTCAGAAGAGTGAATTTGTAGTGACTTAACATACAAGCGTGTCTGTAATTTGTTTTAAGCATGTAATTGCTGATCTTCTATTCCGGCACAACGTAATTCTCATTATTATTTTCCACTCTGAAATTGAGATTTATTTAGAGCTATATATAGTGAATGCTCACCCGCCTGGTGTGAGATTCTGCTTGTGACCGAAGACAATACTCTTCATTTCGGTAGCTGGCGCTTTAGAATGAGTATCGTAGAGCGTTTGCAGCCTTAGCATTTTGGTAGCGCATATATATGGTCTCATGAAAATACGGAGCTCCTGAAGTATGTGCACCAAGATGGCGCACAACCTGAACATAGTATAGGTTGTGCACTGTCTAGAATTTCGCTTTTTCAAATATGGTAACCCTATCCTATTTCATCCGCAAAATGAGGGTCTATCTACGAGTTGGGGTAATATATGAATAAATGTGGTATAGTTGACCGACACGAAATTGCCGACAATACCTCAGTTACACTTGACCCAGGCAGGCATGGGTGAACAGGCGATGTCGTATTTTTGTGTTCCCCTTGACTCATGACTATCAGATTGTGGGCAATTGTGATTATAATTCAGATGTGAATGACTGATACTATTTGATTACATTTATGGTAGCGTATTGTAGAAAATACCATATTTAATTTTGAGAGTATGACGTAATGATTACGTCAAAATTATACCAATGGGGAACACTTTATGATTATCTCGAAAAACGCACAGCTGGATGTAGTTTACGACGTGTTGTGCGATGCGGGAGATATACGTTGCTCTCTTTGTGATAATAAACAAATAAACAAATAGAAAAAAAATCAGGAAAGAAAAAGAATCGGCTTTAATGTCTCAAGGACAAAGTAATTTTCTAATCTTTTATTTTTTGGGTATAATATATAATTAACGATTGGTGTATCCGATTCACGCGAATTCGATTCATTTATGTTGCGAATTCTTCAGACGATGTTTGATTGGGAGCACCGCGATCGTGCACCGCTTTACGACTTTCAGCGTTTTGCTGATGAGGGCGTTTTCGCTAATCAATACTTTGTTACTTCTTTGTGCTTTGAGCAAGATTAGTCGCATAAAAATATATCTGTTGTACCAAATCTGTTGTATTAAAATGGAGGGAGAGTTTCAGAAATATGAAGCAGAAATTAACAGTGGGAGTGAGGGCGTCGATAATTTCTCCAGTGAAGACGAGGAATCTCATTATGATGACCTTCTGGGTGAGTGAACACGTACTACTTCTTTTATCAATCAATTATCACGCTTTAAACCTTACTTGAGGTTTCGTTCGCTTTCCCGATTCTATAATCAGTTTTATTTAATTATTTTGTTTTTATCAATCATTTTATCGTCTATTGCTGATTATGGAGTCGAAATAAACTTATACTCATATCCTAGGGCCAAGAGGTTCAGCCTTATACGTATTTTTCATCTGTATCCACCACCCCAATCTCGATGGGACCAGCAACAAATTTAGGATTGGATTTATTTGCTCAGCCGTTTTCATCGGACTCAGATGAAGAGTTGACAACGCTTCAACCCATTCGGCCCGCATCCTATGCAAATGTTGAATAGCAACAGAGCCCACAGCTGCAATTCAATTATCCCACGATCCAGACTTCTTCAGACATTCCTTCAACATCCACAAATAGACCACGTGTAGGAAGGCCCTCTTCAAGAAGATGACGACGTGGTCGTCCTAGGATGTCTAGAAGTCCTCGAAATCAACAAACTTCACCGATTCAAATGTCACCAGCCACAACGCCAACCCCTCCAGTTTCAAGTCCATTGCCATCTTCCCCAAGATCGCCATCGCCAGTTTGGGATGAGAATGAATACGGACATCCTCCACAACCTATTCCATTCACAGGTCAGTCTCGCCATCCCCTGAAAGAACCAATCTTTTCATTATCGGTTCTATTTCAATTTTTGGACAATGATTTTTGGGATAACATCACATCCCAAACCAACTTGTAGGCGGTACAAGAGAAGATAAGAATTGGAGATAGTTCGACCACACGAAGATATATCAGTAAATGGAAACCAGTGACAGTGAGTGAAATAAAAGCCTTCCTTGTCATCATATTGGCTATGGGACTGGTAAAAAAGCCACTGCTGAAGAGCTACTGGTCAAAAAGGCCAACCTAGGTCTCCAGTTTTTGTTCAGGTCTGATGCCTAGAGATCGATTTTTGTCCATATTGACATTTTTTCACCTCAATGAGAACACACAATGGGGGCCATACAACAAAATTGGTCAGAATCCGCTCCATAAAATTCTTCCATTTCTAATACTTTTAAAAGAAAATTTGAAAGTTTATACAGTCCTGGAAAAGCCCTAAGTTTGGACGAACGAACATGTCCTTTCAGAGGCAAAGTAAGATTCCGATCTTACTTGCTGAAGAAGCCAAAAAAATGGGGAATAAAAATTTATGAACTATATGAAACTAGATATTGTTTGGGATTCAAGATTGCAACAGGCAAAGTCAGCAATGAGTTCAACACCTGCGATTGTGATGCATCTCATTAGGAATTATTTAGGTGTCGGCCATGAAGTGTATACTGATAGATATTATACATCACCCAAACTGTTTGCTGAGTTATACAGAAAAAAAAACTGTCGCGGTCGGTACATGCCGAATTGATAGGCGTGGCCTACCAAGAAGTACCATTCAAAAACAATTCGAAAAAGGGGGGATAGTGTCTTCCAGAAAAGGCCCACTGCTTGTTTTGAAGTGGAAAGACAAGCGTGATGTACTTATGCTTTCCACAAAAAATATAAACGACACTAAAACAGTTCAATTTCGTGGGCCTGGGTGATATGAAGATAAAGTAAAGCCTGTCGCTGATCAGGAATATAATGACAACATGGATGGTGTTGATAAGTCGGACCAGATTTTGTCTACAGCTTTGGTCGAAAAACAAATGTCTTACACTACAGTTTTGAGCGAAAAACAAAAAAAATGGTGGAAGAAACTTTTTTTCCATTTTTTAATCTCACTGTTGTGAACTCGCACAAACTTTATACTATGGCAGCTCAAACAAACAACGATTTGAAGGGATTGAATCTTCTGGAATATTTGAAGAAGTAATCTATAAGCTCACTTGTGAAGCACATTCTGTAACAACGAGCCAAAGTCATCAAGTTGCATCACACGTCAGACTATCCGGGCGCCACTTCTCAAAATTGAATGCTGCTGGTGCTGGAAGACAACATGTGCAAAGAAGTTGCCATGTTTGTAGTAAGAAAGATCGATCGAAGAGACAAGAGGAGGGAGCTGGTACCGGCACTAAAAACAGAAATTGGACTCAATATCATTGCCCCATCTGCAACGTGTTCTTACACGTTGATCCATGCTTCGAATTGTACCACACAGTGGTGGAATACGACAAATAGGAAAGTGCTTTCTGGTTCAAGTGGGTGTACTATAATATATATTTCAACATCTGGACGCTAGCGGCAGGTAATTGTAGTAATCAAATATTACCAGTATGGAGTTCAGGAAGCTGAGAAACTATGCTCTACTTGGAACTGCTTCTGCAAATGATAGTGTCACACGTGGTGAGGTATTGAACTCCAAAAAATGCGAATTTATACGGCGATAGTAGCGAACGATCTTCATATGTATTAGTATTTAATTTTCACAGATGAGGTGAATGAAGTTGGAAGTTTTATAGAGCTTCAGCTCGATGGTTGCGAGGGGGATTCCAATGCATATTTATATAGTGAAAGTGGCTGTTTACCGTTTCACGAAATACTGGATATTGATGTAAGTCTCGATAATCTGGACACGACGAGTATCTCGGACAGTACCATTGAGGACTCTACAAGATCATATGGCACTATTAAAACCTATGACGAGCCTTCACCTAACCGAGAAAAGAGACCAGTGCACGATAAATGGAAACAAAATAATAAAAAATTAGGCGCCTCCGTGGAAAATCATGTAGAAACTGGAAAGGAAAGAATGTGCCCAATCGTCAACCAGGGCCATTATGTAGATCTGCATTCTGTCGCAAGGTCAAAACTCGCCAGTGTAACGTTGTAGATGAAGATCAAAGACTTGCTATGTTCATCAAATTTTGGTCTATGACGACTTGGAATGAACGCAAAATATTCATAAATACTCTGGTTGGGACACATGAGGTTAAACAACAAAGATCATCAGGTGTATCTTGGAGAAAATCTTTATATGTTTACAAACTAAAGCTTGCGAATGGTTCTGAGCTGCCAGTCTGCAACAAAATGTTCGCTCCCACGTTTGGGATGCCTTGCAGAACTTTGGTGTCTTGGATTAAATATAAAACCTCTTCTAACCAAACAGCTGTTGTTCAAGCAGGTCCGAAAAGTGGAAAGTGTGCAAAAAGAAGGGGAAGGGATAGAGAGTTTATAAAAGAGTGGCTCAGCACACTACCAACTGTAGACTCGCATTATTGCAGAAAATTGTCAAGTTACAGAAACATAAAATTTTTGTATCTAGACACCACAATATCTGCCCTCCACAGACATTACCAAAATGTTGCAGAGGAGGAAAACAGGAGGGTCGTTAGTGAAGCTTATTTCAACGAGATTTTCCACAGATATAAATATATCCTCAGTTTTCATTCCTCGAAAGAATTAATGTGATAAGTGTGTAGGTTACAAACATGGTAACATGAGTACAGTTGAGTATAGCTTGCATATCAAACTGAAGGATGATGCTAGAAAAGAAAAGATACCCGACAGAGATTCTGCAAGTGCAAATAAATCCGTTTGGACGATGGATCTACAGGCCGGCTTTTATGTCCTAGAAGACCTAGAACGAGAGCTAGTAGGCTACCTCATATTACAGAACTAAGCTACAGGTACACAATTTCACTTCATATGATACGAAATCAAAAGCAGGTTACTGTTACGTCTGGAATGAAACTGAAGGCAATCTTTCTAGTGAAGTATTTGCTTACTTGCAGTTTGAAAATTTTAAGCGAATCATTTGTAATAATCCCGAGCTGAAGCATATCATAGTTTGGAGCGATGGATGTGGTTACTAAAATAGGAACAGCACGGTAGCGAATGCATATTCTAGTCTGGCAAGAACTTACAACATAGATATAGAGCAAAAAATTTTGGTGGCTGGACATACACAAATGGATTGTGACTCGATGCACAGCGTCATTGAACGAAAGATCGTAGGCGACATTTTTTCTGAAAGAGATTTGATCGTACTTATGGAATCCGCAAGAATCAATCCATCACCCTATCATGTTCGCCAAATGAAGCACACTGATTTCAAAAGAATGAATCAATTATTCCTTCAAAGCATTAGACCCGGAAAAAGAGTAGGAGATCTCAGAGTGCATGATTTGCGTGTCCTGAAGTACGAAAGTGATGGTAGTATTCGTTACAAGCTTTCGTTTGAGAAAGTAATTTGGAAAGCGCTACCACACCGTGTAGCACTCAAAGTCAATGGGTGCCAATGTTCAGATCTCGTATTCCAGTTTGTGCAAGGAAATTTAATAATCTTCATGAAATGAAATCAATTATGCCAATTGACTGTCATCTTTTTCATGACAACCTTCCTCACGAGTAGATTATACAAACTAAAATGAAGTATACTTCTATAAATTCATGATTACAGTTGTTTGTTTAAGTTGATGTTTTAGTTTCAAAAGAGTTATTTATGTTTTGATTCTATTATATTGTTTGAGTTGAATTTAACATTCCTTGTATCAATTGAATACAATACATCTGGCCTGTGGGCTGACATCTACTCTAATGTTCATTAAAGCCAGATTATGGTTAAGGAGGAATATCGAATTTTTGACTTGGCTTTCGTGTCATATTAGTTTGAGGGAAGTCACTCTCTCATTATTTGCCAAATCGTATATATAGGTCAAGAGAATGTACAGAAAAAATATAGGGTGAAGATGTGAATAATATTGCCTAACTCAGGGTGCGGGAATAAAAAAAAGGTAGTTTCCAGTGTACGTTTTCTGCATTATGTTTTTGATTCATATAAGTGTACATAATTTTTCAGTCTATGTTTTTCATATTCAAAAAATTTTTCATTCCATGTTTCTCCATATTCAGAACATCCACTACACTGTTAGTATTCCAAAGCTGTGTCACTTTATATGTTCATGTAAATAATTTGCTTGAAACACACTTGTCTTTGATAATTCAGAGGGGGGGTAATTCTGAGCTGGGTTCGTCGAAGAATTCTTGAATTTTTTTCCAATCATGGAGTAGGCAGCACAATACAATTGGTTGTTAGGCTCTACATCAGGGGTAGACTAAATTATATTATAATTTAGCATAAAATTTGCAATTACTCGTCTAATGAGCCTATAATTTAAATATAATTAGAAAAATAGCAACAAAACGCAGAAAAGTTGATGCTAAGTGCAAAGGGTTCAATGGCGCCGAAAATATTCTAATGGAATTTTTTGAGATGCAATGTAATGAGGAAATCTATATTTATTTTGAGAACTGTATCACTGCTTGATTTTTAATATAAAAATATCATCCGTTCGGTTTCGGTTTCCAACAACAAATATATGCGGCCCGCCAATGACTTGCAACCCTTAATTTTGGCTCGCGAGCGACAAAGGTTTGCCAACCCTTGCTCTACATCTCTAGGTCTCAACATTGTTGTTTATCAGCCACAACAGTATCATAAATACTGAAATACAATAGCTGCTCACAGACGGCAGTAAGCATCCGACACCCCCATGTTGAACAGTCAATAGCTATTGAATGGTCGAAACTAATTTTTATGAACATTTCCATGAAAAGTATTAGTAAAGACCTTAAATTGGACGAATTTTCACAGCTCTAAGTTGAATATTGGCGTCTTGGGAATTTCAGATAAAATATTACGGTATTTGCTTCTCAAAGCCAAAAAATCGTTTTCTGCCCCTGTTCAAGCAGTAATATCTAGACCCTTTTTGAAGCCGCGAAAACGCAACTTTTTATTTTACAAAATCACGTTCGAGTTCTACCCAAAGACGGCACACGCCACTCGGTCGCAATCTGAAGGATGGATTATTGTAGATAATGATTTTCTGCGCAAGGGGATATTTTCACTAAGTTTGTGGGGTAGCTGTAACGGATTGTGTGGGTGTTTAAACATTTTGAAATTTATCCGGTCGATAGCAGTTATTTAGGCCTATGATCTCCGTCCTGTGGACCAAATTTACACCCTTCAGGCAATTTTCTTAGCTCTTCTGCATATTCGCGAGTTCTTCCGGAAAACTTTTGATCCCTTCTGTGAAACGCGAACATTTCCACAAATACGGAGCGCTTCGGTTTTGAATAATCTTGAAAGGTTTTCTCTATAACATCATATGTTTTAGAACTAGGTAAGTCGGGTGCCAGAAGATTGTGTAGAATTTGGTAGGTTTTGGCAGATAAGATTAATATCGATATCATTTGCAATGAAATTCTGTTCCAATCGCTCACAATAAAGTAGTTCACTTCCATCGTATTCTCAGCCATTTCTTTGAGTTACAGGGAATCTTTAACGCGGTCTCATGTCTAAACAATGAACAGTGTCTCACCAACGTCTGTGCGATCGCTGTAATATTACGATTCTTCCACAAGTGTATTCCCATCCTCGTCTCCAGTTCTGTTGTGTCCTGGGGCCCCTTTATTTACGTAAAAAATATACACGTATACACGTTGTAGCGACTTCCTTCATGGACAAACTCAAACCACCGACTGACCTGTATCTTCAGTCTAGGACAAAACGTGTTAAGCAAATCGCATGAGTAGCCATGCGATTTACGACGTGATAAATAAACCACAATATATTTAATCGTTAATTTGTTTAGAAAAGTTTCATAAACACCAGATCTAAAGCTTTCATTTACAAAGCGAGGGATTAACGGCAATTCGAGACCGAATAAAAAAAAAACGAGAATATCGGTCAGAGACCGAAGACTTATCGATCGAAAGTTAGGGAACCCCCAAAACAGCGCTCCACCTTGTGTCCCATCATTAATTAATTAATAACTCGCTAATTATACGACATAATTCCACTCCAAAACCAATAGGCTTCTGGTCCGACATATGCTGAATGCACATGCAAAATCTGGAGCAGATTTATTCTCGCTTTCGTGAGATATCGCGTGCATCTAACAGACAGACAGACATACAGACAGACAAATACCTATCAACATACTTACCGATTAAAATCGATAAGTAATAATCGTCAAAGGCAAATCTCTCCTTTGTAAGTGTCTTCTGTTTACGTCCGATTTTGGTCTAGTATACTGGATCTCAACCAGTGGGCCATGGCCCACTACTGGGCCATAGAGACATTTTCAAGTGGGCCTCAGGCATATCAAAAATTTCGATGGTTATTGAAAAGTTTAGTTTTATTTGTGTCATTATGGTCAAATTTTCATTTTAGTAGCAACGAACGATGCTGCTGTTTTTCATTCTAATTATTAACGTGAAAGTATTTATTTTTGCAAAAAGAGACTTGTTTTTCCTGTAGTTTTTCCCTTGCATGAGAAAGTTAGTCACAGAATTTTTATGCAAGTGGGCCTCGAAAGAAAAAGGGTTGAGAACCCCTGGTCTAGTAAGATTCGAACAAAAATAATTGTTTGATGTGAAAATTATTTACATCTACTTCGAAATAATTTTACTCGAACTATTCTCGATTTTAAAGATTTCGTTTTTACCCAATACAATAGGCCTATATTTATTCATCAAGTCTTTTTATGAAAGTTTAAGAAATACCATATCCAAAGCTGATGCCTAGATTGTGGTTTAGTAATACACCTAGTTGTTCGTCTCTTCTTGCTTTTCCTTTTTTATATTATTTAACGTGTCTGATATAAACTGCTTAAAATCGTATTTAAAAAAGATCAGAGCGTTATGGGTTTCTTATACCCATGTTTGGAAATCTCACTGATAATGTATATATCTCTTTTTGGTGCGTTAACTACACTCACGATCTACGTTACCGATCTTACTTTTTCTCAGTTTTGATGGCTATGCAGGTATTACTCTGTTTTCGACCATTTTCTTCCTATGCTATTGTCTCGACCTAGTTTTGCTCGCTGTGCCTTTCCTCATTGTTGAATTGGCACCTGTTCCTGTTTACGTCTTGATCTCGACCCCCTCATCTATTCCCATGGCATCTGGACGATTTTTTAATATATATATAACCGGAAATTAATAAAGAAAACATAATGTACAACAGCTGCCAAGGCAACAGTAAACTGGCTGCATCAATTTTTTTTTCAATCGTTAAAACAGAGATCATAGATGGCAAAAATCGACTACAACTAGTAATTAGATACGTCCATCCGAAGGATAATATATTGTACACTCTAAAAATACTCAAAATTATTGAACTTTAGCTTATTACCGAAATGGAAACAAAACAGACATCTGTCGAATAGTTGTTGGCACTCCACCACCCTCCCCCCAAATAAGGGAGCTTTAATACAGGCAATACACCCCAACGGAAATGATGAGACGAAAGCTTCAGTAAAGAAGGAGCCAACAGCGCTACAATATTGTAACGGTCTACGGTCTGTAGATACTGTACTTTGGTCCATATAGTAAAAAGTATCAGTGAAACAAATATATATATATTTTATGATGCATCTCAGAACAAATATATTTTGTTTTCTGTGGTATTATCACAAATATTACAATTGGACACGAACTGTTTGTGCATATATTGGGATTCATCATGGCTTAAGAATATTTAAGAAGATAAGAAATATTATCGTTCCTTTCAAACCCGTATTGGTGTAGTGTTTAATGCCTAATCCAGCATTGGTCATTATATCAGACTTCTCTTATTTTTTCGTGTTTCACTTTCGCTTTTCAACCTATCTATAACTCGGTTACGTCTATTTTATTTTTCCCATGTGATGTATTATACTGCAATACCGTTCTGTAATAATACCATCAGAAGCTCCCTTAGCACATGATGCCCAAGACTAATTTCTGCACGGCAAATAGCATGAATTCCTACAGACAAGAGCTTCTTCCTCAAATGAAACTTTTTCCGGTAGTCCAAATATAAGTACATTGAACTACAGGTAACTATTTCTGGAAATCATTTGGTAATTGTTATATATAAAATGAAGGGCAAAATGTGAATTTAATTTTAAAGCTTTTTAGATGGATATATTTATAGATTTTATACCACCTCTCTGAAAATTTTGCTCTTGCATATATGTAATCACCTCTAGGCAATTTAAAAAAGTATAACATCAAGGGCCAACTTCGTGAATGCTATGTTAAACCCTCATCGAAAAACATTCATGGTCATAAAGTTTTTTATGCAATTATAAATATACAACTTCTCATGAGGATTTTCAAAATTTAGTGTTTTAAGATTGTTTCCTTCTTACATTACCACCAGCACCAGAGCCCCGGTTACCATACAACTCTAATTTGAACACTTAAAGCTAAGAATCATGAATGTTGTAGTCACGTTAGCCTATGAATAATGTCAATATATATGAAAGTCGTACGCAACCAACAAAAATATGAATATAATTTTTTCTATAAGTTGATATTAAATTTAACTATACTTGAAACAAGCGCCCGCTCGATATGTCTGCAACGCACCATCCATTCCAGGACCAGAGCGCATATATATTTGACTTAAATACTAAAGACCACATTTACTGAATTTGTCGGAACATAAGGGATAGCACGGATCAATTGCAACTCACTCACCTGGATAGTAAAACTTCGTCAAACTATGATTGTAAGACTTTCTGGTACAACCAATGAACATGAAGCATGGACGAGTCGAGATAAAACAGATTAAAAAAAAGACATGCTCTGGCTTTGAGCAGATATTATTTCGCTTGTAAACAGATGGAATATATAGCGGATGTCAAAGTATAATCATCACGTCAATGGTTTGCTGGAAATGATTTCAATCGATGTAGTGCAGGAAGACAATTAAAAAGTAGCTGTATCATTCTTATAATTAGAAAAATAAATATACTATAATGTCGTGTCGGAATGTGGCAACAAAGCGGTAATTGAAATATGGATAATCTTTTGCATGTTTAGACTTTAAAATACCATCAGCTCTAAGCCACGCTCAGGAATAAGGCTTACACACTAAAACATTTGTCTGATTTTTAAAACTTGAAATAAGCCACAGATTTGTGAATTTATTGAATACAATTTATTTCTGCATTAAAATTGACATGAATCATATTGTTCGATAAATTCGAAATCATCAAAAATTAAATTTTGAGATTTGAAACATTTAGCCAAGTACAATTTAGTTTATAGGATTTAATTATGATAATTTTTATAATGTAAGAAATTGTTTTAAATATATATAATGATCAGGTGAAGGTATAACCGGCTTTATTTACGGGTTAGATTCTTGCATTAACTTTAAGATTCTTTCTCCCTCATTTTTTCCTGTTGAGAATGCTCCATCTACTGTGCTGTATCTCGGTATACTCAGCGCTTCTCCTGCAAAAAAGACTCTTGGCATTTTGTTAACGTATAAAGGTTCTCGTACTTTTTTCTGATGGCTTGACATTTGTCCAATTGCCGGGTAGCTGTAGGTGCCAAGAAAATTTTTATCCTGATGCCATTTGGTTGTTATGATATCATCAGGACCTGGTAATTTTGGGTTGTTCAGAAATCGTCGTAACAAATTTGTAACAGTCAATTTAAGATCACTTTCAGGTATGTTACGTATCCTATTTGAAGTCTTTTTAGTTATCCAAAGCATAAGAAAATTTGTTTTGTAGCTTGTGATTTTATATACGCCACGACACCAATGACTTTTAATAGAAAACTCGTCTTCAGATACCGTATCAGTTAATTCATCGTACGAATCCCATATGAGATATCTTTCGGAAAACTTTTCTGGTCCCCAGAAGGGTTCTTCGTAAAAGAGAAACATTTTGTTTATTGCGCCAAACCCGATCTTCTTTATTGCGGCTTGTTTTTCCTTTGGCAAATTTGGATCAAAGAGAGTTTTGTGATATTTTTTGAGACAGCCGATCGAAACCGTCACGAGTACCATATCAGCGTGTATTACTTCAGTCTTGTTAAATTGATTCAAATACTTTATCGCGACTCCATTTTTATTTTCCTTGTTCCACTGAATACTTTTTACTTTGCTATTCAACTTGATTGCACTTTTCGGGATACTCTTACTCAATTTTTTTGGCAAACTCATATATCCATCCAAAACTTTTACGTCGTTGTCGCCATACTCTTCATATTGGTACCATGCTAGACAATTAACAATATTAGGATGTCCTCCGTCAGTGATCTCGAGTAATCCAAATTTGTTTATAAGAACTGGGTTGATCACTTCTCTATTAAGTCCAAGCTTTTTTTTATAGTGTCTAAATAGTTTTTTTCTCCACATTTTTCTTGCCAAGTTTCCTAGTGGTAGATTGGCCACTTTTTCCTCACTACTTCCCACTGATTCAACGAGTCTCTCAATTTCTAATTCGATATAGTCCACAACTCCTGTAAATTCATTGTTAAAATTATAAAAATTGATAGTATATTCAAATAATGAACATCTTAAAAATTAATGATTGCATGTTTTAACATTTTGCTTTTCAGGCTTGTTGAGAAATTTTCACTATTTAATCTTCTTGATTAGGCAAATATTTTTTGACACGTCACTCTATATGACATATTCACTTGATATAGTCAACCTATTATTATTGTCCATTCTCCACGTTATTCGCGAAATATTCTAATGACCACATAAAACACACGCGAAGTCGCAATAAAAAATTTCATTGGCTATTTCAGCATTGGTCAAAGTTAGGTTATGTGACAAAATACCAAAAAATAGGAATTGTACTTGAAGAATTCCAAAATAAATCTGTTATAGCTGGAGTCAAAGGTCTTCCACTGTAGTACTGAAATTTTGAGTCTTTTGCCGGAGAGTAGCGACCCCAACTCTCTATTTCGAGTTTTGTATCTTTATGTAGGTACTGTGACAAAAATACCATAAACGTTTTTTGTAATATTTTAATCCACTCGAATCAAAATATAAAGACCGACAATTTGCGACAAAGAATATTTGATTGCAGAGCTTTGCCCGAAGTTATCATCATTCGTTCCGGACAACTCGATATGGCGCCGAGTCTATCTTTTTTTCTTTAATATAAAACAATCGGCAAACGCTTTCATCCGCATTTCAATGCAGTTTGACGTTTGAGAAACAAATGACTTGAACTACCAAGATTTTTTACTGCTGCCCAATACAGTATAGCGACCTAAAACCATTATGAAGAAAAAGAAGTTGGAGAGAAAATTCAGACAAATTGGCGAAGGTGTTACAATAAAGCACTCTTAATAAAAAAAATTTCAGGTGCTCACCTCATAAACAGCATTTCCCTCCGCGCCATGTATCCACTGAGCACCATGTTCATACATATGACCTTTGAATTCTGTTGTAAATATTCGTCCTCCAATGCGGTCAGTTGCCTCGAGAATAGTAACATCAGATTGGCCATTTTCAAATAACACTCGAGCAGCGGATAAACCACTCACACCTGCCCCGATGATCACAACTTTCTTGCAGTTACAAGTTTGTGAAAGACTTAAGGTGAGCAAAAGCAAAAACTTATAAATAGCATCCGTTTTTCTATACATTGTGTCTTTGATTAAACCTGGTAAGTGAACCACAAATGAAAATCAAATTAGCTATCTTTTGATTATAATTTAAAGCAATGCAAATTTATTTATTGTTTACAGCTTGTTTAAAGTGGGCTTCGTTTGCGAAACTAAAATTTTTATAACTTAACTGTGCAGAAATCTAACGATAATTAGTATGGTCCTTTGATGACGTAGTACTAAAGAACTCGTCGGAGTAATTTTGTATCATAGTAAAGGCATTTACAACAGTGCTTTGTGTTCTTATTGGAAACGAAATGTCTATATGGATCGTTTTGTTATTATGGTAATTGTTGTTGTTCATCTTGTTAGTATTTCTTTTCTTCTTCTTCTTGCGAAAAATCGCTTTTCACATTAACTACTGCCTAAATACCTTTGAAAGGCTGCTTTGTCAATACACCGAACCATTACTGGGCTTCCACATTTACCTGGTATCATTGACTTGGTAAACTTACCAATTTGTTGTGCCCAGCCGTTAAAGTTGCAATTTTCATCATGTGTTACTCATTTTCAGTGCTGCAAGCTCTTTATGTTCAAATTTGGACATTATCTATTCTATAACATATCGCCCTTCTCGTTATTACTCAAATATTCTCAGCGACACATTCTTTTCCTACACTCCAATACTCAAATATTGAACGGATCCGAATTTCATGGGTCATAAAAACATGAATTTTATAAATTATATCAGTTCAAAGTTGAATTATATATTAAACAGCCAAAAAAGTGCTTAAAATGCTTTTATAGAAAAAATATATATAATTAAAATCATCAAAAAAATAAAAATTTCCGTGATATTTTTCATTTATTCAATTGCTCAACATTTATAGTTAGATGCAAATAAAATGCAAAATTATAACAGGGCGCACTTTTTTCTAGTCCAACTACGATGCTATAAAATTAAATAAAATTTCATATAAGTATAATATTTAAAACATCCTTTCTCGACGTGCGTTCTTCATGATAACCCAAGGCTTTCTCAACTTCGATTGTTCCCTGCTTCCCGCACTGCGTAATTTTGAACAGCGCAATTTTATAGTACGCTAATTTTAATCCCATGTTATGGAATGTTATAGTCTAAACATTCGCAGTAGCTCAAACCACAAAAACATATAAATTATACATCATATAAATTTGAATGTAGGTATCACTTTTAAGCGTGTTTTTTTATTTCGATCTTCTGCAAGATTATTGGGAATGCAACAATACTTTTACGTGGTTAATATGTAATTATAGCGACACATAGCTCTGGGCCGTGTCGGCCGCTTCGTGTTCAACATCTCTGGTCACCTAACTGGTTTTGAGATGGCTATGAAACTTGTTAATCAGCTTATTTTGAACAAATTCACACGAAACTAATTTGCTCGAAGTCAAACATACATAGTTTTTGTCTTTTATTTCCAACATCTTATTTCATTGCAAGATAAGTTTCTGAATCCAGTGTGTATATATTTATCAAGTTGTCGATTAGAAGATATGTTTTGAATATATACATATATGTGTGTATAGCAAACTCGTTATCATCATAACGATTCCTAAGTGTTCGGTCTCATGGAAAGCGATAAGAATCTAGATTACCGACAAAATACATGCAATATTTCGCATGGTTTAGGCCAGGCACCATTATCTGTAGACCGCGTCTCAGTTGCTGGAATAGGTAACAGTTATTGGTCGCATTTGCATGTTGATTTTTGATGTTGTTTCATAATAAAAATAACCGGAAAATGATTTATTACAGCGACATTGGAATATGGCGCACTTTTTTTAGTCCAACTACGATGCTATAAAATTGACTGCTATTTCATAAGTATCATTTCTCGACGTGCGTTCTTCATGATAACCGACATGACTGTGCTTCCCGCACTGCGTAATTTTGAACTGAGCAATTTTGTAAAACGCTATTTTTAATCCCGTTTTATGGAGTTTATAGTCTAAACATTCGCAGAAGCTCAAATCACAAAAACCTCGAATTTAAAAATGAACAAAAAAAAAAAAAGTTATTCTGCTCAATACAGTAGAAACTTCAGAAACATAAAAATATAACATAAATAAACATAAAAATGTTTACCTTGTAACTCTAAGGCTGGCGATAATATCCTAACGCCAATAAATTAACTAAAAGCTATTTTCCACACCCACATCATGATCAATAACATATCACCGTTCATGTTATTGTTTGCTTGGGGCGTTAACGAACATTTTCTTGGGACGTGTATTTATTGTAAGTTTGGTAGTAAACAATTTTGTCGCCACGTTTTTAATTTAGGTGATGATTAAATCATCTGTTTTTACATAAAGTTATTTTATAACGATATTCCAAAAAGTTTATAATTCTTTGTAGGAATAATAGAACATAATATTTTAAATTCATAATCCTATTGTATATATTTTTAAAAGATGAAGCAATATTTAATCAGATTTTCTTAGCTAGGTTTTACGGTTGTTTTAGAACGAATGTAAGCGTATTTTCCAATTCCAAGAAAACAAGCAAACACGAGTAAGCCTCGGTGCCAGATATTTCTGCAAGTTGTGTCGGTACCCGGTGGCAAGATTATAAGATATTTGCAAAGGCATCTCCTTCGTTTATAATTCTTCGTTGGAATAATAGAACATAATATTTTAATAAATTCATAATCCTAATGTATATATTTTAAATGATGAAGCAATATTAAATCAAAATTCCTTGGCTAGGTTTTACGGTTGTTTTACAACGGATGTAAGCGTATTTTCCAATTCCAAGAAAACACGAGTAAGCATCGGTGCCAGGTATTTCTGCAAGTTGTGTCGGTACCCGGTGGCAAGATTATAAGATTATGAAATATTTGCAAAGGCACTTCCTTCGTTAAGGAGATACGAAATGAAAAAGAAAAGATGTAGTGAGAAAAAACATTGATCAGTGATAAATAATGATTAAATGCGTTTATACAATAATTTTTTGTTTTGTTTTATATCGTGCAGTTTACCTATTCTTGAAATCGTGCAGTTCACCTATTCTTGTCACAAATGTAGCAGAAATTAATATCGTGCACAATGGTCATGGTCTCAGATTCCGACAACCGTGAACCTCCCAATTTTGGTTTAGCCTTTAGAGTACCATCGCAGCTCTAAGCTAAGACAGACCCATGACCGCGGTTCTGGTGCTCACACACTAAAACATCTGTCTGATTTTTAAACAACAACCCACAGTTTTGTGCATTTATCGATACAATTTTTTGAAAATACATCACAAGTCGCAAACATTCAGTTCTTTAGATTTCGTGATTTTGGAAAAATTAAAAATTCTGAACAGAACATCTAGTCAAATACATACCAGCTATTACGATTTTAATATGATTTTTTGTGAGGATCAGGTAAATGTATAAACCGTCTTCTATTCTTGCATCAACTTTAATATTCTTTCTCCCTCGCTTTTTCCTGTCGAGAATGCTCCATCTACCGTGCTGTATCTATTTACACTCAACGCTTCTCCTGCAAAAAATACTCTTGGCGTTTCGTTAACGTATAAAGGTTCTCGTACTTTTTTCTGGTGGCTTGACATTTGTCCAATTGTCGGATAACTGTAAGTGCCAAGAAAATTTTTATCCCGTTGCCATTCGGTGGTTATGATATCATCAGGTCCTGATAGTTTTGGATTGTTCAGGAATCGTCGTAACAAATTTGTAACAGTCAATTTGAGTTGATATTCAGGTATATTACGTATACGATTTGAGGTCATTTTAGTAATCCAAAGCATAAGAAAATTTGTTTTGTAGCTTGTGATTTTATATACGCCACGACACCAATGATTTTTGATAGAAAACTCGTCTTCAGGTATTGTGTCAGTTAATTCATCGTACGAATCCCATAAAAGATACCTTTCAGAAAATTTTTCTGGGCCCCAGAATGGTTCTTCGTAAAAGAGAAACATTTTGTTGATTGCGCCAAAACCGATCTTCTTTAATGCGGCTTGTTTTTTCTCTGGCAAAGTTGGATCAAAGAGAGTTTTGTGATATTTTTTGAGACAGCCGACTGAAACCGTCACAAGTACCATATCAGCGTGAATTACTTCAGTCTTGTTAAATTGATTTACATACGTTATCGCGACTCTATTTTCGTTTTCCTTATTCCACTGTATACTTTGAACTTTGCTATTAAACTTGATTGCACTTTTCGGAATATTTTCACTCAATTTTGTTGGCAAACTCATGTATCCATCCAAAACTTTTACATCGTTGTCGCCATACTCTTCATATTGGTACCACGCTAGACAATTAACAATATTTGGATGTCCTCCGTCAGTGATCTCAAGTAATCCAAATTTGTTCATGAGAACTGGGTTGATCTCTTCTCTAGTGAGACCAAGTTTGCTGTAGTGTTTGAAAAACTTTTTTCTCCACATTTTTCTTGCCAAGTTTCCTAGTGGTAGATTGGCCACTTCCTCCTCACTTTTACCCACTGATTCAATGAGTCTTTCAATTTCTAGCCCGATATAGTCCACAAGTCCTATAAATACATTATAATAAAAATAAAAATCCAAAAAATAATATAATTAATTCGACAAGACATGTATATTGCCTTTCCGTTAATTTCAACATATTGGCGAAATACATGCGGCACATAAATAACAACATTGTTCTTTCTACAGGCTTGTTGGAAACTCTTCACTATTTTATATTTTAATTTAAAATTAGTTTATTCACATAATAAGAAGCTCTCACTCGATACATAGTCATCCTGTTAATTATTGTTCAATCTTCTTTTTATTCGCGAAATATTCTATTGGCGACAGAACTATGGCTCAAATTTAAGTTATGTATTGCTTATAATTAGGTTATGTATATGACAAAACACCAGTTAAAAGTTTTACCTGAAGAATTCCAAAATAAATCTGTTATAGCTGGAGTCAAAGGTCTTCCACTGTAGTACTGAAATTTGGAGTCTTTTGCCGGAGAGTAGCGACCCCAACTCTCTATTTCAAGATTTGTATCTTCATGTAGGTACTGTGACAAAAATGTCATAAACGATTAAAAACTGATATAGGTTGAAAAATCGCAAACTTTTCATAAATATACATTATACACTATGTATTTAGACGGATATGTCAGTAGATAGTAGTTGACACAAAACGCGGGGCAGTTTATGGCCATCAGGCCAGAGAAACAGTTGGGTGAAAATTGGAAATGGATTAGAAATAGCACCCATACATACAGAAAAGCGACCTCGACCCATTACGAGGAAAACGTGGAAAGGAGCGTAATCGAGAAAACTAGTACAGTCGTTGTTTTTCAATAATGCACTCAATGTGAATTAGGCTTGCACGTAATTGACAAAAATCAATTCCGTAATTACGGCCAAATCGATTACGTAATGACCCCGTAATTGCGATATTTTTTCACACATTTAAACCTATCATAACAACCAATTGAATCCACTTCATTTTCGATTGGGACATCGAGTTTGGGTTTTCATATTCCTGGCAGTACTACACGCCGGTGACAGATGTTAAGACAAGAGTGAATTCAAATTAATTTTATTCTGATTGTTATCTTTTGTGCTAGCTTTGATTTCCTTTATCACCTTCGCAAATTAACCGTCCCAATTTTATGCGATCAATTTTATCATTACCGACACTGGTATACGGATATTTATGAAACGATAGTTGACTTTTTTAAAATCGTATTCAAAAAAATGTCGGGTTTCCAATTTATCAATGCCATGACGAGCGTATTCTCTCGTTTGATTATACTTGCTCTTGCCTCGCGACGAAGACTTGTTATTGCACTATTTTTAACATTATTCGACTTTACTACCTAGTCAGCATTTTATAATAATTATTGATGCCGACTTATTGACGTTATTCCGATTACCATGCTTCATTTTACATTAAATCCTGTCGCGGCCTAAATGTTGTAACATTATTTGCAACAAATTCAGATCAAATATTAATTATTTGCGCATAATTTAAATACCGTACTTATATGATATGGCTTTTCCGAAAATACAAAGTTATATCGCAAAAAAAAGCCTATTGTGACATTTATTTTGCACGCATGAAAAAATTAACTTATTTTTCTAACTCAAGTCGACGATCCTATCGGCCAAGATTGACACAAATTTGGTCGAGTGTCGGTGGTTTTCAAGAATCAAAATAAGTTGACGCATTCGGTAAAGACAGTTAATCATATTTGGTCGAAATATTGCGAGGCATTGTGGAAAATATATTGAGCAAGGACAAGTCCGGACTGATATAAAACGATAAAACCGGTAACAGAACATCAAGGTTTTGTAATTGAAAACGGTTCTCGCACAGAATAAACACACTGGCTCATACTTGATATTTGATAGTAGTTAAATTGAGAATATTGAACTGTTAAAAACAAAACAAAAAACGATCGTCGAAATTCTTAAATCTCGTTGCCTTGGTTAAATATAATCCAATGATCAGGACATTTTCAATTAAATACTGCATAAAGATAGTTATACATTAAACATTTAGGCTACAATTTAGCTTTTTTTTTTTAATTTCAATCATTGTGGTGGAGAAATCCCACTATTTAAATACGGTAACTATAAAAATAGAATAGGATTCTGGATTTGATTTAAGTATTCTAAAACGGTGCTTCCCATCCGCTGGTCCGCGGACCGTCAACGGTCCGCAAAGGATTTTTACCGGATCGCGGGAAATCCCGTCATATTGTTGTTTCTCTGCCGTCTCAATCGCTTTACCGATGCCGAAAAGACGAAGTTGCGTTGGTTCATTACGCAATTTCTCTTCCGTCGTCATATTGCTGTTTGATAAGCGCGACATTAATTATCACGGTGACGTATTGGCAAGAGCGAGAAAAGTGAGAAAAACGGCTGCAAATACCGAAGCTTTAACTTCTTTTTAAACTTTCACTTTTTACAATCGACGGAATTGACTGCTTTGAAGAGAGCTCGTTTCAATCGCGAAAGCGCTCGACCAATAATTACGACTTTACGTAATTCGTAACTTCCCTTCCGTAACTCGAAATAATTCCGTAATTCCGTAAATCTGTAAATTACGTGCAAGCCTAATGTGAATTTAAACATTCGTTCTGGTACTCACCTCATAAACAGGATTTCCCTCCGCGCCATGAATCCACTGAGCTCCACGTTCATACATATGACCTTTAAACTCTGTTGTAAATATTCGTCCTCCAATACGGTCAGTTGCCTCGAGAATAGTAACATCCGATTGACCATTTTCGAATAACACTCGAGCAGCAGATAAACCACTCACACCTGCCCCGATGATCACAACTTTCTTGCAGTTACCATTTTGTGAAAGACTCAGTGTGAGCAAAAACAAAAACGTATAGGTGGTCGCTTTTCCGCTCATTGTGTATTTGAATAAACCTGGGAAGTGAATCAAAAATGCAAATTATATTAGCTATCTTTTAATCACAGTTGAAAACTTTAAGGTAAACCATCCAATTTACAGCATGTTGCCACACAAGCAGAGAGCTGAAAAGCAAGCTAAAACTTACATCCTAATGGTGTGAAAATCTGATGCAAAGCAACCACTAAAGATATATTTTAAATTTAGATACAAGAAAAGTGCAAAAACAAATTCAGATGCACAGTTTATAGCCAAACTACGATGCTCTAAAATTGACTATTATTTCATTAGTTTCATTTTAAATCATCATTTCTCGCCATGCGTTGTATCAGTGCGATTGTTTCTAAAATGCGTTGGAAAAGATTTTGTGAATTTACTCAATTGTTAACAAAAACCTAATATTCCCGAAATATTCCTTTAAAATTTTCACGTGTAAAAATGTTTTTGTCACATACTCGACAGCACAAAATTTAATATATTTTTACGTTTAGGATAAAATTGCATCTCTATAATAAACCAAGACTATATTTTCTCAACTCTTTGCAATACTATTCTGTTGGGTCAAACTTCACACACTGAGTCACACACTGAGAATGCTCGCAGAACCAAAATGCCCAAGCTTTAAAATTGTCCACATCATGATTATATATATTTTAAATGCCTACGTCCATGTTAATATTTGCTTGGGGCGTTCACAATTTTTTCTTGTAATATGTAGTACGTGGAGTATTGAACAATTATGACAACACGTACTTAATTTCGATAATTAAATTAGCAGTTCGGCTAAATGATATTATAAAAAGTGCGACGAGAATAATTCCTTGCCGAACGGCATATTTGAATTCCTAATTCTTTATTATAATTTTTGAATGAGGACGCAACATTAAATCAAATAGCTCTGTTGTACAGTCGTTTTATAACTGATTTTCCGATTTAAAGACCAAAATATATTACTTTACAGTATTATAATACAACTCTTTCTATTTTATTGTTCAGATCATTTGCAAAGTTTGATCATAAGAAACAGCTCATAATATTTCTCATCACGGATCCTATCCGACTCAGAACTTGATGATATTCGTGATTCTGTATATCTGTCTAACGCATATGCATGTACGATCTCTATTGTAGTTTAATCGTTCTTTCCTGTTGGCTACAATAGGAATTTCCCTCCAATTTAGTTAAGACATCAAAATCTACATCATTATCCGTGAAAATGAATAGAAATCAATTGGGTTTAAATGATACTATGCTGTGGGTTGTGAGAACAAGAATATAAAACCCTATTGGATCCGGAGGATAATGTTCCATTTACAACACAGTCGACATTAATATGATGGATGAGGTTGCTTTTTAATCGCACAATTCATCAATTTTCGAAGCAATTTGTGATAAACAAACACGCAGGTCCGACTCTTCGGCAAGTCTTGAAATCGTGTTGTTTTACAACGGAATTTATTTAAGTTTCGCTGCACAATCACCTTAAAAAACGGTGCTCCTGAAATTTGTGTACCAAGATGGTGTACACTGAAACGTAGTAGGTGTACCAGGTTAGGCCATTATTTCAGGTTCAAATATATACTACAGGAGTCACTTGGCTAATCCCCAAACTCTTAATAGAACTAAAATAAGGAAAGTTGGAATAAAATTATGGGCTAACCCTAACCTGGTACACATACTACGTCCGGTGTCCGCCATCTTGGTTCACATATTCCGGGAGCACCGTTTAAAGATAGACAATTTACCAGTAAATCGTTCCGGTACATCAAAAGTCATAACCGACCAGTCATGTCAAACAACTCAGAACGGCGGTTTTGTTGCTTATAAATTTGATAAGCCTACCCTAGAAGATAATTTATTGTATACAAATTAGAATAATTATCCTATTTTATACAACGATACGACTTGCAACTAAAAAGTGACGTATCAACTAAAGAGGTCAACTCAGTGCATAAAACAACTAGATCATCATTCACTGAAACCTTTATTGTTTTATTAGACTCTGACAATGACACCCATAAAAATAAGCTAGCCTCCAAAATCAAGTCAGTCTTTTTATGTAAAAAAATTCTTTTATATGTTTATATATGTTAAGGTGTGTATGTAACAATTCTTAATAGAAAATTCATATCTTGCATTATTATTAGTTGATTGTTTGAGATTCGGCCTATTTGTTAAATAGTTTGCTTGAATAACCTATGATCATGAACTGTTGACATACATTTGATTATAATAGTTTCCTCAGAATTCGACGTAGCAAAACAGTTGTATCATAAATCCTAACTGCAGAAATGCGGTATTATTGAACTTTCAGATTCTAGCATTTGATTGTTATTCATAAGCAGTTTCTATGTTTATTTCGACCAAAGGACCGATTGCCTTCCTCAAGTAGTGCAGATCTTTTATCAATTGCGGAAGTTGTTCGAGATCGCTGATGTTTTGATAAAGCAGTGTATGTGACCTTCAAGTGAAATGTTCGTACGCGAAACGAATTTATGTAATTTTAATTGCAGGTAGGAGTTGTATTGAAAATTGTAAAAAAGACTTCTTGCTTTTACACTTCCATGCATAATAGTTTTACTCTTGATTTACATATATATATATATATATATGAATTTCATTCAACTGCACACCACAGCTCAATGCATCAAATGAATCTCAAGAATGTTCATTCATAAAATGCGATATATTTATTCATATATATATATTAATATTTACAAAAACATTTTCTGGGAACATGGAACGAGACGAGACTCTCTAAAGTAGCTGTAACGACCAGTTTTAGCAAAGTCGCATGAACACCAATCCAAATATGACAGCAAACTCCGGGCAAATCTTATCTGCGATTTTTACATGTGAACACGCACCCACGGAGCAAATATCGGCCAGCATAAAAAGTAGATCCAACTTTCATTGACCTTTTGAGCCACAGTCGATATATTCACTCACACCAAGTAAAACACGAAGAAAGATGAGACAAGCCTTACAAAATTGAGATGCTTTAGAAATAGATGATCCGTCACAAGTCAGTCTTGTTGCGGTTTGAAGATATAGGTAATTTACCAGTAAATCGATCCGATACATCAAAAGTCACAACCGACCAACTACATCAAACAACTCAAGACGGCGGTGTTGTTGCCTAAAAATCAATACCAAAAAGTAACAATTTTTTGTGCTTACAATTACAGTAGAAACTCTACCTACAAAATCAATTAGTTCGGGAATCTTCTTCGCATGTAGAAAATAGTGGGATTTTACCTGTAAATGCCCAAATCCGTTCTGAGCCCACACAAAACTCGGACATAATATTAGTGTAAATTATAATAATGTTTGAAATTCGTAACAAATACATGTTTAAATTAGATCACTACATAATAAATAGAAAAGGTACACAAGGAAAGAAGAAAAAGCAGATAAATACCGATTAAAAACTACGAACGGTATGTTTGTTGGACACGGAAGTGGACATAACGATCGTTTCAATATTATTGGAGACGGGTAGTGGACATAACGATCGTTTTCATATTTTTGATAATCTTGTTGTTCTTCTTCTTTTTTGTGTTGTTCAGCAAAAATCGCTTTTCTCCTTAATTACTGGACCAACTGCTTTAAAATTGTTAGTGCTTGAAGATGAAGTTTTGCTCTAAAAGGCTATTACTTTTATTTATTTCTAAATACCATACGAAATTTATGAAATGTGGTATTTCATCAAACTTTTTGCTGTATTATTTTTATTCACGGGAACACGGATATTAGTCCGTGTGATGACTGGTTGTCCGTTTTGATTCTACAAATTCTTGCTAGGCCACTGGTTCTCAACTCAAATCAATTTTGAGAACGATCGGGCACGGAGAAGTTACAGCCTTTAAGTGGCCCGGAATAGGCAACCTGTCAATCAAGCCATCGACCAAGTCACGCTAAGTGATTTTGGCGTTTACAGGCAAGTAAATTCCGTCTCGGGGCGGGAAAGCGTTTGCACGAGTATTGGGAATTTTTCAAGTGGCTCAGAGGTGAGAAAGCGTGTGGAAAGCCACGCCCACTTTTTACCTGAACCTAAACAGTCGCTTTTCTCTTTCATTACTGGACCAATTGCTCTGAAATTTTCAGTGCTTTCTTTAGACGGCTATTACTTTCATTTACCTCAAACGTGTCCATATATTCTAGCATAGCTCTCTTGTTTACCTTTGGCGTTGGCCGACTGGGCTAAGCTGAACGAAGACGGAGGACAGTGGGAGGAAGCGGCAAAACTAAAGTTGACAGATGAGGAAGAATGCACGAAAATGAGAACAAACAAAAAAAATTCAAAATTTTCAATTTTTTTTTTATCCTATTTTCTTGTGTCTTAGCTGTTACACGCGCATCATCGTCTTCCTATTGAAGTTAGCTGGCAAACGCTGTCTTCGATTACGATAAAAAATGAAATAATTTTAAAATGTTTCAAATCAAAACTTGGACGGCGGCGCTAGGATATGTGTGCCATATTTGGTACCCAGAACATTTGGTAGGTAGAGTATCTGAAGGCGTCTCGCGGATTTACTCAGTTACTTGTAATAAAGCCCTCCTGTAGTAAAGGTTGCACACCCCTGGCCCAGAAGTTAATTTATTGTATACAAAGAAGAATAATTATCCCATTTTATACAACGATACGACTTGCGACTACAGAGTGGCGTATCACCTGAAAAAGGTCAATTTAGTGTGTAAAACAAGCTAGAAAACCATTCACTGGGAACCTTTTTTGGAAGCAGTTTCTATGATCCATGTCGTTTGCAACCTAATCTAAGTATATAAGCAAGCTCTCCAGCAACATAGATACCGCCGATTCATAAAGTTTAGCTGTGTGTTGTGAAAATCATCAAACCGATTTTTCGTTGAGTATTTCCAATATTCTTTCTCCTTCATTTTTTCCCGATGAAAAGGCTCCGTCAACAGTGCTATATCTTGATAGGCTCAAAGCTTCTCCGGCAAAAAATACCCTCGCTGTTCCGTTTACAAAAAGTGGTTGTGCGACTATTTCTTTGTCCTGTTCCTTTTGGCCAATTGCAGGATAACTGTATGAACCCAGAAAATTGTCATCCAAGTCCCATTCCGTAAAAATGATGTGATCAGGACTCGGTATATTTGGATCGTTTAGGAACCTCCGCAAGAAATTTGTAGTAGTTAATTTGAGATCTATTTCAGGAAGTTTACGAATTATACTTGATGTATATTTAGTTAGCCAAATCATAAGGAAATTTTCACCATAATTTGTAATTGTATGCACGTTACGACACCAATGATTTTCATCAAAAAACTCATCTTTGAGAATTTCATTTGTAAATTCTTCATGCGAATCCCATAAAATATATCTTTGAGCAAATTTTTCAGAATTCCAAAATGGATTATCATAAAATAAAAACATTTTATTTATCGTTCCGAAACCAATTCTTTGAATTGCTGTCTTCTTATTATCAGGTAATTCCGGTTCAAAAAGATTTCTGTGATATTTTTTCAAACATCCCATAGAAATTGTCACTAGGACGAAATCAGCGTTTATTATTTGAGTTTTATTACTCTTATTCAAATATTTTACTACAACTTTACTTCCATTTTCTATATCCCATTGTATATTTTCCACTCTACTGTTAAGTTGAATTGCACCATAGGGAATAGTTTTGCTCAATTTTATTGGTAAACTCTGATACCCATCTAGAACCTTGATGTCGTCACCATATTCAATAAATTCATTCCATAACAGACTATTCACCAAGTCAGGTTCGGCGCCATCTAAAACCTCCATGTTTGCAAACTTGTTCACAAGAATTGGCTCAGTCAGTGATTCATCTAAGCCAAGTTCGCTAACTTGGCGTAACTTTTGTCTCCATATGTTTCTTGTTAGGTCGCCAAGTGAAGTATTGACAAGTTCGTCAGCACTCCCGATTTCTAGCTTCTCGTCAATTAAATCCATTAGATCTGTAAATTAGTTGCAACGAAAATGCAATTTTTTGATCATGAAATAGTTTAATAGAAGAATATTGTTATTTGTATAATATGTCACTATAATTTGAGGAAATATTGGAAATACCAATCATATTAACTTAATTTATCATTTTACTAATTTGGCCTACATTGTATAACAAAATAGTGTTCCGTTTCTGTCAAATGTGTAGACAATAGACTTCTTACCCGAGGAATTCCACAAAAACTGTTTTATTGCTGGGGTCAAAGGTCTTCCACTGTAGTATTTATACTCTGGATATACAGCCCAACTGTCTACTTCCAGGTTTGTGTCCTCAGATAAATACTTTAAAATAGAATGTAAAGAAAGGTAAGGTAAAGATAATAAAACTCTACCTAATAATTTTATTATACTGAAATGCTATCAATAAGTCAGATATAATAGTTTGTAAGTAAATATATATACTTTTTTAATATTTACATATATTTCAATGTAACCTTAATAAGAATTCATTCATAAACACGATTTTATAATTATGCCTGACAGGTCTCTGGTGTACTTAAATGTGCAAAAACACTTTAACTTACATCGTAAACGACATTTCCATCATTTCCGTGTATCCACTGAGCGCCACGTTCAAACATATGACCTTGGAATTCTGTTGTAAATATTCGGCCTCCAATACGGTCAGTTGCCTCAAGAATTGTCACATCCGAAAGGCCGTTCTCAAATAACACTCGTGCGGCAGATAAACCACTGACCCCTGCTCCGATGATGACTACTTTCTTGCCATTGATAATTTGCAAAAGATACAGCCCAAGCAAAAACAAAAACACGCCTTTGACATTTGATGTCCTATACATTCTACGTTGTTATGAGACTAAACAAAACAAATTCAAGATCATCAGTGTTGTCCCGGTTTAGAATAGAAGGAATTCAAAACAAAAAATAGTAAATAAACTTATAATAAATTTCAAAAATTATTTAAATCTTTCTCGTGAATGTTTCTGTAAAAACTATTTAGCTTTCCTAAATAATTCCAAGTAAATAAAATCAATAAAAATAAGTAGTTTTCTAATTTAAACTGCAACAAACAAATAATCAAGTACCCATAGAACATGTGTAAGAACAATATACTGTAGCTTTATTCCTTAATTATGGAAGATAATCCCTAGCGTGAAGAAAAACAAATAAATCGCCCGTAAATTCTACTTGGCTATGGAGGCTTGTTCAAATTTACTTGGATATGGTAATATGATAGCAAATAGAATTAACTGTCTCCTTGCCTGCTGTTTATTTCAGATATATATGTACTAAGCATTCTCTATTGGCAATCTTCAGGCCATATTCATCGTGCTCTTAGTCTTGCTTAAATTATATTTGCTCTGCATTGTAAGTTTCGCAGTTGATCTGCACTCCAGAATTTACGACTTTTTAACAAGATTTCCATGCCTTCGACCAAATGACCAATCGCTCCTTTCCGACGGTTTTATTCCTTCCTCAAGTAATACAGATCTTGCCGGAAGTTGTTTGAGATCGCTGATGTTTTGATAAAGCAATCAATGTAATCTTTAGCCTTGCGTACCTGCGTACGCAAAACAAATTTATGTAATTATATTTTTAGGTATGAGTTATATTGAAAATTGTAAAAAATGCCTACTCTTCACACTTTCATGCATGATAGTTTTACTGTTGATTTACATATTATATTAATTTCATTCAACTGCACATCACAATGCTCAGCTCAATGCATCAATGAAATCTCAAGAATATTCATTTATAAAATGCGATACAATTGTGTATATATGTATATTTGGAAAAATATTTGCTGGGAACTACTACTTCTCAGAGTAGAGAAGTTACAGGGGAATATATATATTCAGTTTTAGATGATGAAAGTACATTCACATATAGAAAGAATATTCACACAAATATATTAAAAATTTCACTGCTTCCAATAAGCTAGGCTTGGTCGGCGCTTTCTTCAAGGAAATCGACACAAAATGTGTATTTTTATGTTCTATTTTAGTTGTTAATTTGATTGTACCAGGGTAAATGTTTCATCATTTATTTAGATTTATTCATAGCATATACAATTCAAATATAAGGCCTGCCTAATTTATAGTCGTAAGTGTTGAAAATTCCTCAATAAACTTTGCCAAGTATTCATGTATTATCTAAATAGCGAAATATAAATATTCTCAAACTATGAATGTTACGTGACTGCTCAAACTTCAGTATTCAACTTACAATTTCCTCCAAGTGCGATTCTTCGCTCTCGTGGAATCAGAAAAAAAAAATGTGCATTCTGATGCCAATGGCACCATTGCGAATACAATTGATCACACTACTCCTGGAGTGAGACGATAATTTTTGCATACTGCAGAAGTTATAGTAGGATCGCTCGTCAGTCAACCCACACGATAATCTGCAATTCATTTTAAACCTTGGCAGCGGCAAACTTGCTGATCTAAATCCTCTCAATTTTGTTAGACTTGTCTCGTGTTTTACTTGGTGCGAGTGAATATATTGCATGTGGCTCAAAAGGTAAATGAAAGTTGGATCCATATTTCATACTGGTCGATATTTGTCCCGTGAGTGCGCGTTAAAGTGTACCTGAATAATGATAAATTTAACCATTGATCGGCACCACTTTTTTTTCAAGTACACGAGAAAGTCCTGCCAGAGATCGTCCCATGACTCTCAATATAAAACCCCAAGCTAATCCAACAGTGTTGCTTTACGTCAGGACAAGAGTAAAGAGTTGTGTCGTAGGAATTCTTCATCTATGCTGTTGCACTTAGTGGATCTGTCCTATTCTATAGCAAGAAGAATGATGACTATTCTATGTCTTTAGGCACGTTTCACACGAATGCATTAATGTAACGTTCCATCTAACTCGGGCATAAATTGCAAAATGTTCGGCTGAATGATCATGAATAAATATAAGAAACAATGTAGAATCCAAAATGAGACCCTAAAAAACTCCAGAAAAAAATTGGGTATGTCTGGCCACTGGCTTTTGCAAAAGAATGTTACTTTTTGAGAATGCATCCCGCCTTAACAGTGAGAAGATATTTTTCGTTTCGCTATACCGCCGTAGCACATTCCCAAGAACACCATGTTGCAGAATACGATTTCAGCTGGCGCCGTCGATGAGGAATGAACTCGTTAATCTCAATATTACAAATTCGCACATTTTCCCCGTGGAATGGGACTTGCGGCCATTTGACTTGTTCACTGAAGATACGAGAAGAAATAAGAACCACCAACTTCAATGCAGAGAGTAATATACACACCTTGGACGATAGTTAGGAGTCGCTACTACTTATAATTTTATGTGGTCATCTCAAACTTTGTAATCTGCTAGCTCAACGGCAAAAACCCATATATATCTCTCCCTATTTTATGCTTTAATTCAATTCATGAAAACACCTTCTATGAAGTGTTAAAACCCTTTATTCCGTTACACCTGTCTTCCTCCGTTACGCTTGTCGGTCGATCTCCTGAGCAACACGGTGCTCAACTAATTCCCTTCCGTACCGTTGCGCAACTTTCCTGTTCGTATATTTGAGTATAACTCTGTTGTTAATTTACAATCTACATGATTGTTAATGTATCACTGCTGAAAATTTCTGATTTTTAAATCTTGTAATTCGCCCTTTCGGTATTTCATGAGAAGTTAGATAACTCCAAAAATAAGACATGAGATGGTATTTACTCCAAAATATCCGGATGGCCATATCCGGATCTATAAGCATTCGGTAGAGCTTGCGGCTAGATTGAATGTTAGAAAGATTGAATGTTCATTGATATTTCATATTAAAGGACGTAACTGCGAGTAAGGCCTACTTGACATCATTTTCATCCAGTCACTAATCCCTAAGGGATTTCCCAAACGATATGTCAACATCGGACTAAAATACAATGCTTTGCAGAAGAAACTATTAATGGCAACACTTAATATACTACCATTGCAGGAAACCTTTGGTGGAATTTGTAATTTTGCAAGGCCATTTAGGTCACTCTTCGGGTGTTTGATACAGGTTTATACACCAGAGCATTAACCTGTGCTGTGTATTAGAGGTTAGTGGTCTGGTGGTATGCAGGTTAGGGAAGTGTGGAACGTAGAACCGCCAAAAGGTGCGCAATTTTTGACGCTGTCACGGCACACAAATAAAGAAGACATAGATTTAAAATTACAAAGTAATTATATAGTCCAGTAATTAAGGAGAAAAGCGATTTTCCATAGTAATAAGAAGAAAAATAACGACAAGAACAAAATCAACAAAATAACAAAATGATCTATAGATACATTTCGTGTCCAAAAAACATCGTTATCGCGTCCTCAATACAATAAAGCAAGTTTTGATCAAAGAAAAGAGCTGGCTGCAAGATGTCGTTTCGCTATTTCATGTTTTAAAGCTATTCCGTCAATAAACATGCATACATATATCTGAGTGGCAAAATCTAAAATACGTTTTCGATTGCATCAACCTATTCATCATACTCGTTGATGTATATAATAATGCGTTCTAGATATTTAAAGCTTTGTGTGTTTAGTCAACACAAATATCGTGGATGGATTCAAGACTTTGATGAGTAATTTGTTTTTCCATTTTTCTATTGATCTTTAACCCTACATAGCCCAAGTAACTGCTGCATATCACGATTGCATTAGTAATTAAGTGACTGTTGTTTTCATGTCGAAACAACCAACGGGTTATTATTCCAATGCGATATAGCCTACTTATATATTCAACATGTATTAAAAGTATTTCGTCGGACTACAATTGCCTGTGCATGTACTTCACGGGTAAAGGTATACATATTTTAAAAATGAGACAACAATAAAAGTTCAATTATTTGGAAATATGGGAAGTTTGGATGTATTACCCGTGTTTCCATATCGTGATCGACAAATGGCATTCACCTCCAAATTAGTATTTACTTAAACAACATGCTACAGATTATTCATTTTCAGTCTATGAAATAAATTGGTTAACCACAATGTGGAACCGTAGTTCACTAATCTGCGATGTCTCCATTTGCTCCATATCGAACCCCTTGAGACCCCTTGATAATTGTGTGTGGAGTCGCTTTAAGTTGTAGCAAAAATAAATTTGCTGAAGCCGCCTGTGATAAAAGTAGTACATTGATGGATAAATAAACAAACATGACACAATCTAGCTGTCACTCAAGTTGCATTTTGCAATCGATGCAAGGAAAATCTCATCAATCGATTGTATCTTGAAATATGAGCACACCCTGGCCGGTACGAACAGCGTAATGTTTTAGCTTCACTGTGTTGTTTATTGCGATACATCTTTTGAAGTAATTATTCAGATTAATCGCTACAAAGTGTATCAAAACAGATTGTTTTTCACTTGAGATCAATTTGGACGAGAGGTAACAGCTTTTAACAGGGTAAGATTCTCTGCTGTCAAACGGGTTAGTCTGTACGCATGTGTGTGTGGATTTAATGGGGCGAAGAGGTATATTCAAACGTAAATTTACATGATAAATTGTTTATCAGTTGGTATTTTAACAGCCCGATATAATAAATTGCTTGTCCAACTCGGTTGAGATTAATAATACAATTAGCAGAATTTCATATTCTCATTTGCAACTGATAATGTCAACATTCGGGGTGAAATGCTTTGTCTTATTGGCACTTTATCATAGTTCGGTAATATCGGGTGAAAAATGTTTTCTACCACATGGTCAGCCAAACTTGGACTTCAAAAAGGTAAGTATATCTGATCCGTACAAAATTACAGAAAAATATATAATACTTATATCATATATATCGCGGTAGTTGTATCAGTACTAGTTACCGTGTTGAGCAATTGGAGCAATTCTTTATTCTTTACCGTAATAACAATTAGGATATGTTGGATTTTGACTTGAGAATATCTTAATATGATGGATCTGTCACATTCTGGTTTAGTGATAAAGTTACCAACATGTTTGAAATTATTACCCTGCATTAATTTTGATCATTAAGTTACCTCATCATGTTTTTTTTAAATCTTGTATATATACGAATACTTTAGAATAAGAAAGATATTTTGAATATATTTATTGTTGTAGATATCAGAAACATCTTGGTTCGTCGGTCTCCAGACACATGACGCGTTGGCTACCAAAGTTCAGTGCGTCAAACTTGATAACTTTACAACAACAATCACTGGATTCAAGTTCATTGCCGAAGAATATGGCGACGGGTGATAATCCAATTTTTAGACACGTCATACACCATCCTTTGAATAGTACAGATAAATCTAGACTTATCGATATTGATTTTGCTAGGAATTGATGTGATTAAATGTGTTGTGACAATTATTACATTGTTAAGATTGACATTTAGCTATAAGACGATTGATTTATACTAAACAAAAACTAGCCATAAAGAACATTATTTGTCTGACCGAACCAATTTACAGTGGTAATCTTTGATATATATTATTCTTTCTTTACATTTATTCAATGTATACGCAATGTATGACCTCGATATTTTGTTTTTAAAATACCTTCTATTCCGTCACGGTTGCAAATTTTTGATCTTCTAATTTTTTAATAGGCCCGTGGATGTGAAATATTCGGTGAATTTTGTTCGTCGTGGAGCGAATGGACTATACAGTTTTGATAAACAAAAAGACGGTGAGTATTTATAAAAATCATACACAAAGTCAGTTTAATTAGTTATTTATGTATTTTTGTTTTCAGAAATTTCGTTGATATCTTCTCATCGGCTCATATTTCAAAACGATTACACAAAAAAAGTTCACGACACAGGTGAGTTTTGTTCGGTATAAATAATAAATATATCGCTAACCACGGTGGTACAGTTTTTTTTTTTAAATCTCAATCATGATTGCCCAATAGGAGCTTGTGTAACGACTCCGTTTTAAGGATGTAAGAGCAAAAGCGTCAAAAACCAGAGAGCCTCTTATGAAGTGCAAGACAAGGAATCATGCATTTTGTACACCATAAATTTATATATTGTCCTACCAGTTCATATTACTATTTATCTGACGGTCAATTTTATCATAGATAATGATGAACTTACCGGGAACGGTGTTGTATTCTGGACTGATTACAAGAATTACTTTGCACTGATTGAATGCCGTAATAACGGTAAGGTTATTCGAAAAAATAATTCATATATAAATTAGCAAAAGTAATTTTTCCAGAAATTGCAGATTGTATTTCTGAATCCTGAAACGACACATTCATAAATGCAGCGCTACCGACTATCATCGGAGTTCTTTCAAATATTTTCCACTGCCTAAGTATCTTCGCTAACTGTAGTCAGCGGGGAATACCCTAGTTAGCCATGTGGTGGTTTGCGTGGATTTCAATATATTCTCCAGTGGGCGATGTTGCTTTCGACAACGACAGTTTCCCAAAAATGAATTTTCGGTTCTTTAAATCTTACTTAGATGTTAGAACTTGACTGCCTGATATCGAGCTTTAGTTTCCTGCAAATTCCCTTCCCTAGTAAAATTGTGCGTTCATATTTACCCTGTCATTTTGTATGGTATCGTCTTTATACTGATTGGAAAAAATAAAATTCACTGTGATCATGGTTACAATTTCAATAGTCCCAATAAACCTAATCGTTCTATTTTCACAAGCTTCGACACTTTTTTCTTTCATTAACTGAATTGAAAGTCTAATTATAACTTTAATCTTCCAGGTGGATGGATCATATGGGTTTATTTTCCAAGTATAACACCGTCTGTGACAAACCTTGTTGCCTTGTACAATAAATTACACGAAATTGGAGTGTCAACCACCTTTCACATTTCTCGTTGTTCGAAACATGTTGATTTAATAGATTTAGAAAACCATATATTTTAACTCATTTATTTATAAAAAAAAAAAAAGTGCGGCATCAAATTTTTGATGACTACATAAATCGTGTTAAAAAATAATCGCATTTATTCGGATCGAATGAATTGTAGTAACAAAAATGTAAATATATATCTGAAGAATATAGTTTTAAAATTATATTCACATTTTAAGTAATGAATAAAAAAAAAATCTGACGAAGTGCATTTGCCCATATCGCTTAATGCTGAATTTCCCACTAATAATTAAATCTTATTCGGGATTTCAAATTAACGTTAGTTTATCGAAAATGATAAAATGTTTATTTTCTTTCAATTTGAATCGTATTTATAAATTTTGCTGTTCATTAAAAAACCTACTATTATTCGAAGTCGACTTATTACTTGGAGAAGCAAAAATTTAATCCATGTCTCGGTGGTGCAGTTATTCGAGTCGAATTTGGAAACGAGCTTTAGGAATTTTCTGCGGACCAGACCGGAGCTAAAATAAATTAAGCCTAAACTATCTTTAGTGTCTTGCTCAGAATTAACCATTTTACTTCAAGATCTTTACTGCATCAAATTCGCTATATGATTGACTAGATCAGGGGGGGGGGCAACCTTTTTTGGCTCGCGTGCTAAAATCGACTAATTTTAACGATAAAATTCTCCCACGTGCCGACCAAACATAAAAACAATGCTTTGCTACTTTCAAAGCAAAAGTACTCAATATTAAACCTCCTAAACATGTACAGACAGATCAGTATTCGGGAAAATGTCAGTCCGACGAATAGATTTGATTACTTTTTTAGTTCTATATCAGTTAGACCTTTGCTGCAGAATTACCGTGACGCTGATAGAGATTTTACATTGGGTTTACATTTTGTAACTTTAAAAGAAATACACGAACTACTGGTTGTTAATTGAGAAAAAAGATTTACAAGCATATTGTGTAGATAAAAACATGGAGAGTTACACAGTTGCAAAGCTTTTAAGACACGACAAATTTACGAGAATGGCATCCCAATCACGCACTAGTTCGTTTTCTGCAATTCTCTCTTGTATCTCCTTCCCTAATCGCTAAGATTTCTTTCGAAATCAATTTATAACAGTAAGTTAGCGAGTAACTATAACCAACATGAGCTTAACAGCTTAAACAAGCAGGAATGAAGAAAAATGGTGGCACAGCCGGCTCATATAAGAATGTAGCCAAATGAATGCTGCGATCTTCTCGACAAAATTTCTCGAGAGCTCACTCATTTTTACGTCATAATAGGCCTATAGTTCTTTGTAGCCGTATGTCATGAAAGTACAAAAAGAGTTTAAATAAATAACGAACTGTTAAACGATAATGAATAAGCCAATATCTCGTACCATCAGATAATATAGAGTCTTGAAACTTTTTATCTGAAGGAGAATGATCTCGTCTTCGAGGCCTCGCTCGCTTGCCAAGTTTTGCTCGTGTGTCAAGTTTGGCACGCGTGCCAGGGGTTGCCCACCACTAGACTAGATGAATGACAAATTCAGAAAAGCAACAAAACATTTTCACAAGACTCTAGTAATAAAATTACATTTCATAAAGCTATCGTGATTGTTAAAAGGTGGATTTTCGTTTTTTACGCTTTTCCATTTTGAATCACAATTTACTGAGGATATCAGAATGAACTGGGTGCTCCTGAAAGAACGTTGTGATTTCCTCCGCCGTTTCACTTGGCGTGCATAGGTGCAAATGATGACGTCCTTCGAGGTTTACCATCTTAAACTGTAAATTTTAAAATATTTTTATCTCAGGCTGTGTTACAGGCATGCTGTTCTTAATTGCTTCGATGTCAAGAAAAATGCGCTGACTGAGCCACTTGACATTCAATCAATTAATGGAATATTTCTTTACAGGCTTGAAATAAAAACTAAAAAACTAAAAACTATTTATGCACTGCTCAGTTCACCGCACAAATTGATAGTTACATAAATATTCTTTCTTGCAAACCCTGAGCATTTATATGATTCTCAGAAGAAAATTTTGGACGACAAGCATTGGTTGCAAACACTTGCAGTGGTTTTTATGCTCCGAATGTGATTAGTCGCCTTGTCGGCGTGTCACTCATACACATTAGATATGAATATTACTATAAAATTCATCACAAATCATTAACAGACTCCAAACAGACGTATTGATTATCGTACCGATTTGAAGAATTTTTCAAATATGTCCAGAGATCTACTGAATTCTTTTGCGAGCATGTTTTTTACTCCAGCAATCACCCCATTATCAGCCCTGTAAAATTGTGCAGTTCTAATTTGACAAATAATTTTGAAATAAAATGAATGCTTATAACAAACAATGAAAACAACAAAAAATAAAAAAAACTTTAATTATCTTATATAGTTCCAGTTTTGTTGGTCTTCATAGGATGCTTCTAAACTGAGGAAAGTTTTCATACCAAAATGGACAAAGAATTTTGAAATGTTCTTTGGGGAAAATCAGTCATGAATAAGGCGATTATTAAACTAGGCGTAAAAAAGGTTCATGCTTCAGGGATGAACAAAATATTCTACTTACTCAATGAAAAGAACATCAGCTCTGACGTTTTCAACCAACTTTAATGATGTTTTCAAAGTTCGTTCGATTGGTAACATGGTATAATTTCTTACATCTCTTGTGAATATTCGCTTTCCTGGAAATTGTATACTTAATTGTTTAAATTTACAACAATAACATTATAAGAATATATAAATCTAAAATCCTTATACCATTTTCCAGTTCTTTCGTAGATCTTTCTAGTAAGATTTTGCCCGATTCATCATACAGATGACTGCTGGCACCTAGTAATCTGAACGAACATTATTAGGTTATTATAAACGTTAAATACCAACTAAGAGATGTTTCATATACTAACATTTTGGCAAAAAAATGTGGGACTTTGTACACGTTTGAACGCTATGTCTTGTTTTAATAAAGTCATGAACGCAAAGACGAATTATATTCATTCAAGCGCATGGGAAAATTGAAGTATACGTATATGAAATCAATCCCCAAAAAATTATCCAACAACTTTGGGGCTGCATATCAGCGATCAATCTTGGCCCCCTGTCTAAATTGATATAAACTAGGTATGCCACAATGTAAATATAATTTTTTCCAGACATAAAAGCTTCTTGGAGATTAATTAAAGTGGATCCTTGCCTATTTCGGAAGCGGATAAATATATTTCTTACGGAACTAATATTTTGCGATAAATGACCGAGATTAATATGAATTATTTGAGAAAATGTACAAAATAAAATATGGGGGAACTTTGTTTACTAAAAAGGAACAACGAAATATGTGTCTTTACAAATATGCAGTATTACAATGATCTTATATTCACCTAAGCGAATCTCACTATCTTATGAATAGGAACGTGATCTCAAGAAAACAGATAAAGAAAATAAATTTAACAAGTTCAATTTTATTGTTTACTTTGCTTTAGCTTCCTCGTAAGTGTATTGTTTTTCTTCGCGTGGTTCAGCATCATCGAGTTGCATGTTGTCCGTTATCCAACGCCGTAAACTATCGGCCAAGGTATCCTACATTTTTAAACAGAGATCAGGAAGAGCAGAAAAGAAACAATATCGAGTTGCTCATCACCTTATTCATGGTATTACATGAGAATATTTTGGATAGATTTTATATAAACATTGAATTATTATAATATATATTTATATCGTGAATCCTATTTTTCGTAGTCCTAACAAAATTTTGTCTCTATAAAAATCATTGTCTAAATTAATCGTTTGCATTGTGCATGAACAGTTAAAATAGAACATAGTTAAAACAGCAACCTACACTTTTTATTTTTAGCAATAATTTGAAAAAAAAAAGATTGGGTTATTAAATGTGCTTACTTCAAGTATTGTAAAGACTCCAAAGGTATCGATAACAACAACTCTTTTTACGATATCAGGATATATTGCAGAAAACTAAAAACAAAATTTTATTTCCGCTTGTCGAATTACGGATTTGTTTTAACAATAGGGATATGTAGGATTTTCAGATTTTTTTTTATAACAGTGTACATCTTGTGTAGCTGATCGAATAATCAAACCCATTCTCTATAGTCCCATAGCCTAATACGGCGGGGCCATCCATGTCGTGATTGGAACCAATTCTTTACTCCTATATAGCTATAACGTGCATTCAAAAAAGATCTATTGACATGATAACTTTATTTATCTCTCAATAGCCCTTACGCAAATAATATATATATTAGCCAAAAATATTCCACCAGTACCGACAGCATTTAACTATTTTAAATTAATAGAATATCTTACATGAAGAGCCATGTTTCCGCCTGTAAAAGAAAGGGAGATTTTATTATTAAAATCTTTGGGGAATACACAGAAAAAAGGGTATTTTTGAAATGAAAAGCGGCCCATGACAGTCTGATCTCATTCGGGATTTGGCATACTGAATTGGTCCATATTCATGAACTTGATATACAATGGGAAAGAGTTCTCTCCTAAGTCATTATTTTTCCCGAGATACCAACCTGCGACTCGCGCAGGGTAATTATTTAAATAAATATGCAATTAAAGGGATCTGGATGGCACTATTTAAAAGTAAGATTTGAATCAGTGGATGCTATGCGGATGTGACTTCGTTTCTCGGGGCGGAAGTGGCTGAACTGAACTTAACACATCACCTGATTAAAAGTATCTAGTCCAGTGTTTCCCAACCTTTTTGGCCGCGGACTATTTTCACACCAGGGAAAATATTTGCGGACTCAACGTGCGTTAACTGTAAAACCGAACTCTGTGTGAAGGAGCAATAAGCAATTTCTATCGAGTCTATGTTTTTTTTTTGCTTTGAAACAAATCCTCCGAAATGTTGTTACTGCGTATCCATTGAAATCTGATAGAACTCACCTAATGGTATTTCATATTCAAATTAATATATCCGCTCGGAAAATTTTGAATTGTTACATTTTTGTTATTTGTATTGGTGATTCGAATTTTACCAAATGGCCCACTGAAAAGATATGAAATTCATGCGATATTGGCGCACAATAAGATCATTTAAAAATGTAGCAATGATGTTACAGGAAACAAATATATAAAAAACCCAAATATAACACTTAATTTTAACGGAAGCGAAAAGTACGTGTAAACTCGTGTTTTTGTCAGAAATCTGCGAGTCCGTTGTGCAATCCAATCGTTTGATTCAGCGCGATTGACGTGATGTGTCCAATTCACATGTTACCAGGTATTCTAATAGTTTGCTGTTCGAATATTTTGCCCAGCCCTCAGTAATCGGTAATTATTGACTCGATTAATAATATGTGAATAAACTTGCCTTTTATGTTTTATGTAAATACTAACGTAAATCGTAACTTGGCTGGTACTTTAAGTCTGGTAAAAACGTTTTCGCCCCGCAATGAACTTCGCGATACTGAAAAGGTTAGTGACCTACATTAAATATACTACTACATAACTTTCCAATTTGGTCGTTGCGGATTCATACGAACGCTCTGCGGACTCATTTGAGACCGCGGACTCGGGTTGGGAAACACTGCTCTAGTCAGTAATCAGCGTGGAACGAAATTAGCATTTAAATTGAGTGCATTCTCATCATTCACTAGTCGCAAGAGAGTCACTCATCTCGTAAATTTAATTGAAATCAAATGAATTTTTTAATAACTAAATTACCACTATAATTACTAAAATTAAAATGAACACAAATTTATTAAAAGCTCACCCATGCTATGTCCTATCATCGATACCTCTTCGATATTGAAGTCTGCAACCAACAAAATTATTTATTCATTACCATGATATTCAGATTATTCAGATTTCAGATTGGTTTTGAACAAATTTATCTCGATATATATCATCATTTAGCATGACCTGTATACCAATAAAAGATTGTTGAAAGGTTGAGTGAGTAAAGTGGTATTCAGCGAGGATAAAATTAGCTTCTTGTACTAACGCAGAAACAACGAAGAATATTGAACTATTGAAATACCAAAGGATTTAATCACTTACAATTTAAAAGTCGTTTTATAGCAATGCATATGACAAGCTCTGTGTAATACATTCCTTTCGACAAGTGGGATGACAAACCATGTCCGGGAAAATCCATAGTGATGTAATAATAACCTGCAACATTAAAATGAATTACACTCCACACTTTTTCCACCTCCATATTGGATGAAAACTCGTAGAATTTTCAGAGTCTATATCCTGTCAAGGCAGCGTATGACCATCAGCTCAAAGTTTGAATTATTAACGTATTGTAGTTCGTGATATACGGATTGAAAACATTGCACTCGTGTACGCAGAAAAATTGATATTGCAGCAATGTTGTTTAGATCATGAACCTAACACGAAATACTTACTTTTAGGCAACAATGGAATAAGTTTATCAAAAGTATTGCAATTATCCAACCATCCGTGTAAACAAATAATCGGTGGATTCTTTTTATCTCCCCATGTTTTTCCTGCCACTAGTCCCCATGAAACAGGGAACGTGAATTCTTTCGTTAAACCTAGGAAAATAAATTTAAAAAAGAAATGTAATAAAATACCGCTCGTCTTCAGCAAAAATGGTAAGGAAATAGTCTGGACTAGAGAAGTTACAGTACGAGTTTCCATGGTCTTCATTTAGAATTTTAAAAAGACAAAATTTCGTTTTGTCCTTTCAGTTCAGCATGCATGAAACCATGAAACTTTTTTAAATTGAATTTATGCTGGATGTGTCCCAACGGAGTAACTAAGTTGCTGCACCACGATGTGATTTATACGGAAGTACCCAATCTCCGCATTTGTTGTGCACTAAGTGGTATGGCTCGATAAATTTCTAATTGCTGATCTATATTTAGTAGATTGTGATTATTTCGCCCGGAAATGATTTATTATGCACACTCGTCACTTGTCTATTTCCAATACAGTATTGTGACATAACAATATGAAAGTCACGGTTATGATTCAGTCGATTGCACAAACTTTGATTTGAACTAACTCATACAATTACAACAACTGAGTTAAATTATTTTGAATAATCTCGCTGACTTCACTTGAACAAAGTGACTTACTACGAAATACTTTTGTTTGACTGTTTCAAGTGAAAAATTTTGACTGTATTTACATTTTGGGAAAGATTATTGAGATCAAGTAATATACTGTACAAACCTCGTTCACTTGTCCCGACGTACTTTGTGCTGTTCGATGTCATTGCTTTGCGTCGACGAAGAGTACTAATATTAATCGATGTAGACTGCTAAACGTATGTAAGGAAATTGATTAAAAAACGTCATCAAACATGCATTGATTCATCAGTACTATTCAGTCATTGATCACGTGATCTGTCGCTTAGCTAGACTGATAATAAACTGAAAATGCCTTCGATATTTCTATATAAAATTACCGTAATTTAGCCTGAGTTTGGTGGAGCTGCAAATGTTTGCCTATTCAATCTATAGATTATTCACTGGGAGTAGAAACATATACACAATTTTAGATACAAACTATGCGATATTACGTCACTATTAAACAGAAAGTCTACGACGTATGGATCGCTTTCCTAAATTTTTGTTGTTGTCAAGGAAACAGCTTTTCTCCACAACAAATAAAGCAATCGAATATTGTTTTTTTGGCGCGCCGGAAGTATTCGTACCAAGATGACGCACAACCTGAAGAACCTAACCTGGTACACATACTATGTTCAGGTTGTGCCTCATCTTGGTATGAATACTTCGGGAGCACCATTTGTAGTATATACTTAACATGGTTAAAGCGCTAAAAGGCTATTGTTTTTGACTTAAAATTCCCTATGAGCACCGCTACAAAATTCGTTGGAACGCTTTTATTCGGCGCTTTTATTTAAAATAACAATTTAGTAATTATTCAGTTAGGGTTCGAGTCCGGGGTTACGAATGGTTTGAAATTTGAATTTTCATCGCAATCCGCATTTCTAGCTCTCACCTAGCCAAACTGGATAAATACTATTTTCCTTTATTTTGACCTTGGCCGGGGCTATGTACAAAAGATCCGAAACTAGTAATTTCCCGTTATTTCGATTTGAATATTTACTTATGTTCGAGTATGTTGCAACTTTCGAGTACTAGTTAACAAGTTAGTGCTCATACTGGCACTAAATGCGGGCTTTCATCGCGCTAATCAGTCCAACTTGGAGGACTCCTAATTCCAGTTTTCATATTATAAATGTATAGCTCACTGCTATAAGTATGACCACTGGTCAGTGGTCATGTACAGTTACGTTCAATACTACGCCATATATCCTATTTTATTCCGTAGATGGAACTTAATATAAACGCTTTCCTTTTCTAAATATTTCTGCGTCTGCCCATAAGGTCATTCCAATTTAAATCAAATCATAGTAGATAGAAATCGGTGTATTGCCAGAGGCGAACTTACTTCGCAAAGTTGCATTCCGCCTGGAGCGGGTAATGTCCACAAGCTTTGCAAAATCTTATTCGTCGCCGCATTCGTATATATAATTCCCCACTCTGTGTGAATTCATGCAACTAGCCGGCCTGATATTATTTGCTTATACTTCTATCTGTATCTAATCTGTGGTACATCTGTTTCCCTCGGCACAATCAGAACTTTAATATCAAAGCTAGAAAGAAGATTGAAACGGAAATTATTTCAATGGCAAAACGCATGGAAGTATCATTTATGTCCGATTTCCTATATCATCCGCGGATTTGGCATCGAGAGAGTTTGAACTGACATACATTTATCCACAAAAGGCAAACTAGAGAAAAAGCCTTTCGAATGAAGCAACATCCTGCGGATCGCATAAAATTATGGGTATTTGAACGGGCTTTCAAAATACAAACAGAAAAGAAACACTGACCATTAACTAACTTTTTGATCTCCTACAAACAGCCAACAAACAAGTGTATATGCATAGGTATGAAGAATTATAATATTTAACAAACCAAATATTAAAATGATTCAATAGGCAAATTAACAAAAAACATCAGATAAAATAACGAAAACGTACTACTTAATTCACCAAACAATGATAGATAATTTGGACTCATTGACGATCTTGACTATAACATAATTAATCTATGAAGTTGTACATGAAAAATATATGTTACTCATGGGCACTATAAATTAGAACCATTGCCATTCTCTCCTTCCTTTTGCACGGGATGGTTTCTTAAAAATTCTGTAATATGTTTGGCTGATTCCTCTGGCGTACATAAATGCAAATGATGATTGCCAGCAATCTCAACATAGCTGAACTGAAAAAAGTGATATATTATTTAAGCAAAACGGAAGGCTACAGAACATGTTAATTGCGGGATTTACATGCTACACAAATAAAGATATACCCCAGTGGGAAGGAATAAGCATTAAAGCATTGGAATACTAGACAGAAATTCTTAAGTCATCATTAGTTGAAAGTCAAAATGAAATGTAAAACCCACAGCATCTAAAACTACCTAGTGGTTCACCATAGGATTGAGTCGTCTTATATAATAAACATGAAAGTTAGTAGATTTATGTTTTTCGAAAAATATCCTTTTTGAGAATTTGATTGGAAAATAAATATATTCAAACTTACAGATTTAGTATTCTTTTGGAAAGCTTTATGTACTTCAGCTATATCTGGGTACCTTTCTTTGATTATCTTGTATAAACCTTTCTTTGCCCTGAGTTAGTACAAAAATAAAGTTGGCTTACACACACTTCAAAATAAAAAACTCAATCCCAAACCATAGAGGTACATTGCATAATATCCAAGCAACTGAAATAAGTTATAACATTCAACAACATGGACTATTCTTAGAGAAATCAACAATGTTGCACAGAGACGTCAAAATTTTGCAATATTGCTTAAAACTTGACCTAGAAAATAAACAACAAATATATATCTATAAAGACAAACAGAACTGGTGTGATCAGTTTTTCAACATAACCACCATATTCCTTGTTCTCTATATCAAAAGGCTTAATTTTTGCCCAACCATTCGTATGAATTGTTAAAACAGGAAATGGAAATTTTAAAATAAATTTACTTTCCATAATCATATCTCTCTAGCAATTTTTTTATGATATGACCATTCATTTTCAACACCAAATCTAAAAATCATCAACTTCAATTATCAATTACACATAGATATCTCACCATACAAAAAAGATATCAGCTTTTAAACCTTCTGCAATAGTTAATGAAGTTTCAAAACCCCGCTCCAACGGATCCTTGAACAAATGTCTGATATCTCGCCGAAAAATGAAGTTTCCTTATAAAGCAATCATACACGGAGTTGAAAGATTTATATAAATTGGATTTACAATGACATCACTGGAAAATGATATAAGAGGAGCATGTTATTGCTCTTTAAAAAAATGAAACATTCCTGATATAAATAACCTGCGAAGAACCAAAAAAATTTCGTGTGACCTGAACATTTGTGAAAATTTTGCAGCTTAAGCAATACTTGAATAAAATGAGTGTTAATGATGAATAAGTGGAATAAATTTACATAAATTTAATGTTTTCAGACATATAACACTTTTAGAATGATGTTTAAATCACATTGAAGCACTTCTTGAATAAATTATTGATTGCAAAAAATATATTTGGTTCAAAGTGTAATCTGCAAGATTTATGGAATTACCATTATCAAGCTCTCTCATCCCACGTTCAAGTAAAATTTCGACAGATTCATCATTTAAATTTTTGTTAGCTGCTCGGAGTCTGTACAGATAAAATTTGAAGAATTTTAACATAACAAAACGAGAATATTCGATCGAAAGTTAGGGGATCCCCCAAAACAGCGCTCTTACTCCATAGTGACAAATTGTGCCCCATCACTAATTAATTAAAAACTCGCTTGTTATGCAACATAATTCGTCCAAAATCAATAGGCTTCTGGTCCGAGATGAGATTAATGCACATGCGAAATCTGGAGCAGATTCAATCTCGCTTTCGTGAGATATCGCGTGCGTCTAACAGACATACAGACAGACAAATACCTATCAACATACTTACCGATTAAAATCTATAAGTAATAAGAAAATCAATTTTGATGACAAAAACTTCTGTGTATGCAAGCCTTCTTTCATAGACTGTTGAGAACACTTGGTAAACTTTGCTTTTCGAATTCGGTTGTAAAATTCTGACTTCGTTACACAGTCATCTGATATCACGACTCGACAGAAATTGAAATTTTGACTCCAACTCTGGAGGGTGACCCCGGTGGAAACATGACAAAGTTTGACGTCACAGCCCTGTCTACTACGAACCCCCAACCCAACCCCCTCGCGTTTTTCTCAACATAAAATTAAACACGAATCGCGCAATTGAAACTGAGTTGATACCTTCCTTTTGCTTGTTCGTAAGTATATTCCTTTTCAGGTCTAGGTTCCGCCGTTTCAAAAGCTAGATGTGTATCAATGCATGATCGTAACCCAGTAATCAGATCCTCCTTAATGTAATTATAAGAGGTTTATGGATAATTCAGAAGCTTCAATTAACACTATACTAAACTAACCGCTGAATAAGAAATAATGATATTCAAATTATGTAGATTCTAATTCCGCATGCTAAGCCTTGTACTCATTTCAAAGAATTAACATAATTTATATTGTGAAAAGACAATTACCATATATAATTTCTCATCTTTGTTCTTTCTTTTGTTATTAGAGCATTATTTTGGTTGTCAAATGTATGTGAAGATTGTTATCGTGTGGGACTTTATAGGCTTATTTTGATAACAGGGTGGCTAGTGATTACACTCTTCAATCAATTAAATTCAATACTCGATCTAGACTGGTAATAATATGATCAGCAATCTCGTACATACCATCCCACCCAATATATACTGTTCATTCAGAATATCTCAAATAAGATTGTAAAAGATTTTAGTAAGTTGAACCATTGTGGATCAAAAATGCAAAATTTACCTTCTGTCGAAACCATATGCCGGCTGTATCAATAGCTATGATTCGACTAACTATTTCAGGATAGATTGCCCCAAACTGCAAAAGTTAATATAAGCTTAAGAAAATATCGAAGAAGGGATTTAACAAAAGCAGTACTGAGCGGTCAAAATCAGAATTAGCTAGCTGACTTAATTTAAGCCATTGGGTTCCACAAGTTATAATGATTTTACTGGTGATTTTCCATAATATATGTATCAACTTTTCATAGAGTATTTCCACATACCAATTATAATGAATGGGTGAAATATTCATTTTGCTGCAATAAATCTAGGTAAAGTTGGAGCATTTTAGTTACAAAAACAAGACCAAAGAGCAATAATTTGTGATTTTGTTAGGCTTTCCAATGGATCAGTATATGAACATGATACAGAAAAAAGTTCTGTAGAATTGATCTCCAATTAAAGTCAAATCAACCATCCTTACCAGCTACAAGTTGAAATAATTTTACTAGAATTGTAGTCACATGGGGGAGTTTTTAAATGCCTTATTCACAGGGGAATAGTGTTAATCAGGATTAATGTTGTATGGCAATTATGCAGAAAATAAGCCTTTGACATAAGCCGCATTATAATAAAGGATTAAATTCCAGAATTTGGGTAATAGAAATAAGATACTCTTTTTTTTTTTATTCCCGTATGTATTTTAATATTCAATTTTATGCATTTTTTCAAATACTCACATATGTTGCAATATTGGCCCCTGAAAGTAGATAACAGCCATAAACACCGAAGCAAATTCTTAATTTACTAGTTTGGGTTAAAACATGAGGTTTGCATCTCATGTGAGAAAATTATATGTGAGAAGATTGCCCAACTCATCATCGCTGTAAGGTGGTTCATGAAACCACTTGTCAGTTACAGCTTCCTCCACCATCAAGTGCATCTGAAAGGAATAACTGGGTAACTATTCCTTCATCCCATGTGGTTAATATAAATATTTACCCAGCAATTCGAAAGCATAAACTATGAACTCTGTATTGCAAAAATGAGCATTTTTGTTCGCTTTTTAAACATGATGCCATTTACATTCAAAATATTGCTAAGAGAAGAAATGAATAACAAATCTTACCCATGCTATGACCCATTAGCGACACATTGTCATATTTGAAATCTGCAAAAAATGCGATAATATATTTCAAAAATCTGTACTGAACATACAAACAGCTGGATTGGTGCTATATGCTAATCGTTGGTAACAAATTTGAAATCACATTGTGTGCAGAGAAGTATGTGTAACTCCAGGTTTGTCATGGTTTCTTGCACCATATTTAATTATACAAATCATAAAAGATGTTTAATTTTACTTACGATCAATTACTCTTTTTAAAACAGAACTGTATGCAGCAGTGAAATAGAAAGATCCTTTAGGAAAATGAGATGAGAGTCCATGACCAGGCACATCAAATGTGACGTAATAGAAATCTATTGGAAATTGATTGAATAATTTACGTTTATTGGCATAGCACAAATACACATAAGATTTGGATTTGACAGCGATCAATAATAATATTATGAATACTCAGTAGCCTACCAATAAGCATGACAAGAATTAAAGCTTTAGCACAATGCTCATAGGTCAAAGTTTCGAATACAAGATATAAAAATAAATTGTTTGCAAGAATATTTTCGGAATCTTCATCAAAAATAGTTCATTTAACCGCTAAAGGATACAACGTTCTCCCAATTAAATCCTGGGTATCAGAAACTTTAGCCTAGCGATTAATGCATCAGATGTATCTATGATGGCGTCGTAGCTTAATTAGGATGGGGTGAATTGGACAGGCATAAAGATTCTGGTCATTCTTTTAAAATTAAATAGTTCCTTACATATCAGTGACTGCCTGTGCAGAGCCTTGTTCTAAGCAAAAGACTATGAATGCATTGTATAAAAACGCTGTTGACTATGACCATACCTAACTAGGAATTGTATTCATAAAGATACTATAGACAGATAGGCCTAATTCTGTGATTCTTGTGAGTGGATCAAAATCAGAGAGGTAGAGATTAACAAGATATTGCAGAAAAATGATGAAACACATTTAATCAACTTATAACCTGAACAATGAAAATTTATTGTATATCCCATTTTTTCCTATAGATGTATTACCTTGAGGTAAAAGTGGAATAAGTTTATCAAAAGTATTGCAATTATCCAACCATCCGTGTAAACAAATAATTGGTGGATTTTTCTCATCTCCCCAGGTTTTTCCAGCAATTTCCCCCCATGGTACAGGGACAGAAAACTCCTTGGTCAGACCTAGAATAAAAGAGATTTTCATCAATAATTTTGTATTGAAATTTTTAGAGTGGGATCTGTTTTTTTGTGAATTCCAAATTCTGGGCTATTTCAAAAATATTAGCCAAAATGAGTAGACCTACCACAACTACCACTTACCTCGTTTGGTTGTCCCAACATATTTTCCAACAGAAGCCATTGTTCGTCTAAAATCAACAAACACTCTACTGCATATAACACGAAGCATAGACCTTGGCAATCATTCGAATCGATTGATACAATCAAAAATTTAAAAGGTGATGAGTAACCATTACTCAGCAAATTTGTTGCAACGCCCATGTACCGCCCATAAATTGCCAGAACGTAAGCAATGTTTAGTTTTTGAAACTAGTGGTGCTGCCACTGAACTGGAAATCTATATCTCTGTGGGTGCTGCGGAGTCGCAGTTTGGCATGTTTTGGTGACGATGAGAAAAAGTGGGAGTCTTTTTATCATAATGATGAAAAAAATTGCGTACAGAAATTAAAAGAAAATTAAGTTCACTATTCGTTCATAACAGTTTATTAAAAAAGGTTTGAATACGCCAGCGTTTTCATCATATATCAAATTTAGTTTCCCGGTGAGTTTAGATATGTAGTCGGAGTCGAATTTCCGTCAACCTGAAAAAGGGAGCCAGAGTCGAAGTCATATATTTTTTAACAAGCAGTCGGCTTAAAAAAAAATTTCCACACCCGTGAAGACTAGTGTAAATCACCATCAGGTTTTATTGTAGAACACACGACTTATGTTTATGTTTTATTTTATTCTTATTTATTTTAAAAAGAACGTGCTTTGGACATATCTCCAATTTGAATCTAGTTACATGGGTAGGCTAGTGTCAGTATAATAATATAATATCTGGTCACAGGTAATTCTAAAACTAGTTTCAGACACGGAAAGGTGAATGCAACTTCTTTTTGTACAAACAAACTCTATATGGCGCTATTAATGATGTATAGATATGATATTTTGATGAAATCATTCCATCTCCGCGTCAATACTGTAAATATAACTTTCAATTTTGTTATCGATGGATGAAAGTTTTCCGGTCAGCCTGCGACTAATTGCTGTACTCATCCGCATACTGTAGACGCCAACGCTCGTCAACGAAAATGGCAAATCCCTATATAGCCGCTCTAGGGCATCAATCAATGAATTGTCCACGGCCTTGCACTCAACAGAAACAAAGTCTGTTATCTTTAATGATATCAAATGCTTCAGATAGCTGTTTATTTTAAGACAGCATCGTTAAATATAATAAATACGCAACAACAAGGAAATAAAACGTGCATTTTGGAGTGCTGTACAGAAACGTGAGTGAAAAACATCTGCATTTAAATTTTAATGAATGTAAACAACATGTAAGTGCTGATAATAAACTCAACACAATTTGTGAATAGACATGATGTACCAGAGGTATCTGGGCAAAGTAAAATGTGGATTGTAAAAATACAATGCGCCGTTTTCAAAGCACACTAAGAAAAAATTATGCTGGTTCGTCAAAATATTCATTTTTGAGTGAAAAGAGAAAGGAATGTATTTTGTCAATGGTAATTTAAAATCAGTGAATATAACAAGTGCATTTGAAAATAAACACCTGGTTGCAAATATAAAAATACTGTATTTAGATACAAATATGCTATCTCAACGATTCTAAGTAGGGTTAAAAACTGAATTCTACGAGAATGCCTTTATGAGGTTAAATGCATACAAAAGTAACAGCCAGAAATGTTTGCTATATAACCTAAATTCGGATAGATAATAATTCATTAACCATTCGTTTAGTTGTTGTTTAAAAATATATGAAATCTAGTATATTATACAATATGAATAATAATAACAATATAAAACATTATAACAGTTTTTCGAAACTTCATTACAATATAGTAGCAAATTAGATGATAAAGTTGATCCAAAAATGAATGAGAGTTAGGCTAAAACATCTGCTGCAAAACTCAATTCTAAAACAAAAGATGAAAATGCTGTCGTTTCCAAACTATCAAGATATGGACGGTGTGAAGAATTATGAAGTGAGTGACAAATCAAATAGCCTACGTGTTGCACTAGGGCCATGTATGCACAAGCGGAGGAATGAGACGGTCCGAAACAATTTCATAGAATGAATCAATTCATTGCGAATCAACAGGAACAAATATTGCAAACATTTTCGTGAAAAAGGGAAATACAAAGTACATTTGAACAAAATATGCCAGTGACTTTTAGTCCTTTTAAACTGCAATCTACCTCAACTAAACAAATGCATAGAAAAGTGAGCAAATTTCACGCCAGGACTCCGTCAACAGTATTCAAATGAATAATCAAGTAGTGGAAAGTCAAAGGCTGCAAAAGCTCATCAGTGCGAATGAAAATGTGTTACACAGCAAATCAAAAGAGAAAAAATATATACAAATGAGTTATAAATAGTACAATTGAGAGAATAGCCTTTCGAAGATACTCCTGATATGGTTGCTCCAATGGTCACGTTCAAATGTGAGATTTGACCATTGCGTAATAGTTGTGCCGCCATTTTCCCATCTTGACGTGTTATAGTCAGAGCTGAAATTTTTGTGCCTGTAAAATTGTAAACAAAAACATAAGCAACTGAAAGCATGTTGCACATCCTGCTATTTCACAGTGACATTAATTATTATCATCGCTGCTATGATTTTAGAAGTAGCAATTGAGGTGACGATTTATATGACTTTTTGGCGTGATTAAAATCATTTATGTGAATATTTTTCAAAAATAATATAACTTAAAAATAATCCTACCTATAGTGTTCATCACGGTTGGCTCGTCTTTGAAATCTTCATCATAAATAATAACGGCTTTAGCCGAATACTTTTCGGCAAGTTTTATTTTTACAACATTGTTGCACTTTCCAGCTTCAATCAATGCGATCCATTCACCCTTCGTCGATTTGATTTCTTCCTCATTCGAAAATGCTCCCGTGCATCCGAAATGAGAGTTTTCAGTTCCCACGTCTATGACATGGACCAGACGCCCAGAAAAAGCAATACGTGGTGAATACCGACCATATCTAGCAGTCGTTCTTTGAAATGGAATTTTACCAACTTCGACAGGATTACTTGAATCGAGACGAAAATCGACAATAGCCTCTGTGTAGCTGTATTCTGCAACCTTCGGTATCAAGTCCGATGCTTCGATGTTTATTGCGCCGACACTTATGTTGATATATATTTTGTTACCTTGTTCAATTTTCCGTACCAGTGCTCCGCCGTCAGCGGCGTTCACCATCAGAGACATGATTTTTGTACCTACAAGTAGAAAAGTATGGCTCAATTATTTACGATTTATTTATTGTGACACACACAACACAACAACTCTTTGCAGTCAGACTATTTGAATTAAAAATTACACAGATGTTTTCAATATTTTTGCCAATGCGCAAAAGGCTAGTTAAGGATATAATATGTGGGTCGGTTTTATGTATTTGTATATCGGAAAAGACTTATGTGTTTAGTACGTGTATTTATTTTTGCTTTTAAATAATGCACTTACCGATAGTACGCATTACTTCCACAATTCTCCGAGGTACCGTGTCGTAAACAATAACAGCTCTTGCGCCATATTTTTCCGCCAACTTGATCTTGAAGAAAAACTTGCATTTCCCTCGAGCAATTAGGGCAATCCACGGACCTCCGACGTTTGCAACTTCTTCCTCGTTAGCAATTTTGCCACTGCATCCAACATGAGAATCATTGAAACCAGCATCAGATACATGAATTATTCGGCCAAATACGTTACTGTGGGGAGAATGAAATCCAAATTTTCCTTTAAAATGCAGCTCGGAAGCGGTCGATACGCTAGACATGATCTCGGTTTTATTTTGCACGGGAATTGGAATAACAAACGCGCTCAACAAAGCCTCGGTATAATGATTTGTTGTGTTGCTATTTCTGAGACTTGGCAAGTTGTCAAAAAGACTTTGTCCGCCTAGCAACGAAGTACGTCGGCCTAAAAATTCCTCAATATATTTGCTCTTTATGTTTTGTAAATCTTCAACAAGCAGAGCTGAATCGTCGGTAGTAGTTGCTAATGACGAAGTTGTGACTTCATGTTCACGGTTGCGCTTCTTTCCCCTAAGTCGCCCTTGATTTCTCAACTTTCTCCTTTCGTTCTTTGACCTCGCACGTTCGGAGGATTTTCTATTCAATCGACACTCCGAGATCTCAAGCAAAGCGACTGCGAGCGTTAAAACCAACAGAAGATGAATCAACCTCATTGTGAAAGACTTAGTTGTAAACAAAACGTATAATATAACTGGAAACAGAAAGGCTTAGTTATTACATAAACAATATAATCTATTATGAGTTTTGAAAGTCGCGTGAAGGAATGCACTACACGATTGAAGATTGTCCACCGAAACGTCACTCACATCGAGGGTATAGTGCCCTATTTGTAACCTTCAATCATAGCAGGCCATCCCGAACGTTCATAATGATTAATTCCGAAAGACCAAAATGAATACAACCCTCTATTTGGATAACTTTGAGAAGATATTCTATATCCTACATATTTTCTACCTGCTAGCATTCACGGAATTTATATCTCGAGAGTGCTTGGTACTCACTGCTATCACATATGGGTTTGTACCAGTTCAAAATTACTGCACATAATTGGCAAGGGCGGTGAGCTCGGAAACTCGGAGCTAGTCCTGCCTGATTAGCTGAAATATTCCTCGTCAACAGCTTATGTCCCGTACAAACTTTTTTGCGAACTACACCTAATCACTTGTTTACCGCTAATATTGCACCAGCTTGCACTGGTAATTCAATATACTGATACAAACATTTCTTATCTGTAGTTTTCACAGAATTATTCTTGATTGCCATACGTGAAATGATTAGTGACGCCTGCGCTTAAGCTCCGGGAGGTTTATCGCCACAAGATAACTTTCCTGTTTCACAATTGTAAACAAACAATATCTCGACAGGGTCGAATAATGAAGTGCAGTGAATAAGTAGTGTCGATGATTATAATAGGCTTATGAAACTTATTATATACTTATTTTTTCTAGGAAAGATAACAGCAGGATAAACGGAAACGAAATGCTCATTCGATATGTACGCTACAAATCAGTACGATTCACACTGAAGTTAGATTGGTAATCATTTTCTCCCTGTGCTATGTTAATCTATTTGTTTTCCTGCCTTGTTTCTCCTCTCACTATTTTTGTAATTCCCCCTATAATATTGAACACCAAACCAGTTATTTTTACTCCCTTGTAGTCATTATGTATAACCATGCGTGCCTATATGCTTTCTACGTTTTATAATTCAATAACCTACATACGGAAACCAAACTAAAAAGTTAGTTGTTGCTAGGATAATGGAAAGCATCTATTCTAAACCCTCATCAACATCATTGCAATGATTTCTCACGTAAACGCTCCAAAGTTTTTATATAAAAATCTATTGGTTAACACGGCAAACTGTTACTACCGGCAAATAGATAAACCAAAACAAAAATTATTTCGAAGCCGCGAGTTCACAGGAATTCCTTGCTGTTGACGAGAGGAAATTCCACGTTCCGCCGCGCCTCACGCCATCCCCACTTTTGAAGAGTGCGTGCTTTCGGGGAAGAGATGTTTCATTTTGTTTCAAATTCTATTTTTATAAAGGCTTATGATTATTTTCCCTCGCGACTATCTCGCTTCAAGCGTAATGTTTTTACAAACGAGTCGCCACTTCGACTAGCGCGTTTTTTTAAAATAATAGGTGACCAACCAACCATGGGACATATAAATGTTACACTTCACTTATGGGGTTCAAACATGATCCACACATAGAGTTTTAAAACATTCGCGGACGTTCAAGGGTGAATACTTTGTATGGGTCAAGGCGCGCATTAGGCGGCTAATGGATCTTCCGCGTGTTGTCATATTTTTGTCTTTATCAAAGTATTTTTGAAGTTCGTGTTCATAAATACATTAAATTGTCAACAGACGTAGAATTATTATATTTTTATAAGCATTTGATCATGCTTTACACGTCGTCTTCTCTGATTTTTAAATATTTCGGATGACTATATCAGTTTTGGGACACAAAAACAACCTTTAAATTAAAGCGCCGAAACTTCACACTCGCGTGTACGCGTTTCATTTTTGAGTGCTTGAAACGTTCAGGTAATACTTACCATAAAAATTATTGCTAGGAGCAATTCTGCCTTAATTTGGTAGTTTTAGCAGGAAAACGGCAATAAGTTACTATTGAATAAGATATCAATATGAGCCCTCCCACTTCTTATTAACTTCTTTTTATAATAATTTGTAAAGTGTGATTAAGTTCCTTTCAAATAGTTTTGATCTGTTGTTAAGGTAGATTTTTCACCATGGCTCCGTAATTAGTTATACTTTGTTTACCAATTTACAATAAGAGCGTGTAGTCTATCAACCTCGTTGCCTATTAGTCGCCACTGTTAAAATCATAGCGTTTTTATAGTTTTCAGGAAGCCAATCCCCGCAGAATTAATCAAAGTTGTCAAAAAACAACCAAATTTGGAATGTCATTTGGGATATAAGTGGCATCTTTCTGTATCGAGTACTTCGGAAGCCGCTCCTACGCATATTGGTCTCATCCCTGTTGATTAGTCCTTCTCATTAACGCATATGGCGCCATTTGTTCATTACCCGCTACGCAGTATGCACATCCCAACCCCTGGCGCTCACCCGCAGATGAGACCGAAGGTGCCAAATGAAGATATTCGCTGTCAGGGGTGACCGTTATGATTTATGAGGAATACAAAAAATATTTGAGGATATAATAGTTTCATGGGTGTGACGACAAACGACAACATCTCCGAAGAAAACACTTTTCTGTTGGTAGCCCTTGCCAAAATTATCACCAATGGTATTCTAGAAAAAACTTAAGTTCTTTTGATATATTTCCCGAGTGATTTGAATTTCTTTCAACTCTTTGTCTTTGGTGAAATCGATGGCGTTATGTCATAACTAAACGGATAGCCCATTATATTCATGCTATAACGCTCATTCTTAATTGAACTACTGTATGACACCTTGCAATGATGAAGTACTTTAAATTTAAGATAATTACACTGATGCTATCAAGTTAAATATGTTTATTCGGATACGTTCAGGCAAATTTTTCTTATATGAATTGGAAATCATTTCATTCACTTTCCATTATTAATCTGTATGCGGTTGTGTGTCAAGTGATGCAAACTTTCAGTGAAGAAAAACATTAACCTCGCTCATCAATTAACCGAACAAGCACGAAACGGTTTTGCGCGTGCTTTCAAATATGTGACCCATGATAGGAAACGGTTGAACGTGCGACCAAACTATATTTCCTAAAATATTCATTGTTTTTGTTTGTCGTTTGTTGCAGCGGCTCTTGTATTCAAGGAACGGCAATTAACCCATGTGACCCATTCATGGTTCGCTGGTAACCACGAAATCGAAATGAAACACACGCAAAATATGAACCATGTCCCACAATACGTGAACCGAACATAAATAGAGTATAATACTCCTTTCACAAAAAATATGAAGTCAGTTTATAGTACACAAATATGAATAACGAAATCGACATAAAACGACGAAAATATCCAGAGCAAAATATTGCATCAATGCTATAAAAATGCCGATGAACTCACAGCATTTTTGTAAATCTTAAATTGATCACGTACAAAAGTTTGCATTTTAGTTTATTTTAAGTCGTGAATCATTCTACTGGTAATGCACACAAAATATATTGTTTTGGCTCTCAAGTTTAAACCGGATGAGCGATCGAGTCACTAGCAATGGCATTGGATTTTATTTTACTTCAAGCTAATGAGTTACTTTGTATTGAAACTTATAGTCGGCCGTGCTATTGTAAGAGTACATGCAATATATATATAAATAAAATCATGGAATGGGAAGTTTAAAAAATTTGTAAAGTAAAATATTGTTTGCTTTCCAATATGCATCTACAGGCAATTAAGTTTAGGCTATTGATTGGACAAGTGCAGATCACATTCTGTGACGTTATTTCTAGACTAATGCAAATATTTTTACAGCCCAATATATAATTGTATGGCTGGCCTTTACTCGGGTTTCAGTCAGTAATAGGAATAATAAACAACAATAAAGCCTTTATATATATAACTTTTGACCTTGGTGCAAAATAACGAAAGTAATTTTACGTTTACTTGTCTTACGAGTCTGGTTGAATTTAACAATTTACACCTAGAAAAAATTCGGAGCCTATATGAAAAAGTACGGGGCTCACTGCAGCCACATGGGTAACTGTGGCCTAAGGTCGCCTTGTATTTCAAAAGTTGTACTATATGCGAACGGTAATGATCATTTGAGTAAAGCTCGACCATGTGTGTTTTTGTAACCTTAATATTATGACGGAACAATCTACAAAGATGGGCTCTAAAACAGGTTGCAACACCCAAGGTACTTTGAAAACGGGACGTCCTCAATCACCCCCGAGACCGATGTTGTGCTGTTGTTTTACGTTGTATATTGAGTGGAACGTACGGTTAGACATGACATAATTGATATTGAGATCCCTCGGGATAGTTTTCTCGACGTATGAAATGCGCCGTCAGGAAACGGGTAGGCCTACTACTTCTATCGGATAGCCTAGGTATAATAAAGGTTTACGATGAATACCAAGCTGTGCACAAATACTTTTTGAGCATATTCATGACTGAACAGCTATCTCAATTGAGTTATCCTGAACTGTATTTCAAATATTCCTGTATGATTATAAGTTTAGAATTTATATTAAATAGTCATCCACTCAAACCACAGAGCCTAATATAAACTGCAGTTGCCATTACACTCGATATCTTTCTTGAAACTGGCAATATTGTTTTAAAATCTATCCCTTTTAAACTGAACCTCAGATATAATCCGACCCGACCGATAATCCTTAATTATTTTTATTTTCCGTATGAAGATTTTTCTTTTGCAACCATCAATGAAATATAATCTGTAATTCACTCCGGAGTGCGTTGTACGACAGCATGTCATTAGGTAGCGCATGTTATCTTGGAAATTAGGCAAGTAAAATTACGAAACGGCTGATATGTATTGAACCTATGTGTAAATTTCCAAGATAACCAATGGTTCCAATGGTTTTTTTCACCATATAAGGCAAATTGAGTTATTGGTGTACCTGTGGCTGAGTTCCCTTGGGGTCTCTCCGCGCGGGTTTTCATAATTGTCAACAGGGATTATGGCGTTACGAAAGGAGCTAGCTAGATATCGTACTTCAAGTCGTCAATCTAATATAGTAAAATGGCCTGTAACTAGAAAAACACCTAAAAACCGCATGCTTTAAATTAGGAGTGTGCAAAATGCGGCCCGCGAGGGAAAATTATGCGGCCCGCGGAGAAGTGCCAATTTTGAATGTTGTGCGGCCATCTAAACTAGATTTTAATTTAGTTTGATCTGGTTCCTTTTGCGTATTCGAGCTTATATTCGAGTCTAATTTATTTTCTATGCCGGGGTGCACAACCTTTTTGCTATTAGCGGCCACATTGCATTTATTTGTATTCAATACGGCCGAAGGGGCGTTGATGAGCGCGTCAAAGGCGCGCGAATTTTTTATTTAGATTTCATGACGTCATAATCGCGTATTTGACCCATGCGAGGTGCAGTCTGCCCAATTATAAAGTATGTAGGACTACTTGAAAGTATAATATTCTAACTTTAATAGGATTTTTTTTTGGTGAACCTATTCTTGAGCAGATATATTGCAGCAAGTTGCATAATGGTTGCACAATTTTGAAAAAAAAATCGAAAGTCGGGGAGGGGGATAGGGGCGGTCGCTCTCATTTTCTTGTCCCCAAAAGTATAATAAAATGTCAACTATTTTAATGAATTTATCCTATAAAAGTTTGCAAAGCATCGAAGCAATTTAATGACTCCCTTGGTCTTGCATGTGGGCAAAGTCAGGTAACTGGCTGGATACCATCAGCCTTAGTTCAGACTCCAGATTGACGTCTAACAATCTGATTCGGTACTCATTCTTCAGGTACGTCATTCTTGAAAACGTTGCTTCGCACGTGTACGTGCTTCCAAAAAGAACGAGAGTTTTCTTGTCAATTCTTGTAGCACTGGATATTTAACTGCGCCTTTCCATGTGTCCAGCAGATTTTCCTCGTCTTTAAATTTCTGCACAAGCTGTTCATCATTCTTTTTGTACCAGCAAAGCCGCCAAATCCTATATTTCGAATTTATTTTTTGTTCTTAAGATTTCATATGTGGACGGCCCCATTATTTTGTCACGAAAGCCGCATGCGGCCGTACGGCCGAAGGTTTAGCACCGTTGATCTATGCCTATGACGTTACAACGTCCTAACAGCGAAGCGAACAACGCGGTTCACAAAGCTGTCACTGGCCGAGCAGCGAACAATTAAAAGGAAAATGTGGAGCAGGCGCTAATTAAATTGTAAGAAGGGGCAAATGAATATTAGGCAACTGGAAAGCAGCTTGAAAAAACTTAATATCAAGAGATACAAAAGCTAAATGAGTTTTGGTTTCAGCCTATCTGTTGATTAACGCAAAATTTCTGCGATTTCTGCAAGGACCCCTAATGCTGATGACATGAGATCAATAACAAAAAGACACTATTTTGTGCCTGCAACTAATAGAAAGCCTATGTTAAATGAAGGTGCGGCCCGCGGTTTTATTGATATTTGGCCTGCCTGCAAAAAAGGTTGGTTGCACACCCCTGCTTTAAATCAGTTATGTTCAAGTTCTTTTTGTTCTATATGAGACAAATGCTTTGTAATATTCATGTGGTACCAATTAGTGAATTCCACAATGGATTATTCAAATATTATTCAAAATTATTCAAATTCTTCTGATCGCTATGTATGTTTTACCTTTATCCGATTGATTCTATCGTCAACCTCAAAAATCGATTGGTCGATATTGAAGAAAAATCCTTACTAAGTGCTGAAGCTAGGTTTTTTTAATACAATTAAAGGTACTTCAGCGTTAGCAAAGGTGTTTTAAAGCTTGCTGATTAAAACATGAGAGGATTATATGACGTCAAAGCGTAGGTGGTTACGTGGGGAAGATGCTACAGTATTAAGATAATTCATTTTTCTTGTTTGCAGCATGAGTTTACTGCAATAATGTTGTCCTTCGCGCGTGACCCTTATACCGCAATAGAGATTAACCGCAATTTCGATAATTGGATGACTGGATTCTGGATTTTCTCAAGTTGTTAAAATATACGGCGCACCATTACTAACCACATTGAATAATTCAGTATATATAATTGTTTTGCGATATAATTAGCGTGTTCGAACAAAATCACTATTTTGTTTTGAAATCATTTAAGCTGCTGCCAATAAAACGCAATAACAATTTATGCTTTCTACGTTGATCTAATGTACAATATATCTCTTTAGCGTTATCGACAGAAATTATACTATTTAACAGTCAAAAATACTCTGTGATTTGAGGATGTCAGTATTGACTGTGTCGAAAAATGATCGGCAAAAGATTAACGAGAATATCGTTCAGAGACCGTATGACCAGTGATTCTCAAACTAGGGTTTGAGAGCCGCATGCGGCTCTCAACAACCTTTCCTGCGGCTCCCATTAATGTTTTAAAAATTAATTATTTTCAAAGGAAATTTTTCATTGAAAACTAATCATTGACTCGAAATTAAAATGCTGAAGTCTATTAATTAGTCGAATGGATTCCCCCGTGTTTATTTGCGTAGCGTTGACTAACCTATAAGATGCAATAGTGACGCAACAGTGAGCGTTTTCGCGGCCAATCGGACACTTTTCACTTGAAAAGATTTTTAGACATGGCTGTAATCATTGGCTTGCATTCGTGGATTTTCAGTTTTTGTCGCATTTTCAGATCTTATGTATAAATCAAATAACTCGATGATTATTTTAATTTCTATAGCATTTTAATTTTGTTCCAGTAATCGAAAATAGTCTCGAAAAATGTGGCGATCATCTCAAGCAGCTACTGCACCGTACAACCTCAACGATTACGACCCGCTTTGAAAACTTATCAGAAATCAAAGCCTAAATAAATACCTGTTCGGCTAGGGTGGGCAAAATGGAATTTTTTTCGAATCGAATAATTTGAATATTTTTTTATACATAACAGGGATCCAGAACTTCGGAGGTCGATACTCCATTTGGAATTAATAGAAACATTAAAAAGTCGGCAATAAAGCGTTTTTTAATGGGTAATTTTATCATAATTGCTGATTGTTTTTGTCATCGCGATCGTTTTGGCGGCGATATCCTAAAGTTGGTATTCTATATTTCCGCCCTTTCTCGTTTTTTGCAAGAATAAGCGGTCGCCGAATATCAAAATTTCATATTTCTAGTATACCCTTGCGTTCACATCAGCGACATCTGTTGAATACATTTAAGGACTAATTTTAGAACCAAATTAATTCTATTCTGAGTTTTATCCTCTGCCTTGGATTCGATCTTCCTTATCACCGCTTGTAAATTAACCGTGCATGTTTAAAGTGAACGGTAACCGAGATGCAGATATTTATTATAATGATATTTGAGTTTCTCATGCTTTTCTATGGTGTCCGTGTTATTTTAGTATTAGATAGATAAACCTAGCAAATTTACGATTGCGTGAATCCTGCATGTTGATTTAAAATAACGATTAAATAAATTGGCAATAAAGGCATTTCTAGGCCTTTGTGCCTAATAGAGGGTCAGACTCTAATTATACCTAATTCCTTCAAGTTTTATCGTTTTTTTTTCAACAAAACAACACCCCGATGGTTATTATAGCTAAAATACTTACTGGGTAATGCTCAATTTTCTTTACGGAATTTGCAAATTCAGCACTTCGCTTAATGATTTCGATTATGTCATGCCTTGAGGCTTAATTATTACTGCCCAAATGCTTCAAAATTTAACAATTGTAATCATTTTCGATGATAATAGACGCAACAATTCGTGAACGAGTCAGTGCTTTAAAGGGAGTAGGACATGACATTTCTTATCCGGTTACAACTTAATCAGTGTTTTCCATACAAGTAACTCATACCAGCTTTTGGAAAAACTTTTGGTCATTTTTAAATCCATGCTATTTACATAACTAGAGTGTTTTAACGACCTAAAATTGCCTTTTTCACAATGAAACGCCTAAAAGTCATTTTAACATTTAATTTTAAGCAAGTTTATGTTCGGTAATGCAAGAAATGGCTAATGACATGCCACCAAGCATGTCGAGTGTAAATCTGGGAAATTTATTTTAAATACCTAATCTGGTTTGACGTTTCTAAATTTACGGAACGGTCGGTACGTTTTTTTTTTTGCAAAATGATGAATTTAAAGGATACGTTAGGTGCAAAAATAAGCATATAACACCATAACGCAAAGACGACTTTTCAAATTTTTCAATTTTTTTCTGATAGCGAGCGCCTTTGGGAAATCTCGCACAATTCACGATTGAGTTGGAGACGCTCGAGTTCGGTGTCCAAGCAGAGCGGCGCAGGTCACGTGGTACCGGATATCCGAATCGTAAAATGCCATTCGAATATTTTATTATTCGAAAATTTTGCCCAGCCCTAGTTGTTACGTGTGTTGTTGTTACGGTGACTTAGTATTTTAATTACGCGCTGAAGGTTTGTTGCTATTTTACCTTGCGTTGTTTGTGTGCGGCTCTTCATACCTTTGAGGTTTGAAATGCGGCTGTGGGACTAAAAAAGTTTGAGAACCACTGCCGTAGACCGTAGTTATCGATCGAAAGTTAGGGGATCCCCCCAAACAGCGCTCTTACTCCATAGTGACACCTTGTGTCCCATCACTAATTCGCTAATTATATCCAAAATCAATAGGCTTCTGGTACGACATATGATGAATGCACATGCAAAATCTGGAGCAGATTCAATCTCGCTTTTGTGAGATATCGCGTGCATCTAACAGACAGACAAATACCTATGAACATACTTACTGATTAAAATCAATAAGTAATAAAACCATATCTACCTGGATCGTTGCAATCGCCATGGTAGCACAATGTCCAGAGGTCTGGAGAAGATCATTCACAATAAAATTTGTTGAATATTTTTGTTAAAAATAGTGGGGGACTCTCGAATTTTTGTTGTTGCTGCTGAATTTCTGGAGACAGCAATGAAACAGATAAGTATCTGTTGGTAGTAAGGTACGTGACGTGACACATCTACATGTAGCTTTATAGGCATCTCAACGAAGTTCCAGAGTGTGCCTTTATCCACGCTACGCTAATCATTGAAATTTTCAATTTAAACTTCTTAGGGCTTGCTCAATCAATTTTGATCCCATTTTCCCGTGCAGTTGCCTAGTCGTGTAATATATTGCTGTTTCATTATATGAAATTTTACATTAGATTTGGCAACAACACTATTATGCATTTAACGCTCTCGGTTGAAAACTTCACACTCACGTGGAAATGAATGGCAATACCCAAAGATGAATAATCACGAATAAAGAAAACTTGATGACTAAAAACAAGGTTGGGCCCCAAAACGCCGGACTATAATATATATTTATCTGGTATTATTTATTGAATTAATTAACCAGTGAAAAACCAGTCAAAGATGAAATTATTCAAGTTCTCCTGATCGCTATATATTTATATATATACCTTCATCGCATTACTTCTATCGCCACCTTAAGAATCGATTGGACGATATTGGAGCAACATCCTTGCTACGCGCAGGAATACATACATACTAAATATAGATTTTAGAGCAAACAACGTTAGTGGTCAATAGCTAGGTGTTAAGCTGACTGATTAAAACATGAGAGGTGGGGATTATATATATATATGTTTGTCAAAGCTACGGTAGTTTCCTGAAGACGATTCTACAACATGTTGGTTCATGTTTTTGTTTACTACCTGGATTGGATTGAAACACATTATCATATCAGTCTGACAACATTCAAATAGATGAAGAAACTGAATGCATGCATCAATTACTGGCTTATTTCTCCTGCACTTTACCATTATGAAATTATTGAAACTTATTGTTTCAGTATAATTGTTTCGCGATATAATTAGCGTGCTCAAAACAGTTTCTACAAACAGGATCTTCGGAATCAATATTTTGTTTTTAAATCTTTTAAGTTGCTGCCAATAGCAGAAATTGGCAACTGTACGAGGAACCGATCGAAATGATACCAAAACTCCATTAAAATAAATATCGTAACGTTTAGGAAATTCAGAAGGGCATTTAAATCAGGACTGAAGTTCTTATGAGAAGAATGCATAGTTTCGGTGGTGATAGTTACAGGAGTAATGGCGGGTTCACAGTTGATTACCGAGACGTTGCTATTCGCTTGTTTGTTTGTTTTTGGACACGTTTAGTGGCCATGACGATAGTTTCAAAATTTTGTTGTTATTGTTATTCGTCTCCGTCTCCATTTTTAAAAAATTGCTTTTCTCTTCGAATACTGGACCAATTGCTTTGAAATTTTCAGTGGTTAAAGATTAATTTTTTCGCTAGAAGGCTATTACTTTTATTTATTTCAAAATTTTGCGTGAATTCTATGAAATTTGATATTTCGTCTAAAATTTTGCTGTATTATTTTTTATCCATGGGAACACGGATTTTAATCAGTGTCATGACTGGCTGTACGTTTTGATTCTGCAAAATTCTTGCTACTGGAAATTCAGAACTTTTTTGAGGGTACCGGTAGCGTCAAAGGTGTCGGTAAGGACTGATTCGCTCTGGTCTAACGTGTCCATATATTTGTGCGTAGCTCTCTTGTTGTTATTTGTCTCCATCATTTTTAAAAAATCGCTTTTCTCTTCAAATACTGGACCAATTGCTTTGAAATTTTCAGTGGTTGAAGATAATTTTTTTCCCCAGAAGGCTATTACTTTTTTCGCTATGACGTTATCAAAATTATTGCCATTGGGTGGCGCTAAGTGTCCATATATTTGAGCATAGCTCACTTGTTTGTATTCAAATGTCGCTTCCAGAAATGAAAAACGGTTATGAATGTGCCATACTGCGTAGAAAGATTGTAGAACTGTGTAGAGTTTTGTTATAAAATTCGTCTGAAAAACTGAAATTATAAGGATGTAAATATAGCTAAATGTCAAATAAGAAGGGCGGGACAGATGGGTTGGGGGACAGAGTCTGAATACGAAAACAGAGGCCAGACACTGTCAAAGAGAGAAACAGTAACTCGGCAGCCGAAGTTCATCCACGATTTGGAAATACGCTCACGTTGGCGCTGTGAGCTGAGAGAATTGGAAAGGTCGGTCGCTGAAGCGGGCCAGTATGGCTAACACAATTCATAAAAGTTAACGTTAATGTTAGGTTGTTTTGCTGAATGACCGTGACAACCTGGGAACGATTTAGAACCAATCCTAGACTACCAGTTGCAAGCTATATCAGCTTTAGGAAGACGAAACAAGTGCACATTCAATGTCATTCTCGTAGTGCCATGAAGGGATGCAACAATGTTAAGCACGGACGCCGTAGTTGCAGCGTGAAAGCCAGGCGAGGACAATAGCAAGCGTGCAATGGAACCCGCCAAGCGATATAACGCTTAAGTCCAACAATGAACAGTGATTTTGAACCGGTGTTCCGCGAAACGCGATCCACTGATGTTCCGAGAAAGACCTGCAGCTGCAGGTGTTCCGCTTCAAATTGTTGTTTCACTTCTTTCTGATTGTCAAATTTTATGATATAAAATATTACATTATGAAGAATCAAAGATCACGTATTTGATTTCGAGATGAGTCTGTGGCGTGATAATTAGAATCAACTGCGCGAACCCTGAAATCCTGGAAATCTTGCCAAAACTGACAGAGATAAGAATTGAGATGATCCGAAGAATCCGAAATTTTCATTTGATGTTTCACAAAAAGATACATATGGTTTAAAAAAAAGTCTGCGATTTGAAAAAGACTGTAAATCACTACTCTGGGTGTCAATACGATGGTAAAGGCTCTGCCAACAGTAGCCCAGTTTGTCACTTTTCTTTGCTTTCGTCGAATCGCCAGAAAACAAAAACTTCAAGAAACATAAGTGTAATCAATTAAGCCAACTGTTTTATACAAGCTATAAGATGCCATACCTGAATCGAGTACTCCGTAGTCACCTTGTAAATAACTTTTAATTTCGATTCCCAACAGATGAGATAGAAACTATATATCGGTCAAACCAGTGGAAACCACGTGAAAAGTTTACATGAATAAGGCCCTCGCTTCCAAGAGGCATAGTAAGGAAAGACTATTTAATATTTTTGTATTTCAGTGGTTGATTTTATCAGCGCAAATGTTTTTCACGCTACATCTAAAACAGCTATATATTTTGACTCATTTCATAAACTATTCCACACCGTCAATCATCCGCTCAATTTATTGCTCGGAGCGAGGCCTCGGGATTTATCAGAAAAATCCACGAGAGCTTTGTTGTGAAACATTACCATAAGTATTATCAGTTCTGAGTAAAGTAGCTGAGCTTTTAATCTGATTTTGAAATCATTGTAGCGTATTGGAAGCAAAAATAGAGTGACAGTTAACTTTCTAACCAACGGAGAATGCAGGTTTGTGATTCACTTCTTTCAAATTAGGTTCGATAGCATACCTTAACTTCGACTAATTAGGACTAAAGCGAAAAAATAGTCACATAACTGAAGTCATGTGATCCTATAGATTTACTATATTCTGGAAAATACCTTGTTCTGTAAAGATAATCGATATTTCTCGGAAAATATAGTCGAACTAGTAAATGTTTTATCCCCAAGAAAATATGAATTGTCTGAAATTTAATTAGGTATTTATTACAAAAATAATCCCATATTTAAGCATAATGGTCTCAGGATTAAGCATGCTGGCCACGCTAATGAAACACTCAAAGGTCTGCATGTGTTGCGAAGCCACACAACAGGCTCCATAGCTTGATGAGACATTTAAAGAACTAAATTATCCAACAGAATTACCCATATTGTACATATATAAATAATTAAAAAGCAACAAAACGACATCTAGACTCATTATCAGTCAGACCACAATCAGATGGTGCTAAAGCGATAGTCACGTGGGCCGGGGTGTTCGGAGTCAATTACCAAAAGTTAAATCTACTTCATTAGAAATTCATCAAGTCAAAATTAAGGCTCAGTCTTTGAAAACTCTCGAAGGCCTAGCATAATATACACAAGCAAAACAAGAAAAAAGAACAAAATCCGGTTCTATCACACTATATAGTATATATGAATATACTGTATCTGTGCAAGATAAAGAGTAAAAAGTGCACAAAATATATGCATACCGGTAAATAAAAACACTAATATCATCTCAGTCTTGGTAAAATTTTTTATTTCAATGGCATTAAAGCAGCAGTAGCCTATTTAGCAATGAGAACAACAATTATTATCATTTTTTCTTGGATAACCACACCCCTGTGTCAAGGTGAAACTCTGCTTCACTGTTCACCAAAACCGGGTTGTCAGATTGCTCAATGCGACATAGCAGCAGAATGGATGCAAGATGTCAATTTGGGAGAATATCTCAACAATAATGAGTATCCTCTCACATGTAAATGGAAGAGTGGCGGAAAACCACACAGCGACGAAAATTTGCTAAACATAATGTACGAAAACGCAAAAAGTATGTTAGTTTGAATAAAATGACATTGTTCAACTATCAATGTCAATTAATTTTAACGTTATGTTAAATTACAGATATTGAAAAAGTGAAATCAGAACTGAAAAACTCAGAAAGAAAGTTTGTTAAAACTACAGAACACGAGAAAGGTGAATTCACAAATTTTTAAGCAAGGCAAATGGTTTGAAGCAAACCAACAAACTTAATGAACGCAAAGATAATATATATATATGTTATTTTATGTGTTAATTACTATCTGCCTGAATATTGCTCGGCATCAATTTCCCGATTTGGGTATGGTGCCGAAGATACATCAAAATTATAATGAAAACAGCTGATGATTCAATGTGTACCGTAGTACTTAGTTTTGATATATATATTATACTCTACTAAGTTCTTACTTATCTGACTGTTTTAAACATTGTACAAATGAATATATCGAACGCCGAATGTTAGAAATCAAATATTATATAAACTGGTTGCTTGGAACTATTTGGTCTTGTTTCTTAATTTTAATGTTACACTCTTCCCTGCTATTTTCTTCATTTCAAAAATATTTTTTATATTTAAATATATATATATAAAATAGAGCTGCAGGCATTACGAGAGAAGAATCAAGAGCAAGATGCTCAAATAAAAGTCTTACGTGCAGGTAATAGTTTCATTTTTTAATATAAAAGTTACGATGGATCGATCACCTTAATATCGCCTCACTTACCATTGGATAGCATTATCGACAACAGTGCGATAATATTTCATAAAAAGCTATATATTTGTAATAAAGTGGACTGGTGTTATCCAATATCAATCGATGTATAAATACTAGGGATGGGACAAGATTCGGATCCGGACTCGGATTCGAGTCGAATCCATGCATTTTTGCGACTCGGATTCGATTTCGAGTCCACGCCATTTTTACCGAGTCCCTATTCAATTTTGTTTTACATAATTGACGCCTCCATTATGCGATTTTAACGTTATAAAAGTCAGTATAAGCAATATTTTTACAAAATAATGTGATTCGTCACGTGAGAGATCTCTGAAAACATACGCACATATTGTATCACAGGAGCTTATCAGACATTTCAGTCATTTCGTCGCTAGTGACCATATCCCAATAAAAACATCAAGGCTACTTTTGGTGCGCGAACCAATAAATTACTCTTCGTAAACAAAACAGATAGGAGAGCATCCCCAAGGAAAAATTTATTAACACGTTTTAATTACAGTTTATTGCATGCAATTTGCTTCTTGAAAAATAAGAAAGCAAGAAAAATTTGCTAAAAGCAACGAAATTATGTGTGCTACTTGCGAAATAACAGTTTTATAGCTAATAGCATCTGAAATCATGCAAGCGTATTGTAGTCAAAATTGAGTTTCTTTAGATTGACATGCAAGAATGTTAAAATTTTCGACGTTTTTTGGTTTCAGACGGTTACGTAACAGCGACGTTACAACGCCAGCTGTGCTAAAAAGACGCTCAGAATTGACGGAAGTAGGCGGGCATGAAAGCAAGCTTACGGCTAGAGCGAACATCGCCTGGCATTCATTTCTGTATTGTGGCCAAAAAACAAGTGGAGACTTGTGCCTTTTAAGAGTAGGTGCAGCAAGATATTGCCTGACAGCAGTTACAATATCAGCATTCATATCCACCTGTTCCCTGACAAGACCCGCGTTCTCAGGTGCACCGAAGACCACACTATCTTCGGCCTCTTCTGATGATGATGATTGATATAATTCAGTCCCTTCGTAGAGTTCAACACTATCCGTGGCAAACTTCTTCACTTCAGTAACAAGCAGCCGTTCGATTTCTTGCCGATTGATAGTTGAGCACCATGACAACTTTAATCTTGGATCAAGTATTGTAGCCAATAAACAACGGTTATATGAGGCCTGGTTCTGAAAGTATGCGTCTCGGGGCTGAGGTCCATTTCCAGGAACGCTAAATCTCCGTTCTATACCACTTTTGAGGCTATTCAGAAAATTGTCGAGTCCATAAATATCGCTGTCACCAATGAATGCTTCCAATCTTTTCAACAAATTCTCTTTTACTGGTAGAATGCTTGCTATTGTCGCCTCCTCAGTACAAACTTCCTTGGTCGCTATGTCAAATAACTTCAAAACTCGAATTAAAGATGAAGCCATTCTCCACTGGTTAGGTGACAGAGTATTACCAATTCCCCTGAAGGGCATATCATTAATAACTTCTCTCTGTTCCACCATTCGCTGCAGCGCGTAGTATGTAGAGTTCCATCTGGTACTCACGTCTTGTTGCAATTTATGTTCTGGTGCATTCAGCCTTTTCTGACATTCCCTGAGAGCACGAGCGTCGCGAGATGAGCGGTTATAGTGGGCAATTATAGAACGGGCATCAGCCACGATATCTTTCACATCAATGTTTGATCTGATAGCGTCGTGAACGATCAAGTTCAAAGTGTGTGCCATACATCGGATATTAAAAATCTCCCCGTCCTTTAATGCCTTTATCACATTCGAGGCATTGTCGGATGTTATTGTAGCAAACGATACGCCCCACTCACTTTCTTGTCTTCGTATTTCTGACAGCAGCAATTCTGTATAAGAAGATTTGCATTTCCCACGACTAATTTTAGTTGCGCAAATGCCACATTCGGCCTCCGAACAGTCATCTTCACAAATTTTAAAATACTGCCACGCAAGTGACTTTGCTTTCGGTGATGACATCGCAACAGACAATCAGCAGAAGCGGAAACCTTCTTGAAGTAAAGTTGCCAAAAGCAGTCTAATTCCACCCGTAAATCTTATCAAAAACAATCAACCTTGAGTAGCTTATTATACAATCATCCAAAAGATTCACGCAATAAGTCGGTAACTGAACTGTACGCGAAGCATGGCAAGAAAACAGTACGTCACCGATCGCGCATTGTTGCGTCACAATTGAAACCGTGTTTTTGCCGTTTTCATTGTGACGTCACGGACTCGACGGATTCGACTCGAGTCCATGACCTATTACTCGGATTCGCCGAATCTCTGTAATGCCGGACTCGTCCCATCCCTAATAAATACCTTCAAAAAACTAGCGTGCTTTACGACACACATTTCTGGCATTAGACTCGCTGTTATTTAATTCCTGCCAAATATTTGTATCGCATCAAGATAAAATTGCGTTTCTTTCATTAATTAATGAATGTTATCTTATTGAACGTTCCCATTATTTGATGGGTAAATATCTATGCCCCCGGATTAAAAACAGGGTGAATCGATCGAGTCCTCTATATTTTGCGCGAACGTAGAGTGGTTTGTGCAGGTTTTCATTACGGCTTGTTATGCGTTTGATCATAGATTACAATAAAAATATATATTTTGCTATTATCTAAGAAAATATCATTTATTTGAAATATCTATTTTATTACTAAGCGTTGACAAGTATGGAAGAAAAACTGAAGAAGATCGAAAAGTCAAATCATCCGTTCATCACTCCAATTACTACAGCACCACCGATGAAAGATTCAGGTTTGAATAACTAATCAAAGAATATTGAATTCATTTTTGAACGAGTATAATTCAATTCATTTATTATTCCGTAACGTAATGTCCATATGAAAACAGAAAAACACGGAACATTTATTATATAAAAAAAATAGAACGCAATAAATAAGCACAGTTGAAAAAAAATGAGATGACGTGAAATTCACCATAAGCACTCTTGTAGAAAACTCCGTTATAAATATATTATTCAATTGTGTTATATTATATTACTATGAAAACATCACATTACGTTATTTTCATCACACGCATTCAACAGTGTGCGAAATAAAGACAACAAACTCGTGTTATTCGATTACGATACATAAGAGGCTCGATATTGATTATTATGAAGCGGAAAACATTTGTAAGAAGAGAAATTCTGTCATTGCTCAGATTTACGATGAAAAATCCTACGAAACTATTATCAATCATTCGAGAAAAACAATGCCAGCACAAGAGAATTGGATCCAACTTTGGATTGGAAGTACGATCAACCCACTAGTAAGTTAGAAACAATTTGGAGAAGAGAACTTGATATATATATATATATACAGAATAATATTTTCTATCCTAACTCAACTTTTTTTAGACTGGAGACATAACCCCTACAAATGCATACATGAAATGGTTTCCAGGGCGCCCAAGACGAGGGGAATTAAATAATGAACAAACACACATTTATATTTATATGGGACGAGAAGCGACAAATCCTCGGCAAGGAATGGTCAATATACAACCATCATTCTACAGGAATGGAGTTCTATGTCAACTGCTAAACTACTAAATAAAAAACATGTTATGCAATTCTTTTTATCAATTTTTTCCACAAATAGAATGAAAATAAAAATATAATGCAAAATGGGTTCTTACGACATTGAATAAAACAGCAAAATTTAAAATGAAATAGGTAGGTATAAATTTATTTCGACTGCATAATTAGCATGGTAGGTGATAAAATAAGCAATAAAAATAAAACAAATAAAAAACTGATTATTGAATCAGACCGGCAGACGGACGCTGAGCAAGGTTCATAATGTGAAAATTTTTAGTACAAATATTAGGCCGCGAGCCGATGCCCTGAAAACCGCCTAGAAAGTGAGTTTCGTAGCGCACATCAGGTAACTACCTGAAAATGATTTTAAAATGTTCCTTAAAAATTTAGTAACAAATATTGCCTTGTTCCCACTTCCAAAAGTTGCAGTGACTCATTGTTGGGTGGATAGTATAATCCTTATGTTTGCCAGTGTTAAATACACGTGCCCTGGTATCATTTACATTCTTCATATCCTCTTCATACAGTGAACAAACAAATTCCTCAGCTTTATTTATTAATGCCTCGTTAACCCTTAATAGATCTTCATAGTTGAGACAAAAATGAATTGAAAACCTCAATGAAGTCTCCAACATGAGTTTGATGGGCAGTTCCAATTTCAGAAAATTGCTAAAGCAGTGGTTCTCAACCTTTTATGACTCGTGGCCCCCTTTCTGAGGCTTTTAGCACTCATGGCCCCCACTTTAATATTCCAGAGGTATTAATAGGGTTATTTTCATTGATAGATTCCAAATCCCATTATGTTAAAACAATTTGCACAAAAGAGAGCAAAAACACCCTGCGAAATAACCTTGTTGAGCAGCAAACTAGGAAAAACTGTGAGATTTCTTTTAAAGTGAAAAGTAAATTCAGATTTCAGCCCATCCTTGTGGCCCCCTCCAACTCCTCTGTGGCCCTCTTAGAGACCGAGGGCCCCCGGTTGAGAACCGCTGTGCTAAAGTATTTCAATATGAATAGCCCATCTAAGCTGTTTGCAACTATTGTGATTCTCATATACCTTTACGCTTCAAGACTTCTTGTTTAATCCATTTTATAGCACTAATAGCAGCAGGGATTAGAGCCTGCGTTAGGTCGGATTGGTGGAACATTGCCGTACTCTTTTGTAGTACAGTATCTAAAAGGAGAAAGAAAATCATATATGGAACAGCATGAGTGTAAAAATACCACTAAATACTAACTAATACCTTGAATACATAATGCATTTTATCTGATGTACTCAATGACCGTATATATGCTCATTGCATGTAGCCTACTACAGTCCAACAGTGTTTGCATACCATTACTAGACTATATCTACACTAAATTTTGATATATCAGTCTGAAATGCCCTATGACAGTATGAGTATGGACTATAGACTATATTTTAAAACATCAACTGTCTGTCTACAACTTGATTTCTCACCTCTCAATCGTTTCCAATGCTATTTTCTTTCCACTCCGGCATAACTTATCATTGCTTCCCAGGTTCTTGTCGACTCTATAAATTTAGATTTAGACCAACCGACATTAGTAAAATTGATTATTTTCTTCTCTTTCACACAACCGTGCATTACAGAAACAGCCATTGATTTCTATTCTCAAATATGCTGTGGCCTATATAATAGTATAAGTCTGTGGAATAGTCATTAAATTAATCATAAACATTTCATGCAAGCCAGAAAATATCGTTGTTTGTGACATATTATTCTAGGTCTAGCCTTCTTTGAGGTTACCGCACACCGTACCTATTTAACAACGTCTCATGAGCTAGTGCTCAACTAAAATTGCTATTCATGGTAAGGATATACAAGTGTTTAATATCTTACTTATACTTTTCAACACCTCCTTAGAATAACTGAACTAATAATAAATGAAAAAAACTATACTCAACGTAAAAGCGAGCCGTAGTAGTACCGTACATCTGATATTCATCCGACCACTGGGGATCCACCCACAGCTGACTAATTTGCTTGTTACGTCATGCAGAAGTCTGCGTTCATTGGCCCATGATACCGGAAAAGCGGAGAAAATAGGACAGATGGTAACACATATTTATTGTAGTAAAAGCGTCTTTTTTGTAAAACGTGCAACTTTTGGAAGTGGGAACAATGCAAAATTTGTTACTAAATTCCTAAGGAACACTTTAAAATAATTTTCAGGTAGTTACCTTATGTGCGCTACGAAACTGAAAGATAAATGGCCTCGACTCGAAGCCTATATTTTCCAAAAGCAGTGTTTATTCACCTACAAATATGCTGAAAACTTATTCAATTCTTTCCCCGACCTTTGACCCACAAAAAATTCTTTTCATACTTTACCATTGCAAAATTTTCGTGGCTATTTTAAGAGTGCTTTTGCGAGTGTGCGCCTGCAAAATGGGGATTGCAATTGGCAAAAAAAACAAAAACGGGTTACTGGCAGTGTTTCAAACCATCAATATGATTCATCGCTTACAACAATCTGTTTTTTAAAATTACCGGTAAAGAATTTTAGCTTAGTCTATCACAGCTATTTCTACACTGTTTTTTCATTACAATAATAATCTTTATTTTGATTTTCCCAAAAAAACATGCATATAACAAACAAGAGAGCTATGCTCAAATATATGGACACGTAGAGTCACATAATTTTGATGACGTCATAGCGAAAAAAAAAGTAATAGCTTTCTGGAGAAAATTTTTATCTTTAATCACTAAAAATTTCAAAGCAATTGGTCCAGTATTCGAAGAGAAAAGCGACTTTTTAAAAACGTGTCAAGCGGTACTGAGTTAGTAGTCAGGCAGCATCTTACCTGTACACTGTAGGCCATATACGGTAATTGATCACAGAACAGTTGTTCCCGTGCAAATTTTATGTTGTTTACACTTTAGGACAGATAATTGATCACAGAACAATTCTTCCCTTTCAAATTTTATGTTGTTTCCAGTAGACTCTCATCAAAATAAACATATATAGTAGGCTACAAGTGCTACAACGCTTGCATTACTGCACTGGTAGGACCGTGAAAGAATAAGTTACGGTAATTTCATTGTGGTAAGACACCGGTACCGGCACCAGTACCAGTATCGTACTTACGTACTGAGCTACCAGTACCGGTTAGCAGTCAGCCAGCATCTTACCTGTACACTGTAGGCCATATACGGTAATTGATCACAGAACAGTTGTTCCCTTGCAAATTTGACAGATAATTGATCACAGAACAATTCTTCCCTTTCAAATTTTATGTTGTTTCCAGTAGACTCTCATCAAAATAAACAAATATAGTAGGCTACAAGTGCTACAACGCTTGCATTACTGCACTGGTAGGACCGTGAAAGAATAAGTTACGGTAATTTCATTGTGGTAAGACACCGGTACCGGCACCAGTATCGTACTTACGTACTGAGCTACCAGTACCGGTACCGAACCTGTAGGTCTGATATTCCGTTCCGCATACGATAGGCTATAAAACTTGCATTGCAGCATTAGTAATACCGCGGAAGGAATAAGTCAATTTCACTGCGTTACGGTACCGGTATGGCAACTTACCAGTGCTATAAAACTTGCATTGCAGCATTAGTAATACCGCGGAAGGAATAAGTCAATTTCACTGCGTTACGGTACCGGTATGGCAACTTACCAGTACCGACCTACAGTAGCTGTAGTACTGAGCAAGACAATCGATCGCGAAACCGCTTGAAATAAGTGTAAAACAGTGTTCCCATGAGTAAAAATAAATACCGCGAAATTTTGTATGAAATATCATATCTCATAGGATTCATATAAAATTTAAGAATAAACAAAAGTAATAGCCTTCTAGCGAAAAAATTATTCTTTAACCACTGAAAATTTCAAAGCAATTGGTCCAGTATTCGAAGAGAAAAGCGACTTTTTAAAAACGTGTCAAAGAACAAGAACAACATAATATTGAAACGATCGTTATGTCCACTACGTGTCCAATAATGAACACATAAAACAAACACACAGAATAATGGGAAATCGGGAAAACAGGCAAAACCTCGAGTAGGGTTTAAAACACGTATAAATACATGTGCCTGTTCACCCATGATATTACACTCTCAAAAACATATTACAAAAAAAAGATAAAAACACGAACGGGTTATCGTTCGGGCGTCTGACTTGTGTTACAAACAAAATGCAGGTGCAGTAGGTTCTAATTTAAAACTGTTTACGTCGAAACCGACATGATCGGGCTGTGTTTATTAAATTGGCGTAAACAAGTGCAAACTGGTGGGTTAGATAAAAGCAGTGTCAGAATGAGTAATAAATAAATCGAAATGTCTTTGGTTGATTTCCTCATTGTAAATAAAATCCGACGTTGTGATGTGCTGTAGTGTACTAGGTGCAATGTTTCATATAAAATGCATGTCCATCTCTTTTTCCTTAGTTCTTTGCGAAGCAAGTATGTAAAATTGGAATCTTGGGTAGCCTGTACAGCAATGCCAAAGTAGTCTTTATTATCCGAATGCTATTATTTCGTTGTCCATCATTTAGAATGTTGATTGTTTCTAATTTTTGTATTCCATTTGTTTCCACTAACCAAGTTGTTATCTTCAGCGCTATTACTTTTTGTTTAGTATTCAATTCTAGTATTTCACCTGTTTACCCTTCCATGCCTCTAACTAAGACCTAAAACGAAGTCCACGACTAGATTCATAAAAGGATCGAAACCTCGCAATATACCCGTAACAGATCGTTCACCATTTAACTTTAAATCAAATTTTTTATCTATAAACTTCTTTAATTCTAGTGGATGGGCTTTGCTGATGTTGATATTGCGCGATACAGATTACAGATACCGAAACATACAACGCGAAGTCTTCTCAAGCTGACATGTCCGCACCCGACGACGGTCGGAAGCAAAACGACTGTAATTAAATTAAAACTCCTAGGAAGACAGAGTGATCATTGAATTATCTGATTTATATTTTAAGTTTCCGAAACACCACTGAAAACTAACGAATAGAGTTCAAAAACGCGAAAACGAAATGTTAACGGTAATGTTTACGACCACGCTTGAAAATCTGTCTGAGTGAGAAAAGTGTCTGAGCAGATACGAAAAGGGAGCATTGGTACGTCACTTTTTGCACCTTGCTGATTTGCCAATGTCACGAAGTAAACAAGGAAGTCGATTCTCTGAGAAAGGTTCATAGAGATAATTGAGTTTATTTCGCCTCCATAATCAGCAAAAAGGAGATAAAATAGTTGATAAAAACAAATTGATAAAAACTGATTATAAAATCAGGAGAGTAAACAAAACCTTGGACAAGGCTTAAAACGTACAGAATATAAGATGGAAGGTATTGCCAAAAAGAAGTGGTACGTGTTCACTCATCTAAAACTATTAAATCAAATCATTTACACTCGCACACACACAAACACAACCATAGGGCATAAATAAAATTAGAAAAAAGAGAGAGGCTTTAGATAAATTACCGGTATATGGTAACCAAAAAAAATTAAATAAACACGTAAAAATGAAATTAGAATAAAAGATGAAATGTAAAAAATAACAAGAGTTGTTTGCCACACCATTTTAATAATTTTATAAAAATTCCCAAACAAGAGTGAACAGTATTTGATATGCTGACTATGCCATCCAAAAATTATGTGACTACGACTTCACAATCACGTCATAGAGCTTGCCAAAGTAGGGTCTAGTCTGCTAGTGTAGTTTCATACCTAAAAGTCTGAAAGTACCTAGGCTACTTCTAATGGGCGAAGCATAACAGTTTTTGCATATATCAAACTCCCACATGACTTCGCCATCTGAAAATTACGTCACTACGACATCACGGTGACGTAATAGACTCCCTCAAACTATACAAACTGTCATCCAAGGCGCGCAGACGATCGCCCGAAATATTTCTCTCGTTTTCTCATTGCAACAATCCTGATATGAGAGAGATCGCTGTCATTAGTGAGTGAGTATTATCGTCGGTGCAGATGCCATTCCGGGCGATTGTAGGTATACTTTGGCGGGTCTCATGTAGTTTCGTTCTCAAGTAATTCTAGTGGGTGTAGCATAACGATTTTTGTACATGTTGATCCATCTTAATTTTGGGTCTCATGTAGTTTCTTACCTAACATACTTCTAGTGGGCGTAGCATGACAATTTTTTCACGTATCAATCCTAACCCCCACCTGACTACACCATCCAAAAATTACGTCATTACGACGTCACAGACTCCAGTCTGGATTTCATGGCCTTTTTGAACGTGAAATCGGGCGTGCAATCAGAAATTCCCGCGTGCAAATAAGAATTCCTGGCGTGCAACTATAGCTCACGACGTGCAAAACAACTGCACTCGCGTGCAACTGACTTTGACATCAGATACCTCTCAATACATCCGCGTAAAATTACCGGTATCGGATAAAAAATACGTTGAATCAGAGAAAAAATGGACGTTTGACCTTTGACCCCAAACATTATTTCTACAGTTTGTCGCTAATTTTGAGAGTGTTTGTGCGACTTTGGATACCGGTACTGTTCAGTACATCCGCGTAAAATTATTGGATAAAAAATACGTTGAACCAGAGCAAAATGGACATACTTTGTCATTAATTTTGGTAGTGTTTTTACGTAGAATTAATGGATAAAAAATACGTCAAATTAGAGCAAAATGGACGTTTGACCTTTGACCCCAAACATTATTTTCATACTTTGTCACTAATTTTGGGAGTGTTTGAGCAACTTTAGATACCGGTACTGTTCAGTACATTCGTGTAAAATTATTGTATGAAAAATACGCTGAATCAGAGCCGTACTTGGCCATTGGTGCGGAGGCGATCTTTTCGTCCATAACTATTCTCACGGGATTCCTATTTCCTATCATTCAACACGATATGGACCTTTCCCCGAGCATCGACTTCCTTGTTTACTTCGTGACATTGGCCAATCAGCAAGATGCAAAAAAGGACGTAACAATGAGAGGAATTTTTCGCGGGTCAAAGGTTGGGGAAAGGTCCATGGTCTTTTTGCTTCGCAATATTTCGATCAGACCAAATCTTGCAAGCTGGTATTTGTCGACAATTGTGGAGGTATAATATTTTGGCATCTTTATATTACTGGATTATTGATTTTAAAACCATTTAAACCGATTTACATTGGTGAGCAATTGCAAATTTTCGGCGTGCAAAATTGATTTCGCTCGCGTGCATTTTTGCGGAGCGCTAGCGCCCTCGGGCGTGCACCTGCCATGGAATCCAGTCTGGGTCACAGTGACGTAATAGAGCCCTTCAAACTATACGAACTGCCATCTAAGACGCGCAAACGAGAACCCGAAATCGAACAGTTATTTCTCACGTTTTCTCGTCGAAACGATTCCCATAGGAGAGAGACCGATAACGTCAGTAAGTTCTTTATCGTCGGCGCCAATGCCATTTCGGTCGATCGTGCGTATATTTGGCAAGCTCTATGACGTGATTGTGATGTCGTAGTGATTTAATTTTTGGATGGCGTAATCAGATAGGGGTTAGGATTGACTTATCAAAAAATTGTTATGCTACGCCCTCTAGAAGTACGTTAGGTACGAAACTACACGAGACCCTTAATTTTTGCATGACGCAGTCAGGCGGGGGTTAGTATTGACATATGCAAAAATTGTTATGTTACGCCCACCAGAAGTACTTAATATACGAGACTACACTAGACCCTCATTTTATGACTTCTTCAGTTTTTCAATTTTCTTGGTGTCAAGTCGGCAACCTTTTTCAAGTGATGGACCGGTAAAGCCTGACGAAAATTTTGGCGGACCACCTTTTATACAAACGAACTAAGCTTATGCAATAAATTATACGCGTTAAGAAACTTATGTTGATAATATACTGAAAAAACGAAAACCATGCTATTTAATGCGAGATCTGTATTTATTGGCTGGCAATTAACTGTTCCAATATTGGAGATATGATCGACATCGACACATGTAACGTGTTTCATACAGCCTACTTCGATATTTCCTTTTTTGTAGTTATGTAGTTATCAATATTGAAAACCAGGCCTCACATTAATAAGATGTTGGGATAAGTAACAATGCCTGTAAACCTTCTGTCTCTAGTCTGGGTATTGATTGAACATTTGATTTTACTATTGTTCGTTTTGCCATAACTAATTTTTTACCCGATGTGTTAACTCATGATTATACGGATTCCTGAAGTACAGAATTAGCACTGACTAGTCATGACCGGTTAGCTATGAGCAAGTAGTGGAGTAGTCACGTTCCTAGCGAGAATCATTTTGTTCGAGAGATCTTATTCCGGCTCATTGGAATTGTTTGTGAAGTCAGACATGCTGCTGAAATGTGTTATGTTTGTCTGGTTTAGTGCTTTTTTGATCGTGGAGTATGTGGTTAGATTGTAGAGGCTTCATTATGCATTAGGGCCTTGTCCGGTTCAGTGTCACCTCTCTGCGGACCGGTAGTTGCCGACCACTGCCCTATAGTAACCGCCCAATTCTGATCTCAAAAGTGCAAAACCACAACACAAAAAAATTCATTCCCTATCATAATCTTTAAGTTTTTAAATTAATTTTTCGACATTTTTCGAGACTTAGAACTATAGTAAGAACAAATGGCTATGCAAGCCATTCGAATAGCACTCGTGCAGATGGCCGTTGGCTCGAACAAACTAGAAAATGTGAAGAAAGCCTGCAGTCTCATTAAAAAAGCAGCTGATGACGGTGCAAAATTGATCAGCTTACCAGAATGTTTCAACTGCCCATACGGAACGAAATTTTTTCCAGAATATGCCGAAAATATTCCTGGACCTTCTACTGGTTCTTTAGCAAATTCTGCCAAAGAGAATAAAATTTATCTCATCGGAGGTTCGATTCCAGAAAAGGATGGTGATGGAAAGTTGTATAATACTTGTACAGTTTGGAACCCTGATGGCGAAATGATTGCGAAATATCGAAAAATGCATCTCTTTGATATCGATATTCCAGGGAAAATAACTTTTAAAGAATCGGAAGTTTTAAGTCCTGGAAATGATTTTGCTACGTTCGATGCATTTTCTATCAAAATTGGACTGGGAATATGCTACGACATTAGATTTGCCGAAATCGGGCAGGTGTATCATAAATTAGGATGCCAACTGCTGGTTTATCCTGGCGCTTTCAACATGACTACTGGTCCAATACATTGGAAATTATTGCAACAGGCTCGTGCAGTTGACAATCAGTTATATGTGGCGAGTATATCTCCTGCAAGAGATGAGAACGCATCATATGTTGCATATGGCCATTCGATGATAATCGGACCTTGGGGCGATTGTGTTGCAAGCGCAGAGGCAGGAGAACAGATAGTATATGCAGATTTGGAATTTACAAAAGTTAGTGAAGTACGAAAAAATATCCCCACTTCAGTGCAAAAAAGGTTTGATGTGTATAAATCTTCAGAACAGGCCACTTAGACATGATCTGTGAAAAATTTGTATATTATTATTTGCATTTCTAGCTTGTATCTCAGTTTTTTTGCATGTGAACTTGCCTTTTATTTACAATCTACCGCAAAACTGTTATCAAATGTTTGAGCTAATTCTTGAAACTGTTATATAGTATCCTAATTTGTTAACTCATGTAATCAAAGTGTCATATTTATTTACAACTTCCATATTAGGCATTATACATGTTTAAAAGAATATTATGTGTTAATTAAAATAAAATAGATGTTTCGTACATGTCCCTATGCAGCTATGCGAGCATTCAGGAATCTACAATTTTTGAAATGACCGGAATCTTTCCGGTTGGTATTGGATTTGAACCCGGTATGTGTAACCTATGATGTCAGCATAGTTAATTAATAAGTCTAACATTTAGGTAATGTTTTAGGATGGTATCATGACTTGTCTCGGTTTTCTTTATTAAACAGAAGCATACCAACTATCTTGTCAAATTATTAAACTGTGACACAATTTATAAAAATTTGACAAATCTATGATTTTGGTACACAGGAAACCAATTTAATACCTGATAAATAAATGTTCTAGTTTCACTTTCAATTACTTTTGTTTAATAAAGTTTCTACAGAATTTTGACTAATCACGTCATATGTTAAGTTTAAGATTTTATTTTTTATTTAATGGTATTATATTCTTAGGTGACTAGTGTTTTTGAATTATGTTCCATTAAGAAAATGTGTTGTGAATTTTGACTTGGTGACAAATAACAAATAAAGGTGTTTAGTTTCCCTAAATTAGAACTAATCAAATATATTTCATTTAAATTAGTTAAAAATTAAATAAAAATTAATTTATCATCAATCAGTAACACAATGCTTCTTTCAATGGAAGAGTAACAAGGCATCAAATATCACATATTAATTACATTTAATTTCTGGCGAGTGGTTTTGTCAAACTGAAAACATGTCGTCTTCTCTTTCTTCAAATTCTTCTCTTTTACGAAGACCGAGGCCACCAATTCAGCATCCAAGTAATTTACCACCGATTATTAGTCAAAGAAGTATGGAAAGTGATTTAACAAATCACTCAAGTGAGTATATTTGAGTGTCTAAGGGAGGAGTTTACTCAGTATTCAATGGGAAGACTTTCTGCCTCAATATAGCGAGAATTGCATTCATAATTATTCTTAGGGTTAGATATTTAAATGGCGAAACACATTTTACAGGGAGTGTTTACTCCAGTAGCACAAGAGTGTCTAATTGGAACTTGTGTAATATGGGAATTCAAGAATGATGTAATGAGTAGTGACAGAAGATATTCTTTTAGATTTGGTTTATTTTTTTGTTCATTAGGACAGAAATCACCTTGCCTACCCACTATCACACTCGGGGTGATGTGGTCGGCACAGAATTGTTTTAGAGATATTGACTGCAACTGCTTTAACTGGGCCACTGCAACCGCTTTATTAAAAACCGATTTTTTGATTCAAATTGAATTACTAAGTTGGTTTCACGATGATTTCTGTAGGCAGATAGTGATTTTTTCAAAACAGTTTTACATATTAAATTACAACATGGGAAAATAATGCTATCTAAATATAATATTAGTATAAACGAATGTATTGAATAATTAAATAAATATTCGCAGGAGCTTCGCCTACAATTCGTCCAATGCCAAGTCTCGCTTCACATCAAGATGGTCTTCAATCACCTGTTCCTACTATGCAATCAGAGTATGATCCGGTGTTTCATTCTCAATTGTCCAAAATTCAAAAAGGACATTCACAAAATGCAGGTTCTGACAATACAACAACAGGTAGCTGACTGAACAATTTTATTTAAAAATTTCATTTTAATTGCTTGAATGAAATTAATAGATAGGCCCCTTTCTTGTGTACAACAATCCACAGCAGATCCACTCAGGATCTAACCATTTGGGAACTAATCACACTAAGAAGAACGGAGCTGACATTTTTATTATGGATATACGCTTATTTCTGTTGTTTCCTTAGGTGGTGATACTGGGGATGGAAGTTTGAGTAGGAAGGGCCTTGTTCTTCCATACAAACCTCGTGGACCTGACCCATTTCCGATGAGAGAGCCTAAACGACCAGCAGATGTGAGAAGAGAGTTCATTTTACCCATCGATTCACAAAAAGCTTTGCCTGAATTCACGTAAGTTATTTTTATTTATTAAGATTTGATTACATCAAACAGACCTCAAATGATAGCCTGGGGATTTACTATGCGACAAACTTGACTGTTTTGCCATCGTAAGTAACATTTTGGGGTTCAAATCCCATGCCCAGCACTTCACCCGAGGTATAATAAAATTGTGGTCCATTCACAATAAATAGCAGCATATCGTTATTATATTAGAAGCTGCTTGTTCTGGGCAATGTTCAAAGCGAAACATGAAATTAGCTCTTGTATGTATTTTGAATATTAATAATGATCATTTATTATTATTCACTATATTCATGTAATGTACCAATTACTTAGGTTGGAAAATTTTCTCCAAAAAACAAAATACTATTCATCACAACAAAACACTTTAAAGAAAGTTATTCTGTCAAAAGCGAACTACAAGAAGTTGACATTGTAAGTATAAGTTATAGTATCACAGGGTTGATTTTCTAACTAACTTCAGTGTGAATATGAAGGGCTTATGATGTTGATTAGTTAGCTGGTGTAACTTTCATCAAAAACATCTCAAAATAGTTTTTTAAAAATATTGGATTTAATATTCATTCTGGGAGAGAGAAAAGTTTGAGGCATTGGTTGAGTTTGTATTTAAGCACTCAAAACAATTCACTCTTGGCGAGGAAGTTCCTCATGATCACTGACTGACATGGCTCTTGAACTAACTATCAAATGCTGTCAAACAAGCAATTTGAGTGAATTTTACTTTATTTCGAGGTTACTCGAGAAAGAATTAACTCAAGGAAATCAGGATGCTGTAAAAACTGTTGATGTCTCACAACAAGCAGAAATCAAGGATTATCAAAGAAGAATACCCAGGAGGCAATTAATGATCGGCAAGTCTATTTATGTTGTTTTGTATATTTATATATGAGATTGATGTGGCAAAATAATTTACCTTCAGGTTATATGTAAGATAGAATAAGATTTTTCATATTTATCCTGGGGAGAAGAACATCATAAGACGGCTTAATCATATGATGAACCACAGCATCACGCTTGGTTACCATTTCAATTTGGTTATGCCAACAGTTGATCAGCTATTTAACTCAAATGTATATACCTAATGGTGGAAGAGTCGTAATCGTCATGCGATTACATGAACCACCTTGCAACGCCGAGGAGTCTAGCAATCCTTCGCACATAATTATCATCCACAGGACTCGAGCTTGCAGCCGAGGCAGGGTAATCATTTTGTGTTCCTAATGCTTAGTCAGATGCTCGAACCTTTGAGCCTATATTTTACTGTTGTTTTACAAAAATTGGTTCATTGTTCTATTATTGGTAGTGTCATCAGTCATGATGAATATCAATATGTGTGCTATTTGAATATTAATTGTCACCAAATAAGACCAAAAATATTCATGTTTTCTGTATAGAAATGAAAAGTATTGTGAACGATCGTTTGAAAGAATTAGGATTGACGTCACCGGGAAAATTTGATGGACGAGCGAATGATGTTGAACAAATATTAGATGAAATAAAAGAAATTGGAGGTTTTTATTATCATCTTTTCTCACAAGATTACATTAATTTTCATCGAAACCGGCCACAACTTTAATAAACGGTTTGCAGCAGACACTTTTGTCAGGTTATACAATATTATTTAAGCCAAGTTCACTTGGATAGGTATTCTGCAAGTTGATTCTCATCAGCATTTGTCAGTAGTATAGTTACTCGACCATATATAATTGATATTTACCATGTCTTTCTGTATTTTTACTTCTTGTCTCCACGAAAAGCTAGTTTTTACATATTTTCTAGTTTCATCGAAATAATTTTTCCATTTTAGATGCCGAGGGAGTTGGTCGAAAATCACAAATGTCTTTATTCAATAAAGCAACTGCAAATGTATTTCAAGAATCTTTTAACAGACCTGGCTCTGTTTTTGATGGGGAAAATACAGAATCCATTATAACTCCATCTGAATTATCTATTTTAAATTGTCTAATGGATGGAGGATACGTTTTGAGCCTCAAGGTAAGATAATATGTAGCCTTTTATCGTTTATTCAATGTTGAATTGCAGCAAAATTACTAGAACTTCATCGGCTCATTATATTGTGTTTTTTTTTTAACTCTCATTTAGGGATTCTGATTCTAGGAAGGCCGTGTGTAAGCAGCTACTGAGCTCTTATTTTTCCGAAGCACCGGAATGATTGCGACTTGACTATTCTGGCATCACGATTCGCGGGTTATACATCCTGGGTTCAAATCCCATGCATAAATTGATAAATTGATTTCGCAATGCAAAATCAAAAGATTTCGAACCCCTCCAGTATGGTTGCTCTTTACCTATTGTTAGATAACAGCCGCTTTGTTCAGAGTGAGAAACGAGAAAAAGGGGAGTATGGAAAAAACATTTTCATATATATTATCATTCTTTTTAGGCTCATTTTATACCTCAAATTCCTGAACTTAGTCCACTTTCTGCTACGTTAGTATACCTAAACCTTTCTTTCAACGAATTTTCCGAGTTTCCAAGAGAAGTCCTCTTCTGTAGAGAATTACAAGTGTTGAAATTAAGAAACAATCCACTCAAGGACTTACCTCATGATATCAGCAAGTATGCAAATTGATTAATTAATAATTTTAATAAGTTTGATTGCGAGCTGAAAAATAATATAGTTTATAACTATGACCTATTTACTTTTATATGTACTTATTCCATTCTAATTTAAACTCGATCTCTATCTCATATAATTATTTTTCAGGTTACAAAAACTCAGAACGTTGATCTTGTCGTTTTGTTGTCTGACTGCTTTACCCGTCTCATTGTTTTCATTGCTGAGATTGGAATTTTTGGACATTTCTTTCAATAAATTAACTTTCCTACCGAATGAAATTAAAAAGCTTGAAAGATTAAGGCAAGTGTTTCCTATAGTAGAGAGTTAGACTACTGTTAAGTGGTGTTGGGTGGAAGTCCTCAAATCCTGAGTCTCTAGTCTGAGACCCGGGCCGATTCATACACTGAGTTAGGTCTAGCTGTCAGTTTCAGCAAGTCCGAGACATTGCATTTAGATGCATCGTTTCTTCGAGTCTTTGATATATGGTGACTCGAGTTCAAAGTCAAGTCGAGTCAATGAATCCGCCTACCCAATACTGCTGTTATTAGGAAGATTGTTACTTTGATAACTAAATAAGCAAATCCCTTCTTTACTTAACTACTTCACTCCGGAGAATTGACTTTCTACATCTGATATTTATTTATTATTCGCGCTCGTTGCTTATTTTTGCCTGCGGCAATATTGATATATTTTGTTGTTTATGTGACAGATTAAATAAAATTTCGAATACACCACAAGCAAACATGTTTTGTAGCAAATTGCTTTATATACCTTGCTATATTTATTGGTTCAAATATCTCGCATCACATTTATGCAAGTTTTTATTCGCTAACATTTTGTCCGATGAAACATCAATCTTCTATGATTCATGGCCTCCTAACAACACTCAACAGTTATGGCCCTCTATAAAATATTTCTTTTTGCATTTAGCGATTCTATCAGTTGTTTTATGGACAGCATTTAATTAAAAAAACTAATAAATGAAAGTAATTAAAAAATAAGTCAAATAATTAAATAAATCGGAATCATTGAATTTACAATAATATAGTCATTGCAAATGGTACCTAGCAAAAGTCACCTGAGAGAACTGTATCGTTTCCCCCTAGGGCAGTCGAGAGCTCAGTTTGAAAACCATGTGTGCAAAAAGTATAATGCAAAATAGGTAACAATGTTAAACTTATTTAAATGAGAAGTTTTTAGTCGCATGCAATTTCAACCTTCAATTTTCTTTTTATTTTATTGAAAAAATAAATTTGCTTTGCAGATTTTTAAATGTAGAAGGCAATGAATTACCTGGTCTTCCGTGTGGATTACTGAGACTAAACCTGTTTCGTATTAGAGTTCGGAATAATTTCATGAGTCCGTTGTTTTGGAAAGAGAATGCGAAAAACGATCCACAACGATTAACCGATTTATGCTTACTTCAAGTGAAAGTCCATGTTGTGAAGCAAGATGGTGATAAAATGCAACGACTACCACCAGATGTGATGCGATCCATTCATAGGTTTCTTAACTTCAAATATTTATTCAATTTTTGTCACTGTGTCACCTGCAATGCAGTTTTTTAAGGAAATTGGCTCAAAGCAAGGTCATGCACACTCACTCGAAAATAAAAAAAATTGATCGAGTGACCACTAAAATACCAGGAATTAGTGTAGAATTACCCATTAGTAAATGACTATTGATGCAAATATCTAGAGCAGTTTATGTCAATATGATCAGAAAAACAGCTACAAGGTAATGAATTGCAGTGCCTGGAAAAAATCTTTCCTTGTAAAATGATTTGTATTGGTTGAAATATCAAATCAGACTAAGTTATATCCAGAAACATAAATTTGGTTTCTGGTTTTTTGAAGTTTTCATTATCAATTATAATTCTTTGTTATCCTAACAATGACTTTTCTGTTCTCCCAAAAAGTGTAATTCTCGAGTGAAGATCGTAGTTTTACGACGCTTATTCATTCGCACAAGGCAGCCTTAGTGAGATGGAGGCATGGAATTTTAACCGGAAATGCGTAATCTGCATGCTATTATAGTGATATAATATTTGAATAAGTATATGTGTAAACATTACTTAGTAACCTAACTTTGTTTTACATTTCAGTTTCAAACCATGCGATTGTTGCAATGGGCCGCGATATGGACCAGGGTTGAAAATAGTTCGGCCTTGCTCTGAAATCTGGGGAATCAAAAGAATTCCATTTATTTTCAAATCTTGTTCTCCGTCCTGTTATTCAAGATTTGTACACAACACTGATCCAAAGCTAACAGAAATTATTTATGGAGCATCAGAGGAAAAACCTGCTACTCCAATTAAAGAGGATGACAGTGTAGGCAGGCCTCCTTCGCCTAGAGATGGTGCCATCACAGCATAGCTGTCTTAATATCTGCTATTTATATTATTAAACTGTGTCAAATTTGTATATATTAAAAATTTTTATCTGATGTACCAAAACCATCTTTTTTTTAATATACAGTGACCAATGTTTCTTTCAGCTTTGTCGACTGTGCACTTACACCTATTTCAATACTGTTTGTAACAAAATTGATATATTTTTATAAATTTCAAGATTCAATAAAGTATTATTTTCTTAATTATGTGTTTCATGGTAAACTTAGTAGGCGAACATTGAGCTTTGGAACGTAAGTTCGTAGATTCGAGTCACACAGGATAATTATGTAGGAGAAGATTCCTTGACTCGTCGCAGGGTATGCATCTACTATTCCAATGTGGGACATGGATGAGCTGATGACGGGAGGTTGTGTTTCGCCATCTTGTTGACCTCCCTTGTGACAAATATGAAATTCCTATTCCAACTGGGGAATGAGTTGGAATGCTACTAGGAGACCTATTTCGAGCCTTGAAAAGTTTCGATAGAACTTGTTAAATGTGACAATAGTCGCTCCCACCATTTTGCTTTGGGCAATGCTACCAATATTCCTGAAGAAAGTGCTCATAGTAATTCGAATCCATGCTAACTGTGCAATATAGTTATTTTGGAGATTTGTCAAAGTGACACAAGTTAGCAAATACAGAATCACAGACTTTTCATGTTTATTATAGACTATAATTTAAAGTTGATCAATATAAAAATTCCACAAATACATAGTAATCTAACAGAAATTTGTAAAACTTCATCATGTATTTTCTAGTGCCAGTGAATACACCATTATTATTTATAAGAAAGTCAGTATTGAGTTTGAGCACAACTTCAAATGTACCGGTATATCAATTATAAGAATTTAATATTTCTAATGCTATAGATTCTTTTATTGGCCATATTTACAGTGTTGTGTTTTGGGAAGACTGGTTATTAGGACCAGTTATTTTTTTGTCTGTATTAGACATAGATTCTCTTTTATAAATAGCTTTGGTATAAAAAACAGCGAATCTCGAATAAAAAAGTGATTGCATATAGTTTACACAAAAATTAACAGTGGTTAAGTTAAAATCTATGAAGTGCAATTTGAAGTAATCCATATTGTAAAAACACAGGAAAAGGAATCCATAATTTAAATAAACGCATTCTAGTTGCATGAGTAATTATTGCATTACTACTTTTGAGTTGATTCGCTTGATGCAAACGAACTTGTGATGCTTGAAAATAGGAACATGATTTGCATTGAGGATATAACTTCCCTACAATAGATTTGTTTCGTTTCAAATATTGTTCTGCAAGTGCGACAGGTGGGTTGTGATCAGCAAAATAGTCAACTTTGACCCTCGAAGACGAACCAAAAAGCTTCTTCCATAGCTTAGAAGCAGTAGATTCAAACCTATTATAACGTTTTCCACACGTGTGACATCCATGTCTTTCTCCAAGAAGCTGGATTTTTGATAAGTGAGTCTTTGTGACCCTTGCGGTTAGCGTTGACAACGCAACATGCTCAACAGCAAATGCACCAGGATGCAGAATATGACTCGGACACAAACTCTTCAAACGCCCACCGAAAAGCTTGAATACAATAATAGTGAATGCAGCATAAGAGCATGTATTAAAAAAAGTCTCCTTTTCATCTTTACCAAGAAAATAATCCAATTCTCTCGCATTGATATGCTTTTCGACGATAACAAACGATGTCGCCGCACATGCACTAGCAACGGTTAATGAAAATGCTCCACATAAAGGTGCAATTTTCTTGTTTGCAGTAACTCTGATAGGTTTCCATACAAAATTCTGCATAAGCCCTAATATGGTTGGAAATGTCGCCATCCCAGCGAATGAAGACAACAATAATTCGGCTCCTCTTTGTAGGATGTCTGCTCTGAATTCACTGTCTTCTGCCATGGCTAATATCTTCTGATTCTTCATTTTTTTCACTCACTGAATAGTTAAATTAACAACCTAAGGAGACATAATATTTTAATGAAAAAGTGTATAAGAATACTGCAGTAAAAAATTATATGAATACAGTGAGAGATGTGAAATAAATGCTTATAAAAAAAATTACAGTGGTAATATTGCGGGCACTAATTTTTTGATTGACATGGATGAAACCAATACACCTTATGTCACATTTTAAAATTGTGCGAAATTTATTTTCTAATTTTGAGTTACCAATGACTTCTCTAAACCTGTACATGGTAGGAATGTGATATTCCTCACAAAACACCATACAAGTATTGCACCAAACATTGTGTGTTTGAGGATAGATGGAGTACACCCCCATAATTTATTTTGGACATGGAACTACTTCACAGGTCACAATACCGAAATTGGGACATATTATCTAGATATCCACCTTAGAATATTGGGTAGTGTTATCAAATCTAGAGAAAACGAACAAGTCCATGACAGAAAAAAACTATTTCATAAAAAATGTGACATAAGCTTTTGATTTTACGCAGGCAATTATAATTATTGCAAATAGTAGGAGTAGATTTCCAAATTCATATTTTAGCAATTGAAGAATCATAATTAAATAAGTCATAAAAACTTATTCAAAATGATATTTTTTGAAGAGCATTTTGCAGAAAACCATATTGAAATAAGATTGGAAAAGGAACCCATAATTTAAAGAGCCGTAATCTTGTTGCATGAGTGATTATTGCACATTTATTTTTCAAAACATCGTTACTGTAAGTTGGAAGGGTCTTTGAAATTTCAAGACGAGAACAGGATTTGCATTGTGGGTACTCCGTTAACATAAAGAGTGGATCTTCCTTCGGAATTTTTTCATTAGGAATTCTCAGCAATAAGCTTTTAAGTACAGAAATGAATTTTTCGATTTTATTGCCACGTTTGCCACAAATGTGGCATCCATGTTTTTCTCGCAGAGCTTTCAATTTCATCATGTGAGACTTAGAGACGACAGTTGTTTCCGGTAGGGGTAAATCTTCATTAGCGAAAGCACCGGCATGCAAAATATGACTAGGACAAAGATTTCTTAGGCGACCTCCCAACAATCGAAAACTTATCAAAGCGAGAACAGTATAAATAAAAAAGTTGAAGACAGTCTCCAGTCTACTTTTGCATACAAATACGCCTCGCTTATTTCCATTCAGAAGCATTTCAGTGAGAACAAAAGCAAAAGCTGAACAAGTGTTTGAAATGATTAGAGTCACTATTCCACAAAGTTTTGCAACTTTTCTGTGAGCTGTAACATTAATAGGCTTCCATACGTAGATTTGAAACAACCCCAAACATATTGGAAACACCAGAATTCCAGCCAAAGTAGCCAAAATCAAATCCATCTGAAGCTTTCACATCAATCGATTGCTGCATTCAATTTTATATGTTAATCTCACTAATTTAATAATCTAACAGTAAAAAAAATGTGAAACGTTATAGAAATAGATAAGGCATAAATCAAACATAAAACCAGGAACGTGCACTAACAAAATGAAATCTCCGAATGATAGAAAAACAATGCTGTGCACAAAATTACTGGCAATGAAAAGCAAAATCCACTTATAATTGTTCATCATGATTGATTGAGTGGGTCAGGCATAAAATGTTACAATCGAAACATAAATTTTGAAAATATAATCATATGAAAACAAAATACAATGTTTATACTCAATTCACTACATGATCAATCAGGAATCCACAATGAGAGATACAATTGTCTAGAAATCTGAACTTTAGGCTTAGTAGTCTGTATTGTGCTAAGCGTTGGTCGCTTGTCATCGCACCTCTGATTACCACAAAAACCTGTGGGATACAATTATGTACAAGAGAATTTCTGGACTCCTCACCGTTGCAGGATAATTCACGTAAATCAGGTTGGTCACAGCTAGATTGAAGCATTATAACTAGGCAGAAAATTCACCAAAACAACATGATAACAAAAAAAAATTAAAAATCAGATGAAATCACAAAATTGAGTTAAATGCCATTTCTGAGGAATTGTATATCGATCATAGTGACCTTGGGACGGGTCTTTTATTTTTTTTTATTGTAATAAGTAAATACGTTTCCTACTTTTGAATTAAACGACATGCTTGCCAAATTGAAATCATATAGTAATAGTGAATGAATCTCTTAAATCACACAAAGGCGTGGATTTGAATCAAATAAAATAATTTATGTGTAAGGGGATTACTCGACTCTCGAGTTAAAGTCTGACCGAGTAAATTCAGTGAACCAGTGAACATCAAAAAAATATTCAATGTAGAACAGAAATAGCCAAAACAATTTACTATTACAAATGAATTCTGAAAAAATATTGGATGGTATATGAAATATCAAACACATTCTCAATTTAGACATCAATTACTAATAAGTTAATGTTCATCAAATTGAAATTTGTTTATATAGAAAAGGAACAGAATTCTATGATACCCTAATGACATTTTGGTTTTTAAATTCTCAAGATTGAAAATTTTGAAATTTAACTATGGTATACAAAATTTTACTAAGAATAAAAATACACCATATTAAATATATTTAATTTAGAATGTATTCCAATATTCAATTTGTGCGTGGCCCCTTGGTCAAAGCTGAAAAAATTCCAGTTCTTTCAAAATAAAGTAGTTTCATACATATCAGTGACTTTGTATATAAAAAAAGAATTGTTCTGAAAATCTTTGCTTCCAGACATAAAATTTTGTAAAATTCCTGACAAAAATTCAACTATTTGTGAAGATTACTATTAATAGAATTGCACCATTTACTTAAAATAATTAAACCGTCCTGTGTTGCTTCATAATACGTAGTAATATTAGGTTTTGACAGAGCACCAAAAAGTTTCTTCGGGCCAGGGGTTTCGATGATATGTTTGGTAATACATCCAGTTTTGCACAAAATTTCCAAAAGTTGAAGAATGCAAATTGGTTGAAAACTGTATGATGCACATAAATGCTGTTGGGTTATCCCAGGTGAGGCAAAGATTTTCAGATATACGCTGAATAATATTGCCTTCGCATTATTGAAACTCACATCTCCACCTATTGTGTGCCATGGTCGACATAAAAACTTCACCTCCTGATATTTCTTTTTTATTTCAGTGTTTACGGATTGTGTTAAATTGATGTTACGTTGTTCATCTTCATTCGTTTTCATCGGTACTTTTTCATTTTGATGTAAAAGTTCGATTTCGTGACTAATTTCGTCATGGAATTTGGTACTCCTGTCGCAGAAACGAAAGCCTTTTGCAGTCCATATTTGTACATGATTGTACGTAACATATCTTGCTTCTTTCACACCAACAATAAAAACAACATTATTGGCTTTCATAATATTTAAAGCCTCTTCGATAGCTGTATTGTCATGCAAATCCGCTAGTGCTAAAATTTCAGGTCCTGTGATTCCAAGTTGTTCGGTGTTGTTAATAATTTGAAATATAAGTTTGAATATGGCTCTCTGTCCACCAACAGATTTTTGTAGCATTATCCAATTACTGTTACTCTCTGTATGTTGTAGTTTCACACTTTCCATTCCTCTTGTTATTCTCTGAGCAAGTAAGTCTAAATCCTTTTCTCCGTTGGTGCCCTTAAGTCTTGCTACCTTAGCATAATTCGACAGCAAATTTTGACTGTCTTCAACTGTGACAGTACATGGATTTAAAACAACAGAGTCTGAGTTACAAGAATAATTTAAGTTCGTAAACTTTGCATCTGATACTTCACCACGGCGACTTGGATTGATTAGCATTAACCAATTGGTGTACGATGGATGTCGATAATACAACCGTAATACTTTTTCGAGTTTAGTCTTTGAGTTGGATGGATCGTTATTATCTCTCAAAGTTTTCGAATTGTCTTCTAATATGGAATTAGAATCTGCAACAGAAGAACTTGTGGTTGTTGGTGGCAGCATACAAGCTGCGGCTGCAATGAGACTTTCGGGAGGGGCAGAATCATCTTTGGAATTTGATGATAACATACTACTTGCTTCATTAAAAATTTCATCCTTGCTTTCTTTGATTATTGCTAGGAATTGATTCTCGAAAACAGGCATGTTCGGAGCATCAGGAATAATAATTTGGTCAGGCATGTCAATTTTCATCTGTAAATCTCCTTTTGACAATAAATATGAAATTAAGAAAATGTGTCCCACGTTGGCAGCTGAATCAATTTTCATATCAGATGTCTGAACAATGGAATGTGATAAATCTTCTAGTGCTTCTTGGGGTACAACTGCTTTGAAAGTTTGTATATAGGCTTGTGCCAAGCGATGTGAGCGTATTCCAAAAGGTAATCGTCGAAGCATTTCTTGTTTAGCACAAACGAAGCCACTTGTTTGCATGAGTGTGAATACTTTACTCAAAATATCTTCAGGGAATGACTCAAATGCCCTGTACGCTTGATAAACGCTGAATTCTTCCTCGCCCATTTGTAATGCAACGTAAGTCATATTTTCTATTACAGCGTGTGTAATATCAGCGTTACCTCTCACATGATCCAAAAAGAGATTCCTTTTTATTTGAATGTCTTCGCTTTTACGTAGAATAGTTTTCGGAATATATCGTTTCAATAACTCAGAAACAGAATTGGGAATTTGAAGACTAAATATTCCAGGTTGCGACTTGAATCTTACTTGTAGAAGCTGAACAATTTGTGAATATACTTCACGTAAAGCAGCGGCAGTTTCTTGCGTATCCAAGTCACCAGATGGTATTTTGAACTGTTTTATAAACTTCCTATCACTTTCAATATCAGCAACAGATATATCATGGCATATTCTAGTTTCTGGATTTCTCATAATGTTTAGAGTACGACGTCCAACAGAATAAGAAGTTTTATCGAGTGACTCTGGAAGGTGACGTTGAGAGATATCGCGAATTACGGACCACGGCGTCAAACATTTTCTCGGCCCGTGTTGCTTCTTCCAGAATAAGTGCGTCAGAACTGTGGTTGCAATGTGGCAAATTAACAGCATTGAATCTTCTGCTGGAGTGAAATTGACACGTAATCTGCCTTTTCGTTCTTTTATTGCTTCCAAATCCTTCCCATCAACGTATTTGTATTTTTGTCTGCCTTTTTTAACTGTTTCAGGCTTTTTTCTGCCCCTTCTCCTTACCTGCATTCTCAGTTTTTTCATTGGAATTTCCAATTCAACGGATTGCTTTTTCCTTTTTCTTCCACGCCCTCCCTTCACACGTTCGTTTCGTCCAACATTATTTACGGTAACAAGTTGAGGTTCTGATGTATTTTTATTTTTACCAGCTGATTTTGTAGCTTTATGTGATTTCTTAGTCTTTGCTTTAGTGCTTTCCGCAATATTAGAACTATCTGTTAACATGCTCGAATCACTGTTCTGATCCAAAGTAAAAGAAATATCAGTTTCATCTTGAGACTCGACCACTTTCTTTCTTTTTGGTGTAAGAGAATAACTTTTCTCTCGTAATTTAGGCAAACGTAAATGTGAAATGCCAGCTTTTCGTTCCATTGCTTCCATATGTGGTTTTGATCTCCAATTTCTGTATAAATAACTATACATACTAGAATCTAATCCTCCTGCACCTCGATTATCACCGGGAATCGTTGAATCATCAGCAGGCTTGGGTTGATGCTGAGTGATGAAAGTTATGTATTTTTTCAATTCTGCCGTCCCTAAGTGATCTTTGATGTCGTCATAATCTGATTCTTGGAATTGTGTAAAACCTAGGTTAGTCTGCACGCAAATATCTTGTAATTGAAACCAAAATTCTTCTACATTTACAAACTCGTTTAAAACAATATTAATTTTCTCATAATCCTTGTTTTCTACTTTAACATGTTGTTGTCCAGATGACCTAGTATCCAAAATGGAGACGTTTTTGTGCACGTATATTAACATATTTTCTTTCGGCATATTTACATTTGTGCCTGACCTACCCCGACGCATTGTTATTAAACCCATGAATGTAAGTTGCTCAATGCAAAGCATAAGAGAAAACATGTATTTTCTTTTGTAAAAAAGCAACGAACGTATATCTTGCGGAAGATGTCTTACAAGTGTATGGCGTTTTTCTTCATCAGCTAACCATTCGTCAATATTTTGGACCTCATAATTTATCCGATGAAACTGACAAAATATAGACAACGGTAAAATGGTAGCTACGTCACCGAGTTGCAACCATTTTACACCATCATGGGTATGAACTGGTACTGGGGGCAAAAATCGTTTCCAACTAATTTCTTTGCAATATGTACGAAATGCATCAGGGTCCTGAATTCCCATTTCAGGTGACCAGTCTATTATGTCAGGATGGCCGTATAATAAATACCAAAGTATTTCATGCACAACACGTACTCTTTTGAACTTCGGTTGAAAAAATTGCCTGGTCATTACATTTCCCATATTTAATACTGACATTGTGTCCATACCATATCCAAAATCTTTGTCCTTTGTATTTCTTCCTTTCGCTTTTACTACTTCTTTATTTTGTTGTTGCTTTTCTCGAGCAAATCGATTTTCTTCATCACCCAGTAGTTTAAATCTTGCTTGATCAACAGCAGATTTCAATAAATTCACTGGACAATCCAGAGCCATGATAAAATGAAAATTTTCAGTTCGACAATTGTGTGTAATCGGTATTACACTGTGTTGTATAATACCGTCTTGATTCATTCTTTCCACAAGCCTCATTACCGTCTTTTTATCAATTTTAGTCGTACATCCTTCCTCCTCTTCAAATTTAGCTAACGCTTTTTGTAAATCGCGGAATCCTTCTATTATTTTTTCATCGTTGAGAAGTTCTAGAACGTTATTATGTCTTTTTAATTTTCGAGCTGTAAGATGTGCATGCCATTTTCTCCTATGTTGATGGCTGGGAGTTAATAAACGATTTTGAATTAAACTATCAAAGATATTCACTCTACTGGGAGACTCTAAAACGGAGCTTGAATTACTTTGAATAACTTCATTTGAACCCTCATTAGGCAAGGTCATAATGGTTGTTTTTGTTTGCTGTAAACATTCTTTCGTATCGCCAGTTTCTTGTTGAAAAACATTTGTTGATGTATTCATATTTGCATCACTTATATCCATGGTGCAATTCATACTTTCTTCAACGGAAGAATGGATAGCTGGAGTATGTTTATCTGAAGACATTACTGTTTCATCCAACAATCTTTGCATTTTTTCTTTTTCGTTAGAAAATTCTAGATTTTTGTAATTAACAAGAGCTTGATGTTTCGGATAAAATGTTTGTACTCTCTGTTTTCCTTGATCAACCAGTACGCCACTTACAAGATCCATACGATTAAATGTTTTGCATAAATTACGAGCTTCAAGTCTGCCGTAACCTTTTAAAAATTCAAGTATTTTTCGTTGAGTTACACCTTCTTCTCCATTATCAAGGACATACATATAGCCTTGATAGATGAAAGGCTGTTCCAAAACTAAAGGCCTAATTGAAGACTTAGAATCTGATGCAAATATTTTTAAAATATCCTCTTCGTCATCATCTTCTGTGATTGCTTCACAAGGTTTATTTAGCAATGTTAATTTCAATTCAGTTATGGTTCTTTTCTTTGCTGTTGGGTTAACTGATTCAACAATACCCTCGCCAGATTTGACAAGGTTTTTATACAAAGTTTTGAAAGGGCGAGGTTCAACTTGCAAACGATCACGAAGTTCTGACAAAATAATAGATTTATCAGGAAATCCATTCACAATTTCACGAATTTTGTCGAGCATTCTCATATTAAAGTCACGACAATCACGTTCAAATCTTGGTGAATGAATCAAAACCTGAAAAAACGTTCTGTTACCCATATCTGCACGTTTATATGTTCGATTATTTTTAATAACAAGACCAAGTTTAGAAAGACTGTTTATAACATAGTGAATATGACTGATTCCTTTTTCCTTAAAATTCAATTTGTTTAGTGCAGACTGAAGCTCCCCTTGATATCTCGATCGACAAATTCGTTCAAGTACACAGTATGCAACATCAGTGAGTCCCGATAAAACGGTAGGGTTGTTATTTTTATGCAGCATCGCTTTATTTCTCAATGCTTGAGATGCAGCAATAACCAATTTCCTAGCTCCAAACTGGCCGAGAGTCGCATCAAGACCGGATCGTGCAATAGCAATGATATGTGAAATATTTATTCTTTCGTTATAGTCAGAGCATGATCCTCTAACTTCAGCGTCCATAACCGCTGCTGTGCTGTAGACGTCAACTAAGGTTTCCAATTCATCAGGAGCTGTAGCAGCTGGAATTGAACTTGAGCCTAGATTCTCAAATCTGTTGAAAATCGTAGGTTCACTGCGATCTTCGAGTATCTGATAACATTCCAATGATTCGTGTTGAACAATGAAATTCCATAAATATTCCTTTACACAATTATTTAGTTTGATCGGTAAATTGCGATTTTCTAGGCGAAGCCATAATGCAGGAAGAGTAATTCCATCCAGACCTTCTAATGCTATTTCATCAAGGCAAATTTCTTTGATATCCATTTTGTAGAATTTTTTATTAGTATTTTCTCTATTTTAACATCTTTATAGTAAAAACATTGCATAACAATATTTTCTGTTTTAAATATAGTAAAAATGATTCATGGAGTAAGTAACTCACACCATTACAAATTACAATATTTCTAAATTATAAAGTAAGTTAAAAACCTGTAATAGTAATTAGTAATGTAATATGATAACATAATATGGACTCATATTTTATGATTGATCCATGTACGGCCATAATTAAATTAAAAAGGTTGCTCCACAACTGTAGAATACATATTAGCACTAGTCGATATGGCGACAACCAAATATTGATTTAGTGGGTTTGTTTGTGAAAAAGCGACATCAAGTTTATTAGGCAAAAAATGAAAAATAATTGAAAATTTGAAGAGGAAGAAAATCTCAAAATTACATGCTTAACAAAAACATAAATCTGTAAATATTTACCTCAAATTTTAAAGCAGTAAAATTAATCAATTCATCAATTTAGACATTTCAATAATTATTTATCTTACAATACAGCGATAGGCATATTTCCGTACTGAAACCTTACTAATACGTTAATGGTACCGCACATTTTTTTTGGCAAATTGAATTCCAGAGCCAATTGATATGGAATTATTTATGGTAATTACATTTTTTCATGCCAATTTAGGTGTCAATTTTGGTTTTATTCATCGATTTTTTTGTTTTGTTTTGAAACCAATTGCATGTATTGAGTTTCTAATTAATTGTAAAAAAAATAAAACAGTTGTGGACTATATTCAATTGATTATACATATGAAATCCAATGTTGATAATCCAGTATTCGTCATAGGCCTGTATCCATTTGTATTGAACATTGTAAACAATCCATCATAGGCAAAGCATTATAGGCTAATGTAGATAAATAATTATTTATTTTTTTATATTAGCATGATAAAAGAAAAGATTTCAAAAAATTAGACAGAAATTTCAAAAACCTATCATGCTACTAGTTTTTTCATTTTCTCTGTCTACGTTATACAAACATTTATATAGACAATCCTCCTAAATTAAGACAATCTAAATTTCTTTACTTTCAACTCATTATCGATTTTTGTAGTAAATCATCCACGATTTCATCAAGTATTACTCTTTGCCTTTCAAAATTAGTCATTAATCTAAATACATTTATCCCGGGGGAGAGGAAAGCCGATAAGACGGCTTATCCATATGGCGAACCACGGCCTCTCGTCCGGTTACCATTCCAAGTCGGGTATGGGATTAGTTTTTACTGTATTGTTTGTTTTGGGAAGCATGGACTTGGTGGTGGAGAAAGCCGTAACCGACCAGCAGTTACGTGAACCACCCAACGACGGCGAGGAGTCCAGCAATCCTCTCGCACATAACCATCCCTGCATGGGATTCGAACCTGCGAACCCACGCAGAGTAGTTAGAGGTGCGGTGGCGAGTGTATTCCTAACGCTTAGCCCGTTGAGCCACTCTGCCGCGCCTAATAACAAAAAATAACAAAATAAATGCATAGGGCCTACAGTGTTTTTTTCATTTTCATTACAAAATACACTTTTTTCATCATCAAACCAATATTTTAATATGTCACCTGTCAGCACTTATTTTCTTGGTAGATGAATTAGAGTTAATACGTGTAATAGGTCAGTACAGCAGTATTATGTGTACCGTACCGCGCATCTTTGTTTAACCATTGATGCATTGCATTTGTCAGTTCGTATAAGCGTGGTTGTTCACTATCTTACAAAACACTGTTTGTTTACGAAATCTGCAAATACAGAAATACAGACACACCTGCATACCTGTACCTAATACACACCACAAGTTTCTGAGTTTGGCGCCGCAGCACCAGGTAAACGTTCAATGTTGATTTCTGATATTGTTAATCAGGCTTCCCGCTTTATTTCGGGACAAACTGATATCCGGTATGCGCGAGAATCTCTCAGAATTATTACGGTACCACACGGCGACCGTGTTATGCAACGTTCGAATCGGACTCATTTGTGCTTTGTGCCCACCTGTGTCCTTTATAGTCACTTTGCCTGTGTGTACATTTGCTATTTGTCTTGCGAGATAAATGTGAACAAATGTTTCCAAAACCCAACGTACTTTATTAGGCGAATGTCTTTTCAAGTAATCTTAGTTAAATTAGATTTGGATACCAAATGTTATTTTCGTCGATCTTGTGCGAAAAAAGTATTACAATCAAATGGTGATTAGCATCTCTACTGACTATTCTATTTATATGACATGGTATGTTCTTCGAGAATTCGTGTATTGACTATGGTTATTTACTAACTGGATGTCCATTATTATTAATTTTTATAAGATAAAGCTCCGCTAAATATACGGTAATTAGGAATTTCAGTATTTGCGTATATATTGCTTTCTGATAACCAAGCAATCAGGATTTCAAAATGGAGGACAAAATACCCGTCGATGGAATGGCTCACTCATCTGAATTACTTAAAGAGTTGAACAAGTAAGTTCATTCTAGTTATACCTTAGTGACTGGTGACATCACATGAATAGAAGTGGTTTTAATGTCTGACTGATCCCATAAAACAGTAACATAATCATTCCTTTGAAATTTTAAGACCACCATTGTTAAAAATATTTATGCACACAAGTGATATGGTTTTTTGACTGAGGTGTCCAAGCCTGGAATTTCCAAAAGGGGGGTTTTGGAATTTCTAATTACCAAGTTAGATCCAAAAAACTTGGGGTTTCTGGGTTTCGAGAGTCCTAAGGGCTGAAAGGTTTATAAAGCGTTTCAAGGGTTCCTTTACATTTGAACCGACGTACAGTCTGAACCCGTGACAATTGGGGTCTCATGTAGTTTCGTACGAACCCATGACAATTGGGGTCTCGTGTAGTTTCGTACCTAATCCACTTCTAGTGCGTAGCATAACAATTTTTTGAAATATCAATCCTAACCCCTGCTACGCAATCCAAAAGCTATGTCACTACGACGTCACAGTGACGTAATAGAGCCCTTCAAACTATACGAACTGTTGTCCAAGCTGCCAAGACACGCAGACGAGCATCCGAAATCGAATAACTATTTCTCTCATTTTCTTGCCGCAACGATCCCAATATGAGAGAGATCGCTGACATTAGTCAGTTCTTTATCGACGGCACCGATGCCGTTTCGGACGATCGTATGTATATTTGACAAACTCTATGACGTGATTGTGACATCGTAGTGACGTAATTTTTGGATGGCATAGTCAGGTGAGGGTTAGGATTGATATGTCGAAAAATTATTGCGATACGCTCACTAGAAGTATGTTATGTACGAAAACTATACGAGACCCGACAATTGCACCTGCATACCAGTGCACCTATGGAATTTTATTGTTTTACAGATATTTGAACCCATACTAACCCATGGGTTTTAGCACTCGCTTATAGATTGAACCCACGGATATACACATGGGTTCAACTGTCCGTGGGTTCAAATGTACGGTCACCATTTCAAGCAATGGAAAATTGTATGATACAGAAAAGATCCTGTCATTTTTATGAATATTTCATTGAATTGGGTGGCAACTGACTCTGATGACCCCTAAAGGGGGTATCCTTGCCTCCCAGTCATGTACCGAAAACATTTGTTTATTTGATATCTATATATTTGAATTTATATTCACATCACTTTGTAGGAAACTTTACATTTCCCAATGTTTCTCCAAAATAACTAAAAATTATAGTTAAGTAGCTCCAGAAATCTTGTATGAATGAGACAATTTAAATTGTGACTGGGATCTATATTAATATTCATATTATATTGAAACCATATTTTGTTAATGACTGTATTTTTAGTTTGAGAAAACGTGGTGAGAACTGTGATTTCATAATTCGAGCAGGAGATCTGGAATTGCCAGCCCATAAGAATGTTCTTAAAGCAAGTTCTCGTTATTTTAGAGCAATGATGGCTCATGATGTAAGTAAATGTTTTCTAATTCATTGGTTGTATCGTCTAGATCAGCGGTTCCCAAAGTGGGCGAAAACGCCCCCTTGTGGGCGTTTACGATAACTTGGGGGGCGCTGATGGCGATTTGGGCAATTGGGGGGCGCTTTCTGCCAAACTGGGCGATTGGGGGGCGCTGACATCAATACGGGAGCTCGCAAGAAGTGTGATAATTTATGTCATTTACTCCTATGTTTTGGTTCAAACAAGTTTGCTTGTGATTTCGGTGTTGGAAACTTCTCGCTTAAGCAGCATTATTAACTGATTTATATTAAAAACAGTATTATACAGCGTGATCCCAAAAAACGGAACCATCAATTTTTCGATTACTTCTACGAAATGGAGTGAATTAATTCATTTTGTCTACACTTGAACTTCTGTGTGCGATGTTTGTACCCAAAAGTGTCGGAGAATCTAGGACGTTTTGCACAAAAATTATGTTGATGTTCCAAATGCTCTTCTCGACATTAAAAAAAAATTGCATTCTTCTTGGAACATTGTCAATCACTCTTCTTTGGGTTTTTCTCTATTTTATTTCTGCAATTGCAGCCTTGAGTTTACCAATCGTTTAAGGATTGTCCTTCGAACATCCTACATATCAGAATCTGAGAGGTTCCATTCCGATAATTAAGGTGCCCACGGGATGCCATTGCTGACTTTTCCTCCAGGAAAGCAAGCGTCTGATTTGATGTATGAGGGGTCATGCTGGAACTACTGCTGGTCATCTCTATCAATCCCTCAAATCATGTCCAGATTTTTCTTGGCACAACCACGTAATGTTCTGTATTCACTGTTTGAATTCTTTAATTTTCATGTCCCAACAGCAGAAGGTGCGCTTCGGCAGAAAACTAAGTGAGTGGTTAAAAATTTTGCAAAACTTTCAAGTATAATCATACGCAAACAGAAGTTCATGGGTTTATACTGGGTTACTGGGTTTATACTTTCACACCCATGTTCAAGTCTTTCAGTGTTCCTTTTTTTGCAACAGAATCAAATTGAAATATCCCAACGTGTGAGACCCGTCAAAAGTTTTTTAATTGCTCTTGCCAGCTCATTCATGGTAGATCGTGTATTTAGTGCAGAGACCGCACTTTTACATGTCAAGAGAGATTCCCTTGACAGTGTCAGACGAGACTCAAGACTGTTTTTAACTGAAATGAAGCCAGATATTATCAAGCTGGTGGTATTTCACCAGGCTCAACTTTCACAATATACTAATGATAAATGGAGAATAAAGTTGCTTCGACTTTTTTGTCAGGGGGGCGTTTGCTACTTAAAAAGTCGTCTAAGGGGGCGCTGTCAGAAAAAAGTTTGGGAAACACTGGTCTAGATTCTAAATATAAATATAGTCGTACCATTAATATTTATTATTTTTTTATGACATTTGAATATCTTAAAAATGAGTAATCCTGATATTCTGTTACACTTAATATCAATCAGGGCAATTACAATAAATTTCTCTATTTTTGATGTGAGTCTCACATAGACCCTATTTATTTATCATAAATCTCATAGTTGAATAAAGCAAACTCAAATTCATAATTTTGTTTTCAGAATATTGAAACTCAGTCTGGTGAAGTTGAAATCAAAGGCGCTGATCCAGAATGTGTGATGAAATGTATTGATTTCATTTACACTGGAGAGGCTGCTATAACAGAAGAGAAACGAGGAGAACTGATGCATGTTGCACATATGATGGAATTGCAAAGTGGGCTTTGGTGCATTTTTGCGTTATGTTGTCTTACACAGGGTTTATTCTATTGTGTCAATGTTTATAATTTTACACATTTTTCATTCATGTCTTTCACTTCAAACTGCAAGGCACTGTACTACTCATTCTTACATTTTAACTTCTAGGCCAAAGCTTCGAATTTGGTTGAACAATTGAGCTAACTAATGACCCTATTATGTCTAATATTTGCTTTTATTTTGTATAGGACTCTGTGATGCTATTGTTCTTTTCCTTGAAAATAGTTTGAATGTAAAATCCTTTTTTGTCACAAGAAGCTTAGCTGATATTTACAGCTGCAAACAACTGGAAAAAGTTTGTGATCAATTTGCTCTGGAACATTTCAGAGACATTGCTTTGTTGGAGGAGTTCTATGAATTAGATGATGAATACATTAGGTTTCTCATTGGATCGAAAAAGACACAGGTACACTACACGACTTGAGTGGTTAAAGCGATTACAGCTACCATAAGTCCGGAGCGGTAAAAATCGGGTCGCATTAGGGTTATTCAAGTCTGTCAAAACAAGCTTTTTTTCTTCATTTGATAAGTTCTTTTCATTTCATCATAGAAAAAATTTGTTTACACACAATCTACCCTCGCGAAATTTTAACAGTAAAAAACAAATTTAAATAAAGTATGTTTGTTTCAACATTCACTGATTTTTCTGTATTCTAATTCAGGCAAATGAAGCAGTTAAATGCAAAACGCTATTGCGTTGGGCAGAAGCTGACATTGAAAATCGAAAAGAAAGCTTTAGGGAAATGTTTAACAAGATGGGATTGATGAAGATTCCTGCAAGTTACAGAAGATATATGTTGGAAAATGAGGTGACACAATACACAAATTGTGAACTGTCAGTGTGGAGACTGGAGAGTACTTTTTAATGAAAAGATTGTATGAAATTGACTATTATTGTCTTTGAGATTCCAAATTTTTTTTAGAATACTGACCGAGCAAATTGTTCAGAAATGAGAGTTTGATTCTCTAGTACAGTGTTTCCCAACCAGAGTCCGCGGTCTCAAATGAGTCCGCGGAGTGTTTGAATGAGTTCGCAACGAGCCAGAAATTCACGGCGGGCTGAAAACGTTTTTGCGGAACTTAACCATCAGCCAAGTTACAATTTACGTTAGAATTTACATTAAACATAAAAAGGCAAGTTTATTCACATAACATTAGTCGATTCAATATTTACTGGGTACTGAGTAGGGCTGGGCATATATTCAACTATTAGAATAGCAATTTACTTTTCGAAAATTTGGTAACAGGTGACGCGCAGGTCACTTTCGCGTCGCTTAATCAAACGATTGGATTTCACAACTCACTTGCGGATTTCCGACGGAAACACGAGTCGGCACACGCGTGGATAGATACCTACTGTAAATGGTGTTTCTCGCGCGCTTGAACAACTAGGAATAATGTTTTTTTTTCTGGTAGGTATCAATGGTGGCAACCTAAATTTTCTAAATTGAAAAGCGGCAATACTAAAAATAAAATGGAGAACACCATAAATTTTGTTTTATGATGGTCCACGACAGATTAAAAACGCTTTTTTATACATTGCAAATCGCAAAATTTCGGAGGCTACTGTAGTATACTGTAATAAGGGCTTTTTCCCCCTAAGATTATTTGCTTTACTGTCTCGACACTGGTACGTGCAGTACTGGAGCGCCGAACAGCTCAGATTTGTTGAATTTTACAAAAATACGAATCAAAACAAAATATATTCGGGCACTTCACCACGCATTTTTGTGTCCACGGATTGTCGTGATATTTCTTGAGTAGTATTGCTTTTATTTCGTCAGCACTCATATTATTATGTTTGCAGATAGCCATGGCATTTTAAAGAAGTAATGCTCTCATCTTGTCATAAGTCGACGCGACCGCGCTGACCATGACCACAATTAAAATAGAATGAAATTTTAAATTCTCGTCTTTGTCATGGATTGAATATTGTGCGACAGAAAAGGCCATTTACACACTAAAAATTCGACTCTTTTAACAAACGCGCAATAATGCAATTGCGGCAAATTTCCGATTTTGGAAATCGTAAAATTCTGTTGTGTTTGGTTTTATTACTTTTTCACACCGAGTACATGCAATAAACGCACGTTGAGTCCGCAAAGGTTTTCGTCGGTGAGAAAATAGTCCGCGACCAAAAAAGGTTGGGAAACGCTGCTCTAGTAACTTGTAGCCCTTAGCATGTAGGTGACCCACTTGCCAACTTTTTTTACTAAAACGATTTAGTCATGTCTGTTGCTTCGAGCAAGGTCCTATACAAGCAGCCATCGATATCTAACAATATCCAAGGAACTACTATTATTTAGGAGGATTAGAATCTTCCTGGTTGATTGTCATTGCTTCATTGTCTGACAATTTCACTGCTAAGTCTTCGGACTGCCCCTAGCTTACATAAAAGAACGTACCTAGCTTACATAAAAGAACGTACCTAGCTTACATAAAAGAACGTACCAAAAAGTTGCTCCCAATTGGATTATATCAAGAAGTTAAAAAATATCAGACTGATGTTTATTTTCAGAATTTGGTGAAAAATTCAATGGAATTCTACAATATAGTGACAACTTCTCTACTTGATAGTTGGAACTTACAATCCAAGGATATCAATATTGCAAGCAAAGACGGTATTTTATTTTATTACTATACTTTTTCAATCTAGTCAATTTTTTTGGGTATTTCTCATGGTGTCTTCAGTGAGGGAGTGCGAACTTGATCAAAATATTTTTTAATTGAATATATCTTATTTTTCAATTTGAGTTTGGTGGTCTATGCCAGGGTATTGACTGTTTGAACTAGCAGTTGGTGTGAATAATATTTCCATTTCATTATGTCTGCTTTGGACAAAATCGCTTCTGATACCTGTTCTTTTTCTGAGCATCATAAGCCAATGCCTTATTTTGTGGAGGTATTGCTATCTTTTACTAGTGGAAACTTTTTTCAGATTTATTAAATAATATTAGCATTGTTTTGTCCTGTATAAGCAAAACTTTTTTAATAATTTTTTAGTACTGGTTGTATTTGAAAATACTACTAGGAAACTGTATGGTTATGACGTAAAAAGTAGAACCTGGAACGGCATGCAGGTAGGAATTTGCATTTGACCTCTCTCGTTGAAACAGTAATTTAGTCAATATGAAAAATACGATTTCTAGTAATCACATCCGGGGGTGCAGACAAGGATTTACAGAAGGGGCTTCAGAAATCCTTAATTCCCGTATAACGGCTTTTTGAACAGGTAATGTGTGTAAATTCGACAATACAACTCAGTTCAAAGTCAATACATCGATTAATACAGATTAACAAAATCACACACTTATAATGAGCATGCTGCCCAAACATTAAAAACAGAAAACAACCACAATAGAATATTATTCACGCCTGAGCGAACATGATAAATGAAGCAAAACGAAAGTGAAAGAATGCAGTGCTTGAAATGAATAAAGCAGAACAGTAACAATGTGATCACGGGACTCGTTAAAAGAGCTGACTACTTTAGTGGATAATGATTTTTCTGTTGCACAAAATATTCAATCCATGACCAATATAAGCCTTTGAAATGTTTCACGATATTATCTGAATTGTGTTCATCATAACTCATGGTTGTGTCGACTAGGGATGTAAGTTTCGAATATTTTTTTTTTTTAATCGAATTTTGAATCACATTGTTCCGATTCGAATATTTCCGAATCTGATTCTATTTAGTATATCATCATATTATCGTTAACTTTCTTCAAATTTGGAAGAAATATAGTATAAATTTTGATAAAATAACAAAAATGAGCTTAAAGAATTGAGTAAGTTACTAGAAAAAACACACTGCATGGATGTATCAACTACCAAATATACTATGGCTGAGATTTATTTTTTGTTACATAAAGGTATACACAGACAGCACAGTTGCATATTTAGTTACGTACAATTATGTTTGCAAATAATACCGGGTGTATAGCGATTGTTTCTTTTAAAATTGACCTTCAAAATTCATCCAAATGATAAACGCTAGTTAGTACCGTACGCGCCATGATTTCAAAAGAACCAATGATAATGAAGGAAGCATCGCAGACATGTTTTTAATAAGGTATAAAGAAAACAATTAAGTTTTATTAAAATAATATTATGTAGATAATTTGAAGAAACGTTTAAAATATTTGTGAAACTTTAACATTTTAAGTAGTCAAACACAATTGAGCGAAATCATTGTTCCCTCGAACGCTGCTACCAATATAAAATATAAAGACTCTGGAAGTGTCACGGCTTTGGAAAGCTGTAAACGTAAGGATAATAAAAGCTTTTGGTCAATATAAAGGGGGTGCCGCTGTGCTGTGCAATTGCCTTGTGTTAACTATCAAATGTTTTTTAAATAGGATCAAACCCTTTTTTCCTAAATTGCTTCGAATTGATGTTGATCCGAATCGCTTCGATTCGAAATTCTGAAACTTACATCCATAGTGCCAACGTACTGCAAGATAAAACAGTACTACTCTGAAATAGTGTGGCAATCTGGGGACTTCAAAATGTGTGGTATACTGCCCGATTATATCTATCATATTTCTTTCCCTAGAAGAGTTTGGATTTCATCATATGATTAACTTCATCACTCAGCTTTTCTATCTTGAGAGATAAATATGAAAAACTTGCCCTAAAATACACACCCTACGGTCTACTGTACATTTTTTCTTTTAATAACAGGCAATAGAGGACAGAATTCTAGGCACCTATGCGTCAGCAGCTCATCTTGATGGAATTCTTTATGTTTTTCTACCTTCATACTCAGTGTTCAAAATAGACTTGCGTGATGCTGAAAGCAATTGGCAACGAATGGCAAGCAAGTATCTAGGAACTGGACCAGTCGCAATTTTGAATGGTAAAAAGGGGTTTTGTAAATTCGATCATTTGATTTAAGGTGCTGTCATACAACTGTCCAGACTTCTCTAAGATTGGAAGATATATTTTAAAAAGTTTTTTTAAATGGTTATGGTAGATACCTCATGGTCAAAATTTCTGATATTGCATGCTCGCTTACATTCTTATCAAAAATATGGCACATGGATTTTTCATTTGGTATTCATAACACAAATCGTTATTAAAATGTGATAAGTTAAAATAAATGTATTTTTTATATCCTAGGAATTTTTAGAAAAGAATTCGGAAAATTTAAAGTTATTTTGATATTGCAGGTCTCATGTATACAATTGACTACGGAAATTTCAGCAGATCTTGTGAATGCTATGATCCATCAGCGGATAAATGGACTCAACTTCCTGAAAAGCCAAGCAACGTTGCAACTGAAGCATTAGTAGCAGCTGAAGGTATTCGGTATAGTATAATTCAGTTTATAAAGGCTTTTTGCTCAGTTATATTACTAATTACACAACAAGTTACGTGAACCACCATGCAATAGAAAGAGGTCGAGCAAAACTTCACATTACAATTCTATATTGTTTATGACAAGTGCTTTTGCTTTGACGATATACCAAATACCAATTATCTCATAAGTCAAATGTATTAGAATTGCCTGTGATACTATTTTTTATTGATTAAGGTCAAATTTTCTGCATTGGAGGAAGTTATATTCGCCATCGATCTCATGTAACTGAAAATCATTCAACAGATGCTGTTGAAAAATATAATCCAGCAACAGCATCTTGGTCCACTGATACCAAACTCAACAAAGCAAGACAGGCTGCCGCTGCTACTTATCTCAATGGAATATATGTGATAGGTACAATTCAATATACTTGTAGATTATTTTCATATTTATCCCAGGGGAGAGAAAGCCGATAATGCGTATCAACGAGTACTCTTGACGGTTAATTGATCCAAGTTGGGGCAGTTAACCAGGTATTTGTTTCAGATGCATAGACTTGATGGTGAAAGAAGTCATAACTGACCAGCAGTTACATTAACCGTACCGTACAACGGCGAGGAGTCATGCAATGCAATTCGAGCGAGTTTGTCTAGTTTAGTTATCTACCGCCACCATTTACGTTATATGATATTTTAATATGTGGGTTAGCTCTTACGAGTTTAGGTTAAATATATATCCTCTCTATATAAAGTATTTCCTTCATATACAATTATCCATGTATTTATACATCATTTTACTCCATCCAGTGTGAAACAAAAAAACTTTACTACTAACCATTTTGCAAAATTAGTATTCAAAAAATTGTATCTTACTAGGTGGGAGCAGTTCAGGTTCAGTTAATAATGATGTTGAATTCCGATGTCCTGTTGCGAAAACTTGGACAACGCTTACAGAAACAATAGTTCATTCCAGACGATTGTTCAATGCAGTCAATATTGATGGAAAGATTTATATCATAGGAGGATGCTCAAGGTAAACCTTTCGTACTGTTGATAATTTATAAGGAATTCAATTACTGATATTCAGTTATTAACAAGTTATTGGAAATTGTTTAATCATTCAAATAATGCCTAAAAAATATTTTTTCCGAAATCGAGAATTTTATAATGCAATGGGTGAGGTTTTATGCAATAGTTGTATAGCTATTCTCAAGGTTTCCAACCTTAACTAATTGTCATATTTTTGGTAGATAGACCGCTTTCAAATTCAATTTTTGGTACTCCCGAACGCAGTATGTGTACCAGGTTAGGCCATAATTTCAGGTACAAATACTACGGGAGTCGAACTCTTAATAGAAATAAAATAAGGAAATTTGGAATAAAACTATGGCCTAATCCTTACCTGGTACACATACTATGTTCCGGTGTCCGCCATCTTGGTTCACATACTACGTTTCGGTGTTCGCCATCTTGGTTCACCTACTTCGGAGTACCCAATTTTTAATAAAGTGGATATAGCAACAAAAGCCAATTTTCATTTTATTGTCAGTTAATTAACTCTATAACTATAATTTTTTGCATATATAACTCATGCTTATTGTTCTGCATCAACTTTGTTTCAAATCAGGACTTAGGAGCTAATGATTGCATTTATTTGTTTGCATTATTTGTTTTGTTATGCTCACTAAAATATTGACAACCACAATAGGTCCTTACCCGTGACAGTATTGGGTCATGTTGCAAATATGCCTAGAATATTACTTTCATTTACTGGGTGTGCTCCAATTTACTTATTAATTTTTATTCAGTGATGAAATAGAAGAATATGATCCTGAAGTAAGGCAATGGAGAATAGCTGGAACAATGGAAGGTTTTTTCATTGAACAATTGGCAGCCGTTGCTGTTGTAATATAAAACAATATCACAAGGATATTCAACATTTATATATTTTGTAGTGAATGTGTGTGCACTTGATCTTTATCTCCTGTGATTCCGAATGTCTACTTTCTCTGACTATTGTAAAATTCATATAGATACTCCTGAAGTATGCAACCTGAGTTCAGGTTGTGTGCCATCTTGGTGCGCATACTTCAGGAGGTCAGTGTGTAATAATTATAAGTAAAAATTGGAAATCCATCAGTTTAAGCTATACTAACCATGGACAAAGATGTTCATGTGCATGGTAATTTGACCTTCAATTTTTTTGTATTTTCAATTTAGATTACCTACTGGCAAACACATTTTTAAAATGTATTTTTCTCTGTAATGGATTTTGCAGTCTATGATATTACAACATGTGTATGAACCAAATGCATTTTATTAGCATTTCACTTTTTGTATTCTACTGCTATGGTGCTTTATTTCTATTACTGTTATGCATATGCTTATACTTTGCTCAAAAGTTTTACCGTATATTATAAGTACATCTTTAAAACTGAACATTTTATTAGCTCCAATTTGGTATTAAATTATGGGTGATACCAAATTATTATTATCATTTTTAATATATCCCTCGCTGAATTGTATTGAAATTCCTAATTTCCTAGACTTTTTTCTTAATAGTGTTGCATTTTTTTTTATTTCTCTTAATTTTGTTTTGTATTTGAGTTAGGAGCATTGTAATGTAATGATTCCATGTGTATTAAAAAACTAAATATTTTTCCCATATTACATTTCTTGATTGAAAGTGAGAAAAGCATAGTCTATTTGCTGTATTAAATCTATTTCTACACTATTATTTTAACGCTATTTGTTGTTTGTAATTCAGCATCTTTGACTTTTTGTTAACTATGTGTTCATACCAATTATCATGTGGTAAGTACTTATTTTAGTTCCTTAGCCATAGCTTAGACTATGTTAGTTTCAATATTGTTCTTAAAAGAGAAGGTGACTAAATATTGATTTGAAATTGAATTTTATTCAGTATATATATCCTGATTTTATCATCTTTCTCTGCACCGTAATTTATATTTGTTCAATCATTAATAATTTTCTTCAATTTATTTGTTTGTCGTGTGGTGATTGCACTTTAAATTAATTTCTGTAATAAAGGCAGGACTCCCTTGAAGGTGCCAAGGGGTGAAGAGGCTAGCTAGATAACAGATTCCAAAGAAAATATTATATGGGCATCATTATACAAATATTGCAAAAAATACTTTATTCGAGGAAAAAAAAATGCATACTTCAAAAAATAATATAGTCGACAGACGCTTTTAAGTAAGCCTTTGATGAGAAATTCCATATTATTTAATGAGAAAATTAGAAGAAAAAAATCGATTTTACAGCAATTATAAGTATAAATTATCGAATATTAGTTAAAATCTGATGAGTTCCATATGACAAATTGTTTCATGAATATAAAAATAGCTTAGACTGTGATTGGTGTCTTCATAAAATATCGAAAAATGACATTATCAAGAGTTACTAATTACTATGTACCGTAATAATAATATGTTCATATTAGGTGAATCAAAATTATTTTTTTAATAATATTTCATGTTAAACTTTAAATTATTGCATTACGGTACTCATTAGGTATGCAGTTAGTAAACAGAATTTATAGTGAGACACAGTAGACTAAATTATATTATTCCCAATCGAGTTTATAATTCACATTTACTCGTTTATTGAGCCTATGATTTAATTATAATTAGACAAACGGCAACAAACGCAGAAAAGTTGATGCAAAGGGTTCACTGGCGCAGAAAATATTAAAATGAAATTTTTTGAGATATGATCTGTGTGGAAAAATGTGATTTTATTGACCATCCGTTCGATTTTTAACTCTTTAGATTAGGAACATGTGCGGCCCGCCGATGACTTGCAACCCTAAATTCTGGCCCGCAAGCGACAAAAGGTTGCCGACAGCCGACCTGCACAAATCCAACGATCAGACCATAGGCGTATACATATGCATTGTCTCTGATCAGACGATAGCATAATTTCCTGTCAAGCGTAGCAGAAAAGAACAAGAAATATAAACAAATAGACTCAATGTAAATAAACATGAGTTATAAAAATATTTAAAATTAACTCCATTTATAAATTCTGGTGAATATCATAATTGGACGGAAGAAGTCGTCAGAAGTGTATTATTACATTTAATTTATCTACCTAAATTTTGTTATATTTTGTGTAAGTTGTCCACAGATCCCTTAAAAAAGAATCAGAGTGCCGAAATAATCGATTGATACAACTTGCTAGGTATATACGCCCTCACTGTCGGGTATGCTGCACATAGATTTGCGGATGCACTGGTAGAGTGGATATTTATGTAGAAAATCGATGGCAGAAGGTGAGTACATGTACTGGTGAACAATTTTGTGATTGTATTTCACTATACTGCTGTACTGGCTATGCTGTGTTCTTCTTTCGATGAGTGTTTTCATATCCTAAATCGATTAAAAGTTATTGCCCGATTTTGTATCCACTATCTGACTATCGCGTGTGTTAACGTTGTTTTCATTGCGCACGCACCATACTTTAATCACTGTCAGACTGTGGTAATATTGTCCTAAGTTATGCTAGTCTTTCAGGTGTCATTTTGCTTGTCTGTTTTTTTTTTTTATGCCAGAGCGACCAAAATAAATTTGTTTTATTGATTGAAATACATAAGTTGTATGTTACATAAAAAATATGGTTGGTATGGAAGCCCTGCCCAACTATAAACAAATGATTAGTTCGTTATAATTTTCTTTTACCACCTACATTTTCAGCCTCATCAGTCAAAAATGGGTCGGTTTTAAAGGATATTCGAATGGATGGCAAAACTGTTTTAATAACTGGAGCCAACACTGGAATCGGATATGAGACTGCTAAAGATCTTTCATCTCGTGGTGCAAAGGTTATCATGGCGGGAAGAGACGCAGGAAAAGTAGAAAAGGCAATGAAAGAGGTAAAAATATACGTTTTATATAGCTCAGTTGTTTGTATTATAATCTTATATATGAATATCAAAATATTATAAGATTCTAAATTGATACCGATGTACTGAGCATGGTGACCTTTTTAGTGAAGTTGGTTTTTGATACTTACAAACTATCGTTATATTGAATTTGCAAACTTTTATGGTACCACAAGGGTAGCATTGTTTGGCAAGCTACTACTTAAGCCTAAATTTAAGCCTATTTCTCGATTCCAATTTTTTTAACCCTAATTCGAAAACATGAGTTGAAACTTTTAATATGAGTTTTCGTTTTTAGATAAAATCTTGTGATCCTAAAGCCAACCTTGTTGGTGTAGAACTGGATCTAGCATCCATGGAGTCGATTCGAAAATGTGCAGATAAAATAATGGAAACTGAGGCAAAGCTAGATGTACTAATAAATAATGCGGGTAATATATACAATTAAATGTTTATCATAATTTTGTTTCGATGACTGAAACAATGCTCAATTAGAAGAAGTTTTTGTTAATTTGGTTTAATGATATTCAAAATCTGCTCAAAACATTGGTGGAATACAATATTCTGCAACCCATAACCCAAATATGAGATTTTTTTAATTTTTTTAAAGCAAGTTTTTCAATTTGCTTCTCTGGCAACGTAGCCTTTTTTAGAAAGTGGCCAATTTTTACCTTTTTAAGTTTACTTATTTAAAATGACCTGGGTGCTTGATAGAACAGCTCAATTAAATCATGATGGTAGGTGATTTTGCTTTATGACCATTCATAAATGTTCGAATAAATACTTCATTCTGAAATACCCATTTTTTGGTGCTGATGATATTGGTTGAAGTACCAATTTGAAACTGTCCTATATCTTTTAACATGCGTTGTGTGTTTTCAATAGGCATAATGAGCTGTCCTCAATGGAAAACTAAAGATGGTTTTGAGATGCAGCTAGGAGTAAATCATATTGGCCATTTCTTATTCACCAATCTGTTGTTGGATCTTATAAAGGTGAAAAATGGTATATTAATAGCCATATTCTTAGTTTGAAAAAAATAATAAATTACAAATTGCATCAGCTTTGTAAGAAACTGTGATTTTGCTCATTTCAACATGTATAATGATCTTACTGTTTCAATCCGCATTCATTATAAATTAAAACTTAATATCAACAATATGTAATCTGCAAATAAATCTGTCATTGAGTGACCGTAATTTAGTAGCAACAGAAGAAATTGCATATGTGATGCAACTATTTACATTCTTTATACCTCTGTCAAAGAAGAATATTATTGATATATATTCACTCACAAAATTACATGACTAATATAATTAAAGTAAAGATTGTCAGAAACAATTATTCTCATTCTCATATTTTGACAGAGAAGTTCTCCAAGTCGAATTGTCATCTTGTCATCCAGTGGACATACCAGAGGTCGTATGAATTGGGACGATATCATGTCTGAAAAGAAATATAATCCTTTTGTAGTATATTGTCAAAGCAAACTTGCAAATATTCTTTTTGCAAGAGAATTGAGTCGTAAACTTGAAGGTAATAATAATATCAATAATATGTATTTTCCTTGGCCTACGAGCTACCATTAATTTAATATATATTTTCAAAAAATTGTGAGAAATCTATGAAACTCGTTCATTCCGAATAAGGCCGTATCCTACAAGCAGCCACTGACATCTCACAATATGTAGGAAGTTACTTTTATTTGAAGAGACTGTTTCTATTATGGCATTGCCTTCCCAATTTTATTACACCCTGGCGTGGGATTTGAATCTGTAATCTGCGATGACAGCCCAGTTGGGTCTCACGCATCAATCGTTAGGCCATCTCACCACATTTATTCATACTCTTTTGAACAGGTACTGGCGTTACTTGCAACAGCGTACATCCTGGTTTAGTGAAAACTGAGCTTGGTCGCCATTTCATGAACAAAGAAGGAACTTGGAATACGATAAAATACTATCTTGTTTTTCCATTTGTAAAGATGATTTTCAAAACTCCTGAACAAGGTGCCCAAACCAGTATTTACTGCGCTGTTGCTCCAGAGCTCAATCAAGTGTCAGGAAAATACTTTGCGTGAGTACTGTTTTTGATTTTAGACCTACTTGGTGAATTTATTAATGTAAGCCTATGCCTCAGTTTGCATCCAGTTGATTTCATAACATGATTTTATCAAAAGATGATGGTGGTCCATAGCAAATTGGGTAGCATAAATTTTGGAACAATTAATATTCCCATTTGCTTGAAAATTCTTTAATACTTAACTTGACTTGGATACTTGCAGAAAAACTTGAATCGAAATGCAATACGTTTTTGCGAACTACTAGTCTACAGGATGTAACTGTATTACATAGTGAAGAGTTGCGGTTACTTTATTGCAATTACTTGGATTAATTTTGTAGATATGGCTTTTTCTTCTCTATAACCACATCTTTGAAATTCAATTTTCATGCGAGTTAGTTTGATTTTTGACACTCAACAGTGTCATATTATTCTCTGTCCCTCAACTGATTCCAAACATTTTTAGGAAGGTTTTTTGGTGCTCCTGTAGTATGTGTAACCTAATACATAGTGTTCAGACTGTGCGCAATCTTGGTACACATACTACGGGAGCACCATTTTTTTAACATACAGGTACATATTAATTATTAATCTCCTATGAATAGGAAATATTTTTGCTCAAACACAATAAAAATGGTATGTAAACATATTCAACAATCAGGCATATTTGCTCTGGTGCCATTATTAGGTCATAACTTTCCACAATTATTCATTTATATCAGGCTACACTGTGAATATTGTTCATAAAATGTAACTTTTTACATCACACTTACATGGCCCGACAGTCTAGACCAGGGGTCACCAAACTGTTTTGACCGCGAGCCAGGTATGTCTCAAGCTTTGTTGAAACGGGCCGGACAATACAATACAATAAATTCCCAAAAGTTGGGAAATCCATTCACATTATTTAACAATATAAATTCTACATTTCTGAAGATTTGAATATTAAATTCTATCTATTCCGCAGAATATAGATCAAGAACATCGTAGCAAAACAAATATATAAGAGTTGTAGATCTATACAACAATCCTAGGATTAGCCGTTAGCAAAACATTGCTGTCAACAGTGTCAAGAATATCCTCATTTAAGCGGCACAAAAGTTAGTTTGACTTGTGAAATTGGAGCAGTACGCGAGGGATTACAGTAGGCTACTATTAACGCAAATGCACCTCCGATGTACACAGCAACAGTTCACGGAAAGCACGTGTCACAATGCATCTTTCGCAGAAAACATTGCGTACCGGTAGAGAATTTTAGCCTATATTATCACAGCTATTTCTAGACTAATTTTTGATTACTACTATTAAACAACTCCTAAGAAGGCAAAATGATGATTGACTTATTTGATTCATACATAACTTTCCGAAACACAACCAAAAACTAAGGAAGAGCATTCCACATCGCAAAAACCAGGCATTGTTTACTACCAGACTGAAAGTCTGTCTGAGTGAGTGTCTGAGCCGGATGCAAGAAGGCATATTATTACATCACTTTTTCTCATCTTGCTGATTGGGCAATGTTACGAAATAAACAAAGGACGCCACGGGCCAGCCCGCGGGGTGTAGTTTGGTGACCCCTGGTCTAGACTGGCGGAATTTTTGGCCCCTGGTCCAAAAACCTTACCCACCCTTGGTATAGATTTTTTAACATTGTGCTATATGTAGAAAATGTTTTTGTAGAGATTGCAAAATTGAGGAGGAGGCACCGGCAGCCAAAAACGATGAAGATGCAAAACGACTATGGGAGTTGTCACTAGAGTGGACAGGCCTAACAAAGTAAATAAGTTCGTCACATAATGCACTTGACTAAGTGATTCTGTAATCTTATTGTTATGCAATGATAGTAGTTAGGGCTGGGCAAAATATTCGAATAATGAATATCGAATCAATATCAAAATATTCGAATGGCATTTTACTATTCGAATACCCGGTACCACGTGACCTGCGCCGCTTTGCTTCAACACGGAATTCGCGCGTCGCCAAATCAATCGTGAATTGCGCGAGAATTCACAAACGGCGCTCGCTAACATACAAAAGCGACAAATTTTCTTTGCGTTATGATGTTATTTGTTTGTTATTTGTTTTCTTTTCACGCCTAACGTATCGTTTCATTTCCTTATTTTGCAAAATAGGTCCCCACCGTTGCTTTAATATAAGAACGTTCTGTAAATTATAAAGGTATGACGATGTATTTGAAAAATCGGAAATTCTCATTGCCGTCTGTAACAGTCACCGCGATTACGCGCTCGTTAAAGAGACGATTTTTCAGCGTATAATGATTTTTCTGTTGCGTAAAATGATCAATCCATGACAACTACGGGATTCCAAAATGTCTTTATATATTAATTTAATTATGTCAAACGTAACTCGCGGTTGCTTCTTCTTAAGTCAAAATTAAAACATTACTTCCCTGAAATGCCACGGCGATCTGTGGACATAAAAGTATGAGATAAACTGCCGGGTGTATTCAATTTTAATAGGTATTTTTGGAATCTTGCGAACTCGTTATCGCCGTTAGAAAAATCTCAACTGATATAAAATCCCGTAGAGTACAATTTCATTTCGTACAATATAAAGTATATCGTTTAATCAAAAATACATATTCATCGTCGCGATAAATAATGAGTTTTCTGTTGGGCTAAGTAATCAATTTGTGACCGATAAGGGCATATTTAAAATGTCTTGCTTTATTATTGTCTTCAATTTAACCAGCGGTTTAGTCGCCAAAATGAAATGTTCACAATTTTAAAATATCACGGCAATCTGCGGACCCAAAGTGTGGTAAACTGCTTGAATATATAAAGCTTTGATTTCCTTATTTTCAGGACTTGTAACATCAAAAAATCCATAAATCTGATGTAATATCTCAGGTTAAAATTTAGTTTAGCACAATAAAAATTGATTGAATATACATTAGACTGATTATCTTATATATATCATCACAACCCGGGGAAAATTGTCCCGTTTCAAACCTTGTATAATGTTGAAAAGAAAATTTTCGACGGCAATTTAAAGTAATGGATAATATGGCCAATCCCGCCCACAATTAACAGTGCTTCGATTTTAGTAACGATATGTTTTCTGAACGCTGACCAAACATAATGTGTGCGAGAGGCACACGAAATTTTGCGATTTTCAATGTATAAAAAGGCGTTTTTAAACTGTCGCAGGCCTCAATAAAACTCATAGTGTTTAAAGTTTTATTTTCAGTATTTTATATTGCCGCTTTTCAATCAAAAAATTTGCGTTGTCCTCAGAAACTCACCGCCGATGAACGTATATTAATTAAACTATCGCCGGATTCGCAATTCCGTGTGTGTACAAAAATAAAATAATTTTCATCGTTAACGTCGTACAACGTTGTGGAAAATTTTTGATTTAGAGAAAATAAAACCAACATAAAGTTGTTTACAGCCTAAATACCACGCCACGCTGATAATAACAATCGGCGATTATAGCAAAATGCTATTACACGCGTTATTGTCGACTTTTACAGTTTTAAATAAATTTCAACGGCAACGCACGGGTGTACCTAATATATGAAACTTCGATGTCCGCCGACCCACAAGAATTAATACTTTCAAAAAAATGAATCAGGCGGGAATACAGATTACGAACTTTAGGATCGCGGCGACAAGAACAATTAGCGATTTTGATGAATTTAACCAGTAAATAAAAAACGCTTTGTTGCCGACTTTCAAAGTTTCTTCTAATTTTCGAAGGGAGTATCGACCTCCGACGGACCCCCGTTGTATTTAAAAAAATATTCGTTATTCGACTATTCGTAAAAAAATATCGGTATTCGTAAAAAATATTCGAACTATTCGATTCGAAAAAAATATTCGATTTTGCCCACCCCTAATAGTAGTAATGGAGTGAATCTCATTATTATTTTGACTCAGTACCAACAGAATATTGTATGAATTTTATTTATAGAGTGAAAAACCATTATACCTCAATTATCTCGTCAAACGTTATATAATAAGTTTACTAACGAGTAGCATTCCAAATCGTCTACACTACGCATCCACCTAATTATAGCATTAGTTGTCAACTAGTTCCATGTATTTTTTATTGCATTTAATAAACATGATATATTGTACATCCTACATTGCATCTAATGTTATTATAATATTAAATCGTAAATCAATATTGTTTTTAGTTCCTCATATATACTTGATTTAACACATTGGACGTTCAATACATAATATATTATATTTCATTTTCTAATTTTCATAATGCCCAGTCACACATTTTACATTAATCTCTTTTTAATGCTAATAAATTTTTCAACTCAAGCTTCTTGGATGTTTTGTTATTTCATGGTTTCCAAACTGTTGTAAACAGATCGTAATGACTGAGTGTTGTTTATTTATCAAAATGACCCAACTTGGATGCGATATGAAACTGGTAGAGGATTTTTAGTGAAATAAGGAAGAAGTACAATGAGCATTCACCCCCATGCGTGTCTGTCTATTTTTCAGTCGCTCGGCGAGTGTTTGGATAGGATTTACATATTTATCCCGAGCAGAGGAAAGCCGATAAGACGGCTTAACCATATGGCGAACCACGGCCTCTCGCCCATTTACCATTTCATGTCGGCTATGGGATTAGTCAGTTATTTGCTTTTAGGAAGCATGAATTTGATGGTAGAGGAAACCGTAACTGACCAGCGGTTACGTGAACCACCCTACGGCAGCGAGGAGTCCAGCAATCCTCTCGCGCATAACTATCTCCACATGGGATTCGATCCTGCGAACCCACGCAGAGTAATCAGAGGTGCGGTGGCGTGCGTGTTGAGTTGAAGAATTCATTAGCACTAATGCTTAGCACGATGAGCCACACCGCCGCGCCAAACTTGCAATTTTTTGTTCATTAGTAACATTTGAATATAAGTTTCAGCTTCATTCTCTTTACACTTGTATACTATCGTCCATACAGATTATAGCACCACAACACGCCGCTGATTATTGAGTCAAAATAAACTTATACTGACTTCAAATGCCATTTTGTCATATGATTAAGTCGTCTTATTGCCTTTTCTCTCCTCAGGATAAATATGTACCGTAAATCCTATCAAATTTTTTATTTAGCGATGGACATCAAAGCCTGTATATACCGGGATAGTCGCTCCGACCTTCGTCGGGTGCGGCCGTGTCAGCTGGAAAAGACCAAAGGGACTTTATATTTATTAGGGATGGGACGAGTCCGGCATTACAGAGATTCGACGAATCCGAGTAGTGGCTGTGAAGTGGATTTTCAGCCCATCATCTTGCGTCGATTCTGGGCGGCTATTTAGAAATTCTTACATGTCAATGTGAATAATAAAAAGCTTTTGATTACAATGCTCCCATGCATCCCAATGCTTCCCATAATTCTATATATTTCTAGCCAAATTTACTATGTCGCGTACGCGAATGGTAGAGAGATGCCACTTGTCGTCAATACAATGCTTGCAATTAGTAGTTCATGTAAACGTTATAAAACGCTCCATGCCTTCCATTGCTCCCTTTTTAGAGAAAGGATTGCACGTAATAAACTCGATTTAAAAGAGGTACGTATTGAACTATTGATGAGATGATTCCCCCTTGGGTTGATCCTGCGCATGTTTCATATTTATTTACGCGAATCGAATACATATTTTATTGTGTACCACATGTATACCGAAAAGGATAGATAGTTTGAAGGCGACTGTCGCATCATTGTTATAAGCGATCTATAGTTTTTAACATGCGGTATATTATCTGGATGTCTGTCTTCGTTTTTATTAGGAGTGTTTATAATACACACGAGTGATATTGTTACATATCTAACCTTGAATTTCACCTAGTTGAGGTATGTAGTTAGATTTATAGGGGTAAAAGTAAAAACATAGGCGTATATTAGTAAAACAGAAATGATTATAGACTCGGTGAAAACGACGTGGACTCGAAATCGAATCCGAGTCCAAAAAATGCCTCGATTCGACTCGAATCCGAGTCCGGATCTGAATCCCGGCACATCCCTAATATTTATAGTCACTTTGGAAAAGACTAGTGAATGCTACGCGTTGTATGTTCCGGTATCTGTCTGTAATCTGTATGTGTAATATCAACATGAGCAAACCCCATCCACTGGAATTAAAGAAGTTTATGGATGACAGATTGGATTGAAAGTTAAATGGTGGACGATCTGTTGCGGGTATATTGCGAGGTTTCGATCCTTCTATGAATCTACACGTGGATGATAGAACAGAGCGTAGAAAAGATGGGACCATTGCACCTGTTGGAATGGACGAATGGTGGTCGTTCGTGGAAATTCGATATTGATGTTGGAAGCATTGGAACGGATACAATGATTTCAAACTGGACTAACCGAAAACGACAAAAGAACCCAACACCCCAATCCATGATTTGTGCATAGACTGCTATGGAACATTCAATCCATTTACCAAGCTTGTTTTATAGTAAAAAAATATTTGTCACTGTATTACTTTTGCAACGTAATTGGACTAGGCCTACAGCATCACCATTTTTCGGCAGCGAGTGTTCTTTAATCCATATATTAGGCCGCGAGCCGAGGCCCTGAAAAACGCCTAGAAAGTGAGTTTCGTAGCGCACATCAGGTAACTAACTACCTGAAAATGATTTTAAAATGTTCCTTAAAAATTTAGTAACGAATATTGCCTTGTTCCCTTTTCCAAAAGTTGCACGTTTCACGGAAAAGACGCTTTTACTACAAGAAATATGTGCTACGATCTGTCCTATATTCTCTACATTTTCGGCAATGAACAATAACTTCTGCATAACGTAACAATTGAATCGAATCAGCTGTTAGCGAGCGGATGAATATCAGTTATTACTGCTCGACCTTGCGTTGAGTTGGGCAGCCTTTCCATAGCACTGTTTAGTTATTATTAGTTAAGTTATGCTAAGACATTGTTGAAAAATGTACAAGTGAGTTATTAAACACTTGTAGATTCTTACCACGGATATGAACCGCGAGACGAAGCCTTGAAAACGCCCAGAAAATGAGTTTCGTAGCGCACATCTGGTAACTAAATAAATTCTTCAGTCCTGTGTGAAAATGAACATACTGAAAGCATTATAGCTTGTTGCACAATCCTGATGCGAAATTGAATATAAGAGGTTCCCGGAAATTCAATAACCATCAGTTTACAATACATACATAAGAACTATGTAATTCGACAGCCCTACAGCACACTAACACAGATGTATTCCTGTAATGTTTTGCCTGACCAAAATCGGACTTCCTCAGTCAATCATAACTTATTAGGTAGATTACGAAAAATATGGCATACATGTAATCGACAACAAAAAATACTTTAATTGTGTGACGGGGGTCGCGAGTGACCTCGAAAGCAGCGACACCAACAACGTTGATTCACATTAGCGAATAAATTTTATGTAATAACCACAAGCAGTTTACAACAAGAACAGCATAAAAAGCTACATCCATTTTATAGAAGCTATCAAACGTATTTATTTTAAGCAATGAAGTCAAAAATTAACATCGTGAGCACGAAAACACAAATAAATCAGTTATTTCTCACTTAAAAATTTACCGGAAAAGTCAAGAAAATTAAATGAATGTACAATATGTACATAACATAGTGAACAGAAATATTTCGATTGGTCTTTTTTAGTTTAAGTGGTTATGTATTTGAACAAAGGCAATATTATTTCTAGAAACAGGACTACGACACTAACGAATGTCCGAAAAAAAACAAATAAATGATACTTATTAAATCAACTGCAACATCTAATTCACTTTCTTCTGAATTGTTTTCGAAATCCACTATCTCGAAAATCGACTTTTCTTCTATAAGTGTACTGTGATTTTTGCAGTCAATACAAAAACAAAAATCTGTGCAATTTAAGTTGATTTTGGCACACTTGCATAAATTATTTTGATCATTTTTCTTACACTTGCAGTTTGCCAAATCAAGAACTGATTTGAGGGCCACATGCTTCTTCAGTGAATCATTGTTGGGTGGGAAGAGTATAATTCTTATGTTTGCCATTGTTAAATAGACGTGCCCTGGTATCATTTACATTCTTCATATCCTCTTCATACAGTGAACAAACAAATTCCTCAGCTTTATTTATTAACGCCTCGTTATCCTCAAAAGATCTTCATACTTGAGAAAAAAATGAATTGAAAACCTCAATGAAGTCTCCAACAAGAGTTTGATGGGCAGTTCCAATTGCAGAAAAGTGCTATAGTATTTCAATATGAATAGGCCATCTAAGCTGTTTGCAACTATTATGATTCTCATATACCTTTACGCTTCAAGACTTCTTGTTTAATCCATTTTATAGCACTGATGGCAGCAAGGATTAGAGCCTGCGTTAGGTCGGATTGGTGGAACATTGCCGTTTTCTTTTTTTTTGTGGTACGGCATCTAAAATGAGGAAGAAAATCATATTTGGAACAGCATGAGTGTAAAAATACCACTAAATACTAACTAATACCTTGAATACATAATGCATTTTATCTGATGTACTCAATGAGCGTATATATGCTCATTGCATGTACTACAGTCCAGCAGTGTTTGCATACCATTACTATGCATACTATAAATTTTGATATATCACAGTCTGAAATGCTCTATGACAGTATGAGTATGGACCACAGACTATATTTTAAAACATCAACTGTCTGTCTACAATACAATACAATTGATTTCTCACCTCTCAATCGTTTCCAGTGCTACTTTCTTCCCACTCCTGCATAACTTATCATTGCTTCCCAGGTTCTTGTCGACTCTATGACTTCAGATTTAGACCAACCGACATTGGTAAAATTGATTATTTCTTCTCTTTCACACAAACGTGCATTACAGAAACAGCCATTAATTTATATTTCCAAATATGCTGTGGCCTATATAGTAGTATAAGTCTGCTGAATAGTCAAGAAGAGTCATTAAATTAATCACAAACATTTCATGCAAGCCAGAAAATATCGTTGTTTGTGACATATTATTTTAGGTCTAGCCTTCCTTGGAGTTACCGCACCGTACCTATTTAACAACGTCTTAGGAGCTAGTGCTCAACTAAAATTGCTATTTATGGTAAGGATATACAAGTGTTTAATATCTTAATTATACTTTTCAACACGTCCTTAGAATAACTGAACTAATAATAACTGAAAAACCTATGGAAAACTACTCAACGCAAAAGCGAGCAGTAGTAGTACATCTGATATTCATCCGACCACTGGGGATCCACCTACAGCTGACTAATTTGATTGTTACGTCATGCAGAAGTCTGCGTTCATTGGCCCATGATACCGGAAAAGCAGAGAAAATAGGACAAATGGTAACACATATTCATTGTAGTAAAAGCGTCTTTTCTGTAAAACGTGCAATTTTTGAAAGTGGGAACGAGGCAATATTTGTTACTAAATTTCTACGGAACATTTTAAAATAATTTTCAGGTAGTTACCTTATGTGCGCTACGAAACTGAAAGATAAATGGCCTCGGCTCGCGGCCTATATCTGTAGGAAAAGCACATACACGTCTCGCATTTTAATTTTTGAATTTATAAGCTATTGCCCGATGTCACATCGTGTTTTTGTTATTTTATTGTGTTTTGAATATTTTTGGGGGACTGGCACGTACTTGCACGTATTTAACTTTATTATTAAGTTATGCCCGTCCTCCAGGTCCTCTGTATTTTGTTTACCCTTTGTTGTTGTTTTGTTTTTTGTTTGTATCAGAGCAATGACATTAAACAACATGATAGGCAACTCTGACGTCACTCCATAAGACTACAGGCAAAACATTGTATTTCATGATACGCTCCAATGCACATATTTCTCGTCGCCTTTCGCGTCCGTTTTCTGCTCGTTTTTGCTACTCGGCGTCTTTTTTACGTGTAGTACCTGCCTTTTTGCGCCTGTAACGAAACAAAATAATCTCTATATCTAAGAAGTTTTACTTACTTGGAAAGCTGGAATAACAGGCAAGCTGTAAAGAGCAATTCTGGACATCATAGACTTTTTTTTTATCAGAGAAGATTACAAACGCGATAGCGGAAAGATTTGTGTGGAACATTTTGCAGATAATGACGAAGTTCAAAGTTAGTAATTTTAATGTTTGCGCTTAATCATTGAAATTTCATTTAAAGAGGGTGTCATACAAAACTGTGCTGCGATACAATTCCATAACACAAAGTGTGCACCTATCGAACTTGCTTTTGTAGGTGAATTTATTAGACATATTACACATTCATTTAATCGTAAGTAACATTGCTGGTACATAATGCATCGTAGATAGGTTTGTTTAAATTTAGGAATTTAGCTCATAGCCCACTAATTAATATTATCTTCTATGCAGAGGTTGCAGGGCTGAATTCAACTTGCAGCCTTACCGATCACCTGACGATGCTCATTTAGTTTGGCTCGAGCAAGTCTTCTTGAAATGCTTGTGTGGATGGAAACTACCTATATTTTTTGCCTTCCTCCGATTTTAGACAAATTTATTCTGAGGGATTTCGCATATAATTCTCACTGATTGTTGGCTGTTTATAATTCCCATTGATTGTGAATTCTGATTATAACAATGAGTTGAAAATTTTTTTACCTAATTTACTGGCACCTTTTTCTTGTCAATACTCCAAGCTGAGGTAATAAACATGACAATACATTTATGTCATCTGGAAGCAAAATATGCACACTAATAAATAGTTTGGCACATTGAGATAATACATCATGACAGAAAATACAAGTTAAAGATATGTATGACCATCACATGGTAATTAAAATTAATAAAAATTAATAGGGGCTGTGGAGTATGGAAAGTTCAAGACAAAGAAAAGAACAAATGTTCATAGCTCATGAACTCTCATTGCTTTGTGAAGGCCAATATATTTCGAGTGGCTGAATTGGTTTACCTTTATGATAGCAACGATTTTGTATTTAATATAGCGAGATTATTTCAATTTAATTGAAGTGATATAATTTCCCAAAGCAATGCTTGAATCGTCTATTCTAGAATAGATCAGTGGTGTCAAACTTATGGGTTTTCGAGAGCCGCATTGCATTTTGAAAATTGTAAAAAGAGCCGCAAACAGTTTTTGATAATGTATACTCAAAAGATATTTTTAAGATAGTTTTAGTTTATGACATATATTGTGATGCAACTAAACAGTTGGATTAGGTTTTATTATTTTCTTCAATTTCAAATGCAATTACATAATAATATTTGCATTCCACTATTATTGCAACATTTGCAAGTTACAGTATTTATTATAAAAAATCGTAAAATTCTATGTACAACCATCAAAATCATTTTTGAACAAGCTTTGAATAAGGAAAGAATAATACATACACTAAAAATAACTTAATCTAAATATATGAACCTAAAATTAACAAAAATACTACAGTATAAACTCAATGTTTTAATAATTACATTTGTCCTGGCGTTTGGCATCTTTTTTGTGTCACCAGCATACTGAGGCCAGTCTGAAATGATTTTATAGTACCAACTCTAACTAACGAGGCCACATGATCATGGGTTTATCTGGATCTTTACGAATGTTTAATTAATTCCAGTAATGCAAAAAAGTTACTTTTATCATTTCTTGTATAGATCAGTAAAAAAACAAATGACAGATTTTTTCGACAAGACATTTCGCACTACATTGCGTGGCATAGGATTGCTTGAATTATTATTGATATTGATTTTTAGTAACTAAGTCGTTGTATAATTATATTAATATACAAACACATGGAAATTTTCTGTTCGAAGTTGGTCTTCGAATTTGTCATATTGACTGCTGAGCTTATTGTGTTTTTTGATTGTATTGATGGAAATATGACAAATTAAACAATGTGCTTCAGAATTTTGTGAAGAGCAGAAATGTTACAACTCCCATTTTCTTCGAAAATGCCACCTTCTTCATGTACTTTGCGTTTAATTTAATTACTCAAGTGTTTTATTCAAATATTCTTTTGCTAGCTTGATATGTATTCTTAATTGGGTCAAAATGTGGACAAAAAAAATTAATATTCCAAAACTACTTTCAGTAAATTGTTTTCTGTGTGAATAATCAATTTCACTTTAGAAGGTTTGAAAAATCTATTACATTTAGATAAAAAAAAAAACTTCCAAAATACTATTACAATTATTGTTAAGCGTTCGAGGGCCGCACTGGAAGTTCTCTGGGGCCGCGAGTTTGAGATCCCTGGTCTAGATTGAAGTTGTTCAAGAAATATATGATAGTATTTTATCATGAATGATGATTATACCCCTTCCGGAATTTCTTCTATAGTACTACCAAAAGTTGATGAACCAAATATAACACAGGTGCAGTGAGTTACCCGTAATCCTCATTTCCAAAGCTGTTTTAAGTATGTCTGGCGTGTTTTGTGCCTTTTTACAAATAAGACCGCTTATGCAATCTTACGCTTTGGAATTTTTAGTTATTTTCCTCAAGCCCTGCAGGATGTGGGGACAACTCTACCGGAGGGTCAAATGTCTTTGCATGCCTCCATAGGTTGTTTTTCTATTGCAAATTTCTATTTTCAATTGCAATATATTTCTTGGAATCACACTGTCACTGATATGTCGCCAGACTTCTGATATCTCCTCGTCTGCTATAGTTGTCCTGTGAATAAATAATAGGAAATTGAGATTAGACGAATAGTTGAAAGTTTTGCTTTATGTCGGCTTAATTTCTTGATTGATATACTTACTATTTCTGCTATTGCCTCTTGTGCTGCAAGAGTCTCACAATGCTTAGACAGGTTTGTCCACAACTTTCACATCTGAAGAAAGAGAGGAGATTTATTAATTTTCGTTAAGAATAAATAAAGCAGTCTATATGATTCAGAATGGAAAAGCTAATAAATCCAATATCTCATGTTTTATTTAAAAAATATTTTACTGAATTTGGTATATCAACCAACTAATAAAAGGGTTTAGTCAGAAAATTACAAGCATTCGTGGCTCCAAATACTTATATATAGACCGGTATGAGTGAAATGTTAGGTGAACTTGTTAACACTTTGATTCAATACGCAAATAAAAGTGAATGCGTAATAGTATGTTACAATGAGCAGCAATCAACAATGAGTATGTATCCTCACTGATTAAAAAAATCTAACTGGAGGTGCATGAACTATTTGAAACCATAAGGGGTAAGTGAATATGTAATTTCGGCAAATGGGCAACTACGTACCGTACTGAATTAATAACTTCGTAGTATTTGACAAAGGCTGGCTTTCCCACATGCACTTAACAGTGCGATGCCCGGGTGTGATATACAACAATAGTATTCACCTTACCTTTTACCGATTTCTTTTTACCCCAACTTTCAAAAATATCATTAAAATCGACAACAACTGTCAAAGCAGGCACGAACACCATTCGTGCTACGCCTTGAAAGGAGAACACATCCACTCGTTTTCGTCTCGTCAAGTATGTGCATTGGAGCGTGCTATCGAATACGATCTTCGGACAAAAATGCCGGAGTTGCGCATCATGTTGTTTAATGTCATTGATCAGAGTGACCAAATAAAATTGATTGATTGACATGTTATGTATGATAACACGTATGCGAAGTTAAATTTATTGAGGTCAAGGGTCGGTGAAATATTGTATTGTAAGATGAATTCATTCCGATTTCAGCATTTAAATGAGTAGACTACCGGTACGGTACTAGTGCGGCATTATGGAGTTTTTTTGCAAGTTTTAAACCGTAATAAGTGATGTTTCATTGGGGTATGCTAGTGTCTTATCTACCGGTACTGTATCTAGAGTTGAGAAATATAGACTAGTACCGGTATTAGTTAACTAGACTATTAGTCTATACTCTATATAAATAATGAATCCAAAGAGTATGGTAGTCTACCGTAAAGATTGGAGACTGAGTTGGAATTGTTTCATATCTGTCATACTCATATACCGGTATAGTAGGTACCGTAACCTGTATAACAGTAGTCTATAATGATATTTTTGAACATGGAATAATGGCATCCGAAGTACGATAATGAGTTATGTATTGTTCCTGTCTGCTTGTTGACAGGTACCGGTACCGGTAACCGTGGCTCAGCGGTGTGGCGCATTGTGCTAAGCGTTAGGAATTCGCTCGCCATCGCATCTCTGATTACCCTTCGTGGGATCGCAGGTTCGAATCCCATGCGGGGATGATCATGTGCAAGAGGATTGCTGGACATCAAGTCCATGCTCCCGAAAACAAATACCTGGCTAACTAATCCCATACCCGACCTGGACTGGTAACCGGACGAGAGGCCGTGGTTCGCCATATGATTAAGCCGTCTTATCAGCTTTCCTCTCCCCCTGGATAAATATGTAAATCCTATCCTACAGTCCTATCCTATAGGCTTTCGGTTATTTAGTTTCGGGATTTGGATTTGTTTTTATCTGCGATCAAAGATGAGTGATGAATAACACCTAACATGTATACCGTACATACACAGATACAGTGCCATTTTACCAATTACATCAATCGATCGTCCTGACATTTGTACTTTGTGGATTGAGGTTCTTATTTCAGACAATGTGATACATGCTGCTGCAGTCCTGCAGTCTACTGCAGTATTGACTGTACTGGCTGACTGGCCTGATGCATGATTAAAAATAAAATTGTATTCTATTGTATTGTAGATAGGTTAATTACAGACTTATTAATGCAGTAATGATTCTGTAACTTGCGATTCTTATATTTCTGCATTTAGTCTACTAATGATATTGTGATAAATTACAATTTTCAGTTAAATAAAAGTTTGTAACATATCCGTCTATCCAGTATTGTATCAGTGTATCTGGTTGGTTTTGCAAAATGTCATTTGCCACAGATTCATTGATTATGCTTACAACACAGATCTTATTTTTTGGATTTGGATGGGTCTTTTTTCTATGGCAGCTGTTCAAAGATTACGAATGTCATCATCGAGCTGTTCAGCTTATTTTCGCAGCGACATTTGCTTTATCATGTACCATGTTTGAGCTTATTATTTTTGAGATATTAGGTGTGCTGAATTCAAGCTCAAGATATTTCCACTGGAAACTGAACTTGTACATTATGCTTTTTGTAGTTGTGTTTGTCTTGCCATTTTGTATTGCTTATTTTGTTATAAGCAATGTTAGCATGTTTGCAAAATATAAAATTCCAGCTGCATGCATTATATGGCTTATATTTATGTATTTTTTCTGGAAAATTGGTGATCCATTTCCAATTCTGAGTGCTCAGCATGGTATTTTGTCAATTGAACAAGTAATAAGCAGAGTTGGTGTTATTGGTGTCACTGTGATGGCATTACTATCCGGGTTTGGTGCTGTTAATTGCCCATATACGTACTCTTCCTATTTCCTTCGTCAAGTCACAGATTCTGATATTCAGCTTATTGAACGAAAGTTGATGCAAACGAATGAAATGGTAATAAGCAAGAAAAAAAGGATTGCAATCGCAAAGTATCATAATTCTTCAAGAAATGCTAATGAAAATGTTCCACAAAGTGGAATTTGGGCACGAATTCGTAATGTGGCTTCTCCAATTTCTTCACCTGGAAACGAAAACGTTTCGTTACTTCAACAAGAAGTAATTGCTCATGAAGAATTAAGCAGACAGCTGTTTCTAGAAACTGTTGATTTACATGCCACGAAGGAACGGATTAAATATTCAAAAACTTTCAAGGGAATGTACTTCAATGTTTTAGGTTACTTCTTCTCTCTGTATTGCATGTGGAAAATATTCATGTGTATTATTAATATTATTTTTAACAGAGTTGGTAAAAAGGACCCAATAACGAAGGGATTTGAAATATTAGTTCATTATCTCGGCTTTGATGTCGACGTGTCATTCTGGAGTCAACACGTTTCTTTTATATTAGTTGGTATTATGATAGTCACATCAATTAGGGGTCTTCTTATAACCCTTACAAAGTTTTTCTATGCGATTTCGAGCAGTAAATCTTCAAATGTGATTGTTATGGGGCTTGCTCAAATCATGGGAATGTATTTTGTTTCTTCTGTTTTACTAATGAGAATGAATATGCCTGCTTCATATCGAGAAATCATAACTCAGGTTTTGGGGGAACTCCAATTTCAATTCTATCATAGGTGGTTTGATGTTATTTTTCTTATTAGTGCCCTTAGCAGTATAGGATTTTTGTATCTTGCGCATAAGCAAGCTCCTGAAAAACATATAGTTCAAGATGTCAAACTATCATTATCATTTAATGACTGATCTTACAGAACTGTGTTTTGCTTGTAAGAAAGAATTAGATTGAATTTAAACATTAGTATTGAAGGTCTAAGTTTATCTTTTGAGGATTATGGCCTAAGTAGATTTTAATAAAACAGTATACCAGTGGAATATACTGCCATAATATGGATATACTAACAAAGTAACAATAAAAAGTAGAATTCATAATTATAAGTTAATGCAAATGTATTAGCGCAGACATGTAAATTCTTCCATGATTTTTGTAAAGCATGTCTGAAATGATTTGTTTTCATGTTCTTTTCTTTTAAAGATAGCATAATGTTTCTCAATATTGTGAGTATATAAGATGAGAGTGAACCGAAGCTATGATTGAATCTGAAAATGATGAATTGAATTTCATTGAAGGCGACAATGCTGCGTTACAAATAATCAATGATGAAGGAACATTACGTTTTCTTACTTCGGACTACATAAATGAGAATAATAATATTGATGAAGAGGCCAAGGAAAAGGATATAAAAGAATTGACTGATGCTAATATAGAAAAGCTTCGTTCTCGCTACTCTGAAGTTTTGGAGAAAGTAAAACCCACAGCGGACCCTGCAAATGCTTTCAATATGTTAGAAAAGGTCCAAGGTGGTAAATCAAGTGATTATAGCATATTGACTAAAACTATAAACTCTTTGGTGAAAGAAATTGGAATCCATGATTTACAAGATTTTAGAATCGAGGATATTGTGTTGCTTGTTTTGGACATGTTCACAGCATTGCGACAATACATACATGAATTTAACGTGCAGCATATAATTCGACGGCGTGTAAAATCGGCTATTACCGCAAACAAACAACGCAACAAAGATCAGCTCAAGTTTGGTAATATGGAAGCATATTTAAGTGATCTTTACAAATTGTATCCTGAAGTTGGGACTTTAGCTTCTGGTCGATGGTTGACCAGTGCTGAACGTCCATACAAAGACACTGTATTAGATATAGTTGAAGCAATTGGTATTAAAGATGCACATGATACAAGGATTTCTCATGCTGTCACATTAGCAATGGATCAATATCCTGTTTTGAGAGACCAAATAACTAATCCAAATTTACGGAAACAGTTTTTATCTAGAATCAAGAGAAGCTTTTCGAATAAATCCAAAACAAAAGTTAAAAGATCGTCCAATGACGAAATATGCCAGGTGAGCAGTGAGCATTGTAACAGAATTTATGTAGAATGGCCGCCTTTGATAATGTATAGCTTCGCTCTTGTCAATAACACAAATTATTGCGTGCTTGCCGTATAGCTTGATAATGTGAATCTTATATTTCTATATGAGCCACATTCAAGTAGCAGAAAAACTTAATGTTAATATTGTTTCATTGCTTGGTAATATGAATCTTATATTTCTATATGAGCCACATCCAAGTAGCAGAAAGACTTAATGTTAATTTTGTTTCACTTTTTTTTTTTATTCATAACTGCTTCTGTTCTCAGAATGAAGATATGTTTGATCAAGATAAATGTGCAGGCTCCAAGATTCCTAGGATAGAATTGGTGATTGAACAGGATGAAGAGAATGAATGTTTTCTAGACTGCGAAAAATTATAAGGAAATTCCACTGTTTTTACTGTTGACACAGAGGGTCTTGCACAAACATGTAATTCGTCCATTGCAATCACAGATAGAATATGTTATATGTGTAGCAAACTGGACGCATTCACAAGATAATGTCTGCCTATACATATTATGTGAAATGAAAATACCCCATGAAATTGAAAGATCATTTTAGTTCTTTATGCCTCAAATATTTCTATATCTTTCCAGATTTAGATAATGATGCAAACATTATTGGTTTAGTGGCAAAGTTAAATATATTTTATAGCTTAGTATATATATAAATATTCTTACTTTACTACATCTCCATGTTTTCACGAGTATTGTATCTTTTGTTGTAGTTATTTTGCCTTATTTTTGGTGTTATGCAATTTTGAATAAGTTTTCAAATATTATAAAATGAGGGTTTTATGTTGTGACCAAACTGCTGGTTTTGTGATGGACGCTTTGACACAACTGTTGGGCAGTGTTAACCCTAGACGTTTCAAATATAGCACACAACTTGTTTTTAAAAAAATATTTTTGCAAAATAATATTACTAGCTCGCGTATAAAATATGGGAGGAGAATAGCCGATGGTAATAAGAATGTGGGAATTTTGGGTTTTGCGCATCTGTATTTATAACACTAACAACTCGTTTATATAATGGACAAACAAGTTAGATCTTTATGTTATCGTAAAAAATCGTATGTCATATGAGAATTGACTAATGGTTGAAACACATCGGATTACATACATATATGCGTATCACGTGAGATAAATGAAAAATCCGCATTTGCGTGGCAAGCGGAGTTTGGCAAATCAATAACGAACAGTTGGTACTCCTGATGTACGCGCACCAAGATGTCGCATAACCTGAACTCTAACTTGGTACACAACCTGAGTTCAGGTTGTGCGCCATCTTGGTGCGCATACTTCAGGAGGTCCGAACATTTTTAGTATATATATATATTTTTTGTTTGTTTGTTGGAAGCGTTAGTCGTTGGTTGAAAGTAATATAATTACTTAGTTTTGATTGAACAATCCATATGTGCCATTTTGTTTGAATCGAACTCGTTTTTCAGTAGCCTATTGGTTATCCCACTATTTATCGAAACAGCCTCTACTGTTTTTAAAAACAGTACAGAAAATCACTCCTCGAAGAATCTTTTCTAATGATATAGGACTAGCGCGTTGTATTTGACTTCGTTTAGGTGAGTTTATAATGAAATCCTCCTTAACGGTAGATAAAAGGAAGACAAAAAACAACAGAGGCTGAAAAACTGAGGGTCCTCAACATTTGAAAGTACAGAAATCGGTGGTTTCCTAAATGTATTTTGAATCGAAACCTGAAATCACTAGATACCCTGTAGTCAATGCTACTTCATCTGAACATTCTCGATTCCAGTTTTTATGGATATAAATATATTCGTAGAAATATTTTTGAATCTGTTACAGTAGCATAGAAAAGATTAATAGAGTAAGGGTTATTGTTTCGTCAACCAGAAAACAAGCATTGAAACATTGAAAAACACTCAAAGTTGCTGGGGAGTGATACGACCATGCGGTCATCTAATTGGGTCATCAGAGTTAGTTCCCCATACCCACTATTATGTAAAAGATCCCGAGTTCCAAAGTATGTGAACGATGCATAAAAAAAGCTACTTTTTGCAAATCTGATTCGCATGCTTTCGCATCTGGGTTCTTCGGTCCTTATACGGACAGACAGTCCTTGCCAGATTTGTCCAGGGATTGAACCAAGTTCATACAGATTGATAGTTTTTCCCTTATTTGAGACATAAAAATAGCATGAAATTAATTGGCTGCTTTGTCGTCTTGAGAACTAATACGTAAACACAAAACGGTCAGAATATTTATCACAAAAGGAATATTTGGCGCTCATCTCAGTTTTGCGCCAGAGGGCGCTAAATTTCTGAGTCCAGGAGCATGTGTTTCTTGTCAGATATTCTCATGCTGCGTGGCTGCTTTTGTGGGTGGATCTTTGATTTCTAGTTTCATTGCCGTGTTTTCGCAATATTATTCATAAATTCTCATTAGGAAGTTTGTAATGTGTAATGACGCGTAATATAAATGAAATGGACGAGGAAGAGCAGTGGGAAGATGTTAAAGGAAGGAAGAGAGGACAGAAAAATCAAAATGGGGATGGATTGTCAAACGACTTTGAGAAAGAGCCAGACTTCAGCGATCCAGAGGATTATGAAGAGGATATCAGCGATGAAGGTATGGGAGTGATCCTTATTGCACAATTTGGGGGTTTTGATAATGTCAGAATGTGCTTTATTTCAGTATTTACTGCTTTTTTTTCATTTGCTAATGCCAGAATGCAGTTAAATTAACTCAAGCAGTCAGGTTTCTGCAACACGTTAACTTGCAGACTTGGTAATTCAGCCACAGGAGTGGTGACTTTTCTATGGGCCGGGGCCACGGTCCATCTAATTTGGCCACATGCTGACATGGGCCCATCAGGAAAAGTTCAATTATCTTACCAAAATTTGCAATTTTTACAAAATTGTCAATATTCGAACCGAAAAAAATTGTGAGATGCTACCAAATTTTGGGTCTGGTGAAGTACACGCCGTCAAGTACTTCTACCGGGCGTAGCATAACGATTTTTGCATACAATATTCCTAACCCTCACCTAAGTACGTCACCCAAAAATTACATCACTGCGACGTAACAATCGCGACATAGAGCTTGCTAAATTATAACTACAATCGTTCTAAATGTCATCTGTGCCGACTATAATGAACTCACTAACCCCAGCGATCTCTCTCTTATCGTTATCGTTACGGCGAGAAAACGAGAGAGTAGATTGCACAATTTCGGATGATTGTCTGCACGACCACACGTTTACTTTGGAGGGCCTTATTACGTCACTGCGACTATGCAGTGATGTAATTTTTGGATGACGTAGTCAGTGAGGGTTAGGAATGACATATGCAAAAATTGTTGAGCCAGGCCAATTACAAGTGCTTGCGGCGTGTACTTCACGAGACTCCAAATTTTTTTCTTACGATGGGCCTTTATATAAAAATAAAAATAAAGCAAAATACCAAGCAACAGGATAGAATACTCCTGTAGTATGTGTACCAGGTTAGGGTTATTACAAAATTTTGTTCATATTTTTTACATTATAGTTCTAATATGAGTTCGGGGACTGACTGTGTTAGCCAAGTGAATAGTCCCTTTACACAACTTGATGGGCCGATTCCCAATTCGATGGGTCGTGGCCCCGGCCCATACGTCGTAGAAGAGTCACCACTCCCACTCTAATTCAGGGAACTCTGCAACTGCATGAAAGTTTCTGATAGAACTGCAGAATGTTTACACTGTTCTTTTTTATTGTCATATGGCGTGGCTGTGTGGGCAACCCTAAAATGCGGGAAACGGGAAATGCACTGAAATGCGAGAACCACAGGAAATTGCCAAAACTAAAATGCAGGAATGACGGAACTATGGGAAATTTCACCGTCGTCGTGCCAGACGCCCCTCTTTTGTGAGAGACATGGAGTGTTTGTTTTATTGAACCAAATGGAGGAAAATTCTTGGAATTCGGATAGTGTGCTGTATTGACATCTAGGAGATAGTTATGTGCAAGAGGATTGCTGGACTCCTCGCCGCCGTAGGGTGGTTCACGTACTGCTGGTTGGTTATGGCTTCCTCCACCATCTAAGCCATGCTATCGAAAACAAATAACTAATCTCATACCTGACATGGAATGATAACCGGAGGCCCTCAGCTCCCTCTCCCTCCAGCCCCCGGGATAAATATGTAAATCCTATCCTATTTTTCAATATTATAAATTTTGGAATTTATTTTAAAATGTCAAACAATCCAACGTCTTCTGATGGCCTGTGTCCATGGTATCTTTTTAAAAATATTTGAATTTACGGGATGGTTTATCCACTTTGCGATCAACTTATTTTTAAGCTGCAACATTCAGAGGTTAACTTCCTATGCACACTTGAAATGAATCACTGAAATGATCTATTTGGGATCAAACAACAAATTTGCAGCCTAGCTCTGATAACCTATCTGCTGTGTTGATGCTACCAAAACTGACAGTAAAGACAAATTTGATGTATCTCGTTGGAATACCTCTTAGAATATATTATACATATATATTATATACTTTTTTATAAAATTGAGCATATATTATTTATATACAACTTATATATTCAGAATTACTGGGAGACATTCTGAGAAAGGAGCCAAAAGAAGCAGATGGATGTGAATCTGTAATTGTTGTTGACAATATACCTGTCGTTGGTGAAAGTAGACTTGAAAAACTCAAGTCTGTTTTAACAAAAATTTTCTCCAAGTTTGGACCAATCCAGTCCGAACATTTTCCACAACAGAATGGACAAACAAAAGGGTAAGTAATCGCTATGTTGATTTTAAGCAAACTTTGAAGTTCTTAATTATATACATTTTTTATTATTAAAAGAAGACATCATAAATAGGCTTATGATATGAATAGGTAAAAGCTGTTGCGATCATTTTAATGTATTCAAATTATTTTTAATTAATTTTGATCTTGGTCGTTTTCATTCTTGCATGCTCTCTTCATCCCTCTCATTTTATTGAATGAAATTCATCATTTTCTTTGTTCAGATACATATTTATTGAATACACTAGACCCGAGGATGCATTAGAAGCAGTGAAAAAGGCTGATGGATACAAGCTTGACAAAGCTCATACATTCAAAGTTAATTTATTTAATGATATAGAAAAGTATGTTATTCCATTTGTTTCAAATTACACTAGAAAATTTTGAGGCGAAATTTATGTGTCTAAATTTTTCACAGTGATGTCATTGAACCAGCGTTCTAGTTGAAATTGCAGCAACATTTATGTTACAGGTCTTAAACGGAAAATGGTTTATGGTGTTCTGAATAATTTCGATTTTTTAGAGCCAAATTTATGCTGAACGTTGATTTTGAAAACTATTTTGGATGTTAACTATGTTTTATCTGTACCTACTGTGATCTCGAAAAGTGACCTTCTCGACGTTGATAATGTATAAAATGTGATATCTATTGGTCTGATATGTTATGCCTTGAAAATTTCAGGTTTGACAACATTGAAGTTACTCAAAAATCAGCAGAAAAACAAGAATTTAAAGATATGGTATGATTTTATTTATCACTGTTTGTTGAACTTGATGATATATTTTCCATCTCCGTATTCTCCTTTTCGTGAGTATAGACTTTGTCTGTTTCCATATAAAATTTGATGTTTCCATACCTTGAAATTGCTCACTCAATTTTGTGTGTTATTTTTCTTCAGGGAAATCTCCATTATTATCTTGAAGAAGAGGATTGCAACGATCAGTTCAGTATCATATATGAGGGAGGAGATAAAACAGCAATATTTTTAAACACTCATACTGAACCAGCATTACTCGAAGAAAGAAAGGTTTGAAATTTTAATAAAGGCTAACTCTGAGCAATAAACGTTTTGTTGATAAAATTAATTTGTGTGCTTAATTACTTTCAATCCTCTCTTTCAAGTTTCTCCTGTTCATTATTCAGAACTTCCATTGAAAAATTAGTTTTCGAATTCAAATCTCATGCCCACCACCTTACCCAGAATTGGGAGGTGAGTGATGCCGGATCGAAATGATTTTCGACATCCCAACAACAGCATCTATTTACATGTCATTAATTATCAGTGGCACAAATAAGCGTCATATGAAATAAATAATCAATATATTAATCAGGATATTATATTTTTAGAGATGGACTGAGACATATACTCGTTGGTCACCACAAGGAACATACCTCGCTACTTTTCATCAAAAAGGCATCGCACTTTGGGGAGGCGAAAATTTCAAACAGATTCAGCGTTTTGCTCATCAAGGAGTTCATCTTATCGATTTTTCTCCATGTGAGAGGTGAGATCGTATGCTGTAAAACAGAGTCTTCTTTATTAAGACTTATATTATTTAGGTTAAAGATCTTCGATGTGCTTTCAGTTTTCTGTCGACTGTGAACACACCACACTCATCTACAGTCAGTGTACACGCCAGACAAAAAAATTTTTGTGAAAGTTTTTTTTTTTCTTGGAAAATTCTTATCTGGACGTCGCAAGCTGTTTTCCATCTGTAAATTATCATAGAATTTCCATCTCGCAAATTTGTTTCTAGGTATTTGGTAACCTTCAGTCCAATGCAAGCTGGTCGTACTACCGAAGAACCACAAGCTATTGTTATATGGGATATTTTTACTGGTGCAAGGAAAAGAGCTTTCCATGCGGATATGTCTGGAGAAGAAGACAGGCAATGGCCAATTTTCAAGTGGGTTTTATTCACTGGATATAGTGTTTTTGCCCTAGTTTTTTAAACTCCGTAAATTTTTTTAACTTTCATACAAAGGCAGATTTCATCAAGACAAAACGTTACAATTTAACTATGTGTGACTGTTATAGCTCTCAAACGTGCAACATTGACCGTAGCACATATGGTTTTTATTTTCATTTCTCTTTTGATTGGAGAAAAATTATAAGATTGATTTACACAAATGAGTTTGGGAACTACAAAATTGGCGCTCCAGAAGATTGCATACCAATATGGAGGTAACTAATTTTATTCGCCTACTTTACATCAAGTTGTGTAAAGGTACTGAAAACTATGGGTAGTGGTTATATTCCCTTGGCTAACACGGACAGTCCCCGAACTCGTAATAGAACTTAGAAAAGGAAAATCCTAGTAAATTATGGCCTAACCCTTACCTGGTACACACACTACAGGAGTACCCTAAAATTACCAACAATGTCCAGATTTTTGCTAAAGCAGGTATTCAACTTTGTTATTTTTTACAGATGGAGTAACAGTGGAAAATTTTTTGCCAGGAAATCTAGCGGAGTTTTGAGTGTTTATGAAACTCCAGTAAGATTTTTGTTGTTATTTTATAGTGTCATTTCATAAATATGAAAATGAAAAATGGATAAATTTTAACACAAAGCCAAATTAAAGAAATAACCCAAATAACCAGATTAAAGTACCCAATTATTGATAGTGAATGCGGAAAGATCAGTGTCATTAGTTTTGTTTTCACATTTTTCACTTTTAACACATAGATAAAATGGAGAAATAACCCAAATCACTAGATTAAAGTAGCCCATTATTAATAGTGAATGCGTAAAGACTAGTGCCATTAATTTTGTTTTCACATTTTATTTGTTTAGTCGTTTGGACTGCTCGATAAAAAAAGCTTGAAGATAGAAGACATCAAGTGAGTGCAATGAAAATATCTACGATGGTTTGCTTATAAGGTGTTTCCATCACTTATCTTATGCTTGACAATTATTGATAAAAAGGATCAACAAAAAGTCTTGAAATAACGTATGCATTGCAAATGGTACATAGTGAAGACCTATGTTTGTGGTCCACAGGGATCTGCTCTGTGGCCCCCTGGGGCTGAAGGACCCAGTTTGAGAAACTCTGGTTAATTGTTGCTAAGGAGGATCTGTTCGAGGCAGGATTAAATAATAGCTTCTGAGAATAGATATTGCTATCAGTAGGTAAATCTAATGCTATTGCTTAATGCTAATATGTTTGGAGGCTTCAATCATTTTCTGCTTATACAAAGAAGGAATTTTGTGTTATTGTTGGTTTTCAATTTACCTTTTCGCCCCATCATTTCATTGTTGGATCATAATTTAATAATTTATCTGACTTGCTGTTTAATTGAAAATTATGTCTTGAAATGTTTTTCCAAATTTCCTAGAATTGCGTTTTTTGTTTTCAGAGAATTTTCGTGGTCGCCAGCGGAAAACAAACTTGCTTTCTGGGTTCCAGAAAGAAATGAAATTCCTGCTCGTGTTACGATTCTTGCCATTCCATCACGTCAAGAACTTCGAGTCAAAAATCTGTTTAACGTGTCTGACATCAGATTGCATTGGCACAAACATGGGAAGTTCCTATGTGTGAAGGTTGATCGGTATAACAAAACCAAAAAGGTATTATGGTTGTGATTTATATTTCTTCCTTTTGACTATTTTGAATTCATTTGAATTTTAACCCAATCTTGGTAAAGGCAGTTTAATATTTTTTCACCTCGTTTGATACACAATTTCGATGATTAATAACATATTTGGTAACACTATGAATAGTATTTATTCCAGTAAAAAAATTCCCTTATAAATATACCGAATATACAGAATACTAATTTAAAATTGTTACACATTAACTTTTTTTTTTTTTTTTTGTATATGGGTGTTTATACAAGCTCAAATTGCGAATTTTTTGATACAATATATAGTTTGTTGGCCTCGAAGTTGTTTAAACGAAGAAAAAAAATAAAAAAAAGCACTGGGTAAAATGAAATAAGTTTGGTTAAGAAATATTGCGAACCGACTTGTGTCGGCAAGTGGCAAGTGTAAGAGAGAAATTTTACTTTGTAATTGTCTATTACGAATTACGATTTAACATTTAGTTGTTAATATATGTTGACTCTGACTATATGTTGGCTACTACCTATACTGAAATGTCTATACAGACTCTGTGCAGTTTAATTTCTTTTTTCTCTTGTGAAAAATTCGAATCTTCCTTCAATGCCCGCAACAAAAACCACATACTTCATGACCCTGATATTATTATCAATATGACCTTTCATCACACTGATTTCATGAAACTCAAAACATTATTTGTCCCACAGGCAAACATCTCTAATTTTGAGATTTTCCACATCAAGGAGAAACAAGTCCCGGTCGACATTGTTGAATTGAAAGAACAGGTATTTATTAATATGGCACCCTAAAAATTCTTTCAAATTATATTTTCAGCATTGATTGAGGCATACAAAGATTGCTAATGCTAAATCTAGATTGGGATGTAAATATATGTAAGCTGCCACCTTCATGTTAGTACGTGATGACGTTCAAAAGTTTACTACTAATATGTACATATTTGAATTTTCAATACAATAACAACCACTCTGAAAATGTTCATATTGATCTTGTTTCAAGTCGGATATATCGTGAATAATTTAAGTAATATTTTTTACTCCCATTTTCAGGTTACCGCATTTGCTTGGGAGCCTACAGGAAGCAAATTCTGTTGTTTGCATGGAGAGACACCCCGCATCAGCGCATCATTTTATGCAGTAAAAAGTGGAAAAGTTGAGCTATTGGGTAACAAAGAAATACTGTAAAAAAAAAGTTTTCATTCATCATTTACAGGATTAATCGTTGTTTGTTTTATCAACAGAAACAATGGAAAGGAAAACGGCTTCTCATATATTTTGGTCTCCTGCTGGTCAATTCGTACTGCTAGCTGGTTTGAGAAGGTATATATGTGTGGTGTATGTATGTTTCAGTGTATTTTACCTGACTTCATATGCAATGAATACATAGTTTTTAACTACTGGCCGATTTGGATTGAATGGTGATGAAAACTGGGCTTTTTGAGACCTGATTAGGAATACTGTTAAATATTTCAAAAATCTGTAAAAACCGGAATCTTTTCTGCATTGCTTACCCAATTTATTAAACCCCGTGGTGAAGCAGGTAATTTGAACTCGAGATTTTGACACTATGGCGATTCCACCATAGTTCAGTCTAATGCTAACCATTAAGCCACTGCAAGATTTAACCACCAAGTTTATACATGCCTAGTCTTTGTGGACTACCAATTCACATTTCTCTGTTCATTGAACCCTGCAACTATAGCTTCAAATCTTGAGATGTTTGAATGGTTTTCATCATCTGATCCTTACTATTTGTATTTTAGTTCCAGCCAACTTGAATTCATAGATACAGCCGATATGACAGTAATGAATACAGGGGAACATTTGATGGTGTCTGATGTGGAATGGGATCCTACTGGCAGATTTTTAATATCTGTTGTCAGTTGGTGGGCTCACAAGGTAATGTACTGAATCATAATCAAATTTTCCAAAGGACCTTTGCTGTGTTTCTGCTAATGCTCGTTACGGACTATAAATTGAGATGAATACTCGTGATAGTTAGTGGACTAGTTTTAAATGAAAATTCAAACTTTCATAGAATATTATTAAAAGATTTTAACGTTTCGAGATAATTTTGCTTGTATTTGTTTTCATGTAAACCATGCATTTTTATATTTATTCAGATTGATAACGCTTACTGGGTGTGGTCTTTCCAAGGACGATTGCTGCGTAAGCAAAGCATGGACAGAATTTGTCAGCTGCTTTGGCGTCCTCGCCCTCCTCCTTTGCTTACAGAAGAGCAGATCAAGGTTAAATTTCTCTTCATATTATTTAGATGGACTGATAGTGATATTGTTGAAATAGGAAAGCTAATAAATCAGTATTTCGGGTGAATGTGTACATTAGTTTTGGGGCTGTTATAATGTCTGCCACATTCATATTTCCACAATCATAATGTATGTCCACTCAGACATATACAATGAATTCAGCATAATTCACTAATTATTTCTTTGTCTGAATATATGTAGAAAGTGAAAAAGGATTACAAGATGTATGCCAAAATGTTCGAAGCAAAAGATCGAGTCTTGCAATCAAGAGTTTCAAAAGATATTCTGGATAAACGTCGTGCACTCATGGATGAATTTATGAGTTATCGTCAAGAAAATATCAATATTTATCAAGATCAGACTCCGTATAGGAGAGAATTGAGAAACGGTATGATATACTTTGGCTTTTACGTTTTGAAAATAGAAGTTTTTGCCAAAACTCAATGAAAAGTAGTTCATGAAACTTGACAGATATTGAGGTTCGATCAGTTTTTTTGGTTAGAACTTATAAAGTTGGGCATAAATCTATGAAAGTGCTGTGTTTTACAAATGATACCATAGTAAGTAAGAATCCTATTTTGTTTCTATCTTGTCCGTATTGTAATTAGAATAATTTTATACTTTGTCTTCAAGGTGTTAACACTGATGAAGTTGACAGTCATGCTGAAGACTGGGATGAAGTTCAAGTTGAATTACTCGTTGATGAGGTTGAAACGATCATAGAGTGACAAAAACGTGATCTTCGATTATCTTGCTGTCCCGGAATTGTACTGAAGATTTTGGGATAGCACCTGACCAGCTGTACCATTTATTTTTGAACGAGTCTACAGATATTAGGAAATAAGACATTTTTCAAAGAAGTTGTGACAGATTGTATTGCTTTATAAGTTTTTCTTGCTGATATTGGGAGGTGAACTTTTTGTGAAAATAATGGCTATATTATGTATTATGCCATTCCTGCATTGTTATTTGTTTAGGATAAATTTTAATTATGTGGGCAACATGCCAGTTGGATTTGTTCCTTGTTTTCCACTTGCTGGATATTGGAACTTTGCTGAAAAAGCTTGTTTTTTTTAGATACATGTTGCAAATATACATCTAGTGAAATTGTAGGCCGTGTGACACATAAAGCCAAAATTATGTTAATTTTTGCATGAAAGTAAGTGCCTACGAAATTAATGTAGTTTTGATTTTATGGTTGCACGTCCTGCAGTTCTACTCCTGTTGGTGTGTATTATCAACATGTCTCTTTGTTGTAATTTGGATATATAGATTTGAAAATAAATTTGGCCTTATGTAAAAGAAGCATTTATATTTTTGTAAATGGGGATCTGTGATAAACTCTGGAATGGAATGAATATTTTATATCCTGATTGGAGAGGCTTGATTCTATCCTAATTCAATCTATCAGACTCTTATCCTGCTGTGTTTTAGGACACTTCCTTTGTATTATTACCCCGTGACATTGAATGAGGATTATGTGTGTCCCCCTGGTTAAGTACGAAAAACAAACCATCTCCCAGTGTGTACTTAGTGGTACATTGACCATTGAAACTCGAGTTTCATGAATAACCTGTTCCCCTTGAGTGTTTGCAAGTTGATCTTCATTAGTATTGGAGAACTGCCTATCACCGCGGTTTACATGACAGATGTCAATGAATGCTTAAGAATTAGATAAGATTTTCGGTGCTCCCGAAGTATGCGAACCAAGATGGCGGACATCGGAACGTAACAGGTTAGGGTTAGGCCATAATTTTTTTCCAATTTTCCCTATTTTAATCCTATTATTAGTTCGAAGACTATCCAAGATCCTCCCGTAGTATTTATACCTAAAATTATGGCCTAACCCTAACCTAGTACACATATTACATTCCGATGTCCGCCATCTTGGTTCGCATACTTCGGGAGCCCCAGATTTTCATACTTATCCTGGGAGGGAGGAAATCCGATGAAACAGATTAATCATAGTCACCAGTCCATGTCGTCATGGAATTGGTTAGCCAGGTATTTGTTTCAGATGTATGGACTTGATGGTGGAGGAAGCCATAATCGATCAGCAGTTACGACAACCACCATCGACGGCGATGAGTCCAGCAATCCTCCCACGGATCCTAAGCTTCCAACGCAGGGTACCGTAATTAGGTTTGCGGTTGCAGGCATATTAGTCCTACCGCTTAGTCCAATGCGCCAGCCGCCGAGCTTGATTTCTCCTCCTTTTAAGCTTGAGGATACGTTCGTATATGATGTGCTGATTAAACGTGGATTTAGGATTCATCAACACCTTCACAAGACTTTGCAATAAAATACGACACCAGCCATCTAGTGTTTAAAAATATGGCGCCAAAACCGAGCAGAAGACGACAAAGCCTGTTATGATGATCCAGGCTATTCGACTTGCCTTCTGTTGCTGGGCCGGTATGTCGTATCTTATAGGCTAGCTAATCCTTTTTTATTGTTATCGGTAGCATGTTTTGCAGAGAATCCTGTAACTGAGTTGTAAACTACCTACAGTGCTAATTCGAAATTCCCTGTAAGTTACTGCTAGAGTAATGGTACTTCCGAATTCCAGATGTTTGGCAAAGGACGTTGACTTCATGTTATAAAAACTTTATTTATATCTGGGTATAGAAAAGTTTGACACGATTTGACCTAATGTTTACGAACTCTAAAAAAACGTTACTTTACACCAGGAAGAAATCAATAATTATGGTTTTCAACCACTCTCAGGAGAATTCTTGAAAGGTAACTAACCTACCAAAGTGAACTTGACGCCATATAAGTTATAACTCATAAGCCTAAGCTTCAACATCAAATATTAGTTAAGATGGAATGACTTAAGTTGCGTCTGGTTTTTGTATTAACTTACCAATAATGATTGAGTTAATGTTATCTACCAGCAACAGGCTACCGGTACAGTTTTTCGATTCTCCTATTCGGCCGGGTTGGTCCAGCCTACTAGACTATAACAGTTATTTTGTAATTAAATTCATCTATGAATATGGTGCGCACTGGCCAAAAGAAAAAGGTTGTAAAGATCGAAAACGACGAAAAGATAACCGGAGACGATTGTGGGGACAACGGTGAGTTATGAATAGCCTAGGGCTAGGCTACGAATTTACAACGGCTCATCACGAAGAAAATATGCTGTAGACTAGTCTACTAAAGCAGTCGATGACATTCATTTATATTTTCGGGCTTAGAAAGCAAGAGAGATGGATTTCCGTTTAGCATATTACATCAGTTAGATATGTATTTTGATTTGTTTTTTTTTGTAGTACTGTACTTTTATTAATATATTTTAGAATCTAGACCGAGATCATCAATGACAATACCCGCTGCCGCAGTCAAACGTTCATATGAAGAGGAAGACGACAGTGACCAAGATTGTGAAGAAGAATCTCCGGAGTACAATATAGGGTTAACCTGTGTTAAAGATAACTAAGAGATTTCATTCTGTTAAATGGAATTTACCATGACTAATTTTAGAGCGAAGTCGAATTTTTATTTTTAAATTTTTATTTCCTCAAATGTTTGACTTTCGTGCTGAGTCTCCTTTAGTTTGTAACACAACTTTAGTCAACCAATATTTGACCATTTTTTAACGGACTGGATAAGGTATCCAAAGCTGAAAATTTGGCAGTCAAATTTTTGGGCAAAAACGCACAGTGACATAATTCTGGCCAGTCACGCCTCATCGGATCGTTTCAATAATACTAACATTTTACTTCAGTAATCAAATGACTAGCCTGATCAAAAAATTCGGCAGCGACATGAAAAAAAATTTGTCAGCGAAACGAAAACGACTGGAAACTCTTACGTCACAATCCGCCTCGAATTGCAGAACCAAAGTAGACGCTATCATGGATAGTCAGGTAGGTTGCGTTGTTATTTTTCTGCACCAAAATTAGGGATGTTGAAGATTTTCGAGAACGGTGTAATTTAAGATTCCATATATAAAACCGAAATTATTGTAGTGCTTTTTATGTAAAATTTGTCATTTTTACATTGAAACCATGATTTATGTTAAATTTCTTGAATGTCATATTTTATATTATAATAAAATTATTCACAATATATCTGTGCAACTGACTTTATAATATAACAGAGAAAGGACAGACAAACGCTGGACAATGAATACACAAAGCAAATGAATTGTTTGTTTACTCAATGGGAAACAGACATTGCCAAGGTCAAGGAGAACGAGGACAAATTGAACGTATGAATTTATACAAATAAACTGATTTATCTTCTCTTCAATGTTTCACAAGAATTTATTACTTTCAGAATGTGTTGCAACAACAAATGAAACTGATCGCCCAAATCAGAGTTGTTCAAACTCAGAGATTCAAATCACTAAAGCAACTACAAGAACAGTATATGAAGAGGTATGTTTGTTTCGAAAATACAGCCCTAAAATAATCGGCGCTCCAGAAGTATGTGTACCAAATCCAATATGAAGGTAGCTAATTTTGTTTACTTACTTTACATTAAGTTGTGTAAGGGGACTGAGACTTATGGGCAGGAGGCATATTCACTTGGCTAACACAGACAGTCCCGAACTTGTAATATAGCTAAAATAAGGAAAATCGGAATAAAATTCAATTAGTACTCGGAAAATCTGTTTCAAAACCTACATACAGTATAACTCTTGGATTCCGCTATTAGTAAGTACTCTTAACCACTTTTCGTTAGAAATTTGACCATTTTTGAGGTAACTTGTTCCATGAAAGTAATTTAGAATTATCTTAATTAGTTTATTTTCAAGCAAAATCATGGTCTTGCAATGCAATTGATCTGTTCATTTCTCGCAACGTCTTGTCTCTTTCGGAAGTGCATCTGTAGACTGTTTTAGGGGTTATACGAGAACTAGATGCTACTTTGCATTTTAATAGTTTCTCACCTACAATGCCGTTGAGAAAACAAATTCTTTCAGACTTGAAATAAAAACCTAGAAATCTGGGGCAGTGTGAAAGTGCCTTAATGTGGTTGAAAGCTGATCGATAAATATAAAACTATCCGAGTGGAATTCCCTCCAAACTCGTTGGAACAGTAAAATCATTAGCCGCATCATCCTAATCGTTTTTGGTGATTAAACAAACATTAAATATCTGTGACCCACTCTCTTCTGTTCCGCGGGGAATTTGCAAGAGGAATTTATTGATACCATATGTTGTTTTGGCTCTCACAGATGTATTAGATGAGGTAAAAAAATACATAAACAATTACTGATTAAAAAATAACAAACCTGGTTAAGATATACTGAGATTTGACTTCGTAACAAAATTTAAATTGCAAAGGCATTTGCTAATTGCAAAGTAAATTCCACACTTAGTAACTCATACTTAAAGGTTAGTATGTCATTAAGATACTTGGGTATTCGGTACCGCAACACTTATACAACCGTTTCGAATTTGAACACATTTAGTCTTGAACACAACTTGTCTATAATATATTAATTAACGTAGATAAATAAAATAACGTAGAAGCACAAAATATTTGAAAATTCGTGCTTATATGAATACACATATCTTTTGCAATCTTACGATTTTTGAGGTCACCTTCAACGTGCACATTTCAAAAATGCAATATCTAAACTATCAAAAGTCTTTGATGAGGAAATTTTCAAACGCAATACAAATATTGCATTAGTAAATTTACTTATATATCAAACTTCATTTTCCAAATACGTTCGCAGCACTCAAGACATGGAATCCAACCACGTTCTCCAGAAATCAAATGTTTGCTCCGATCTCAAAGAAGAAATGTCTAGATTACAGACCAAGATTCTGAAAGACACGGTAAATATAATCAGATGCGAGCCGCAACAATAATTTGCCTCGTTAATCGTCTTCGCAATGTGACCACAAAAAATGTCTCAAATGTATAATATATTATCCGGAGTTTTGAATAATTTGTGGAGTCTACTTTAATATGAGACCAGATCCGGATAGTCATTCAATCCTTGATCTAGTTTAGTAATATTTCTGTTAGACTGACGGCTCTCAAATTCTACTGTTGTTTCTCGCTATGCCAAAGGGTTAAATATTTAAATATTCCAACTTATATTTATTCCAATTTTCATGATGACTACCTCTGCTTTGTGAAACACATTTTTGCGTAATTCCCTCCAAGTTGAAAACATTACTACTTGATTTGACAGCAAACTCAAGAAATGGCGTCTATGCGACAGAACTTTCACACTATGCTTTTCAAGTGAAATTGCAAAGAAGAGGCTTCAAGGATAGTATTTAATTTTTGTGGAAAATTATTTACAGACGACTGAAATCGGTGATTACGATCATTGTGCTCTCGGAAAATTTTTCAGTTTCCCATTTACTTGTTATTTATTCTATTGCGACGTTTTTGTTGGTTGAATTCTGCAATAAAGTTTTAAAAACACGTCAAAGTTTATGAAAAGAAGTGTACAAAATAATTTTAAAGTTGCGTTTTCGAATCATGACTTTACTTTGTAATATGTAAAAGAGTTTACTAATCTCTTGAGAGATTCGTTGTTTATTTTATTATTTAAAAGTTAAATTAAAGCGCAGACAAAATTTTTGTCAATCCGACGTGGATAATAGGAAGAAACGTCATTGCAAATCTTCATATATTTAGCTTCTTTTTGCCGCGCTTGCGTAATTCTATAACGTAAGAACCCTCTCCGCGTGTCTCTAGTGCGTAAGCAGAAGGATGTTGAACTTGCGTGTAAGATATGTCAGTCGGAACCAGTAAAGGTAGGTGTACTAACCTGTAGAGTCAAATACAAGCTGATTTAAAGTATGTTGCTTCTAATCTAGATAAATGTTATACTACCAAACTTTAATGTTTGTAAACATATATATGCTTACTTGAATAGTTGTCGTAACATCATACGATGTTCAATTATATGCCTAAAAGAAGTTGTTCAAATATTTCAGAACGCCCTGATGCCATCGATTCAAATCTCTTGTATATTACCAATCATATATACAAATAATGAAAGGTATCGAATTTTGTATGCAATAAATATGAACTTAAGTTTTGAGCTCGGTCTACAATTGAATATATATATATTTTAAAATGTTTGTCCGATCATACCAAATGTATATTGGCCTGCACCACAAAATAAGTGTAAAAACAAGCAAATTTGAGGGACATTATTTCCAAGTAGTAGGCCTGTTCAGTCGTATTGTGCGACAAGTTAAAGTTGACCATACTCGTACTATGTTATCAAAAAATATGTTTGATGTTACTCTTAGCACAAGCCAAATCACTAAATTAATTGTGGTTTAGATTAAAATGCTTGCTACAGGGTTACTGCATGTTCTTACTTATTTGGGAGCATGTCTTACATTTGCGTCTGGAGTGTAGACACACGTAATATATATATAGCGATTTTTATTTTCTGTCTGTTTTATAGCAAGATAAACTAAACTGAATATAAAACCCCGCGGCCGTAGCGGAGAGATCAATGTGATCTATACTTCAGTTTAGATTTTAGAACACTTGAAGATCAGTGCTAGAAATCTGAATAAAAACTGTGTTCTCCATTGCTGTAAGCTAAAAACAGTTGAACATCAGCGCATGTAAAGGTGAAGCGCCCTTCGATTTATAAATCAACGGACAAGTTTTGTAGGGGAAAGTGGAGGAGGTTGGGAGATTTTTTTATTTGCATATTTTGAGCTGTTAATTCTGCATATTCACTTAAGTTGGCGGGACTAATGCATAGAGTGGTGAACGTAGGTTTTATTCATTCATTCAGACCCATTGTGCCCCAGGGTCAGTCTGTCTAAATTCAACAAAGTATGCCCTTAAAATTAAGCAATTAATCAGCATAATCGTCTAAACAGGGAGACTTCAAATTTGAAGTTTTAATATTTTTAAAATCAATGTTCAACTGAAATGATATTTTGACAAAAAATTTCGCAAACAAATTTGATTATTTCCTTCCTTGAATCTAAATCTGGAAATATTATTGATTCTCGAATATATATATTCCATATTGGGCCATGTGTCGAAAGAAACCATAATTATCACACAAAATATAACGCATCTCTAGGTCTCCAAGCACTTATTGTATCAAACACTGTCGAATTATGTCCTGTAGGGCATGTCCCACTGAACCCCGGTCCATTGTTCCCCATAGGAAACAAATATTTTCAGACCATCCCACGGCGAAATTCAGAAGGCACATCCACTCGCCAACGTTATGAATATTTTACAGTGGAGTAAAGCCGAAAAATATATATATCAGACGGTGGTTTGTCATGTTGGAAAGGCTAATGTAGGAAAAAGAAAAAACTGGAACAGTGAAATTTTAGTTTCAGCTCCCCAAAACCAATTTCACCTCATAGCTTGCGCCGCGCCGAATATATTTTCTATTTTTCAATCCACGGGAAGAGCTACATAGAATCTGGTTCAAACCTAAATATGAAATCTGCTAGTTAATTTTGCTGAACTTGCGGTAATTATTCAATATTCGTGTCCATATATCTGAGAATTGCTTTCCTAGCACTGAACTTAGACCAGGGTGGTCCAACTATGTCGGCATCGGGGGCCACAATATTAATTTTGTGTTGTTCGCGGGCCACATTAGTCCCAAGAACTTTGATTATTATTTATCATTATTTAATGTTTTATATCAACAATTATGTTGGTCGTTAAAAGTCTCTAACTGACATCCAATGTCCTGTCTTTCAACCTGTTCTTTGTATTAGATTTCAGACTCTCTACAACGGAGAATGTGCTTTCGTGATTGAAGCGCTTCCGAACATCAATAACATGCCCTTTTAATTATATTCTTTTGATACCGTAACAACCTGCATACATACCAAGCACTGGGGCTTTGTTTTTCGCATGCACATGCTGTTTTTTGTTATCACTGATCGTTACCTATATCATCAAATGTGTCGCAGGCCACAGATTACGATACAGCGGCTCTAATGTGGCCCGTGGGCCTGGACCCGCGTGATTTAGACTGAAACTTTATTTTTTTTGTGTATGTGATATCAGAGCTATATCTTTAAACAGTGCCAAGTCCGCGGTGGCATAATTTTTGAATTGTGAGGTAGGCGTTTCATAGTTCTAGCCTTTGTTCAGGATATGATTTCGATGAAATTGTGAATAAAATATTTCGTTTTCCTTTCCGTTTCCATATACTTAGGCTTTGCTCCTTTGTATTACTCATTTGGTTATTCATGTAGCTTAACTCCAAAGCGGCGTAAAAGAATATTACCAACTTCATTTAAGCTTGTTAGTGAGTATATATAATATCATGAGTTATACCTTTATAGTGCGTACTATTTATCTCCAGTTAATGCCTGTGATATACATATATATATATATATATAATTCATAGGCTCGTAAAAGTAAAGTCGATCAGTACAATGATATGATTTCTTTTATTTCAACTAATTCTAAATAATATATTATTGAGTTTCAAAAAATATGTTGCATTATGTTTCTAGGTCGGGGCAAAGTGATTGTATTCATTTATTTAGGCACAACAATATTTCCATATTTGTTTCGCATTACTTAAAACATAATATTATTATCCCGCAACTAAATCATACTTTCCATTCGTGGTGTGTCAGAAATGAGTAATTAATTAGTTACATTGTACTCAACAAGCGTTTATAAACAAAAATACCAATTATGCTCCATGAAATTTATACAGGGTATACCAATATGATGCATTATCAGGTATATATATACAATGCATAATAACAATGTGGTTATTCAACAAACTGGCTGTAGCTTCCTGAATAAAGTGTCCCAAGTAGAAGCGTGGCGATGATTCAGGTCATCGTCGATATGAACCGGATCTTTTTTTCTGAAATCCTGACCCCATCTGAGATTTTCGTCACCTCTGATTTTTCCCGTAAAACAGTTTGCAGCGATATTATTTCCACCTTTTTGTTTGTAAAAAATTGCAATTATAAAGGCATGCTCCTAACATATGTAGCAACAGGAAACAATTTTTTTAATGATTACTCCAAACAAGACTGTGCTAAAACAATCAGATACAATTGCTTTTGCAAATGAAATAGTTTTGTAACTTTAAAATTCTTTTTGCATTTGTTAGGCATATAAAAAATATTTATACAGACGCGCAGCTAGGATTTTTAAAAGGGGGGGGGGGTTATATATGTTATATTTTAACGTTTCCTGTGCTATTTTTGTTTTGAATCATCAAATGCAAACGGTAGACTAACTGTAATCAAAAAGAAAAGAATATATAGTTATAAAGATTCATCAATTGCTTATGTCAATTAGGTAGTGAGTGTGAAAGAAACAATATGAATTTTACCTGCAAGGCATTCACTGTTGCACCAGCCTTTCGATGTCTGCAGATTCATGTCAATCGCATGCCCTACTTTGTGATTTGATTTCACGGCTGGTGTAACAATGGCTCCTGGAACTACCGCGTTATCTTTTCTGTATGAGTCTGTCACCCAAACCTGTGGGGGATATGTAAAAACAGTCACAAAATTTGAAAATGAGCTTGTTATAAAGTCTTTATTCGAGTAAATCGTTAAAAAAGCACGGCAATAATGTTGTAGTGTGAGAGCGGTATTAACCTATTATGTTCCTTACAATTACTTTACAATCTTCTGCATATCCATCGATCCTATTCATTGCGTTTTTGAATCCTGGTTCAATCCGAACAGCTTTGTTGTTGTATCCTCTCACATTACTGGTGGTGTATGTTTCCAGAGTGCAGAAACCAGAAGTAGTTCCTGTCATATGTAAAAGAAGTCGTCTTAAGTAGGCTAACATTTTCCACCTCAACATCTACAGACGTCGTGTGAATGGAATTTATATATATATATATATATATAAATATTGCCAAATGAAAATATAATCGGTATTTTATTCAACATTAATGAAATTACTGACAGATTTGTTTGTTTTTGGCGCACGTACACTTCGGGATAGCAACCATTTCCTCGTCTCGCCCAGGAACTTCAAATAGGGAAAATGAGGACGTGACAAATGCCTCTTAAAAAATTACAAACTATACCTCCTGATGGTACACAACATTTTCTGCTCGACGACCCTCCGCACATACTACTTTTCCATTGTCCTGAGCAATAGTTGCTGTCATGCTTGCACTGTCCATTTTGGGCGCCGCATTTGCTATCTCGATATTTGACATAATAATTTTCCGTGCTTTTACCTTGTACAGACAAATTTCATGAGAACAATACAATGGCTGATTTAATTCGTATGTCTGACACTCTAAATTGACCTGAATCTAAAAATCTTCCTCATCCATACGAAAATGACAAATATCAAAATAGAAATAGGTTGCTGATTTCGAGTTTAAAATCGCTCATAACAAAAGTTGACCACCGTTAGAATTTTAACATCGGTTCTATTGATTGTCAAACAGTTGTTTTAATAAACGTTCTATGACCCTAATTTCTTAAAATTGTATCTTAAATATAGCTCAAGCACACATTTCCTTATAATACAAATATAAAATATTTTGTGAAGCAACGATAAAATCACTTACAAGTGGAAGAGCAAGGTTTACAGCAACGTATGAATAAATTCCCGCTGCACTTTCCACGTTCATACCCTGCTATGCAATTATGGGTTCGGTAATCGTGACATGTTCCGCCTATTCTGGTACAAGCAGAAGCTGAAATAAATAAAACGAAGTTATGTGAGTGTGTTACATTTTCTAACATCGCTTAAGTCAGGAGGGCTATATCGAAGTGAATTAAATTTGACAGAGAATATGGAGAAGATTTTGAAAAATTTCGACAAAAATTTATCCAGAGAAAGTTCGATTGTTAATCCTCTCGCGTAGATAATGCCAATACGCTAAATAGCATGCAAATGGGTAGGTCGCAAAATCGTATCTTTATGTAATGTATGCATGTAATTGGAGGCAAAACAGCCGACAAAATTGGTAGAATTATGATAACTAAACAGATTCAACTTACTTTGTCCTCCTATGACGAAACACCCAAGAACAACACACGCAAATATTAGAAGCTTCATATTCACAGGCGCGCACAGACAGACCGCTCGAATCAGAGGCTTTGTAGATATAATACCTATAAAAACCAGAAGTCGCTTATATTTGCGGGAATTTTCCATACATTCTTTATTATGGCACAATGAGTTTCGCTTTGCCATTGAAGCGGTTTCTTATGTAGGAAATCGTGCTCTATTGTTATGTTTTTACGATATTTTAAAAATGGCCCGTGTATAAATATCTTTTTTATTGCGTTGCGTCGGTAGGCCAAATTTAAAAAATGGTAATTGGAGTGAGACCACGCGGATGATTTGCATAGGCGTATGAAATAGATTAAAACAAGGTCAGGAAAGCATGTCTGCTGTCTCACAATGGGTTGCGAAGTATTAAGGAAATTGATTCAGTGTTCTAAACTCGGATTCCACATATTGTTTTCAACGTAACCTCGAAAGCAAGAATTTATAATAATGGTGCTAGGAAACCAAGACTCATGCGATAAGGAAAAAACAGTCATTAAGAGTCGTTTAGTCAACCAGACATGAATGCTTCATCCCATTGTTTTCCAACGTTTGTGTGCCTCTAAGTGAGAGTCAACACAAAGGCAATTCATGAACTTCGATACAATATCACTTAATTAAAGAAATCTTTTCTTATAGTAGTTGTATACACTTTCATATAAAATTTGTAAAAACTGGAATTGGGATAACCACAGAGAAAACAATAATTTGTTTGCTTGGTAAAGATAGTATAATTAGCCATGTGACCCTATGATTAATTACCCTCATTTTTCGTTAAATCTTTATATTTGTAGATATGAACAAAATCTTGAAACTTTTGTCACAATCACGGCAAACTCAAATTGCACAGATTTTTGTGATATGCATTTATGGGTGAAGCCCTTAATTATCCAAAAAATAAATAGAACATGGCCTCGAACACTCACATTAACATCTCATAAACATTTTACCCCTGGAAACCTTTGTTGACTTCCCTGAAACAAAGCGGTGTCTCTAATTTTCATAAATCAGCAGTGTTTACGCGGGCTTCGCTAACTATCTATTGAGCATATTTGAAACTACTTAAACATAATTTAGTATATAACTCGAGCTGGGAAATATCAAAAATGAATTGCAAAAATCCTAGTTTGTGAGAAAGATTTAATTTCGGTGACTTTCGACTTCTGAACTTCTCGTTAATTGGCCAATCACAATTACCGACATTGTTGATGTTGCCGAGCTACGCAAATTGGACCTTTGGCGACCTCTTTAAAACTCATAAATCACAATTGACGATATTTCCGACAAAGTTGGCATTGCTGGCTTGTGCAAAGTAGACACATGCAATTCAAATATACTAAAAGTGCGGTTGCTAACTTATTTGTAGGGTTTCTCCGTTTTTCTTATTCATATGGGTTGATTCAGGTACGCATAACTGGCGATGCCGCTTTTTTGAATCACCGAATAAAATAATTTTTCTGATTAAAGCGGTACGATGGTCGACGGATGACGTGGCACAAAAGTCAGCACCATATTATATAATCAAAAGAGTGACACATATATATTTGGTAAATGTTATATAAATTCAAAAGACAGAAAACAATTTACATGAGAGAAATGAACCAGAGTTCTTCAATGCCGAGGTTGAGTTATTACGCATAAAACGTTAACAAAATAAATAAATATTATTCAAAAAGGCTACACCTCATTGTTGTTGCTGTTCTGAACTGAGTCACACTTTTGCGAATGGTGCTTGACTTGTCATATATGCCACGCACCTTCAGAATATTATTGTTATTTCAAATGCAGAAGTTTCTCCAGCATTGTTTGACATTCTATAGCCAGCGGATAAGACCAACCGTTGACGTTTTCTGTCACTTTGCTTCCATCTGACGTTACAACATTGCATCTTGGATCTTTTTAGATTTTGCACCCTCTCGTGATTTGCTGCGTATTTGTTTGTTTTTCCTTGTATTGCTTCTTTATTATGTTGTAACGGAAAATCGAAATGAACTTACTAAAATTATTCTGAGAAGGCTGAATCAAATATATAAATGTGGTTGTCAATGTCCGCGCGGTCAAATCGTCATTGATGCGCAAAGTTATGGGTCATTGATGGGTGCAAAAGCGCTGCCACCGTACTTTGCAGTCGTTAGTATGAATGGGATGTGAGTTATAGATGCAATGTAAGAATTCTTTTGTAGTAGCGTTTGATTCAAGATTTATTCAAAATTTTAATATATGCGTTAAGATAAAAAATGCGACATCAAATCTTTTTCGCATTAGAAGGTTCATTGAACTGGTATACATGGTAATTGAATGTGACTGGCAATAGCAGCACAATGGAAACGAACGGCAGGATGGTTTTCTACGAAACTCTAGTTAGCGTTTATCAAGATTTAAGCTAAATAGATTTAATACAATGGTATTCTGCGAAACAGAGACTCATATTGTCTGCTTTCGAACGGTAACCGCAATCGAGCGAGGCCCTACGTGTTTCTAGTCGCAGTTGAAATAGAATACAGAAAATGGGACATGATATACCAATACATTCGAGATTAGACATATAAACGACGGAAACTCAAAAGTTGGGAATGCTTTGTACTTTGTACATACTTTGTTGAATTTAACAGAATGCCCCATTGTGTATTCGAATGTGCCCCACAAGTGGGGTACAGTGAGACACTTGACAAACGTTTTTAAAAGCATTTTGGTGGTGAGGTGTTCGTCGCGATGGAATTTCTTAGTCGCTAAATAATACCCCTCTCGGCATTAGCCCCGTAAAGTGAAATGAATGTGCAGAATATAGGGTTCAAAATATGCAAAATAAAAAAGTGTTCCAACCTTCCTCCTACAATATTTGCTCCAGGAAACCATAAAACTTGTATATATACACTATTACGGGCAGGGCAGAGAAGGATGAATAACATTATGAAAGAATATGGCTTCAAGTACTGAATTAAAGTTTTTTAAACTATCAGCATGGATGATCATAAATCCCTTTTTTGTTGGTTGGTTCTGCATACTTTGGTGCAGTCAATTTGAATACATTTTTCTTTCCTTCCATCAAATGTGATGATGGTACTTTGTTATCAAAGTTGGCAGTGCTTGAATTTTCCTCATATGGTGAAGAGGGCAAGGTTTTACAACATGAATTCTGTTGCGTTGCAGACGACGACCGCTTCCTATTTCGATGTTGTATGAACGAACATCTTCTTTTGAGATAACGTTTGCAGGAATCAACATATCTTTTGCTTTACAAACACTCTCGATCGCAAACTCGCGCACAAGAAAATGTCAGTGAATTGAAATAGATGAAATTTGATACGTGCAGAAAAATCATAAAAATTACAGCAAATGCAGCAGCAGAAGGGTATTTCTTCTCAAATCGACTATCCTCGGATGTGAAATATGATAATCGATTCTATCAAAACGACTGCTTGCACAACATAAGTTTCACAAAGCATATGAATTTTGATTTATACTATTCGCACTGGAGTTGAAACGCTCGAGCATCGAATGTTTTTGTTATATTTTACTTACCATACGTCCCGTTCTAGACGGGACAGTCCCACTTTTTAATGTCTTGTCCCGGCGTCCCGACCGGTCAGCCAAAAGTCACGCTTTGGCGTTCACGCCGTTCAGCCAGCCAGCATAACACACAAGCATTACCATTTAGCATGTTCAAGTACTGTTGAAAAGGCACATGTTTGACCGTTGCAAGCAAAAACGCTGGCAAATTGCGTCTTTGAAACAAAAGTGGGTCGAGATGTTCAAGGAATTTGACAAAAAAAAAAACGCACATGCATTTCAAACTTTCAAGAGCTGGTGGAGATCATATTTTGTTTACCTGGAACGTTCGCATCCGTTAGAAGAAAAGTATGATGGGACGAATAAGTAAATTATCAATGCTTGAAAACGGCAGGCTATTTTATTATTCTTTCTAATTCGAATTATTACTTATCGATTTTAATCGGTAAGTATGTTGATAGGTATTTGTCTGTCTGTTTGTTTGTCTGTTAGATGCACGCGATATCTCACGAAAGCGAGATTGAATCTGCTCCAGATTTTGCATGTGCATTCATCATATGTCGTACCAAAAGCCTATTGATTTTGGATGAATTATGTCGTATAATTAGCGAATTATTAATAAATTAGTGATGGGACACAAGGTGTGACTATGGAGTAAGAGCGCTGATTTGGGATCCTCTAACTTTCGATCGATAAGTCTTTGGTCTCTGACCGATATTCTTGTTTATATCGTTAACATCAAGGCTGCCCAACCGGCCCGTCCTATGAAGTTTGTAAGCAGACTTTTTATTCTATGTTATATATCAATATACAGGCTTAAGTATGTTTCGTGATTTTGATGTGATTATTCCTGCCATCTATCTACATTCAAATGCCGGTTCTTATTATTACGTATGTGTCAAGTCTTGCACCCTGTTGGACATCGACGTCAGTTTTTCATTTCTCTCAGAACTGAGCGTTCTGTTCGAGGAACTCGAAAGATATTGTGCGATCATTGAGGACGAACGCTGAGCGCAATTAAAGGAGTGAATTTAGATCCTAATTGCAAATTAATTTCATTCTGATTGTTTCTTACGTGTCTGCTTTGATCGTCTTCATCGCTAACGTTAAATAAAAAGTCAACAATATCTTTGGTACTTACTGGTCCCGGGACTCGCTGTCCTTTTATGTTTGTACTTTTTTTTTAATATTTGAGCTAAGTAAGATTTGTGAAATGTCGTCAATTGAAATTGCTGCATATTGGTTACAAATCAGTATATATAAGCTATTAGTCCAGAAATCTCTGTAATGGTACTTCATTAAACACTTGTATTGGTGTTTCAATTACACGAAACTGCCCACTAAAACTTGATATTCCCGCGACATTGGCGCACATTATGCTCATTTGAACATTGAGGCAGTATCATATCTACTGAAAAAGAATGAATAAAAACACTATAACGCGAATACAACACTCAATTTTGACGTGATGTGTGTGTTCTCGTGTGGTCGTCAAAAAACCGCAAGTACACGCCCGTGTTAGCAGATATTCGAATAGTAACCTGCTCTTCTATTATTCGACTTGATGTTCGAATAATCTGCCTGCTCTACTCAGTAACCAGAAAGCAATTATTAAATTGATTGATTTTATGTTAATAAGCTTGCCCTTTATGTATTATGTACATTACCTACAGCGAAATCAGGACTTAGCTGATATTAATGTTTGGTACAAACGTTTGCGGCCCGCAACGAATTTTGTCATGTGAAAGTGGCCCGCGAGACGAAAAAAGTTGGGCAGGCCTGGTAACGTAAATTCCTTTTTTTTTTATAAGTTTATCTAATATTCTAATTGAAAGCGATATTTAGACAGAGAATATAATATGCGCATGAACTCTCGATGACAATATTGTCAATGAAGACAACTGGGATGGCTTCAAATGTAGGCCTATGTAGTAAAATTGGAAAAATATAAAGTTAAAAATATCACAGCTAAGGGTTGGTCTTTGAAGGCGTTCCGCTCTAAAGTCACAAAAATATGGTAATCCTAATTTTACTTCGTTGTTGTTTATCATTTACTTTTACGATGCTTTTGTTATTGTTTTTATCCTTCAGCAGACTATTAGTTACTTGCGATTAGAATCACATATTACTCGCAAATTTCTTGTATACAATATATATAATAGAAATTGTGTGTTCAAACTCCACACTCAAGTATATACGCTCGAATGGTCTTTCGTCTATTTTTTTAAATAAAATCTCTAACCACAGAAAAATGTGAAAGCAATTGGTCCAGTCGTTGGAGAGAGAGGCAATTTTTCCATAAAAATGAGAAAAAAATACTAACAACATAATAATACCAAAACGCAATTGGTCCAGTCGTTGAAGAGAGAGGCAATTTTTCCATAACAATGAGAAGGAAATACCAACAGAGAGAGATGTTTGAATTTATTTTCATCGTCTGCCATGTATTTCAATCTGTTTTTCTGTCTTTTTTCTATGAAGCTAGAAGAGGCAGTTTTTATGACCTCGATATTTGACAGCACTTAGGCTACTTGTAAGAGCAACTTTTTTCGCGGATGAATGATGAATGTCAAATATCCCGCGTGAGATCACTAATTCATGACGATCAGATGAAAAATTCGCTCTGCATTGCTACATCGCCAATCGGACCGAATATTAACAAACTTATTGGATAAAAGCGATGTCATACTTGACATTGAGCATTTTTTGTAGCAATCTGTAGTCGGTGTAGTGAAAACTAGAAAATAACGACCATGTCAAGTGGCCCGCGCAGTCATCCGTAAACTAAATGTGGCTCTTCGGCCAAAAAGGTTGGACAACCCTGGATTGAATGAATATGGACGATTTCACGTGCAAGAAATTGAACAAATGGTTTAGCGAGTATATATATTTGAGTGGCGAGATTTTGTTGACGAACTTGTTAACCGACTCTTACCAACGTTCCCAGTCCGCTCAATTTAATTTTATTTGCAGTCACTAACGTATACAGAATAGCCTACAATCCTGAAACTTCTCAAGATCCCATATCTACATTAAAAAGAAATTGAGCAGTAGGTAATACGTTAATCGAACGGCAAAATAATATTGAAAGCGTGATCTCGTGGCTCACGTCATAAACAGCATTGTAATTGTGAAGTATTCAAATAAGTCGTACTAGGTTGGGAAGATATCTATGAACAAAAACAAGTTTCTTGAATCTCAAAGGATATTATGTACGAAGCCCCCTTCGAAAAATACACCTCCACTAACATTCAAAATAAGTAATTATCCAGACAGAAATGCAGATTGATCTGGAAATTCGAATTTTCAAGTGATTCCTAACGACCTAACCTCAACTGGATAATTACCAAAAACGTGGCGGAGCCGTTTTTCTGAAATCTCACATTTTTGCATTTGTGGCGGGAGCTTTGTACGAAAGATCCATCATAAATTATATATATAATAAGTTTCTTACGAAACTCATAATGAGGAATTTGGAGAATTTACCTTCGTTATCATAATTTTAATCCCAATTGGGATGAATTAGGGGTTTTGTTGCTAATGGAACCAAATCAAACATTTCCGTTACAGAAATTAATTCTGTCTGAAATTACCCATAGTAAGGATTGGATCGAAAAAAAACAGGCTCAATTCATTTATACAAGAAAGTACATGTAATCAATAAATAATTTCAAAACGAACTATTGATACATATTACTCTATTGACATAACATTAATGTCGTGACATACTTCCACTCAAAAATGCCGAATTTAACTAGATGATAATTTAAACCAAATTATAGGGCCGACGCAAAAGCCCTGGGGACAAATTGATCGTTGATGAAAGGTTCACGAGGGAAAATATTCTGTGAGCGATGGGTATACGACTACGTGTTAATTCATTATTATTTTCAAAAAAAAATTTGTCCTATGACAGGGGTGGGCAACCTTTTTAGTCTCGCGTGCCAAAATCGGCTAAATTTGACCACAAAATTCTTCCGCGTGCCGACCGAAATTAAAAACAATGCTTTGCTACTTTCAAAGCAAAAAAGATTCACTATTCGGGAAAATATCAGTCCGACAAATAGATTTTATTACTTTCTTATTATATATCCGTGAGACTTCTGCTGCTGCATTACCGCTGATAGAGATTTTACATTGGGTTTATATTTTTTAAGTTTCAAAGAAATACACGAACTACTGGTTTCATCTTTCAGGCTACTCCTGTTAGGAGACTTAATTAAGGGTCATAACCAGGGGCGGATTAGGCCCCTTTGGTGCCCCTAATCACTGAAGATTTTGGTGCCCCCTCATGTGCAATTTAATTATAAAAACAATAAACCACATAAGTGTATTATCCATTAAAATTATCACACCCAACAGTAAATAAAAATTTTACCAATATTTTTAGGTTTTTTAACAGTTATATATAGCCTATATATAAATCGGCCGTTCACTGCCGATATGATATATCGGCAAGCACGCAATATCGGGACGATATATCGGTTGAGCTCTAATCCCGAGGAAGTGTGACAATAAAGATTCATGCCTCCAGTCTCAACGTGAATCGAATCGTCAATCAAAATACGTCAATCGAAATACCAAAGGATACAAGTCACAACTGTATTTGGAATTTTACCGATACCGAGTAGTCTACCTCAGGGTGGTTCAAGGTTGCTAGGTTGAAGGAACGCAAAAACTTTTGAGGAGGTCTCGCGGGCCGCAAGTCGGATAAAATTCAAAAGTGATCGAAATATCGCGAGTTTACTTACTTTAAATTTATTAAACAACGAGAGTTTAACGTTCTAATCAGACTATTATTACGTTGCATGGATGGCGTTCTTTTAATTAAAGAAGATATATAAAGCCTTCAGTTATTTCAAAGTTAATTCCCGAGAATTACCGTTGGCTTTTGCGCATCTCGCGTTTAATATGGCTTCAAATTATATTATTTTGTGACAGATATTACTTGAAATCAAACCAGACACTGTGTGATGGGCAAGGAAATACGTTACCCTTGTTTTTTCCTATATATATCACCTTTCTTGGGACACACATTTTATTACGAATTGTTGTATTGAGTAATTTAGACACTTGCAGCGTGAGCAAGCTTAGTGCCATTGTCAAATAGTAATACCAACCAAGTCCGTCTAAGTTGGTATTTCGGGACATAGCTAAAAACAAACTGGATTGCGCGGCGTTAAGTCGGCTCTGCGTTTCGTCACTACTGTCACATGGCCGACGCTTAAAACAGAGGAGTGTTTTTACTAAAATAAAGGCACAAAGCGTTAGAAAAAGGGTTTGAATCTCGAAATCCCAAACCCCAGTTGGAATAGCTAAAAAAACTCAAAAACCTTTTCCCCATTAGATACAAATATACGCTAAAATTGTTAGGTGAGGGGTGAGCCGCCCGGAATGTATCAGCGTGACAGCGTTTGGACCACCCTGGTCTATCTTATCAAAATACTCCCGACTTCGCTGACCACTAAATCGTTGAAATGCGATCGTGGAACCGCCGCATAGTGTAAATAGTTCATTGGTCCAATTGTTGAAGAGAAATCAAATTTTTTTAAAACAAAAATGCAGCAACAAGGAGAATACCAGAAAGAAAAAACAAGAACACATTAAGAAAACGACTCATAGGCCATTTCGTGCCCAAAAAAAAGTTACAGAGTTTATTTTTAATAAAGAAGGTTAATATGATACTTTAGGACGGAAAATGAGCGGATATTTTGAAGTTTGAGTCATCTGGTGAACTCGTAATATTTTAATGAACATCGATAAACTATATAAAATTTCTGTGGTGCCCCTCTTTGCTTGGTGCCCTAAGCACGTGCTAATATCGTTTATTATTGGTTTATCCGGCGCTGGTCATAACTGAGAACAGAGATTCACAAGCATATGTAGATGAAAACATGAAGAGTAATGTAATTGCAAAGTTTTTAAGACATGAAAAATTCTCGGGAATGGCATCCAAATCACGCAATAGTTCGTTTTCTGCACTTCTCTCTTGTATTCCCTTCCCTAATCGCTTATACTTCTTTCGAAATCAATTGATAACAGTAAGTTAGCAAGTAACTCTAACCAACATAAGCTGTACAACTTCATAAATCAATCAGAAATAAAGAAAAAGTGTGGCACAGACGATGTAGGACAGTATGTTCCCCAGCTTTTCTCTTTAGGGGGGATGTTTCAAAATTTAGGGGGTGGTAAATAATTTGCTATCAGAGATAAAACTAGGCTATTTGTATTCTTAAAAAAATGGTATGTATTTAAGAGACGATGTACATGGGAGCCCCCCCAAGTTGATTGACGGCAAGTCAAAATCCACAGCAGAATGAAATTGTAGGGCCAGAAAAGGGGAGCTAAGAAAAGTGCGGGATGACACGGCTGGGGTTCAGGGCGCGCTTAAGCGCCCTGAAAAAAATTTGAGAAATAGGCGCCAAAATAGGCTCTAAGCTTGATTTTAGATACACCTAGCATCGCAGTTTGTTATGTAATAAAATCAATAATTATAATATTTAGCTGATAGAATTCCCGGGGAATAGATAACAAGCACGGCTTTCAACCGTAAATATATACTACTACGTTTCAACAAGTAATTTGCAAATGATAGTGACTAATGAAGTTACTTGCTCATCTGTCATTGTATGAATGGCTACTTATGGCTAGTTTTGTTACACATTTCTAATTTTTTTGAACATGTTTGTTTGACTTTTGTATGAATTAAATTTTGAAATACGCTCGTCAACTGATCATAATGTTGTATTCCTTCAGAACTGAAATATTTTGTTGGTAAGAAGACAAATCGCTGAAGTTTGATTCTTTTCGATAAAGAAATAAAAACGCTGTCATTCATCTAAAAAACGTCTGTTTTCAGTGCCTAGTTTTCGTTTTGTGACATCTTTAAGCTTTCTTAATATACGGCTGATATCTAAAATACTGCAGTGTGTAATCATTATACCCATACATAAGATACCAGAATAATTCAATTGTTACGAAATAAACGTGCTTAAACTGTGATAATGATGTAACAATAGACGGTATCTAAAACTCAAAAGGTACCACATGAAGGGTTAAACTATTTCACTCAAGTTCGGCGGGCCATTTTAAATGGTCACGCGGGCCGTAATTGGCTCGCAGACTGCGGTTTAGAACCCCTCAGTGTGGAATCGCACCTCAAAATTAGGGGGGGTGTTCACCCCTTATAGGGGGGTGTAGGGAAATCACTGATGTAGGATATGTAACAATGTAGCCAAATGAATGGAGTGTTCTTCTCGACAAAATTCGTCGAGAGCGCTCACTCAGTTGTTACGTCATAATATATTTCTTTCTAGCCATATGTCATGAAAAGACAAAACGAGTTCGCATGAATAACGGATTGTTTAGAAACGATAATGAATAAACGAACACCGAGTTCATCACATAATTCAGAGTCTCGAAACTTTTTATCTGAAAGAGAATGATCTCGTTTCTGAGGCCTCGCTCGCGTGCCGAATAAATGGGCTCGCGTGCCAAGTTTGGCACGCGTGCCAGGGGTTGCCCACCTCTGTCCTATGATATGCTCGGCTTTCGGATAATTCCGTATTTCGTTTGTTCTTGTTATGCTGTATATAGGAGGACCAACATAAATGATTACCGATTGATCACAAATTTGCGATGAATAATTTGAAATGCGTGCTGAATTTGTAATGGCGTCGTGATTGTCTCGTGGTCTTGAAAGCGGTACATTGCAGCGGTGATCGAAAAGTGTGATTAGGAAGCTTATGAAATTAACAATTACCATAAAGTTACACTTTCCTTTTTTATTTCATTTTATTATTTTTTGGTGATGGCGTTACAATGTGCAGAGTAAAAAAGCTACGCGGAAGCAGCTTAAAAGTCTGAAATCTACTCAGTCTTCAAGTATAAAAGCAACATGTCAAATTCAGCTTTATTCATTGCACAAAGCAGAAAATTAAGAATAAACAGTAATAATCCTTCAAAACAATATTCAGTAATTAAACAAAAAAAAAATTGTATGATAGACTGAAAATCTTATAATCATATTTTAATGTGCATACGCTTAGTCCCGCTTGATAGGGAATAATATGTAATCAGTCAGATGACTTCTTACTTGGGGAGCTTTGGGCTATTTCCATCAGTACCAGATTTTAATGAAATTCTAGCAAACCGATGCTATTCCTATTAGCTTAGAATTACAAAATAATAAGAACAAAAAACAAACAATAGATTACTTTTTGAAAAGCAGAAGATGTTTGTACTTATAAGCTTTATATTGATGAAAATATTGAACTTCTATTGGTGATATTCAGAAAACAACATTATAAGTAAAAATATGGTTCAGATATATAATTAGTCTGAAAATCTTAAAATAAAACACTGTAACACGATTGGTTGGCTTACATATGGTGTTATTATCTTTTTACCTATGATTACTGCAATTATAATAAAGGAATTTTCCTCGATATATATCCCTGTAAATTTAATAATCACAATAAATAATTTTGAGGGAGGAGTAAAGTCGATAAGATTGAAAAATAGCTAACCAGTTACGTGCTAATAATACATTAAAAGTTGGGTATGAGGGACAAGTACAGTTTCAAGTATTTTATGGAGTCTGAAGCTGCCGCAAACCATGGCGACATGGCCACTATGGCCAAACAATGGCGACTGACTTTTTAGCTGCCTCAAACTAATGGCGAGCTGCTGGTACCACGGCAGCAAATTTAAAACCAATGGCGGGTAAAATTTTGCTGCCGTAAACAAGGCATGTCGGCTGTCACTGATGGTGAAAAATATTGTGTAAGTTGGAACATTTTTCTTATGGATACAGTTTTGATGGGTCTGGGGTTAGGTTTCAGGTTTAAGTAGATATAATTCTGCATGATAAACGAAAATCGGGTACATGACTTTGTGAATATACCGGTAATACTGATTACTGAATAGCGCCATAAAACCATGGCGAGACACGCCGTGGTTCTCTGAGACTTGTGAGGGAAGCTGCGTCAAACGATGTTCAACCATATAACATTGGTACATGACACCATATAAACAGGGGAACAAAAATGATGCAAACGGAGATAGTGGACAAATACATAATGTAATAACTTTGCTCACTAAGAAACTGTTATTTCAAAAATTAAGAAAGTATACATATGCTAATCAAAATAATTTTAAGAGGACTTACAATACGACTAGCCACGTAAACATATAACTATCCGGAACAGTCAAGAATTATTAAACAACAGGTTTAATAAAATATATACAATTCAAAAAATACAAATTTTTTAGTGCAAGACTTATCTGGAACGACTTCTTAAATTGAAACTTTCTGAAAGGTGAACACTGCAGTCTTCACATATAACTTTGCTATAATGTCATAGTGTATTATTAATTTTGAGTCACGATATCCATTTGAACTTGTCCCAGGAAGTGTCTATCAAACTAAAAGTCAATATCGATTGTCTAGCTAAATATCATAAATCATGAATAATCCTTTGATTGAAAAAACGAGCAAATTTGATGAGCAATTATCATTCAGTCTTCAAAAACAGGAGTATGAATTTCGCACAAGATTAACAAAATAGTCTGAATTCATGCATCAAGTCTCTCTCATAATAATATGCTGATCATATAGAAAGAAGATTAGAAAGAATTGCTTCATTATATTGCCAGTGCGCTAGTCTTGTCAACTGTATTTATTGTCAACAGTATTGACTGTCAGTAATGGTGACAATATTTAGTCTCCTATTTTGATCTTGATTATTCTAATGTTTTTCCAAATATAATTCATGATTATGTAAATAAAGTTGCATTGCTGAATTTATAAAAACCGGACACAAATTTGAATAAGGAGTATAAATAATTTGCTAATGAAAAAGAATTATCGCACATCAATTACACCATCCCGAAATTATTATGGACGTACTTATATATAATCATCTTGAAACAAAGCGACTGAAAAAGGTATGAAACCCATTTCTGAAACAGGCAGTTTAAGTCACTACATTTATGATCCAAATTCTACTGTACTATCTTCAATTGGCTTGAATTCGTATTTTCCTCGGCCATCCATATGAAGATAATATTCATGATGCTTCCATAATGATTTTCTATGTGACACAGTGAAAAGAGTAATTCCAACTGCACGACAATGTTGGTAGATGAATCCTTCAACATCTACACTGACAGCACTTGTACATTCATCTAAAATAGCAAATTGAGGTTTGTGATAGAAAAGCCTTGCCATCGCCATACGTTGTTTCTCACCACCACTGAGAACATCCATCCAGTCTTGCACAGAGTTCCATCCACCTTCTCGTTCAAGAATATTTTCAAGTTGGACTTTTTGCAAAATTTCTTGCAACTGCTCATCTGAGAATCCATTTTTCAACATCTCTTTTTTTGAGTCTGGATAGATAACTTGATCACGCAAAGTACCCAATGTCATGTAAGGCCTTTGCGGAACATAAAACAACTTTCCTCGAGATGGTTTTGTGACCGTACCTCCAAACAGAGGCCATAATTCACCGAGAACTCTGAAAAGAGAACTTTTTCCACATCCATTTGGACCACAGACTAATACATTTTTGCCCGAGTGAACTGTAAAACTCATTTCTTCAATTAAAACGTCTCCATTTGGGGTCACAAGTGGGACTTTGTCAAAGCAAATAATGTAATCCTTGGTGATGATTTTTCCACTTCCAGGTACCAATTCCATGGATTTTTTGGATTTCCTCCCGTCTTTCTCATCATTTTTGCTGACCATGGTTCTTTCATAATGCCCTTCATTCAATTCTTTCGTGACTTTCATCAGCTCTGTGACTCTCAAAGTAAAACCCGATAACCTTGTCATTTCTCGTCCGGCAAGTACTATCCTGCCAATCGCTTGTGAGAGTCGTACCAACATACGTCCACTCGTATAATAATCTTCCAAAAGCTCTGAATGAGAATAATTATCAAATCTGTCATTCTTTAGATCCATAAATGGACGACTCACTATCAAATATCCACAGGTTGTCGCAGTGTATTTTGCAATGATATCATCTACAATTCCCATTCTGAAGCGGAAACCAACAAATTTCTGTAAATGATCATACAACTTTTTGAACGTTAGAAGAATGGTATTCTTCTCTTTCTCATTACCATTATAGAAGGCAATTTCCTCGCTATTGGTAATTAAACGAGAGTTGACGTATCTGAATTCTCCTTCCAATTGCTGTTCTGTCACAGTCAATTTTCCAATAGGTTGACGCATTCTCGTTAAAATCATTCCAGAAACGACAAGATATGCTATCATTGTTGCTGGCCCTTGTGCACCAATGGTATCTGTCAATCTATAAATGTAGATGAGAATGTCCAACAGCGGTTTACTGATATTTGAATACAAGTCGACAACACTATTGCAGAATCTTTCAATATCTTGAGTTAATAGTTGATCTGGATTGGCAATTCTATTATCAAGATTACTCATTTTATAATAAGTATATCCTTGAAGATAATGCTCATACATGTGTAATGTGAACTGCTTTCTGAAATGAAGTTTGAGTGCATTCAGTCCATACTTGAGCATTTGATTGGTTAGAGCAATCGCTGGTTGCATAGAAATATATTTAAAAAGATATCGAAGAAACCGGCTCCGATCTCTGGCAATAATAGAACTTTCAATTGACGTCCCATTTTTGATCATCCACACATCAAATCTTGTTCGCATGATCAACATCAAAGCAACTAGAATCAAAAGGCCAGTTTCTTTTGACCACCAACCAGGCACCATAATTCGTAGAATCTGTTTGAGTCTACGAATGAAATTCATGTCTATAGCGGCTTTTTCTTTGGCGCCATTTTTACCAGATTTTGTGAAAACTATGTCACTTTCTTTATCTTTAGATTTGGTTCCAGATCGATATAATCCTAAAAAGTGTGCAGTAAGTACCAAACCAGTTCCATAAGCAGCAAATCGCAAATAACGATAATCCGCCAACTTGCTTAGAACAGGAGCCATTTTAATAAATTACATATACGCTTGAGTACTAAATAGGAAAATGTGTCAGATTAATATAAATGACTACAATAAGCAGAAATGAGAGCAAGTCTACTGACCTACTTTGAATTTGAGCAAAACATGTAAAATTATTTCCAAAGTTTTATTTAAACTAATTTGTTAGGATAGGATTTACATATTTATCCTGGGCTGCCGAGGAGAGGAACCGACCAGCGGTTACGTGAACCTCCCTACTCCGGCGAGGAGTCCAGCAATCCTCTCGCACGTAATCAACCGTGCATGGAATTAGAACCCATCAGAGATGCAGTCGCGGACATATTCCTAACGCTTAACACGATGTGTCACATCGCCGAGCCAAAATGTTGTTGAATACTGAAATACTGTATCCAGGTATCACTGTCTCAAGAGAAGAAGCAGAGAAGAGAGCGGGCCTACTAATTTGCTTGGGCCCGTAGGCCAAATACAGCAGTACGGGTACTGAATTACCACACTGCCACATCGGTCTGCTGGTACCGTAGGCCTGGCCTACCTCAGTTCAGCAGTCAGTCAGTGCATTGTTTCAGTTTTCTGGTTTTATATGACTCGTATAACTGTATAAATTTGACTGATGGACCGGAAGATAAGATTTTATTTTGATTCATTCGCAAAAACAAAATAAACATATATACAAAAAAGATTAAGGCGACTGGGCAGATTTTTGACTGATGGACTGGAAATGTGCAACATGGGCGCAAAATGGAAGATTTTCAAAGATAGTGTGAAAATAAGTTTGGACGAAATTATGCTCTGCTCAAATATGTGACCAGATATACAAAAGTTAAACTGCACGAACTGATATTTGAAAATTCACAATCGATTTTTACATTGGTGTGTTAACGTTTTAGTAGATTTTACTAGATATATTTTTGCTACAGGGGTGGTGACTCCTCTACGACCCATGGGCCGGGGCCACGGCCCATCTAATTTGGCCACATGGGGCCCAATGGGCTGCGGCCCCGTCAGGAAAAATTCAATTATCTTACCAAAATTTTCAATTTTTACAAAATTGTCAATATTCAAACCAAAAAATAAACTCCTGTAGTATGTGTACCAGGTTAGGGTTAGGTTAGGGTTGTTCAGATTTTTTACATTATAGTTCTATTATGAGTTTGGGGACTGTCTGTGTTAGCCAAGTGAATAGTTTCTTTACACAACTTGATGGGCCGCGGCCCATAGCCTGATGGGCCGAGGCCCAATTTGATGGGCCGTGGCCCCGGCCCATGGGCCGAAGAGGAGTCACCACTTCCACTCTATTTTTGAGCATGAAACAGAAACATGCATTCGCACCTCATTCTAGGATTTTTTGAATTGTTTGTTTACATGCCGCATCGCCTTAATCTTTTGTGTATAGCCTATATGTTTATTTTGTTTTTGCGAATGAATCGAGATAAAATATAATCTTAAAAAAAAAAGTCATTTGATACAACTCACGTGTCATTCAGTCATTGAGGCATGCTTGGCTGGAATGCCTGCCCGCTCAGCTATTCTACAGGCATAAGCAAAAACGTCGTAAAGCAAGATAAGGATAACTGTATAGCCTACGTATAATTGCAAGAGCTTCCGTTTGTACACCTGTATGACATCAGCAGTTTTTGATAATCTCGAACTCCCAAAGAAATTGCGAAATACGCCACCTCTAGGTCGCTCAACGGCCTACAATGCATTTCATATTGCCCACGAGTGGGCAATGGAGATCATAAAATATGTGTACCGGTATGTAACCAATGACATTAAGTTACACAAAGTTACTTACGCCTGAAACTAGTTTTCGAGTTTTTCTGTTTGCTGTTTACCTTTTAGCTTTGTTTGTTTACTGAAAAAACAGCAGCTAATTACTATAAATCTTCCCTATGTTTTGACCATTATCCCGATCTCTCGTCGTCATTGTCTGTGCTTTTTTATTTACGGTATTTAGTCGTGTTCTGTGTTGTAGACGAAAGATCGGAATAAAATTGAATTGTAATTGAACACGAAATGGGCCTATGGATCGTTTTGTTAATTATTATTATGTTGTTGTTCTGTGGGCTTTATTCATGGTATTCGCACTTTGTGGCGTTTCCGCATTCGAAGCCGGTGGTCATAAGAAGTCCTGAAGAATGCAGTAGGCTACTGGTAGCTACTGTTGAAGATTGCATATCCATACTACTTCATCCATACCACTTTGTAATTTTTTTTGATGACTGAAAATAAAAGACATCCCCCAAAATAAGCCCTAGTGTCATTTTTCGAAAGAAAATTGAAATAAGACCGTTTTTATTCGGGGAAACACGGTACGAGTACCCTTCCTCGTCCGTGACCACTAAGAGCAGTGGTCGACAAACTGTGGACCGCGCCCAATCATGGGCCGTCGGGCATTTTCTAGTTGGACTCTAATAAATTTCAAATAGGACAGTGATATACGAAAGAGTTCTCTAAATTCAACATTACATCCAAATTTTTTGCCAGCTGGTTTATGTTCGTATATCAAACGATCTAATGACCTACTCTGCTTACAATAGCAGCAGTCATCCCCTAAAAACAATATCACCGGTACACAACCTGAGTATAATAATCTTCCTGCATCTGTCATAAATCCGTAGGCAATCAAGAGTCAGCATATTTTAATTTGCATCCGCTATCCTAATTAACCTAATTAGCAATCAGGCTAATTAGTAATTATAATTGCAAACACACCCTGCAGAAGGATCACAGCAAGGAATCAAGGATTTATGCCCAGATTTATCTAACTCTGGTTGAGCAATACCGGTGAAAGTGGCTTCGTGTTCAGCAACAAGTTGAGCAATTTGGTTTACAACTTCTATTGTATTTGGATCGGTGGGGTCTTCTCTGCTCTTTTCTCGCTCACCAGGTAGTTTCGTAAAATCAAACACGAGAGGAGGATTCCATTCATGAATATCGGCACCATCATAGCAAGCAAAATCTCCCTGTGTTGAACCACATCCCGATGGTATCGCTGTAACGTGTATTCATTTTAAGATTTGGAACTCGCATCCCAAGATTTTTGAGTTATTACACATGTACAAAGTTTTATGGTAGATAATATTTAACGATTTAAAAACGAGACACGTAACTTGTTTTTTAGCTTAAACCTCCAATCGGGATTGTCTATTTGCTTCTAAATCGAGGCAAAGTTGACGTTTGCCTATTATACTCACGCAAATCGCCCATAGTGTGGTAATGCAGTTTGTAGTTTCCATGGCGGACTCCCATAAGTCGGTCGGAACAGTAGTAAAACAAAGTATCACGGACTGAAGATTCAGGGACCAATTCTGTTATTAGTTGCCCATCCAATACAGTACCAGTGTTTTGCAAATGTACCAAGTAGTTGCTTCCACCTGTTAATGTATTTTAAAAGATGTGTAAAATTTTGATAATTGGATTTGGCTTAAGAAGTGTAGGATTCATTTAATAGAAATTGACTGGCCTGCAAGATTGATTATAGTTGTGAAGATATCCATGTGATTCACAAGATTATTGCTGGTTGTTCCGGGTTCAATAGTTCCAGGCCACCATAATACAGCAGGAACGCGATATCCTCCTTCCCAAGTGGTTCCCTTGCCGCTACGAAATATACCATTCGATGTGGTTGTTCGACAAAGCGGTGGTAGTGCACCGTGGTCAGAGGTGAAAATTGCAATTGTGTCCTGTTCAATTTCCAGGGTTTTAATTTTGTTTAAGACTTCTCCAACTGCCCATGACATTTCATTAATGTTGTCACCGTATTCTCCTGAATATCGAAAATTACTGACAGTAAAACTGGGCGCAAAAAGAGAAATCTTGGCGATAATAAAATTGAAAAGTTAAGGTTACAATCGGAGAATGAAAAATAACGGACAGAACCAAAGTGAATGAAAATGTCTAAGCTAATTTTCCCCTGTTGAAGTTGAATAATTACATCGTTTTTTTCTGGTGTCAAACGTTTTGTTAGCAAAACCATGAATATATAAATTACACAAATCAATAAAGTCATACCTCGACTCGATTTGCCACAGAATTGACTGTTGCAGAAATAATCCATATGAACTTGTGGAAAAGCAAAATACAAGAAAAACGGTTTGGCTTTATTGGCATCAATAAATTTAACAGCATCATCGACAAGTTTCTGAGTTAGATCCGGTAAATTTATAGGTTGCTCAACTACAGTATCTCCAGAATAAACAAAGCATGACTTCACCATGTCGTCGGCCGCCTGAATTTAAATTATCGTTTGATATATAAATAAAATGATAAAATATAGACTAATATCGTTATATTACCATTTAAAAAAATATGAAAGGACTGATTGTCATTTATCAAAGAGGTCTGACCGATTCATCTCCATAAATCAGTTCCCAACTAAAACCCTCCAGCAACGGCTGAAGAGGTAAATTTTGCCAGCAAGTATATGACCAAATGTTGCGATGGATCAGATAGGACATTGTAACATTGTTGGGCGAGACTGTCCCCTGTCCTTCTTTCATAGTTCACTTATGTCACGCTGGAGACAGATTACTTACACAGTAGAATGGGTACAATATAATATTTAGATGTCGCCTATGGTAGAATAAAATCCGAGAACCCCTGCCGTAAATTATTATTTGTACCAGTCACTTAAGTTCCAGTGTACACTTTGCAATTATGCATATCTGGCTTAGAAATGTTGATATTCTTTTATTAGTGACGTACGTTGTTAATGTTACAATTTCCTGATTGACCCAAAGGCAGATTTGTTCCAACGAAATCGAATCCATGATTATGCGGAAGATGAACTCCGTCAGTATTGCTTTCTTTATTGAGTCCTTCAAATAGAATTATTATGTGTATAGCATTAACATAACAACTTTAAAAATAGTTAATACTATAATTGAATATGTCTTTAGGAGATAAAGTCCAAGCTTGACTTAATGTTTCATCAATACCTATGTGATAACTTTATTCAATTCCCTGTACTTGAAAAATGTACTAGTAATTTATTATACCATGTTAATCAATTACTCTTGGTAAGATTTTTTTGGCATACTCGGTTCTCACAGTATAGAACCATATTGATTAAAAATCTCCTTCCCCAGATTCGCAATTGCCTTTGCCCGAAAATACCAGAATTGTAATTCATAGTTAGTTAGTTTGTTAGGTTACCTAAATGCCATTTTCCCACCATTCCTGTGGCATACCCTTGATATTTTAACGCTTCAGCAATGGTTCTTTCCGAATCTGGAAGTCCACCACTATCCCTTGGAGCAAACACAAGAGAAGAATTTCCATAAACACCAGTCCTTCTTGCGTAACGACCTGAAAAATGTGTTGTTTACTAATATATATCAATGTTTTGAGAGGCGGTCGGTCACACAGGATAGAATAAAGGTGAGCTCATTAAAGTGTGGGGTTATTTTATGCTGTGAAATCGTCGAAAAAATATTTTTGGCTTCGGATCATCATATTATGGCGGATTTTCACGAAACATTAACAGGGTCAGTAAGCGTGCAATTGATGTCACTGGGCCCACTTACCGCCCAACGATCATCACAAAAAACACCAAAACTTGTTTCCTTAAAGCATGTAGGTTGCATTGAAAAATAGTACTGTATACATAAATACCTGTTAGCAACGATGCCCTGCTAGGGGTACAAATAAATGCCGCAGAAGTCCACTGAGTGAACATCATTCCTTCTTGTGCCATTTGTTCAATAGCGCCAGATTCTTGCTCCGTGTTTCCATATAAATTTAAATCACCATACCCCAAATCATCAGCAAAGAATATAATTGTGTTCGGAGGTCTGGTAGATTTCTCATCGCGCGCTTTAGCCACGAGAAAGACGTAGAAAAGCAGGAAAGTGGAGAAAAAGATGCGAAACCTCATAATCGTAAAATACTATATATATTGAAAATAATTACAAAATTAATTTCTATTTCTGCATAAACTTTATCTCAATCCTGATTGACTTTTTCACTTCTTTATTAGATTGTGATTTATTTTGTAACATACTAAAGTGTTGGAATATTAATCAGAAAAAGAATCTTATGTAAGAAAAAGAATTTTATGTAAGAAAACTTCGTCGATTCCTAAATAACTGGACGCAAATAATAAACATTTTACCATCATACGAGTATATATACCAATCATGCTTTCCAAATGCTGTAACTATTTGGGAAATGTGGATTTTAAAATGAGAACTTTCACTCAGCGATGTGCTTGATTGCAGCACGAAGTGAAATATATCTATCCTGTTCCTATCTCAACACGCTTTGCAACAATTTCCCAGTTGCTGCCTTTATTTATATTACACAGAGCTATATAGATGTACATTTTGATGATATTTGATATCATTTAAATATTATTAAGTCAAGAATAAGAAAATTATTATTTAGTCCATTCATATATTATGCCAAATTATTTAAATCTGAATATTATGACGTGATTTATGCTCTATACAAATTACACACAAATTGAAGATACTTTTACAATATTTACTATTCTCGACCAATAATAATATTTAGCTTATAATCTTACTTTTTTACTTATATACGGAATTCTTATTCAAACAGATGGTATGTTCCCATACCTGGGGACATATATAGTCTTAGAGAAAACAACATCGACGTCACAACAAAGAATAATGAATATTTATTAAAAATATGTATGTATAATTTGCCTTGTGACCTATGGACATACTAGCTAGCATAAGTATACACAGCATGAATATGTATGTAACTTGATGTTTTTTCTGAATCAGGTTAATAACTTCAAATTTGCGAACTTGCTGCAAGATTACTGATTGAAAAATTGTTATTTTGCAGATGATTTATTTTATACTGCGGCGTCTCGAGTTTCCCACAGTTATATCACTTCTTGATTGGGTTTATTACTAAATTACTGATGTTTTGTAAGGAAATAGACTGTTTTCTGGTTTTTGTACCAAATCTCAAACCAGTAAAAACCACCCTAGAACAACTTCTCAAACCTTTTAATTAGTGATTTTGTATAGGACCAGTGTAAAATTCACTTCCATTTGTGCAAAAATATTTTTTGAAAGTTGGTTCTTTTCTAATCCCTAGATAATGTCAAGTTTATTAGACGGTTGTGCCTAAAATAATACTTGGGAGCCGTTACATTCATTTGCATCTTACTTATTCCCCCATTGTTCAGATCAATTAGCAGCCGATTCGACACTAATTTTTTTTATCTAGTCATTTCCCTAGACCTAAATTGATTCTTAACACAACCAGGGTCGGGTTAAGGCATGGTCTGCAGTCCGAAGCTCATCTTGTCTACTTACGTTTTCGACGTTGCCTCTGTTCTGTTTTCTGGCTTAACTACGAAGTAATTCGTTGAAAACGAAGTTTTGAAAACTTAATAGTCGGTTGAAGTAATTAAACCTATGCTTTGTCTAAATCCAGAAAACACGTCATTCAAATTCTGAGTAAAATTTTTTTGGTACTTAATATTTATACTTACATTCCGTTTGGTCATTGTACAATGAATGAGATGGCATGTAGGCGCAGACTACAGTGTTGCTGCATTCCTATGAAATAGGCAACTGTTAAATGACTACAAACGCGTGATATGCGTCTATTTTTTTATAAGTGATTAATATAATTTGATGACAATCTATAGAATCCCAAAGGACTGGAATCTCCCAAGCTAACGATAACGTCCAGCTCTCCCAAAATATTCTGCGGAATATAAATTTATCTCGTGGGAATCAGTCAGTTCTCAGAATGCGACTCGAATATATATCTCATCACATCACATTCCATGTTCCTAATATATTTTTTCATGAACGGACAAAACAAAAAATATTTATATAATTTTCTTTCGGATTTTGAATTACGCTGCAACACAACTTGTTTTTATCTTCATAAGTTCTTGCATTCTTTTTTAATTTAACTTATCAAATGATAAAGCATTTTATTTTACAGTCAAGCATAGCACGACCTGAACAGGGGCATCATTAATATTTAACTCCTATCTGAGTAGCTTCTTGCCAAATTCAGTTTTAGCCAATTTTTCATGCATCTTACAATTTACATAACAGATCATCTAATAAGTTATTAATTATTGAAAATTGAAATTAATGGAAATCCTTTTATCTGTGTTGCACTGATTTCAGTATACAGATTTATATAATGTTCGAAAATTACGGCTAATGTTAAGCTAATATAGCGCGCTAACGCATATTAGATTCTAAAATCGTACATGGGATGTAAATGAATGTCACTGTAAAAGTAGATTATTCAAAGCCATGACATTGACATTATCAACTGCAGAAATAAAACTAAATGCCAGAAACGCATAAGCTATCGCTACATCTTTACTTGAAAAAACATATCGATGGTCAACTGCATGTCCTCATCACACATTCAAGAATTAATCTATCAATAAATATTTTGTGAATTCTTAATAGGTAAACCTAATCAGCACTGATGCAATATGCATGGAATTAGTTAATATCAACTAAATAAACGAGAATATCCGTCGGAGACCGAAGACTTATCGATCAAAAGTTAGGGGATTCCCCATAACATCGCTCTTACTCCATAGTGACACCTTGTGTCCCATCACTAATTAATCAATAACTCGCTAATTATACGACACAATTCATCCAAAATCAATAAGCTTCTGGTCCGAGCTATGATGAATGCAAATTTTAAAGCAGATTCAACCACGCCTTCGTGAGATATCGCTTACATCTAACAGACAGACAAACAAATACCTATCAACATACTTACCGATCTAAAGATCGATAAGTAATAAATAAATGATAAATGAATATTGTAATATTATGTACTATATACGTGTTAGAACGGTTAGAACGAATAACGGTAAAAGCAAATGCAATATTCGGAATGTGTTTGTGATAACCTATAATCTTTGGCAAAAAGACAGTAACAAAATTCATTTACTTCCAACTAAGCCCGTTAAACGAAACGTTACGAACGGCACTGCCTTGTACTTCGCAGCAAAGAGTTGTTTTGGATTGTATTGATTACAGCGAGACTCCTAACAGTAAAAATCAAAGTGTATATTCAAGCAGTTTTGTGAGGCTTGTGTGTAGCAACTTTTCGATACAGAGTTTTCTGTGCCATTTGCTGTTGTTACATACACATATTACAATATGAAGATAACTTTCGTAATTGTGTTCTTTATTGGATTGGTAAATCTAATCTCAGAATCAAATGAAGAATGTGTTTTGCCGGTTCATGAAGAAATAAATTGGAACATGGTAAGCATGAATGAATGTGCTTTTGTGTGTAATTCCAAGAGTTTTGACTATAAAAAAAAAAAAAAAAAAGTTAAATTGCTCACAATCCCTATAGGATGAGGAAAATATATTAAATAGTAAATATTGTTCTCGTCGTAATTGGCTATTTGTTAAATATAAGGCATAAATTCAAAATTTACAAATTGTTTTTTTTTATATTCTTGTCCTTTTTTGTTTTGTGTATATTCTGTATGCTCGTGCGCCGGAAAAGGATCTTTATCATTGAGGTGATCAATCATTTTTAGGTTATACATTTTCAGTTTCCCAGGCACAGGTACTCCTCTTTCCAATCACCCAGGATAAATCTATTCGCATGCTATGATTCATATTATTTATTAAGATTCCAGGAACTTGGTATCACATTCTGAATGTGAAGGACCCTCTCGAACATAATGTACCGTGTTATGCAGTTAAAAATATGCGAGCACCAACAGCAATAGATGTCTTTGCTGAATTCAGATCAATTTTTAACGAAACCAGGTAAATATTTTAAGTTGAAATAAGCGTTGCCGAAAGCTAGAATCATGGATGAAAAACAATAACTAATAACTCCAAACTATCGGTATCTATAATATATTTAATTTTAAATTATACAAACTATCAAGACAACTTCCACTTTTTAGAGATTCAATTAGATATGGCATTATTCCTGTACACTGGACACATGGCGGAAACTCTATTGTGAAACTTGACGAAAAGTTTGGTGTGTTTTATTTTCTGTATCTTACAATTAGGTTGCATTAAAATATGTATAACTGCGGATTTGCAACAACTTCACCCTGGTTTAAATCATAATGACAATTACTTTGATCTTTGACATCAAGTTCGAATACGCTTTTACAGGCGATTCTGCAAGTGTTCCAAATAAGCGCACCGTTTTCTTTACTGATTTGCTTTTACTGTAAAAATATGTGGTTTCTTAAGAATATTGACAAAATTATAATTGTAGAATTATTTTCACGTTTTCAGAATTTTTGTGGCTTCATGAAGCAAAATCTATTGAATCTGGAAAGCTTGCTGATGAAGGCAAGAGTGATCTCTCATTTCATTTTTTACAATTGTCTGTTATAGTTATAGTTGGATACAAAATGGACATGGATCGTTTTGTTATTTTGTTGTTGTTGATTTCCTTGTTGGTATTTTTTTTTCTTCTTCTTGTGAAAAAAATCTTTTCAGTGGTTAAAGATTGTATTTCTCGCTAGAAGGCAATTACTTTTATTTATTTCAAATATTTCTGTGGCCTCTACGGAATTCGTTTTCTTTGTGTACGATGGCGTTTTCGAAATTAAAAAATGCGCACCGTGTGACGTTCCCTTTTGCATTAGTACTAATCTGTCTCGCAGCTGCCATACGGTACAGGTGGGTTACGTACCATTTCGTGTCCATATATTTAAGCATGACTCTGTTGTTTTAACCACTAGTTTATCAACGCTTAATTTTTTAGAGTTGAGTCGGAGTCGTTAAATGTTCAAATTGAAACAAAATATTTGTTGACTTTTGAAAATATTTCTACTCACAATATCGCCAACCCGGAATCAGAAGGTGATTAAACAAAAAATGGAATGCTGTTGTCGAAAGACGTTCTCAATTTTTTTGATAATCAGTGTTGGATCTATAGTCAAAATTAAATGGGTGGAGCGTAGTTAGTGTCAAAAAAATATTGTGTTCTGCTTTACTCATTTTAATTATTGAACAACGTTTTATTGCAGAAATTAAGGAAATGTACAACAACTCTATGAGTTGCATGACGGATTACGAACATTACTATTTGTGTTTACAGTGTATTTCTGGTGAGCATAACAGAATAATTAGATTCCCTACAGATCACATTTGAAATGACGATACCCGTAAGCTTGTACATTTTTGTTTGGAGCTAGGCGGGTATACAGAATCCTTATTTTAAAAAATTTTCTAATTTTGATCTAAAATGTAAACAATTTAAATTCGATTTTTGCATGATGTAACCGAATTAGTGTCTTCATAATTTAAGTAGACTTCCACTGTAATGCACTCATGGTTTCAATGAGCATGAATATGCAGATTACATACTCCAGGTGTATGAACTCCTCATGCATAGAAAAATCTAGTTGATCATGTTTCGTTTGAATATATGTGAAAATTTATAGTGTTTTGGGTGAGACAGTCCTGATAATTTCGAGTTCATATGTTTTGCAAAATTGTAAACAAACTTTATGCATTTTCAGGTGAAAGGAATATCTGGGCTCACAGTCGAAATCCTCATCCAACAGCTGAAGATATTTTGCGAATTCATAACGTGCTAATAGACGTTGGAAATGGTTGGAGTGAAATTAAATTATTTCATTCTGGTTGTAGCAATATTGAACTATCAGAAAACGTTATTTATTGAAATGTTCAATTCGTGGTGATTTGTTATTCAAGTTATTAAAATGATTAGACAATAATTTCTAAATAATTTTTATCATTTTTTCATTGCACAAAGTTTACAAAATTTCCTAACCCAAAACTATTCAAATGTGACCTGTGCAAAATGTAATCCGTGTTGGGATAAATTTATTTGGCTTCTCACGCAAAAGCACATTGCATAACTGTGTTAAATTCCATTTATTAAATTCTTCCACTTTGCATTCGGTATTATAATTAATGTTTAGTTCTTTCATTTTCTACTATATTATACAAGACGATAGAAGGTCATAAAGAATGGTTCATATACACAATTTTTAGCAATATTTGCATGATAACTTGAATAATTAAATTATAAAATTGTATTTCTTGCTTAGGTTGATGGGAAAGAAAGTATATCGAAGTAATGTTGTTAAGTTAATAAAAAAATGAAAGCTTAAAAGACCACCGAGAGTTGTAGTGCAGAGGACAAATATTTGATAATTTGAATTTGTAACAAAATTAGCGAGTGACAAAAAGATATACCGTAATTTTCTTGTCTATATGCGAGATATATATGCGTGTAGATGCGATGTGTACAACAGAATTCTTAGCATGCATCAGAATATACCTGATACATGCTATTTCACAAATCGATCTGGGTGATATCGATTTAGTCAGTTGGATTGGTAAAGCTTTTAGTTTTGTTTTCTGGTCGCGTTCCAAATTGGTCGTGTTATTTTTACATTTATCTGACAGCTGGCGCGTGGTGCTTTTGTTTTAAAAGTGACCATATATGAGCATTGTGGCGTCATACCATGAAAAACAATAAGAAAATAAAGGCATTGTTATCCCGAGTGATAGCACGAATGTAAGCATAGTTGAGCAAGTCCCACTTCAAATATGGCCCCATGTAGTTTTGGAGTCGAAATGGTCGTGTCAGGCACGGTCGTTTATTCGTCATACGTGTATTCTGCTTTTAAATTATTTTGCTGCTCGGGGTCATGTTCTGCCTACGTAATATTAGCTCGATTACTCAACAATCAAAATCTTAACTATCCTATTTCGTGAAATATCCACCAGCTTCCGTATTGCTGGGAAAGATGTCATTGGTTAATTGTTCACAGTACCACCAGTCGCGTGATAAACAACTACAAGGCTATGATTTCATAGTAGAATTCATTGATACCAAGTCATCTTTTCTTCGACAAGTAAACTGAAACTACACAGCATATGAAATATGTTAAATTTTACATTTATATAATACAAGATGTAATACATGTTTTTTTAGAAAAGATCAATACATATATATACACTTACAAATAATGACAACAAACCATATTTCTAAATAGTTTTGTTAAAAAGTTAAGAAGTCAAATTTGTTAAATCTTGGGGACTTCTATATTCTTCGGAACGCTCCTTTGCTGAGCAGGTATTGGCTTTAAAAAGAGGACACAGCCTCTCTTTCCAATCAGCAAAACAAAATAAAACGCAGCACAAATTGATTACTATATTCCAATGATAAACTGCTGCAAAACCAGTTGAAAATAGAACCGATATTGCAAGAATGTCCGTAACTATTGCTATTGGTGTAATGATTAGAGATCTAGTCAATAATTTAATGAGATTTGTTGGTGGATTTTGTCCTGTGAAGGATTTTTTGAAATTTCTCCTGTGGCGAAGTAAAGGCACTAAAAACAATACTAGGGTAGCAATTTGCGTTTCAACTTGGAACAATAACAATAGAAGCATGGTCCAAACTGGGAAGCATGCAGCGTCTGTTAAATTTTTTATCATCACTAAATACCAAGTTACAAAAATGACCAATATGGCGAAAAACAACATAAAAAAGCCTTGAAATGAACTGAAAAATCCTAAAAACTTTGACGAAAGATGTTTTAATGAAGGAACAGTATGATACATTGTTTGACGAAGCCACAATACAAAATAAACAGAAAAGTACGAATAATCAGTCAATAAAGCTTCACTCAAAAAGATCGCTGGTGTAAATTGAAAGAAAAGTAAAATCGTTAATGCCATTCTGGATATTGCAATCAATCCTGTTACAACAATAACCATACTCATTACTGATCTGAGATTAGATGCTAATGAAATATTTTTCAAATTTCCGATTTTGTACAGTTCATTGACGATCAGTACATATACTTGGCAGAGGGTAATGTAGATTAAAACAACCAGTGTAGCCACATCCAGATAAAATTCCCATGTATATAATTTATCCGATTGTTTGTACGATGGTTCAGCATCAGATGAGCAATTCGTTTCAAACATGGTTCCAAAAACTTGCAGACTTCAGTGCGTGGATACACTTTTCAGATGTATTATAAATTTTTATTTTTCTAGAGGAGAAGAGATAATAAATATCATATTTATTCAAATTTTTTACTTCACATGATCTTCGTTATAGAATTTCAATTTCATGTTATTTGAGTCTAATTGTGTCTAAGAACGCATACGGAATGGTAAATACGCTTAGATTCTTAAGCAACTCACTCTGAAATACTTGTACATAATAGGAGTAACTAACAAGCTCATTCGGACAAAATACAATATTTAGAGCAGTGGTTTTCAACCTTTTACGGCTCGTGGCCCCCTTCCGGAGGCTTTTTGCACTCGTGGCCCCCCTGTTCGTCATTCTAAAAAAATTGATGTGTTAGATTGTATTATGTATTTGCGACCTTTTATAGAATGCAAAAACAAACCATGGGTAAAAAAGTCAATGCTTTTTAGATTAGTGAACGATCATTGAAAATCTTGCGCTTGGGACTGTCTGACTAGGTTCCTTATATTAGGCACCGCCTTTGATATAGTCAGGTGATTGTACTGTCAACATCAGGACGGTTCCTAGATTTTGCTTTGTTGGTAACAAGATCAGAAAAAATAGATTCGCACAGATAGGTTGTGGTAAATTGAACTAGCAACGAAGAAGCTTTCTTACTAAGTAGTAGGTAAGAATCACAAAGGAATACCCAGAAACTCGAGAAGTCTTCTTTGCTTGATTTCAAAGCAAACTTGTTAGCATACATCGGCAGCCATGTCATCAATAAAGTCAAAGCCAACATAACTGTCGTTCCATTTGGGGATTGGGAATTTACATATTAGGCTTCTGCAGTTATAACATGATATCGACCGTTATCTCGCAGTTTCGCGAAACTGCCCGTCTGCTGTTAGATGGCCTACCAACAAACTATTCGGATTAGTAGATTCAAAATTCCATTATGATCAAACAATTCGCACACACAAAAAAGTGAATACACCTAGTGACTGGAGTAATAAAACTGAGGTGAACGGGGACTTTTCTTTTAAATGAAAAGAATGCAAACGAAGTCGCTTTATAATAAATTATTAGCCTTGTGTCGTGGCCCCCCTTGAACTGCTTCGTGGCCCCCTTGGGGGGCCCCCGGTTGAGAACCACTGATTTAGAGGATTACAAATAATATCGTATATATATATATATTCGTCTCGGCCATTTTTCATTCAAATTTCCGCTTCCGATGTCTCTCGTATTTTGCCGTAGCCTAATGTTTTGCGCATTTTAATTGACTTGCACTTCTGTGACAAATGAAACTGAAAATCTTATGGTTTCAACTTCTAAGTTCTATCTTGACATCACGTCATATTCTTTAGTCGCTGTCTTCAACTTCACACGTTTCTGCTTAGAGACAACACGCATACGAGCTACGTTTGTTTTACGCTATTTCCTATGTGCTATAAATCTGCTATTCTTCTTTTGTAATTTTTCAAAGTTTAAGTTTAAACAAGATACTAAACTTTAGAATACACAGAAGAATATAATCTTTTAAAGTATAAACTTCAGAGCGATCTATTATTTATAGTTGAATATAAGAAACGCCCCGAGTCATTCGGAAATGCGTGGTTCGTCACAACGACTGTTTACAGTTTATTGTACATCTATTAGGAATTTATATTTTATAAAAATAATATCCTGCATAGCCCTAAAACAACCAAAATAGCTGAGATTATAATTGATATGCCCAAGATATATATATAAATTTTAACTTGATCCCTTGCCTATCGTATTACATTTCAATATTAATATCTTATCATATCATATCGTGGTGATGTCAAGCAGTTTCACACTTTATAGCCAATTTAGTAAGAAATTTCCAATTACTAAAATCATTTGCTCTTTTAAAAGCAAAAATAAAATTATTTGTGAAACTCGAGAATCACCCAGTCTGGATGCAGTTTCTCTTGCTCAACACTTAGGTTACTATTGAATTGAAGTAAGCAGTAATAAAATCATTCCAAGAATGTCTTGACTGTTATGAGTCATTGAATGCGAATGAACTGTTAACATAATGACTTTTCACAGTTTAGTGAGTGGAGTTATTCTAGGTAATCTTTACGGCGTTTAGCAACTTCGATAATTTTTTCTTCCTTTTCCTATCTAGATCGATTGGTGATTTCTTATTACATTTGTCATTTACGTGCATAAAATACCGCGTATTAGTGATTACCTAATATTTCTCTTGAGGTACAGGAACTAGTATGCTTTCTATTATCTCATTAAATCATCACATCCATCAGTTTTCATTTGAATTATTGATGAGTTCAAGATCAAATGTATTTCTCTACATGGGGTTTTATTTGCGAAGTCTTGAGTTAATTTTTTGCTGGCTCATCCAGTAAATATTGTTCAAAATGATACTTTTTATAAAAAATATAAGTTGGTAATTGATGTTCAAATTGTTATTCGAAAAATATATTAATTTGGTCAATCCCACGTATGCCTACAACACAAGGCAAATCTAAATATATATCGGGTTATTCTATTTTCAAATAAACAACAAAGAGTCAGCCTGGTGATTAGTAACAAAATATGTAAATAGTGATCTAAAATGATCCAAAATAAATAATTAGGTGCGGTCCAAATCCAATACTCGAAAGGTCCGGATTGGGACCGCGGTCCGCCAGTTGAGTAGCCCTGGTCTATAGCACGCTTATCTTCGCTATAAGCGTGTTGATTGGGTTCGTGTTGGCCCGGGCGCAACATGATCGTTAATACGTTATTTGCTACATATGACCTGAATTTGGCAATTTTTCTAAAGTTCGGAATTTTTTTCAAATAAGATAAAACAACAAAGTAACCTAAACCTCTATACCTACAGGTGAAATGTTCTATCACGTTTAATTTTATTTTATAAATATATTGGTAATTATCTATAGAAAATGAAAGAAAATACAATGTTATGTTATAAGGTCGCCGATGACGTCATTAAAAAAATGTTGATTCGATATTTAGCGGAAGTAAACGGTATAAACATTGATCGAACATGACGGTACTTTACCGACAAGAACTTGTTCAAACTAGATTGTGTATTGTAGAACCTAGGATTGTGTAAGTAAATAGTTGTCTCATAACCGTTGAGTTATAGATATAAGAATTGATCCGATTACCTAATACCTATCTGGATTCCTGTCTCGATCACTTCCGGCATGGAAAGGAAATAGCAAAAAGAATAATAGCCTTATAAACCACGTTGGTTTCGAAATGCTGAAGTATCGAGAATTATCTAATATACTAAGAGTAGCTAAAAATGGCAATGGCATTTTAATGCGATATATAAGCCAGCTTCAATGAAAACAATTCCTTCTATTTTGCCAGGGATTGAGGAAAGCCGTTTCTGAAATGTTTTAAAGTTTATTTTCAAAAATATGTCCATCCTTGCTAAAGTGATTGGTTTGCCGTGGGGTGTGCCATAAAAAGAAACGTTGTTTGTAGGCTAACTATTTTTATGTCATGATTCCGAGTTTTAGAGTTCGACACACTTGAATTTTAATCACGGAGATCCAATGGTGCACTGAACATCAGATGAAAATCACTGTATCGCCCTAGCACTACTATGTGTAAATACTGATGGGGCCGCTGTATTTTGCGAGGCCAAATTATGTCAAAAGTTCTTGACAGGAGCTGCCCTAGAGTGGTTTTAGTTGGTGCTACGGGAACTCCCTTAAGTATATAAGTCAGAGTAATGATATTATCTTCTTGGGTTATCAACTTGAAAAACTCTTGCGGTATTGCGCATGCAAAAGATCCTGCACGGTTGATGGGAGATTGGGCTTCGTGAGCGCAGTTAAAAAGGAATTTCCACGAGAACCTACCTAATGTTTAAACAAGCGCTACTTCAAGGCAGCTTGAAGACAAATTTCAAGTACACTTAAAATAAGATAAGATCAACCACCTTTTAATACCCGATGATAAGTGAGGCGTTCGCGACAGACGTGTCGGCTAACTGATTTATAGGCTACAGGATTTATTAGAAATGAGTGAAGCTTTCAATATAACTTTGTTAGGGACCGGTTTAAACTCGTTTCTACTATTACATATTATACTACAAACTAGAAGCATTGCTATTTTACACCCCGCAATCATTAAACTCGCTTCCTCTTGCGCAAAAGCATGAATATGTATAAATTTCAATTTTGCTTTCATTCTATTGTGCCCGTTTGCCTGAATGGCTAACGAAAAACGATTTGATTGATTTCTAAAATTCGATCTTAGTATCACAATCAGCAATCATTGCTAAAACTTCCTATACGTACACTTAAAAACTTTTTTTCTAATAATGTTGACACTATTCTTCCTAAAAATGAAAAAAACCCCACAAAAATAGATAACAATTCGCATAAAATTCCACAAAACGATAGTCACGCAGTTCCTCTTATATCGAGAATTTCACATATGTGACTGTTCATTGATAGAAAAACCTATAAGCAAAAATGGAAGATATTTCAACCAAACCACTGTATGTAAGCTTTAAGGTTAAAACGATATGGAATGAGAAAAAAAAATCGATATGTACATTTTGCCTGGACAGTGTGGTCGATATTATGATAAGGACTTGATAATTTCTGAGTTTTTAGGATTAAAACACTGGTACTTGCCAGAATGTTATCTAGAAAAAAAATCTCGATTGGTTTTATACATGATGTCTCACTCCTCATATGCACATCCGCAACTGTTTTGTTTCTGACTGTTTCGTATAAGTCAGGGGTGGCCAACCTTCTACCGACCGCGATGGACTGATCGGTAAATAAGGTCCTATATACAAAAATGAATGGGCACTGAATGTGCAGATAACTGTACACACGCATACAAAAAATTCGCAAAATCGTCACAAAATTTTTATTTTTTATCTTTTATTCAAGTTGTAGATTTGAATATTTAATTGTACCCGGAGTAATTGATTCATTATTTATTTAAGATTTATTTACATCATACAATTCAGATAAAGAACGTGCCTAATTTTTAGTCTTAAGTGTTGAAAATTCTTCAAGAAACCTTGCCAAGTATTATCTAAACGGCGAAAAATAAATATTCTCAAACCATGAATGTTACATGACTGCTCAAACTTCAGTATCTAATTTACAATTTCCTCCAAACGCGATTCTTCGCTTGATTAGAATTAGAACAAATTGGGCATTTTGATGCCACTGCTACCATTGCGAATAAAATTTATCACACTACTCCTGGAGTGAGACAATAACTTTCGCTTACTGCGGAAGTTATTGTAGGATCGTTTGTCAGTCTAGACCAGGGTTGCCATCTACATAAAAAATTTAAAAACATCAAAAAGCCAAACGTGGAAATATTAGGCGGACAGCATTATTTTTCAATTCAGGTATATACAATACACCAGGGTCGTCCAACCCTTGGCCAGCGGGCCCTATGTTGCCCGCGAAAGCATTTCGAGTGACCCGCGCTATATTTTTTAAAATTAAATAAAAAAAATTGGAATAAAATTATTTTTCGAGTAATGTGAACAAACGTTTTGTTTATTTTCCTGAAATGCGCTCTGCCAGCCCTTTCAAACGAGCCATTAGTGCCATTTTTAATCGAAACCAACCGGGAGGAGATATCGATAATAAAGGTGCCATAGCCGCTTACACACTTGGTCTCTTACTACTCTATATGACGTAATCGAAAACAACAGTTTCATTGGTATAATAATTGAGAAAGTTTGGTGTGCGGGTACTTTTTTTTTCATTAACCTGTAGTCAGTGTAGCAAAACTAGAACATAATGCCATGTTAAGTGGCCCGCGCAAATATTAGTAAACTACATGCGGCCCTTCGGCCAAAAAGATTGGACGACCATGCAATACACCATGTATGCCGCTTTAGGACGGATAAATGTACACGTTTTTACTCTAATGATTTGGTTTCTGCGAGATCTCTTAGTCTGTAATTCCTCATAGTTCTGTCGACATCTACTCTAACTACTCTAACTTGCGATATATATACCTCAGAAAATTCTCCCGATATTTTACTATTGAAATTTTTTTATGATTGGTTTGAAGTGTTGGCGATTATAAACTGGTTCACATGTTTGAAGGAATCGTTTTTACTAAAATATTTAACCACGTGCCGCTTGCACAGATAGTCTACTGATATATGATTTTAGCCGAGATAAAACTAAAGCTCCTCGGAAGGCAAAATGATAATTACTGAATTAAGGCAACCAACTATTTTTTGGAAACATAACTAAAAACTAGGGCTGGGCATTTTTGAATATCCTGTGATTTCAGAATCGAATCGAATAATTTTTCCGAATTGAATCTGGAATACTTGAAAATATATAATTGTGAGCGACTTTTTTTTATAGTAATTAGTCCTCTTAACAAATGAATCACCGAAGACATAGAATACATCCATCAGATAGATTACTGAGGGTTCACACACACTAACACACACGTTTTATCAATACCTCACTACAGAAAATAGTCATATGTTAGAATTGCGTTGAAAAAATATGATTTCAATGAAAAAAAATTGGGAAATTCACCTCGACCATTGGCGGGAAGAAAAAAACATGTCGGCGATTCGAAATTTAGCTCTGAACCGATTCGAATAATTTACTATTCGATTCGAAATGCCCAGCCCTACTAAAACGGACAGATAACACTGTAACTATGAAACTATGAAAACGAAGCCTGCTTGAACATCTGTCTGAGCGGCTGCAAAAACACAGGTCATGCTGCACACTAACACAAATATATTTTTGTAACGTTTGTCTGACCAAGGTCAGACTTCTTCATAGTTCAACCTAATCGATAGCACATGTTTGGCGCCAATATAGCAACCCTGGTCTAGACACGCAATATTCCACACTTTATTTTAAAACCTTGGCAGCGAAAAAACTTGCATTTGTTACTTGATAATATGCTTTATCGGGCTTGCCCAGACTCAAATACTGTATGTGTACCAGTATATTGTATTTTGCGCATGTGAAGTACTGTATTCTCCTTGTTGCTGAACACACAACTGGTTCGAGACAATTTTTGGGGGTATTTCAATAAAATATACATCAGACGCAATCGACTGCTCGAGACGTGGCGATCGACGTGTTTGCCACCCCCGGTGAATTGCACGCAATCTGAATATAAAGCGAGGCTAAATAATGCACCCACTGTCTATATTCATCTTTATTTTTTTTCAGATATACTGAGATTTGTTTTTTTTCATTCGGTAGATAAACACATTCATTAGATTTTAACTTATATACATGTTTGTTCACAATCCAGATTCCTCACCCTTCTATATGCTGTTTTATTTTTGCGAATGAATCAAACTAAAATCTATCTAATTATATAGAAATCAATGACGCGTGACTGTTGGGAATAATTAAGTACTTCACATGCCGGTGGGCTGTCTATGATGTATATTCGTCGTGTACTCCCAAACATCAGCTTACCCATCTCTTGCACCTATTTTATAGCCACCAACTGAAGGTCGTATAAAACATCACTGGGCAACTCAAGTATTGAATCTTCAGATAAGTGAATATTTACAACGGAGTTAATGGGGATATGATCATTGCTATTAAGCACAATATATATGCATATAATAGGCTTATACTAGTATTTTATTTATATTTAATTATGTTATTTTGATTTGATTTTAGCAATGCCAACAAAAATATAACTTTATTGTTAAAATAAAATGAAATCAATCTTATAGATATAGTTTATGGAATAGCTTGACAATCTTGATAAATATGAATCCTTCCCGTCTACTTTGCAGTGACCATCCATGCACGACGAAAAAATTGTTTGCCTGTTATCTCGTCCGTGAGTGTCAGGGAACGCGAGCCTATGTTGAACTTAAATACACTGAGTTTCTTTCTTGAAAAAAAAAGATACCACTCTCAACGATATGATTATGCACTTTTATATAAATTTGATAAAAACATGTTTCCTGATATTATATTGGAAACGTGTGGCAAGGTGGTGTAAATTTAGTTCAGCGGTAATTATATACAATTTGTTACCGATTAATTCTTGACACGACACTCAAGCCTAAGCTCGAGTTTCTATTTCCAATTTTTATTCGAAGCACCTTGACATTGTCTGAAGTTGAAACAATCAATGCCGGGGTCATAGCTATCATTTACGGAGTTTGATTTTAAAAAGTGTTGTAGATGATGTAAACTAAAGTGTTGATATGAGGAAAGAATTTTCAATAAATAGACAGACACCAACCGCTTGCCATTCAACTAAATTCTCCCAGACCTTTCGAGAATTCTACTTAATTAATGATCAAATTTACAATTATGATACTTACGGCTGAGTGGTTATTCCGACAAGAAACAGTTCACCATTGACAACAAGTGATTTCACGAATTTTCCTTCTATAAAAGGCCATTCACTTGCAATTTCCAGACAGCTCCATGTTTCATTCGGTATATCGAACATTTGAATTCCAATATCATCTGCATTAATAATCTCAATTTAGATATTTGTAAGATAGAATATAAATATCTTCATAGCCGTTCACGAATGTTCGGCAAACAATTGGGAATATATTTGATGAAAATCGAGATTTATAGTAAACGTGATGCATTTTATGTGATGCATTTTAGTTTATATTACCTGAAACATATATAAAGTCGTCCAATTTAACGGCACTTCCAAGACACGTTTTAGACAACAAGTGTTTGATTTTCTGCCAAGTGTTAGATTTGCGATCATATTTCAAGGACAAATTCAAGATATTTCCTGCGGTATCTTGACCTCCAAGACAATAGATCCCGCCTGAAAAACCACCAAACTTCAAGACATGCTGAGTTATTACCCTGTCTCATTCTATACGGAAAAACTGGATTATAAGACCAAATTAATACGCATTTTACTATACCTTTTTCAGGCACTAAAATCACAGAAGTCCTTGCAAACTCTAAATCTTGAATATATGTCCATGTCTTTTTCCTGGAATCAAACATTTCTGCAACGTACGTAGTAACAGGGAAATTTCCTCCACAGACATAGATACAATCTAATTAAAATTTAAAATCATATTCACGGAAAGGAAAGTTGTCGAAATTAATTAGATTAATTGGCGATAATTAATTAATTAGAGACCAATTAGAGATAATTTATAAACGAGATAATTGAGTCAATTTTACTGTGATGGAGATAAAATTACATTACAAATATGGGAGCGCCAACCATTCAATGCCGCAGCAGGCGGACAGAATCCGTGGTCCTTCAACATATCAGCCATTCTTTCCAAGGTAGAAGATGAATCAGTATATTTCAGACGATAAGTTGATTTTGTACATCCTGCTAACATGTAAACGTATCCATTCAAGGAAACAATTGAAAACCATTTGCAGTTTAAATCTCTCAGTGATATCTGAAAATAACAAGATATGTAAAATTAAAATTAAGAAGATAGAAAACATGACGTTTATTATTATATATAGAGTTATAGACAGTAAGATATATAAACCTGGATTTCCTTCCACTGTTTAGTTTCTGGATTGTAGAGGTGAAAATGCTCGGAGTATTCGTCATATATCAACATAACCTCATCTAATCAATAATATAAAATATAATATACCAGTAGATAAGCAGAGCATATATCAGATAGATCACCAGTAGATAAGCAGGTTAATTTGTTTCTTTCTATAATTTTTTTAAAATTTCAAATTATTCGAAAATGTTTAGTGATATTTTCTACATTTAAAGAATTCCGTGTCACGGGTGCCATCAAATATGGACTTTTTAAATGTTCGCTTATCCTTGGAAAACTAATTGTTTATTTAAATACAACTTTTCATGTTATTAATTCCTTCTATAAAGTAAAATATAAAATACAATGAAAAATACCTTGCGAGGAAAAAACTACAGAATACTGGAATAACGCATGACCTTTGAGTTCATCTGCACTTGGACGTTGGTATGGTTCAAATTTCAACATTCGACTGAGCATGTTTGTGGCCTTCTTCACGTGATTTATTAAGAGCCCCTCTAGGTTTAGATTTTTATTCATTTTTATGTTATAATTCCACAAATCAGGTTCTGCACCGAATGGATGCAGTCCATTACTCCATAGAAAATACATGACAAGACCAAGAGAGAATATATCGGCTTGTTGAGATATAATATCATGTAGATATGTTTCAGGTGCCCTGAATCCATCGGTTCCAACACGTGCAATACTTTGAGCTGTTACAGAGCAACCATGTCGTAATTCTTTGCTCAAACCAAAATCTGTGATTTTCACGTGTAACTTATCGTGAGTGAGTAAAATATTACTAGGCTTGAGATCTCGATGAATCACGCTCTTTGAGTGTATAAACGCTAAACCATTTATTAGTTCTTTTGCCATTGAAATACGTAAAGATGCTTCGAATGATTTCCTTGATAGTTTATGTTCTTTAACCCAACTTTCAAGATTCTGTGCGTGACATAGTTCCATTGCAATGTACATACGTTTACTAAACGGTCCTTCATTATAGACGTCTGAGTGAATAATAGACACGACATTTGGATGATGCGCCAGCTTAAGTAGTATTTTTGCCTCTTTGATATTCTGGCTGTTATATGGGAGGAATTTGATAACAATCGGCCTCGAACCTGTGACTATACTTTTTTGTTCGCCTCGATAAATATGTGCTCTTTCGCATATTGGATCGCTTTTGTATACACGTAAAGAATCGGATAAATCCGCAAAATCTGTAAAAAAAATTTCAAATTAAACTAATTCAAGCAAATAAAATTCAATATTGGCAAAACTTTTTCGCGATATTTTTTTTTTATTAAATCGCGATAGTTGGCTGAGTACTATATAAATTGAGGGATATCCCATTTTATACTTATATAGTATTTACCTTTTTCCGCATTTGATTCTTTTTCTTCAAGTTCTGTATCTGAAATTAAAAATCACAAAAATTTGTGAAGTCAAGTTTTAAGCGGTTGAAAGTCAGGCTCTTCACAACCCTAAAGTGTGAGCCACTATTCACCCAGTTTCCAGAAATTATTTAATTGAAGCTCTGAAATGACTGATAAGGTAATTCAAAAAAGTTTCGAATACCTTTTTCATTACTTTTGTAAAACTTTTATACTAATAAAATTCTCTGCAGATTTTGCTCTATATAGTCATTTTCAAAACTTACCGTATTTGGTAATGTACGTTTTGTTGATTATCCGAGTTCCGAAATGGGCTCCTTTTAAATCTGCTCCTGCAAAGTCTGACGAAAAGACAAAATTAGAAAGCAATCTAAATTTGAATGACAATGGATTTAGAGAGCATGATATGGCGTAAGTGTAATTAATAAATGAATAAACAAACAGCCCCAATATCAAGAATATCTTTTTGCGTAAACTTAGAGGACTTAGTTGACCCAGATATCAATTTAAACGAAACGTTTTGACTGAGCCGAAAGACATAATTGTATATCCACGAAACCCATCGAAGAAACTCACTCTAATAACGTGGAATAACGCAGGTATAGCAACTGTAAAAATGGAGACAAGACTTACCCTGTTTTTGCAAGTTGTAATTTTTTGCTCCAATCGAAGCCCCAGAAAGATTACTTCCGTCGATGTCAACTGAAATTAAAATGCGACAATTATACAAAAATATTCATGATGTTCTTACTTGGTGTACCATGCCATTGACTATTTTGAATTTATATTATATGTTTCTGAAACCTTCTAGAAATAAATATATCATAGCTTAAAAATTAAAACGTTTGCGAATCATCGATTAACATAATCCTATAAACAATAAACTGAAAACAAATTATTGTTTGTTTAATCAACGCAGTATTATGCTAATTATCCTCACCAGGCTGTGTATTCATCAGGCTAAAGGCAATTCATTTCATTGTTATAAAATTCAATCAAATCACAACAAAGTGAACTGAGACACCTTCGTAAGTAGCCTAACCCTGAACGTCAAACCTAAACCATTTATGTAAAATGGTTTAAATGTAAAATCTGTGGTGAAATTAATTCGTATGTAGTTCTTGTCAACGTGGTCATAAAAGCATAAGTTGCCAAAAATTAATTTCAGGTTTCAAACAATAGGCAGAGTAAATGAAAATTGGCACATATTCCAATGTATGCAAATTAACGATTTGCTGGAGGAAGTTGAATAATATATTCAAATTAAAAGACAATTTTGTGACTCATATGCCGTTATGTTGGGTAATGCAGTTACACACTTGCTTTCGAGAATAAAAAATCACGACATGTTTGATTTTTATATTATGTATACAATAAATTTTCTATATATATTGAGTATTTGCTCTTTTCTAACACTGGATTATTTTTCAAGCCGTCACAACTATTTGTAAAGATACCCGGATTCAATTGGAAGTCTTGATTTCATGATACAAAAAATGTTATACGTTTTTACCAACTTTAAATATCAATGTAAAACACAACTGCCAAATTCTATGAAAACATTCTGATGATAAACTACACGTAAGTTGAAACAACATGTCAATAACTTTGCTTACAAACATTGTTTGGCTGGGTTGTCGCCGTTTCACCATCCTGACTTTCACTTCTTAAAAGGATTCGTTGTGATTCAATGTTGTCCAATATTTCCTTGTGAGCAATAGCTACTTTTAATATAATATATAACTGATTACCAACACGTTGACGTTAGTTACCAAAGATTGTAATATCCTAAATTATACGTGTTGCGAAATTACTTTTTTCTTTAGAACCTTGATAATATGCATGGTATTTAATATGAACAAAGTAGCAAAACAAAATCGTCTTAAGAAAACCTTGCAAGGGTATAAAAATAACTAACACGTTGGGTAATCAAAAAATTGTTTATGTTTTATTTTCTTGTGCTATTCTGCAAAAACAGCGTGTTCATCGTTGAAATTGTGTCAGGTTCTAGTTTTGCAATTTAAGTGTTAAGCTTTAAAGCTTAATCGTTTTAAGAAAACCTTGCAAGGGTATAAAAATAACTAACACGTTGGGTAATCAAAAAATTGTTTATATTTTATTTTATTGTGCTATTCTGCAAAAACAGTGTGTTCATCATTGAAATTGTGTCAGGTTCTAGTTTTGCAATTTAATTGTTAAGCTAAAATAGTGGCAACATTCAACTTTAAATGACGCAATGTTTCATTGTTTATTTCCGTAAGGAGTGACACAAATATAAGATGAAAAAAATTATATTAAGAAGAAAGTTACCCCCTGGTTGTTCCTCCATTTATTAGCTGGTAGTCCAAATGCAGTTAATTTCCACTTTGTAGTATTTTATATCTAGTTTTTCTATATTAAATATAATTACTGATTTTGAATTACTAATGTTAGATAATAAAGCACTAATTCCTCTGTTCTGATAACAACTCTTATCTTCAAATTGACTTTCCAATTGCTTACTACAATGCGAGTATGTAAAGTCAATAGAGATCTGGTAACTAGCACCACATTAGACTAGCCTATTGGCTTTATTCTTAACAATTACACATATTTGTGTCATACTTAGACTAACCAGCTTACAAAGTGGAATCAAGGAACATTGCATGTACAGGAAGTATTAAATAAAGAGCACAGTATGAGTCAATAGCTTAACAAAGCAGTAGCATGGTCCATATGTGGCCTAATCATGAGAAAAGCAAATAATAATTCCGAAACTTAGTATAGAACAATAACATATTACTCACATAAAGCTTGGGTCGAGTAAGCATATATTTCAAGTATATTGCATGATTGCCACCAGGTAAACTCATGTTGATAATAAATAAAGCACAACCGGTGTTAGCAGAACGATGTAATTTGCCGACGTTTCGAATTTCTATACAGAAAAACTTCATCAGGGCATGATATGGAAAAGACACAAGTGGATATATATAGAGAAAGAAAAGGAAAAAAATATGAAAAAAAAAATTATCATCGCGTAAACTCTAATCTAAAAGGATGATGACAAGATAACAAGTATAAACATATATAACTTGCGCTAATTTGTTTAGATATGTCATCTTGTCATCATACTTTTAAATTAGATTTTACGCCATGACAAATCTTTGTAATATTTTTTTTCCATTTCTTTCTGTATATATATCCACTTGTGTCTTTTCCATTCCATGCCCTGGTAAAGTTTTTCTCTATAGAAATTTGAAACGTCGGCAAATTACATCGTTTTGCTAACACCCGTTGTGCTTTATTTATTTTATTACCAACGTATATTTCAAGTATATTGGGAATAAGGAATGAATATTGGGAAAAATGAAACAACAAACAAGAACATAATTAGGGCAGTTTAAAATAGAAAAGTGCCACCATTTTCTCGGTTTTTGAAAATGCTAACGCGTTCAGATCCGAGTAAATAAATACCGTCTTACTAGTCCTAGTCCTATCCTAAAATTATTAGCATTGCTCAATGAATCCTATATGAAACTATGAAATTATACTCAGATTAATTTATTTGTATATATTTATTGTGTGAATGTATACTTATATTGTACAAATTAATAACGCGTCCTTGCAAATTGATTTGGGACTGTTCTTTGCCAAATTGGCCGATTACTGAGAAAACATTTTGCGATTTCGTTTAATACCAAAAAAAATATGAGCTGATGTTATTTTGCGCGAATAAAAAATTGCGGGATCGTATTACTGCAAACAAGGTACGTTTACGCGTTTTCTGAGAAAACAAAATTCACATTTCCGCGAAAGACCATTCTTGCAAAAGCATGTTTTTGTAAAACTACATTCTCACAATCGTATGTTCTCGCAGATGGTGGCCCAGAATAGATGTTTGAGCAACAGCCACAAAACATTAAAACAAAAATTGAAAAATTGCTGCTTGCAAAAGATCGAAACATAATGCAACTGCATTAGCTAAATATAAAATAGTAAGCATGTTCCAACATGATGTACGAATGATAGGCCACGACATATGTAAAAAGTAGCTATTCATGTAATTTTCATCGGCGACCAAAACGCTTTCGAAATAGATACTGGATCTTAGAACTAACTTATTGATGTTATTCCAAGGATCGTGTTAGAAATCAAAAATCAAGACGATTATTCATATAATGATCTGTGAATCATTTTTGATTCGAATTTGAGAGTTGTACAACCCAAACGTCGACGCATCTCACGCATCGCCTCGGTATAAATAGAAAGATTGCGAATGAAAGAAAACAGTATGAGTAAGAGGATTTGTCTCGGGTTTCGACGTGGAGCGAGTAGTCAAGTTGTATTTCTCGCATTTGGTAAAAATATATTTCGAAGATATGAATTGTTCTTCGAACGTCACTGCTGCACAAACTGATTTACTGCCATGGGATTTTTATGTGGATGCGTCGATTTCTTCTATTTTATTTTACATTACATTGTGTCAAATATATATATTAATCAAAAAAAGACTTTGGAAAATCCATGCAGAATCTATCAAAGACATCTTGTCACCAACAAATCTACGGTCAATTATGAGCATATGCATTGTTGTATCAGGATTTCTTTCTTTGATTAAAATGTTCAGTCAGTTAGCATTGTATTTCGACCCAGCTCATCCTGTACACTATAGCATTTCAGTTTCTTTAACAGGATTTAGTTTTATGTTTGTGTATCTTACATTATGGTTTCGTCAATCTATGTTTCATACTGTGATCTCTTTAAAGCATCTTTCGTCAAATCCTTTAAAAATATTTAGTTATATTCAATTTTACGTTATTGTAGTTTTTAGTTTTATCTTATTTGGTATTTTTATAGCACATCAAATTATGAGCCGAGGATATTTTAGATTACCATGTTTTCCAACTTGGTATTTATTTTTAATAATATTTTATCAAGTTGAAACTCAAATTTCAACTTTGATTCTTTTTTTGATTCCTCTCCTACGACACAGAAATAACACAAGAACAATTTCGGCATCACAAGAACCATCCGTAGTTTTCATGCGTTTATTAAAAAGATCATTCATAATCACACCCATAACGATTGTGACTGATATTATTGCACTAGTAGTTTTATATTTTGGAGATCACTCGCTTATTTATAGCCTGAATCTGGTAATTAATTTATGTTGCGTGATATTTTGTTTCGCTGACTGGAAAGAACGGTTTCTACCTTGTTTCAATTCTTTTAAAGATTGTTGTGAACCTTACTGCTTAAAAGACAATATACCATAAAACAAAATAATATTACTGCCACCAAATAAATCACCAAATCACATTTTGTACTGTCATATATTGTTTTTATTGTGTTTAATACAACTGGCTCGAACGACTGACTGTTATTGACGAATAGCAACAAACTAGACATCGTGCATTGAGTTTGCTGTCAACGACAATTACTGTTAATATTGAATCGAAATTTAAAACTATCATAGTTCAAATTGGAAGATTGAAACTCTTATGTCCACAATATTAATGTGTTATTATTAGTTTATTTATTATGTTTTATATCATTCTCAGTGTAAAAAAACTTAAATAGAATTGTTGTTATTGTTACATTGCAGTCTCATAAACATCATATTTGTTCTTGACGGCAAATTGAAAAAAATTTTTTTTCACAATTCTTCACTTAAATATTTTGTTGTTTATTGTTAAATACATGTTACGTTTGAAAATTGTGGTAAGATTTAGTTGAGAAGATGCGCAATATATTGATACTCAAATTTGGAATAACCCTCAGAATGAGTTATGAACTTATGACAAGTTGCAAGAAGAAACTTTAGATCAGGGGTCACCAAACTTTTTTGACCGCGGGCCGGGTATGACTCAAATTGTGTTGAAACGGGCCGGATGAATATTTTTGTCAATGCAATACAATAAATTCACAAATGTTGGTAATATCGCAGAATATAGATCGAGAACATCCTAGGAAAAAAATTAACAAGATTTCTATATCTAGACAATTATCCTGAGTTTAGCTGTTATCAAAACGTTGCTGTCATGAATTAGAAATGTTACAAAATCCGCGGCAAAAAATGTACGCATCACGTCTGCTCGTAAATATATACTACTACGGTCTGCTAAGTACCGTTACGCCGAGTTGAAATACCTCTCATAAAAACGAGCTGTAAAAACCTGCTGTAGCTTGGAATTCTATGAAATTTTGACATAATTTAGATAAAATAAACAACTATTATCTGGTATTCGATTTTTTTCATTAGCGCATAAATTTCCCAACATTCGACGCTTTTAAAAATTACGCTCCAGTTATACGTAGTGCAAATTAATGATATTGTCTATGGACACCAATAAAATGTATGTGGACGTGTGTATTTCTTTCCTAACTTGATACAATTTTTATGAAGTTCGTACAATCAGCACATCGTTAAATATTACCCACAATGAACCACTGTCAAACTATCATGCACAACTCCAGCGTTTATTTGCGACGATCTTTCGGCGGTGTCAATGACCGTTGCCAGAATAAAATTCTGAAATAGTCTCAATATACCATAGATGTGACGCACATCGAAAGATTAGTGATTGATATGTGTTATTTTTCCATATTTAGTTCAGTTCTTATCAAAAAAGTAATACAATCATTATGGAAAAAATTGGCCTGTCGGGCGGTACTAAAATACCGATATCTCCGTTATTTCTTGACCGTTTATTATAAACTTGGTATTGTTTTCTATTTTTACTCAGATCTTTCCACTGGAGCAGTTTTTATTTAAATCGGATGGACTTCAATTTTTTTTGTAACATACCTACATGAATATCCGCATTAAAGCAGTACAAAAGTTAGTGTGGCTTTTGAAAGTGGAGCAGTACGCGAGGGATTACAGTACTGCACAAAATGCACATTCGACGTTTATTTTAGCACAAAAAACAAACAGATTTGTCGAAAGCACGCGCCACGAGTGTACAAGTGTATCGCAGAAAACGTTACGTTATGGTAGCATTCAAAGTCGCAAAAACGAAGTTTTGTTTACAACCACGACTGAAAATCTGTCAGGGTGACAAAAGTGTCTGAGCGGACGCGGAAATGCCTATTATTACGTCACTTTTATGCATCTTGCCGATTGGCCAATGTTACGAAATAAACAAAGACGACGATGCTCGTGAAAATCTCTCTTAGAAAAAAATTTAGCCATTTTTGTGTGTTATTGCGGACCGGATAAAATGACGCCGCGGGCCGGATAAAATGACGTCGCGGGCCGGATCCGGCCCGCGGGCCGTAGTTTGGTGACCCCTGCTTTAGATAAAGTAAATGCACAAAATTCATGTTTAATGATTGGAGAGTGTAGACATATAAATAAAATTTCAAATTGACAATAAAATTCACAAAAATAAATACAAGTTGAAAAATTAAAATCTGAAATGCCTGATTTGTTTTCAACTGTACCACTACTCTATACAACGCAGGTCGCCAACTACATAACATGTCAGTTTCAATTGCGAATTCCTCATATTGTCAACTTTTCAAACATTGCCCCTTTTTTTTGTATATAGTACCTTTATATATATATATAAATATTACGATACAAGCTTTTATTTAGGCTGGTATCATTACTAATGCTACTTCTTTTATTTTCAGTATAACCAAGTGTTGATATTTATAACAGAATTCTGAAAAACGATCTTTAAAACGTCAAATATATATGAAATTATAGATTGGCGTTTTTCTTTAATGCTTCTTTGTAAGCAACACGCAGATTCTTCACTGGTTCGCCACACGTTTTTTCGTAGTAAGGGAGCTCTTGTATTTTCTTTGTCCACGAGACGACATTTGGATATTCTTTCCATTCATTGAAATCAGTCAGTGACAAAAGATGGACTGCCACATAGTAGAATATATCTGAAGTTGTGTTAGAACAAAACAAATCTATGTTAAAGTGCGTAAGAAGTAGGAAAGTTCTAAATATGTTTTTGACATCTTCCACAATTGTATTATATCCAGTAAATTAAAGCAAATTAAATATAGATATATATTTCAGTTTTGTTTTTCAAACATATTAATAATCGGTTGGTCACAGTTTTTTGAATAGAAATTATTGGAAATATATTTTTTATAGCTGGAAAAGCCAATATTGCATGTTACTTATGTGGTTCATATGTACAAACTTAGTTTATGTGTCTTGCTAATTTACATTAACTTACCTGCCAATGAAAAATGATCAGTTGCTGTGTAAGTATGCTTTTCTAGTAACTTCTCCACTATTCGTAGTGCTGATTTTGCATTGCTAGTTTTTTCAGGTCTAATTAAATCATTCGACAACAAAACGCCTCCAACATTCTGTGAAAAAATACTTAATACTTATCTTCTTTGTATATAACGGTTTTTTCTTAACAGTCTAACGATTTTTTCGTATTCATATTTTCCATTGATTTTACTTCATAGGATGATTTTACTAGGTTATCAGTCCTCCAGCTTTTTAAGCAAATCTGGGTCAAAGCAATACCAACTCGCTATTTGTCGATAGAATACGCTTTATAAAATTGAGAAATTTTTAGGAAACATTTGAAGTTTTGTAATTTATTTAGGAATTTGATAGTAGACAGGGTGTACAGGGTGACCCCCAAAAAACGGAACCCATAAATTTCCTAATTATGTTAGTTAATAATTTTTTTTACCCTTGAACTTTTGTTTGTGCATAATTGTACCAGGAATCCAGTACGCTTTGCACAAAAATTATGTCACCGACGCCGAGGAGGTTATTTGAAACATTATGGTGAGAACATAACTTTTGTGTTGAGCGTCCTAGACTACTGAAACGTTGTGGTATAATCATACACAGACAGAATGTTTAAAGGTAAACTATAAATTTGCTCGATTTTTGTAGAAGTAATTAACAAATTCATGGGTCCTCTAATAATAATTAGGTCACTCTATAAGTGAATATCATTAGGCAAAAATTTGTTTACGTACAACGTGGCCCATGATTTCATCAAATACATGTTCTCCCACGTAAAGGTGCTGATCAATAACGGCTCTTTCTCTGAGGTCTGGTGGATAGAGTTGTTGCTTCTGAGTTTCCGACCCATACTGATTGATGAGATAGGTTGCTATTGCTCGACTGGAATAGTGTTGGGAAGGTGGTTATAAAGATTTGTCGACAAAGTATCAAAATGGTGATTTTTAGGGGAAAAAAATTGATTTCAAATTTGGCCTCTGGGAAAAGATTTAAAACAAAAACAATAAGATAACAAGTCCCCCTAAAATTTTTATATACCTCAAGACAAAAATGTGACAATCAGCAGATAAATTGACGCCAAACACTGGTCACGAATTCTCAACTAACTCGATGAATAAAAAAGATACTTTGGAAATATATAAACTGATGTCATCATGGTTTTGGACTTGAAAAAAAATTCTGCTAGTTTAAAAAAGACTAAAATTTGGACCTAGTTTACCTAAACAATCCTTTCACATTTTATTTGATTGAGTTGATGTCTCATTATTCAGTTTTTCAACCAATAGACTGAACCGCAAGTTTTAGTTTTGAGTCTACCACGCTTTAATTTTCGCGATTTTTTAGTGATTAAAATTAGAATAAAATATTTTTTTCAATCACCTATGCCAATTGCACAATGTAATTTTTCTCGAACTCGTGTCAGGTCGAGGAAGGAATCAGTACTTACCTTTCAGCTAAGCGTAAACCGTTATCTTCTATTGCAGGTACTTTTTGTCGGGGATTTATTTCTGCATACCAATTTGTTTTGTGATCTTTATTAATTAAATTGACGTATCGTTCTTCGTACTTCACTCCCAAAAGTTCCAGCACCATCCAAATAGCGCGAGATGGCGCGCTTACATCCATGTAATAGAATACGATTGGTGACGTCATTGTTTTGATATTTTAAGGAAATAATTCTAGGTTTCAAAAACTAAAAGGGAAAAAATTATGTCAGTTTGCACCGAGAATTAAATTTAATTTTCACATCCTATTCAATATAGTTCAAATTTTAATTATATTGTAATTTTTTGTCTTGTCGTGCAAAACAATGTGTAGATTTAAATACTTCCGAAGCTAACGACTGCAAGTTATTATATTTCTCATGGGCATTAGGTTCACTATTCGCACAACAATCTCCAAATACCAGTCAGGATCAAAAAAATGTGTTTGTTTCTAATTAATAGAATATTTAAAATCTTTGACAAAGCGTTTGGTAAGCAAAATTTATTATTTAGAAACATGCTATGAACAAATTTATTGCTTACTTGATTCAAACTGAAGACTCAACTAGAATATATCAATCTATCGACAATGTAACAACACTGCTTTGTCCTCTAATGTTTTAGCTCTGTAGAATATTGCCCACAAACCTATATATATATATTTTATGAAAGGAAATTAATGGAAGTTTTTTGTATTAGATATAAGATGGTTAAAAACATCTAAGCATGATTTGGCTAAAATTATTGCCCTGAAGCGTAACACAAATGCGCTTGAAATGATCTCAAGACGTAAAACAATCACGCATATGAAGTCATATTTTAGTTTTAGATTAGTCAAATCATGATGTAGCATCAAAAATATTGTTGCTTCGAATCAATCAATATTAATTATTTTTTGCAATATCAGTATACCATGAAATCGTACTTATAATTCACGTGCCAAAAATGAAATAGAAACGTATACTGGGATAAAATTATGTCATTGGTTGAGCTTTTGGCAATCGTTTATGATCAATAAAAACGAATTGCAAAACCCATATTGAATGAAAATAATCTCACGCAAAAATGCTAAATTTCAACATTGCCAAACACTCATTTTTAGAGATTTTCAGAGACTCATGCCAGAAGAGATACTTCCGTCCTTTTTGAAGTCAAAGTAGACCTCTTTTAAATTATGGTTATATAAGGATGAATAAAAAAAGAAATCGGTGCGTTTTATTTTGTTGGCCACCCTGTACGAGTAATTAAGTTAGATTATGTCATTATTACGATGATACTGAAAGTGCATTGGATGCCGCCAAGTCACGTTCGGCATCTTTTGCCAAAATCTTCAGCCGGATGTCGTATTACCAACTGTATGATTCAGCAACAGCTCGTTCAACACAAAAAATAACATATAAGCAAATTAGTTTAAATAAAAATAATAGCTACAACTTAGTAAAAACTGTTGTATGGGTGTGTTTTCTGTTTTGCAATAATTCACAAAAAGAAATGGTAATATTAATAGCGTCATTGAACTATTAACGGCATTATTAACTAACTAAAAACCAACTTTACGAATTGGGTCGTCTGACTGTTGCAGAAGTGCGTTTCCTTGTTTATATCCTCATGTCACAAAAAATACTTGATGTGAAGACAAAATTGCGGCATTGGATGGCTTTTAACTTGTCGCATCGCATGGATCACATCACTGGACTGGTATTCTGGTTCTGGGACTGAGAGTTACCTTCAACAGTCATCACACGTGCACAAGTTATCGCAATAATTAAGATTCCAAGTATAATTTAGAATAATCAATTTGATTTTAAACAAGAAAGATACGCTCAAATATATGGACACGTAGCGCCACCTATTGGCAAATTCGAATGACGTCACACAGAACGTTGAAAAACACTGTCCACTATAATAATAATGAATTGACTACGCAACTGTCGTTTCGATGTAAAACCATTGTCAAATAAATATAAATTGCGTTGGCTGATGCTTTCATTGTTCAAATCGGGCATAGCACATAAATAAAGCTACTGAATAGCTGTATAGGCAATGTTTACATCTTGTTAGATAATCATGTTGTACGTCATACTTATACCTAAATATAGTAGATACCCAATACTTGAAATAAGTCGTGTAAACGAAATGAAATACATATTTCGGCCATAAAACCTTGTGAGTAAATATGAAGTCTGGACAACAGTTATTTTGTGCAGCAACCGGGAAACAGACCGTGCCGTATCAAGTACCAAGCACATTTGTATTAGTTTAGATGTGATGTATGTAATTGTTATGAATAGTTTTTTTAAGCAATTGTCCTATTTGGAAATAATTAGTTCAATTTGGCATGTTTCAAAATGAGACAGGAATGAATAGATACAATAAGACCTTAACATAATCAGGAGAATCAATGTGCAATTATGATTCATCAATATCGAATCGTCTTGAAAGACTAAATATTTTTCAGAACAAATTGGAACAACAAAACGCCCACCTTAATAACCTAAATCGTACGGGTTTTGCAATTCCGCCAAAATAAAGCATTGAAATCATTGAAATATTTGTGTCAAGCAAGAGTTATATGTTCTGTTTACAAACGTTTTCGCGTTCATTCGCTTTCGACAATGATTCAGCGAAACCGATACGTTACGAATTAATTGTTGCGACTTGAATAGCAAGTTATTTTATTTATTTTATTACGGAGGATAAGCATTCATGCGGAAAATATTCAGCGTATCGTATAGACCGGTAGATTCCACAGAGAATACCTTCGAGTTCAATTCAGATTAAAGACTAGTTTTAAGTATGCAGTCCGACATATATGCTGGTACAGCGTTGTATATCAAGGATGACAAAATATAAGCGTAGTGTTATACCTCAAACGTAGCAAACGTACATAACACTATGATGTAAAAAAGGCAATCGAAATTTTCAGACAGGTGAGTTTCCTGTTTGATCAAGATTTGATTGAAAAGTATTTTGCTTATAAGACTGTGAGAGATCGATCAGCGTTTGCTTCATACATAAGATTGCAAAGCATCTTTATAAGCATGCAGAGTAGAAAATTAATTGCTGTAGGAACATGTCTTAATATTAAGATACTTGTGTACGTACCATAAGCTATGGTAACCTTTGCCCAGAATCAATTATACATTTAAATTACGACGTCGCTGTGAATTCTTCCTTTTTCCGGCTGTTTCGTAGAAAACAACTTACGTTTATTTTTGTGGAATCGAAATCAGTATGCTATCCAAATAAATAACTCTTCTAATTCCTCGTGCTTTAAGATGCAATGTAGTTCTTCACTTAGCAGATATAAGTTAAGCATTTTTAAAAATGTTTAATTGTTTTATACAAAAATATGATTTATACTAATGGTGGAATGAAAAAAATTGCTTAAACTGCATCGCATCGTAACGATCAGTTCATTAAATGAATTGAGAATTGATCACGACAATATTGTATACGAGAATTCGTGGTGCGCGGAAATTGGGTCTAGCACTTGTTATGGCATCACTATGTACACACGTCGTATATCGGCGGTGTCTATATGGTATAAATTGATTTCAATGTCTATCAAGAAGTTGCAGTGCAGTACTACAGTAGTTGGTCACTAAAAGGTCGGTCTCGTTGTTTTGAAAGTTATAAAGCAAAAAACATTACTGAATGACAATACATATTTGCAGGTGTACATATGAAGAATAGCAAAGTAATGCACAGGCATAACAAAATCGTGGGGAGATGAAAGCCGATTATCTTTCTTTAGTACACATTTGTATGAAGACGATATTTGAGTCTTAACGGCGAAGCCTAATTTTAATGTGACCAACTACAAATATTTAAAAAACATCATATATATATATTATTAGACTTTAATTGTAATTTTGATCTTCCAGTTTCGCTAACGCCGCCGAACAATAAGACACGTCATCGTTAACATCGTTCTTATTTCCTTATTATATGTTATCTATTATATATTCAGCTTTGTATTTATAATTACAAATTACCGATGATGTCGGATCTTCATTTTTACTACATGGATGCAAGTGCACCGTCTCGCGGTGCCTGGACTGTGATAGAATTGTTGGGATTGAAATACACCGAACATATTATTAATTTAATAAAAGAAGAACACAAAACTGAGTCTTACGCAAAAATCAATCCCAGACAAAAAGTTCCGGCTCTGGTTGATGGAGATCTCCACCTATCTGAGAGGTGAAATATTCTTTAAAAATGAAATTCAAACACAAATATAATCACAAATTTTATATATTTAAACGAATTTTACATTTTCAGTCGAGCGCTTGCTACCTATCTGGTGAGTAAATACGGAACGCAATGTGGAAAACAACAACTCTATTCAATCGATGTCAAGCAGAGAGCATTGGTTGACAAACATCTTTACATAAGCGTGGATGTAATGGATATTGTCCAGAGTTATGTGGTGAGATACAGTTTGGGTCGAGAATCGAGATATTTAATTACTTAGTAATCTTACTCACTTAGTAATCAAATATTAATTGTGCTCTGTATAAGATTTCTTTATACAACAGAGACCTAAATCAAAGATGATTAAAGTAAAAGATAATTTTAGCTGTACACCACGCTTCTTAAAACTGTTGAAGTTAAATATGATTCATGTGCTATGCTTAATTCTACATTGTTTTTATTTTGTAATTTATTGTTTTGTTGTACAAGTGTACAAATATTAAATAATAATTTCAACAAATAACATGTGATATATGTTTTCATTTAGTAAAGTAATATCGCAACTTTTGACTTGTTCGTATCAAACCCAAAAATTGTTAGCTCTCGTCATCTAATACGTTTGTACACACAAAAGAATTATGATGTGCTCGTATATGGGGTCTGCTATGGGTGTAACCGTTTTACTGTTATTTTATTCAACTACATTTTTCCAAACAAGATACACTGATCGTTTCAGAATGTCGCTGGGGTTGTGCTGTTTGGAGGACAAATGCATCCAGAAAACTTGGGTGAGGTTGAAAAAGTTTTTGCCATGGTTGAATCATTTTTGGCTGGAGTAACCTTCGTGGCAGCAGATCATTTAACATTGGCGGGTGAGTTATCCAAATGATACAAATTTTATAGATTTATTCTGTTTCATGCATTAATTTCTCGTAATTTAATTAAGTTCAGGCCCTTCCCATACCATGTCGCCTTCTATCTCAATTGTAAAGATTGAGCCATTGTTTTTGAACCAGAATATTAAATATATAAAATTCGATGAACACAAAAAATAACATCGCCTGTCTAATCTATACGATCGGATATTATTTAGTCATATAAGCAACGTTCACGTAAGGTATTCACAACATATCTATCATGTAGCTTCAATTGGTTTATTTTTAAGATATTTTCTACTACGTTCCAATCCAATTGTTAACTTTGACTGAATTCGACGGCTGGCAAAATTATCCAAACATCATGGAGTGGAGAAAAAAAGTAGAAGCGATTCCGTGCTATGATAAAACATTGGGCTCCCCTGTTGCGAATTTACGAGTTGTATATCAGAAGGCTCTGGAAGAAAACCCAAAGAAGAAACAATAGTTAGAACAAACAAATATATAGTATATCATTTATTTGAGAAGAATATCCTTTAAATCAGGGGTCACCAAACTTTTTTGACCGCGGGCCGGGTATGACTCAAACTGTGTTGAAACGGGCCGGATGAATATTTTTGTTAATGCAATACAATAAATTCACAAAAGTTGGGAAATTTATTCAACAATATATATTCTACATTTCTGAAGACTTGAAATTTAAATTCTATCTATATCACAGAATATATGTCGAAAACATCCTAGGAAAACAAATATACAAGATTTCTATATCTAGACAACTATTCTGAGTTTAGCTGTTATTGAAACGTTGCTGTCATGAATTAGGAATATTACAAAATCCGCTTTTTCGCGCCAAAATATGTACGCATCACGTCTGCTAAGTACCGTTACGCCGTGTTGGAATACCGCTCATAATAACGACTGCGGACTGCCTGCTGTAGCTTAGAATTCCATGAAATTTTGACCTAATTTAGATAAAATAAATAACTATTATCTGGTATTTGATATTTTTTATTAGCGCATAAATTTCCCAACATTCGACGCATTCAAAAATTACGCTCCGGTTATACGTAGTGCAAATTTATGATATTGTCTATAGACATCAATTAAATTCATTTGAACGTGTGTATTTCTTTCCTAACTTGATACTTAGCAATTTTTATGAAGTTTTCACAATCAGAACATCGTTAATTATTACCCACAATGAACCACTGTCAAACTATCATGCAAGACTCCAGCGTTTATTTGCGACGATCTTTCGGCGGTGTCAATGACCGTTGCCATAATAAAATTCCGAAATAGTCTCAATATTCCATAGATGTGACGAACATCGAAAGATTAGTGATTGATATGTGTTCTTTTTTCATATTTATTACAGTTCTTAGTAAAAAAGTAATACAATCCTTATGGGAAAAATTGGCCTGTCGGGCGGTACCAAACTTACAACTCCTGAGGAGGCAAATGATGATTGACTTATTTGATTCATACTTAAATTTCCGAAACACAACCAAAAACTAACGAATAGCATTCAAAGTCGCAAGAACGAAGTATTGTTTACAACCACGACTGCAAATCTGTCAGGGTGACAAAAGTGTCTGAGCGGATGCGAAAAGGCCTATTAATACGTTACTTATTTGCATCTTGCTGATTGGCGAATGTTACGAAATAAACAAGAAAAGACGATGCTCGGGAAAATTTCCCTTGGAACAAAATTGTGCCATTTTTGCGTGTTATTGCGGGCCGGATCCGGCCCGCGGGCCGTAGTTTGGTGACCCCTGCTTCAAATTAAAAATAACGCCAAATTTCTATCCGTGATTCAAGTGTATTTCGTGCAGCATTTTTTTTCGTTTCAAAACACTTTTATCTTAATAATGTTTTTACTAGTGCGACCATGACATTGTTGACATTCTGTGTAATAATAATTTCGATAACTGAGGAATGTTTGAAATAGTGTGGACCAAGTGAATATACCCCTTACCCACAGGCTTCCGTCCCTTTACACAACTAAATAAACAGCAAATAAACAGTATAAATAGTTGACTTACAAAATTTGAGTAATTAAGACAATTTTGAAGGTATTTTTATCTTGTGGTTGTCATGGAAGCAATGTGTTTTAGAGCAGGTTCGGTTTAAAATGAAGAAACATATTTAGTTCAATTAAAGAAAGATTGAAAGTCGCGTCCGCGGAAATTGTTTCATGCATGTTAATGACATGAATGTATATTAATGGATTTTCACGCGAAGACAAGAAGAAAAGCAATTAAGCGCAGTATTAATAGCGTGCAGTAGTTTATTGATTAATTATTAGAACTTGCAAATTGGTTGCGGAACGCGCGCTTCTCAGATACCGCGGTCTATAAAAAAACAGTGTCGTGTTAGGTTGACTGTACATAAGGCTGTGGTTGAAGTTATCGTTGTTGTGAAGTAGATTTAGTTATTAAACATATACTATGATAGAGCCTTAGTAGGTGTGTTTATTTTTTATTGATTCAAGCCTTCTTTCCCATAATCCTACGACAATTATAATTTCGAAAACATTGCGGATTTTCTCAACTGGATATCCAAACACGTGTCGTACGTACGCACTGCTATCTTACATAACTCTAGAATATATGTTCTAACATGCTTTCAATTTTAAGCCCAGTAGAAGTATATTCAATCAATATTAGGATAGAGTTTAGCGTTCTTCTGTACATTAATTCATTTTATCAGTTTGTAACATATGTTAATATTTTTCAATTCTCGACTCTCGAGTATGCTTGGCCTCTACTTTTCACGAGTTAATTTGTTGTACGTCTTCGTGCGTTTTTGCCTTGAGGGTTTAAATGCGAGTAAATCCGAATATTATGATCATATAGGAGAAAGATAATAAAAATTGCAGTACGCCGAAATAATATTAATTATTTTTTACGGTGTTCAAAGCGTTCAATAAAAACAAAACATTTTCATCAAGAATGTGTATGTTATTTTACTATGGCGCTTCAAGAGGATTCTGCTTCAAAAATGATTTCTCAAGTGGTATTCGTTTCCTGTCTGCTGTCGATAGTTGAACATAACGCTGTATGGTATGCATGGATGCGTGCATTCGTGCAAAGTACCATTTGGCGGAGCCAAGCAACGGTACTATAAGGACAATAGTAGGACAAATTTCCTGGTACAGTTGCGCTGTTAGTAATATTTAGATGAAAACGCTATTAGAGTTACTAATATTAGTATAGTCGTCGTAAATCCTTCCAATGCTGAGTATTATTTATTGGAAACTATCGAATCTATTGTTCAAATTGTAGCAAAAAAATACTGAATAGCTATATGCATTTGAATGTGTGCAGTAAATATATTTAGTTTCTTAGTTACATAATCAACAACTAGCATGTCCGATCTACATTTTTACTATATGGATAAAAGTTCCACATCACGCGGCGTTTGGACCGTGTTGGAATTGCTTGAATTGAAATACACAGAACATTACATTGACTTAATAAAAGGGGAGCATAAGACGGAATCTTATGCAAAAATCAATCCGAGACAACTGGTTCCAGCACTGATTGACGGAGAACTTCACTTATCTGAGAGGTAAAATTACTTCTTTAGCTAGATGTTAAAATACAGTTCAAAGCCAAGTGTAAAAAACGAAACAATACTACGTGACTATAAGTGACCCCAATGATTTAGCACAAAGATTTTGTTGCGAATATTGAAAGAAGAAACCATATAGTTAGGAATAAAATCTCGTATATATTATAATATTTTACGGACATTAGTAAATGCAAAAAATCTTCACTTTTTTAGTCGAGTTATTGCAACTTATCTTGTGAGTAAATACGGAACACAATGTGGACAACAACAACTTTATCCAACAGACGTGGAAAAAAGAGCATTGGTTGACAAACATCTTTATATTGGGCTAGATGTATCAGATGCGATCGGTGCCTTTGTGGTGAGAAACATTTCGATTTCACGATATATACCGGTAATTTACGATTTCCAACACGATTGTAACTGTTTATATCTATAGAACAGGGGGGTCCAAACCAATGCCCGCGAGCCACATGTGGCCCGCCGCTTCATCATCAGTGGCCCGCGTCGCATTTGCGAGAGGGTGAAAAAAAATATGGCATTTGATGTTGTTTCGTCATTATAAAATAGCCAGAAAAATTGTGCGATCCCGAATCTGTCAACCTTGGACCACCCTGGTCTAGAACCTTGTCGCAATATTGGTATTGATTACAGGGATGGCTATGAATCGACAAGTGAGCCATCCCAACAGGGATGGCGCACTTTATTCTTAACACTACAACAATATACCCGTTGATTGATATGCCACGCTCTATACTCACAATGCGATATTTTCAATGTGTTATATACTATTCTTGCCACCTAAACGTTAGAGATGTACATTGACCCTAATGCAATATATCGTCTTTAACGGATTATCTCATTTAAAAAAAAGTGTTAGGACACGGCAACAGTTTAATATTTTGCTTTGATGCACATACACCTCAGTGCTGTTAACATACTCACAGTTTTGTAACTCAAGTTCAAACAAGTTCGTTTTTCTAACCAGTTGAAATCAATCGTGCACTAACAAGAGAGATATGCCCAATTATATGGACATCGGGTTGCGCATAGGCGCCGATACGGTAACGCATGAAAACACCGGGTTTGCTGAAAATATCAGAGGGCGGTATACTTGCGAAAAGGGCAATTGTTTTCAAACCATAACAATCACTCCAACAGCAAGAATGAGAACAACAAAAATTTATCAAAGCATACATATATGTACACTTCTTGGTCAATTACGAGTAAAAAAATGATTACGTAGTTTCACTGAAAGCGAATGCCACTGGAGACAATATCTGGTAATTTCGAAGCGACACCCAAGGCCTTGATATTTATTTGCATGGTATACTATCGGGAATTACAGTTTCGTAAAACTGTTATTGGCTGCGAAGTGTACATATGAATCGATTTGTAAGCTATATATGAATTGATGGTGGGAAACACTAGATACTTGAAGCAAATGGAGTTACTTGAAACAATTTACAGTGTATGAGCAGCGACATTCTTTCATATTAACAGCTATCATATTAAGTACACCTCTATAATAAGTACATTACTTGCGTGCGCACCGCCCAATACTTATATATATATAGTTGAATATCCCTATTTTATGCATCCCAAAACTTTTGCGGAATTTTTTTTCTATTATGATCAAAGTTAGAAAAATGGTTGAAACGAAAAAAGCAATACCGAAGGATGGCCATGAAAACCTAAAATTTGTTGAAGTATAGACTACAGTAAATAGTTGATGCTGTTCCCTCATTACAAGCAAAAGACTAAGAATTTGGTACAAATAAAAGAAGAAATAATCTGAAATTTAATGAATGAATAGCTCACAGAAGATGATTTCATCTGTACGATAGTAAACAGAAATCACACTGTAACGCGGTGTGCTTGTACTGTAGATTCGTCCGTCGAACACGGATTGCATATCAGAATACAACGTTTTAAAGGCGGAATAGAAGCAGGACATACTGCGCCAATCGCTAGCCCTTATGTTTTAACCTCATGTGGAAAGAAACCTTGTTTGAGTTAACAAATGTTATTATTGTTGCTCGTACTGTTTCGAAATGTATTGCATTAAGCTTCAGTAAAAGTCGCATTTCCATAGCGACCTAGTCAAATCAATTATGCATGAGTTATTGTTGTCACATGTGAGCTTGAAATCCCTAGAGTGAGCTATAAATAGGATTGCTCTAACGTTATCTATTGACTTGCAAAATCTTTCCCATCGATGAGACCAAACTCATTGTATTTTATATTTATTTTGACGGCTTCCCTTCATACCACAAAATATATTTTTGGGGGTTTTGCCGCTAGGTGGCATACGCGTACATACATTGTGGAAGTTCCAGTGTGGTAATGAAATCCCTTTTCAACAGCCCTTTTTTTAATTAAACCTTTTTTTCTATTGGTGAAATTCCCATAACCTATACGTTTTCGACAATCTTGAGTTGAATTAAACCAGTGTGTACATTCAAGTGTTGTCGCGTTAATGATAGCTTGCAGCAATATCCAAAACTATGTTGGGTATATTTGAATGTATGATCGATGTATTTTGAGTTGTTCTTCAGGACATTCTGGGGCTTCTAACTTAGGCATCTTACCAATTGATATCTCGTTTCCGGGAATAATTTGATGAATAAATTTTAAATGTTTCATGAGTATTTGCTAAAAATAAAGCACATTATGCCTATGGATTGTAATTTTTATGTAACAATATTTTTGACCGAAACATAATCTTTTTCAACGAACCAATGGCTTTAGAATATTCACGACGTGATGTTAGCGGGAGGTCAAACAAATTCAGAAAAGTTAACCGATGTTGAGAAATCTCTTATTTTGATCGAATCAAATTTGACCGAGAGTCCTTACGTAGCTTTGAAGCATTTAACGTTGGCTGGTGAGTAGTCTTTATTCCAGAATTTTCGCAATCATAATTGACAAAACTGCTTCAAGCTCTTCACATTTATTAAACATATATATTGGATTTTATTCCCGACAATTCATTTTATTATTCAACCATAGTCTGATATATTATGACTCGCGCTTTGGGAATTGGGACCTGGTCCCGAATACCCGGTATAACCTCATTTCTAAGCGGATGATTGTATAGAGCAGGTGTGCAACCTGAGGCCTGCGGGCCAAATGCGTCCCAGAGAAAATTGTGCGACCCTCGTGGAAGTGCCAATTATGAATGGTGTGCCCGCGAAACGGGTTTATAATTTAGTTTAATCTGGTACATGCCAGTGATTCCAATACAATGCCTGTGGCGTTACAATCCGGCCTTCCTAGATTAGGGGGTTGCAAACCCCTGGTATAAGGCTTTCTTTGATATCCATGTTGAAAAAATATAAAACCAACGTGTAATTTACGACTATATAGCAAATTAGAAAATGAATCGATATACTTATCGTAACCGCAACCTAATCGGGTAGAATTGTTCCCAGAAAGTAGAAAAAATACTACCTACTGCATTATTTCATTTAAATTTTTCAATTTACTTTCAAGACATTTTCTACTACATTGCGATACAACTGCTAACATTGACCAATTATGACGATTGGAATAAATATCCAAACATAGTGGAATGGAAAAAGAAAGTTGAAGCGATTCCATGCTACAAAAAAACCTTGGGTTCACCAGTTGATGACTTCCGAATCGTTTATCAAAAATCTCTTGAAGAAAATCAAAGGACAAGTAAGGAAGAAAAGAACTAATGTATTAGCATAAATGCAAATTTGTAAATTGAATATTGAAATCATACAAAAAAATCGAGTCTCTACAATACAAAGTTTGGAATTCTCGTTTTAGGTGTTTAAGTTAGAGCAATTCATCGTAAATTTATGGAAAGAAGCGGACGCTCTGAGGAAAACATTCAGAGCTGATTAATTCCAAATTCCCCGTTAAAGTGGCGCTAAGTTTGCTATACTGGTTTATATGCTTGTTGCCAAACAGCAATTTTGCACCCCATTCCTTGGGTTAATCTTCTTGCCATTCTGTGGGTTGATGAAAAATGCAACAATACCTAAATTTTACTGCTTATACATACTATGTTTTCTAAAGAAATGAACGCTCTATGATGAGTACATAAAAAGCAAATCTAAATTATAAGTGTATATTTACTTTTGAGACACCCTGTTTAAGGGGAATCTTTCAGGGGTCAAGGATCAGAGAAACGTCCGTAGAGTATATCGGTATGAATGACGCTACAATGTTTATGACATAACAATTTGAAGATGGAGTGGTTATATGGTCCAAATCGTCATTTGACTGGCCACCCCTGGCATATTGGGCTGCCATATTTCACAGCAAAATGTATATGGCGGCCGAACAAGACTGACAAGTGCAATGTTAATGTAAATACTTGTTCTTAAACAAGCGTACCATGGTAAAAGTGTTAATTAAAAGAAAGTAAGTACAACCAAAATGTTAAGCTAAACATAAGAGTAAAAAAGAGACATATGGATTCAGAGAAGGGAATTTGTAACTAAAGGCAGTGGGACATACAATTAATCTGTTAATTCATCGCAACTTAGCTATATAGTTTTACAAGTTTTCTTCAGAAAGTGTATAAAGGAAGGGGTCAGCAAAATATTTTGTGAGTAGACAAGTCATATAAATGCTACTTTGCTGTTTATCCCTTACTTGGATGGTAGTGACTTTAAGTCGGCTGAAAACCGATCGTAGTTAGATTCCCTTCCAATCTCTAGCATTATAAACGGTTTCGGTAATTCATATGCACGGGAATTCGGGAAAATGGTACACAATTCTTCCAGAAATTACAATATTCCTACGCTTACGGATCAAACTGGTGCTTCTGTGACGAGTAATAATGACAAGACAAATCTACCGGGGTCTACATTTCAAACAGCAAGTGGTATTGGAAAATACAATAATTAGTTTTTGGATAGAAAAGGAAACGGCGAGTTAGTTATATACCAAGTAGTGGTAAATTTTAACCTCGAATATAAGAACTATCTGAATGTTCCGTTTACTATGCACGAATTAAAAACGTGCTCGAAACGCAATCTGGTTTCAGGGCGAATAGATCAACATTGGGGATTATTATCATTTTGCACGATGACATATACAAGGCTCATTCAAGCAAGCGATACGTAATTGCAGAGTATATTGATATTGAAAAAGCTTATGGTATCGTTTGGCGTGAAAGACTAATTTATAAACTTCAAACCTTGGTATAAACGGTCGAATCTCATCTTGGATAAAGTCATTTTTATCAAACCGGTCTTTCCAAGTACGGGTTGGATCTACTTATCCTAACAGTTTTAAATTGGAAAATGGGATTGTTCAAGTTGGCGTGATAAGTCCATTGCTTTTTACAATCATGATAAATGATTGTTCAAAAACATTTGCAGATGATTGCCAAAAAGGGAGATCGGTTTAAAATTAATAATTTTATATCGTATATCAAATGACATTAAATCAAATCAAGTCGTTGTGTCAGGCGTGGGAATTTAATATCTGAATGACTAAATCGTGTGCTGTATTATTTTCAAGATCACGTGAGCCTCCACCATTACATTTCTACGTTGTTGGACAATGATGGCCGGTCATATCTGAATATAAATACTTTGGCGTTATATTCGACAATAAGTTGACGTACAAAGCTCATGTAGAACATGTAACACACAAATGTGATAAAAGATTAAATCTGTTGAGAGTTTTGACAGGCCAAACAGGGGAGCTTACAAAGAAACCTTTCTTAAAATACACAGGGTCCTAATACGTTCAATAATTGACTACGGAATAGAAGCCTATTACTTTGCACCAAAGTATGTAATTAGAAAAATATCGCTAATACAAAATATATCTCTTCGTATTTGCTGTAGTGCTATGCCCAGCACACCGATCTGTTGTCAAATTAAATAAATTTTGTCACCAACATGCTTGCATGAGGTATACGAGTAAAGTGTTATTGATTACGGGATATCCGAAAACCGACATAATATAAAGAACATGGCACGATCTTCATCCAAAATCACCCTTATTTCAGACCTTCAACATGCTAACCACATCGGAGGTTCTTGGAAAATTTCGGTCAATTGTGCACCAGCTTTCCAGTCACCGCCTTGGGAAATGAAACCTCTAAATATTGATTAATCGCTTGCTAATATTACTTTAATTAATTAAAAACCGATCCCTTTCCTGTAAGTATAAGCATGTGATGAATATATTACCGAGAATTACGGTCAATACTTATTAATTTATAAGGAACAAAGACGGCCCCAGGATGTGGTGGACAAAATGTTAAGTTTGTTCACAACTGAACTTTATGATGTATACAGAGCATTTACTTTGGATAGATTTGCACCGGCCGTCTCATGTTTTTATTTTAACCAATTGTCTGGGCCTTTTTCATAGATTAAGTAAAAAAAAATCTGTGGAACATATGCTTTTTTAAATAAAAACTATTCTATCTCCTCTAAGAAGGCAAATATTTTCATGGATTTCGCGTTCCCAGAACATGTTGGAATTGCTGGCAACGAAAAAGCAGACTAAACCACTACTAGATATCCCCCTATGTAAACATTTTAAACTCAACAAGGCATATGCCTTAATTAGTATTGTGATATATCTTTTTTAGTCATAAAATAATAGGTATAATACATGAGGTATACATGAAAATAAGACTTGTTACTCGGTTCCTTTAACTCAAACAAACTCAAATAAACATCAATATCAATCACGGTAGATAATTGAGATAACAATAGAAACAACAGGTGAAACAACTAGAAACGTTTCCACTGGGTATTCTTAAAAATAATACTTGTAGAGACATTTCTCAAGCGAAAACTGACTCAATAATATGCAATATTTGATAATAGGTCTAATTCTCTCGTTTGGATCTATGAAGCTATTTCGTCAGTAAACTTCATTCCTTCTTGCTTGACAGAACATGTTGATAATATTGACGAAATTTTGTCATCGGTTCGTCACATGTTTTCTTATGGTAGGGAAGAGATTGCATTTTCTTTTTCCATTCAACAACTTTTGGAAATTTATCGAACTCGTCAAAGTCAGTTAGCGATAGAAGTTGAATGGCGATGTAGTAAAAGAAATCTGCATGAAAATAGTGAAACATTACTATTAGTGTGTGTCTATATATGCAATGGCCGGAATCTGGATGATGTATTATGAAAATCGTAAATAATTGCATTGTTTTCTCATATTTCTGGCACGAATCGAATCAAAATTAGTTCACAAAAACATAAATAGTTGAATCCGTTCAAATACTTCAACAGATTTTGCAAATTGTCCCAAAAAACTTCGGGCTTTGAATCAATATGTGTTTTTAGATAATTTGAAACGCAGGTACTTCGCCCTGGTCTCAACTTGCCCATATAATATATTTGAACAAATCTAACGAATATACCAAATCGTTATCACTTGCATTTGTTTGCACAAAAACTCTTTCGTTAACACCTTCACATATCTTACCGGCGATCGTTAGCTTATCTCCCGCCGTGTAGGCGTGGTCTTCCAACATGAATTCTATTGATCCGAGAGCGGCTTTCGCTTCATCAACTTTCTCCAATCTTGTTTTCTCTCCTCTGAACAAAACCCCGCCTACGTTCTGAAAATGAGTATGTAATATAGCTTTGTGCGAAATTTTTGGGGTGTATTTAGCTTATAAAACGAAATCAAAATAACTCACCACATAAGCTTGAATCTGATCAAAAATATTTTCACCGATGTAGAGATGTTGGTCGATTTTTGCTCTTAGTTTAGATTCTTGTGGATAAAGGTATTGTTTCTTCTGTTGGGCACCGTATTCACTTACAAGATAGGCCGCAATAGCCCGACTGTTAAAAAAATTCATTAAATTAATTTAGTAATACGTTTGGATATCTTACTGCCAACACTATATGCTACGAATTACCTTTCTGCAAGACATAAGTCGCCATCTTTGATTGCCGGAACCTTTTGGCGAAAACTGATCTTTTTGTAGTCAGCAGTCTTGTGCTCGCCCTTTGAAATATCGACAATATGCTCATTATATTTGATTCCCAGTTCTTCCAAAGTCATCCAAACTGCACGCGATGGTGGACTTACAGTGAAATAGTAAAAATCAACGTTGCAAGACATTGTTAATTTTTTTTATAATATTATACTAATATCGATGAAAACCTAAAAAATATTATAAAATTACTACCAAGCTTTTAAAATACTAATCAGTATACAAATATATTCTAGAAACACTGCTAAGCAGATAAAAATTGTGACCAAGATTTATCGATTCATTCAACTTAAAAAATGGAATTGCTTTCCGGACAAAATGACAATGCGCGGAGCTTCTAACAGCCTGTTATCTGAACCGAACTGTTATCTGAACTGAACTTTTGCATCACGCCCTCAACTGTAACTGCTGATTTTTCATCGTATTTGTCCCAATATATACCATTTATCGCCCGATTCTAGAAGTTACAAAAATGCCTTCTCACATAAAGCTAGCGTGCAAATTATGCTTAGTCATTCTACCGAATGAAAAATTACAATGCTTTGGCTTCTGATATACCACGGATAAATAAGAGAAAAGATTTCGAGAGAAATAATAACAATTATAAACCTCATACGACATTTCGTTTCTGGTTAGCACTTATTCACCTTATTAGTAAGTTTAAGGCATATTTTTAGTTTTGAAATATATAACCATTTTAATCAAAAGTTGCAGGTTCAATCCCAAGAATTGTCAAATTCCAACTTATTTAAAAGAACTTCATTTATTATTATGTATACAAAAAGATATCGATTATAACTCTGGCATTTAAACAGTTGGCTGGTCACCACATAAAAACTATTTTAAGCTTAAGCTACTGCTAACAGTCCATCTAGTGACACTTCATTGCTCAAAGAGTGACACGTTTCTTGGGAAAATCAAATATTAAATCCACGATATACCACTTTAGAGAGAAAAGAGAGAATGCTAAATGGTGGCGAGTAAATTTAAAATTTTTGAAACCATGATTGCGTGGCATTCTTTCATTGAGGCATGTAGTGACTGATTCTATACAAAATTTGGATCGACACATACCAAGTTTGGCCGAAAATATTTACTTACCTATGGCGTTAAAGAAAATGATCAATTATCAGGCTTACGACTTAACTGATTGTATAATTTGAAAATTTATTTTTTTAGTAAATTCTTGTGGGCGGAAATTTTATAAGGTTAATTTATGAAAACTTTGCAAATTTTCCATCCGAGTATACGGAATTAAGTGAAATTATCGTTGTCAAGTCGAAGTACTGATTTGCTCTACTAATGCGGTACTAATTTGATTATTCCAATAGATTATGGTATGTTTTTAAACAGATTGTTTTTAAATGCTACAATATATATTTCTAGTAAGTTTGCTTAGTTAGAATGTTGTATTGAACCAACTATACTATCAGAAAATTAAACCGCTGTGCAAACTTAGTTGAGCATATCGCGTTCTGCTCTTTGAGAATGGACACTTTTTAAACAAAGCGTCGGCGAAATATAAAGCGCTAATCATTCTTCCAGACATCCCCCAAAATGTATGTCGTTGTAGTATGAGTTGGCGAGATAATCAAGTAAAATACAAACTAAGAGATGGAAAAATTTCGTGGATTTTCTATACAACGTGATGTTTATGCTATCAGGCGTCGATACCATTTTATAGTATCAAATACAGGGGTGCATGACAATTTGCTACTCCGGTGGTATTATTCTTGTTCAATGGCATTTGAACCTTAGGATATTCTGCTGCGTGTATGCACACCCATCAAATTTCCCATTAATCATTTTGGTCGAAATGCATTTGCAAAAAATTTAACATTAAATCGTGCCATTGAGTGAGTTGAGACTTAAGAATTGGGACAATTGTCTATGTGTAGAAATAATTCTATGTTCTACATGCTTGTAATTCATGATGGACAAAAAAAATTATCTTTCAAAATTCAAACATCGTATTTGTAAAATAATACTCTCATTGGGCTACATATATCTACGTTATCTGAACGCCACTTTGAATTTTTAAAAATACATATAAAATAAGAGTGGTGTCAAAGAATCTTCTAGCAAAATTTTATTGTCCACTCACACACTACGTTGATAAATTTATGCAAAGTCATTGAAATCTGTTTTTAAAAATACGTCATGCATCAATTCATTATTGAGAAATTCAGAAGAAAACGCCTTGGGTCATTTATCACAATGTGAAATGGTTTAGCCTCAACCGCATGGGAAGGCTGTGAATGAAACTGAAGAATGTTACGTAGTACCTAGCTCAAAGAAGCATTTCAAAATCTCGAGCCGTTAGTATCGTCTATATCTAACACTGGCGATTACGCGCAACTCGAGGGTGTATATATGCAGCCATATTATTCATACAAATCCAACTGATATGCGTGTACTGCCAAGCTTCCGTATTGGATAAATTCTTCAGAACGATTATTCACAAGTTCATGACAGGTAGTTTATGGCTGGCGTAAATACATTAAATTTTACATGATATCCAAAACGATCGACGTTTGTTGTAATTGTCTTATCAATCAGTGACACTGGCATTTAGTAGGCGTACATGCAATTTCAGGATCGCGATTGTAACAATCATATTCTCTAATTTATTGAACGTACCATCGCTCGTTTATTGTTATTATACAAGATTTGATATTTATGCTTGATGAACGTTGAAGCTCTTTTTGCGTATCTATTTGTGTTAATATGACACTCGCCATTATATTATAAGAAACCGAAATAAACGAAACGCCGAAAAATGAAAGCAGTGAGTGTGTAACAGAATATTTTTTAAAATAGAAATTAGATTACTTTTGTAACTGTTTTTATTGGACTGTATATATATTTTGGTAGCATGTGCATAGCAAATTACCAACTCTATTGTAAAAAAAAAATTGAGTTTCAATCGCGGCATATGATGGTTACAATTCTTAAGAATCATCATTTTCAAAATATAAACTAAAATTTATCGTTTATTGAGTATTATTAATATTTGAAGCAATGATAAAAAATAATAGTTACTGATAGCTTCAATAAAAAGATTGCCGTAAATTTGTCTAAATGTTCATTATTTCTCAAAAGTTGATGGAACTGTGAAAACTAGAGCCAAGTAACGTCTAATTTCATTTGCGTCGCATTGATTTATTTGATCAAACTGCCTATCCCACGTAGGACTTGGTCAAGTGACCGTTCACATTTGACCAGTGGGTTTCATGTTCACGGGTCAGAGTATACACACAATACTATTCGGCTTAGTTTCTGGTAGAGGGAGTTTCGTTACATTAGAACTACTAAAGTATAATATTTCAATAAATGATACGCCTGAAAAATCCCTAAACATAGTGTTATTGTACTACTGATACGGCCAAAACCTAAACTGAAATAAAATATATTTCGTATACACAAACATTTTCACTGAATGTCAATAAAGTTTAGTTTATTTCAATGCACGATAATATAGCAATTAATTTATTATTCAGAAAATTTGACATAATTAGCAAAGAGTGACTTGACGTTTTTATTTTCTTTCTGGATTACTGGCTGATTTTGCACAATATTCCTTGTACAATTCTACGAACTCTTTTACACCCTTTGCGTGACATTCTTCGAAATAAGGTAATTTCATCAGGTCACTTTTCCATTTAGCAATAGCTGGATATTTCTTCCAGTCTGTATCTATGACTTCCATGCAACTCACCGTAGTAAGAACGAAAAAGTCTAAAAAAAATCACAAAGCATGCTTTCGCATTCTACAAAAACGTCCATTATGCAATCCTGCCTTTTTGATCTACATCCGCGATTCTCGAAGATGGCAATATCGGGGTGGAGATACAATATGAGCCGTATAGGAGCGATGGCGAATTTCAAATTTTGGCAAAAATGCAAAATGTTATATAATGGTTCAGGAGCGCCAAGTTTTTTTAGCCAGAAGTATCGTTATTGAGAAGTCAGTTTCGTTCAGCCATTATATAATAAACTGAAACAAGTTGAATTCTTTCATTTCCAATTTAGATTTGGAAATAAGGTTTTTTGATGCGACGGTATCAAAACTATCAAAGAAATTGCCTTCTCAACAGTAAATGAGTTATTTAAGATTGTAATTGACCACAATCTCTCCAAATATTAAAATGTCGTTGAAGATCATCACACATACCCATATCTTAAACAAAACACCTTGTACTATGTATGTAGTTTTCTTCGTTTTTTTTTTTTGATATTTTTAATATTAATATAAATACATTGTTGATTCATAATTTGAACGTTCAAACACAACAAAAACAGATGAAAATTTTCGCATACCAAGAAGGGTGAGGTGATTGCCAAAAACATATTGTTTTCCTGATAACAGCTTCTCGACTTCCTCCAGAACTGCGATTGCTTTCGGCAAAAGATTTTCTTTCGGACCACTGGCGGTTCCGACAAATATTTCATCACCATTCTATAATGGATTGTTAATAAATTTCAAAGCCGTTGATAAGGATAATCAAAGAGGATAATCTCTATGAAGATGGTGACAGTAACGAAAATGGCAAATGAGGCAAGTCAAGTATAGATAGAATGACGAAGAATATTTGATGAATACCATAAGTTGATAGTTGAATAAACAATAATTTACCAAGTACTTTAACAGAGTCTGATAGTTGTCAATATCTCTGAACACCAATCTGTTGAAATTGGCAATCTCGGCCACTCCTGAGCAAGGATACAGTCTCTCCGCTTTGTCTTTCGGTTCATATTTGACGCAAAGATACATTGCAATTGCACGACTATTGAAAAATATCAAATAGTCATATATATATATATAAACATATTTGTAATTGACTATCTTCAAATTAGAACATTAAACAATGACTACGTGTTACTATACAAAGCTATCAGCAACTGATAATATATATTAATTGTAAAATGCTAATGTGCATTGATGCGAGTTTACCATAACACGATACAGCAGATTTCCTAAACCTATTTACTTATCGCAAAAAAAGTTTATATGATTAGCCTTATACATTCCAAAAACATGCTTAGTCGAAATAAAATCAAGATCAACAACGCGATATCCACCAAACCAAAATCATTGACGACTCTTGGAATTGCACACTTACCTCTCCGATAAAGTCAAATCTCCATCTATTATAGCAGGAACAACTTTATACTTGTTTATGGCTGTATAAGCTTCTTTATTATTGTCCTCGGACAAAAGATCAACTAAATTTTCTTTGTGTGGAATGTTGAGTTCCTTTAGTACCATCCATACTACTTGCGACGGTGGGCTCAGAGGGTGATAGTAAAATTCAATTACCATTTTTAGTATATTTTGAAAAAATTCTGTCCAATGAGAATAAGTCTGTACAGAAAAGTATTGCCTAAATGTCAGTGAATGTATTAACAAAGTTCCCAACAAATAAAAAAAAAAATATACTGAATATCAATTTACTGAATATTGATGAATTGCAGAAAAACAGCTCATTTTGGGTCTACTCCGACTAAAACATCATCTGTGGCAAAGCGAACCGTGCGTCCACTTCGTGTGCAAAATATAAAGACTTGATGTTGCGAAAAGCAGTATTTTTGTCGCATTGCAAGAACAGCAGGTTAGTAAAAAAAAATGTTGTCAATTAAAATGAGTTCCAGAATGCGAGAATCTTGATCTACGGAAACCAATTCATTTGAAAACACAAACATGGAACTTGCAAACGTATCCCACCTGGGGTTTCCTTCATTGTATGCAGCAAAACTATTGAATATGTCATGAACTTTAAAATATAGCTCAAAAACTTTTTGCGACTGATGCTCAACGAATCTTTTACAGTTTGCCCTATCTCCAATGCCGAACTGTAGTTCAAGTATAAACACTGTTACGTCGAGCTAAGGGATATTAATTGTGATATTCGTTTGGGTGTCTTTAAGACTATTCAAAAACTACAAGGTTAATATTTGAAAGAGCGCAAATAAAGTCTATTCATAGCGATGGCGTCCCAGTCACGAGGAAAGCTCAACTTATGAGAAATAGGTCATTTGTTTAAATAGTCAGCAAGAAAGTACGAAATATAAAGACTACAGACTTATTGCACAATTTTGATTTACGCTCGTCAAAGCGATGGCGTCCCAGTCACGAGGAAGTGTCAACTTAGGAGAAATAGGTCATTTGTTTAAATAGTCAGCAAGAAAGTACGAAATATAAAGACTACAGACTTAATGCACAATTTTGATTTACGCTCGTCAAAGAAGACTCTTAGAATACATCAAGCCACAATTATTTTATCAAATCGCAGTTTCATGCTAAAAAATTCGCAAGAAAAACAGCATTTTTGAAATATAAACTAAAATTTATTTATTATTCGATATTAATATTATTAGAAGCAATGGTATTGGTATACAACTATAATTACTTATAATTTTAATAAAAAGATTGTCGTGAATTTGTCACGATGTTCATTATTCCTCAAACGTTGATGAAAATCTAAAATTAGTAATGGGTGAACTTTTTATATTTCAATAAATCTTACTTCCGAAAAATTATAAACCATATAGTGTTATCGTATTTATACCAGCCAAAACCTCAACTGAAATATATAATAGCCTCCATATACACAAATATTTTGCTGAATGTCAATATAGTTTAATTTATTTCAATGTACGATAATATGGTATTTGCAATTATTTTATTATTCAGAAAATTTGACATAATTGGCAAAGAATGTGTTGACGTTTTCACTTTTTTTGTAGATTGCTGGCTGCTTTTGCACAATATTGTACATTTCTACGAACTCTTTTACACCCTTTGCGTGACATTCTTTAAAATAAGGTAATTTCAGCAGGTTGCTTTTCCATTTAGCAATAGATGTATATTTCTTCCAGTCTGTATATTTGATCTCCATGCAACTCACCGTAGTACGAACGAAAAAGACTGAGATACAAAAAACAATGCTTTCATATTCTACAAAAGCGTCCATGATGCAAGCATGTAATTGTTATCTCTTTTTTAATTTTATTTTAAAAATCCCCAGAACGACGCTACTCTCTCACCCTGACCTCCCACGGCGTCGCATCGATTCGACGCGTCAAAAAATTGTAATATTCCTAATTTTAAATCAAAATAACTTCTAAACCATTAGATATCAGATGGTCTGTAATATATCATATAAAAGCTTATCTAGTCTTTTATTTTTAACTGGCATTATTTTTCACGAGATGTTTTGATGAGATGTGTAAGCGTATTTGTAGCCCCAACTACTATTTTTTTGTATTTTGGTAATATTTAATACATTTCTTAGAAATGTATCATCAATATAAGTACAATTTTGAAAAGTATACAAAATTACCTTTCGGAGAATATACGTATGACTTTCTTAACATACGCATAACTCATTTTATTGCAGAATTTGTACTATCGATTCAAATGGTTTGCGAACAAAATTTATCAACTATTTGACGCCAAGTTTGCGTAAGGACGCAAAGGGCGACGACGACATTGTCGTGATAACTTCATGCGACGTATCGTGCGTAACTCTTTGCGTGAGGTATATTGCGCAATTGCACATCTGGTCGTTCACAGCTTGAGTGCAGATTGTGGCTTCATTGCATTAGTATCATATCCTCGGCCGCAGATAAAACCCTTTCAGAAGAATTTTGATCGAACATAGTAAAATTGCTAGAATATAAAGGCCATTTTATATACGTTTACTATTTGGATATGAGACGAAAATGAATGGCCAAAACGAAATATTTGATCCTCATGAATTTATGAGGTTCCGCCGGAAACATCAAGGCTAATTATTCATTCACCGTTGGATATCATGAAGATTGAATAAAAAAAAACTGATAACGGGTACACGGAAGACATGGTGGCACCAGTAGCTCACCTGGTCAGTGTTTTACATTTTGCAGCCTCATTAGATTTTCGAAATTACTGCATATACGCTACATTCCTGATATCGCTATATTTACAATGGATTTTAAACGAAAGCTTTGTCCAGATGAAATATTGGTTAGTATTCATCTATCGGAAGAAGAAAATATGGCACAATAAAACTCAGCAATGGCGCTAAACAATGCATCCATCGATATGTTCCATCATTCTGTTTTTAAAAATCCTTATTTTTGCTATTCGTATTTTTCATATCTTTATGCAATTAAAACGGCAATAACACTGCGTATTGTGTGTTTTAGTCGAACCGATGTAATGCGTAAATTTCCCCGTGTATCGTTTACAAGTCGTAAGTCGCTTCACGAGTACGAACTTAAGTAAATGACGTTACGAGCATGCGAGGAAAAGTGTTTCTCGTATGAAACGTAAACGTGCTACGTGCCAACGTAATTGCTTAACGTCGCTGCGTAACGGCGTAAATGTGTTAGGTCGTTATTTACGTCACCTTGACGTCGCCTCGATCTTGCGACAAACAAAATCACGAATACAAATGCTTCCAAAATTTGAATGGTGCAACATAAGTTCAATCTAATGGTATCACTGGAAAGCTATCTTCAAATTCTACAAATTTTGTCGATAATGTACTAGGTTTAATCGAAAACAAATTTAAGTTTTGTCAATTAGATTTGAGCAATTTTCAGAAGTTTTTTATGCTTTTTAATTTTGCCAATTTTCATGAGATGATCACCATATTTTATCTCAATTTTGAAATTATACTTAGTCCTGTAGAGTATCTTTCACACGATGTAAAACTTGTCTAAATATAATAAATGGTTCGCGAGATATGAGGTTTCAAAGTTGCATACCTCTTACGGGATGCGAAAGCCGCTAAACCGGCTTTCAGCGTCAGAAGACTTTCTCGGGAAAGCCGGTTTAGCGGCTTTCAGGGTTCAAAGAGTTAGGTAACGCTTCACGATTGTGCGTGTCATACTTGCGCAGAGTTTCTATAGAGTTCAGAAATTGCCCTTTAAGGGGATAAAAGTGATACAAAAGGAGATGACGTTACCGAGAAGTTAGTTTCGTTCAGTCGTAGAATTTATGTCATAAACGGTAACAAGTTGAATTCTTCTATTTCTAATTTATTTTGAAAATGAGGGTTTTTCTACGTGACGGTATCAAAACTATTAAAGAAATAGCCTTTACACCAGTAAGCGAATTATTCAAGATTGTAATTGACCAAAATTCCTGTAAATATTAAAATATCGTTGTAGATCCCCGCCCACATCCACATCTTGAAAAAATAAATTTTCTTTGCGCTTAACGATTTTTTGCTGTGAATGGATGATGATGTACTCTATAGAGTGCTATAAGGGGCGACAGTACATAGAAGCTTTGGAACCGCTGGTCTATATCATTGTTGGTTTCGGGTTTGATCTATCGACTCAAACGCGCATTTTGGCATTATTTATTATGATGCAAAATAATATAAATTCAATGATGATGAGGACATAAATTGAAGTTCAGACACGACAAAAACTGATGGAAATCATCGCCTACCAAGAAGTGTAAGATGATTGCCGAATACATATTGCTTTCCTGATAACAGCGTTTCGACTTCTTCCAGAACTGCGGTTGCTTTCGGCAAGAGATTTTCTTTCGGGCCACTGGCAGTTCCAGCAAATATTTCATCGTCATTCTATAATGCATTTTTAAATTTGAAAGTCATTGTTTAGGGACACAAAAGGCATAATCTCTATCTATGAAAAAGAAACGCTGATGGTTACAGTGAAGAAAGTGTCATATCAGAGGCAAGTAGAGTATAAATAAGATGAGGAGGAATAGTTGATAAATAACATAAGTGGATAGTTGAATAAACGACAATTTACCAAGTACTTTAACAGAGTCTGATAGTTGTCGATTACTCTGAACATTGATCTGTTGAAACTTGCAATCTCGGCCACTCCTGAGCAAGGATATAGTTTATCCGCTTTGTCTTTTGGTTCATATTTGGCACAAAGATATTTCGCAATTGCACGACTGTTGAAATAATATCGAAAAATCAACGCGTTACTCTTCTAGCTAACCAGCAACTAATTATATATATATTAATTGTAAAATGCTAATG